>NC_141268.1:16545000-17745000 GCF_054856545.1 Hippocampus guttulatus | reverse complement strand
TCCCCAAACGTTTTTAAACGCACCGTAGCTTGTAAGTGCCCAGCCGTGCTCTGATGTTTCCTTGCTGCCTTGGTAAAACAACTTAAATTGGTAAATCCAGTGGAAGGTCCGTCTTGAAAATTGTGTGGAAAGTAGTCCTGCAACCAGATCAACGTCTTCTCCTTCGGCCATTTTGGGTCAAAATGCAGCAACAGCTCCCTCTAGCAGGCGCTAATCCAATCACCGAACGCACACGTCCAGTGTCGACGTAAGGCATAGGTGTCAAACTCAGGTCCTGGAGGGCCGCTGTCCTGCATGTTTTCCAAGTCTCCCTGTTGCAACACACCTGATTCAAATGAACAGGTTCAATGTCAGGCTTGCACAGAGCTTGCTGATGATCTGATCATTTCAATCAGGTGTGTTGCAACAGGGACTCAGCCGGCCCTGGTACGCTGACTCGTGATCTGATTGACTTTTGCAAGCTGACTGTGCCCGTTCATTTACAGCGCACAGGGGCCTGCACTGTTTAATCTGAAGGCCCCGAGGAAGTTTAGTTTACCTGGCAACACAAGCTATCTGAATTATGATTGGTTAAAAACTCTACCATAATAAAAAAGTTATTTATCGAGTGGCTTTCAACGTTATTTAAAATAACATTGAAAGCCACTCGACTAAGTGGAAATAATATGATGTAAAGAATACAGAGAATAATTTTGTTGACATATTTATGAAAATAAAATAAATTAAATTTATGTTATTCTCAGAAAAGTAAATTTATTAAATTTACTTTTTTGAGAATGTTTAGGCCAGCAGAGAAGGCCTTGCTGGCCCTGACGGAACGCCACTGCTTCCCACCATTGTGAAACTGGGTGGGTGAATGTTAACTTTGATCACAATCAATACCGGAGGCAAACACACGTTTGCTTGTTTACTGGCTGAGGATGAAAGTTAAATTGTCCACATTTTCTCTTATCGACTTAAAGTCTGAGCAGTTCAAACATTAATGCTCTCTCGCTTGTTCAAAAAGCTATAACTGCCATGATTAGACTATGAATGGTGATTCGTCACGTAAATATTTAGTTTATCAGAGGCCGGTGAGATTGCTTGGCACTAATATTTACTTTGGCCCGCAGGCTGCGCTCCACGGTGGGACCTGGAGAAGACGCCAAGGTGAAAATGTACTTCACGCCCACCCACAGTGGACTGAGGAAGCTGGTGGTCGATTTTGACAGCAGCAAGTTGTGTCACGTCAAAGGCTACAAAAATGTCATCATTGGGAAGTGATCACGTTGTACTAACAACACTTCCTCTTGGGGAGACAAAAGGAAAAGGAAGCCTTCGCCATCTACCTTTATTTTGCATTGCTTGTAAAATGTAGCCCGATCATTTATTTTTCAGAGACAAAATGTGTAATGTGACCGAAGAATTGTTTCACTCAATTCAACATTTTTGTACATAAAAACGGCACATGCATTTCTTTAAAATGCTAATTTGAAGACTGATGTGGCATGATGTTTTTAAAACTGCCATTGCACTAGATAAAATTGCCTTTCGGTATTTTTTTTTCCTTTGCACAAACATTTAAATCAATCAACAAGAATAAATTATGATAGAGTGCAATCTACAAAGAAGGCAAGTCATTCTATGACTTCAAATGACTGACGTTCTAATTTCAAAACAAAGTGAATGAATTCCTGGCTCAAACTGGTGTTTTCAAAGAGCTGTCGTCTGGCGTGGGATGTCATTTTACATTAGCATTTGCTCCATATAATCCATTTGTGTACTGTATATGTAATTAAATGTGTAAACAGACTCTTTCCAATGTTACATTACTCATTTCTGGTTCTATGGTTTCCATCACATGTTACCATTTGTGGGGGCGTTCTGCAAGCACACAAAAAGGCACAAGGTGTTATGATATCATAAACGAAGATATAGTTTGAATTCCAACTGACTTGAGAGCTTTTTTTCCAAACGACCTTTTTTTTTTTTACTTTGGCAGCTCCATTGTTATGGGACAGCACTGCTCTCTACTGCCCACAGCCCGCAACTATCATCTTTAAACGTGTTGAAAATAAGACTGCACCGGCGTTGGGAGCGATCGTATCATAAGTAAAGGAGATTTAATTTGTGAAAAAATAAAACACGCCAATATGATTAAGTGTAGGACGTCTGTTGAAAGGCACGCATAACAAAATAGGCGTGAGGGTTGACACAAACTGTTTTACTGTTTTGCGCTGGACAAAATGAATTACGAGACAGATATCTTGATGAAAGCAACTGGAAAAAAAACATACTGAACAAAATGGCTAACCTTTAAAATAAACCAAAACAACAACAACAAAACAAAACAAAGCCTTGCAGCCTTTTAGAGATATGAGCCATTTTAAAATTGTGTGTTTGTGTGTGTGTGGGGGGGGGGGGACATCCATTTTTCAAAAATAAATTGTCATGATTCGGTTTAGGGACCAACAGGTGGCACTGTAGGGCTCCCCCGGCAGCTGCACACCTGTTGGTCATTTGGTAATTAGTTGTATAAAAGGACTCCTGCCCGAGCACTCGGTGTCGGGTCATTGTTGCTCTTGCTACTGTCATGTGTGTTGCTGTTTGCTCTTAGTTTCTGTCATGTTTAGTTCATTGTTATGTTTTAGCTTTAGTCATGGTTTTTGTTTGATACTTTGGACTTTGTTTGTTTTGGATGTAGTTTTCTTTGTTTTAAATACAATTCTTCAAATACATCCTGCTCCTCCCTCCTGCCTGCTTTTTGGGGTCCACCACCACCTCGCAACGTGACATAAATAATGACACGGACCTAATGAAAGGAATGTTTTAAAATTTTACATACAATATTACGTTTTCTTTCAGTTCAGATGTCCGTCTTATCAGTGTGGAGTTTGCATATTTGCCCTGTGCTTGCTAAGTTTTTTCTTTTTCCTCGGGTACTCCAGCTTGCAAAAACATGTCGCGTTAATGATCACCTGTTCACAAAAAAAAATGGCTGCAAAGGTTCTATACCTGAAAACTACATTCATGCATTTAAAGCAAAGCAAATGCATGGCCCGCAGCGCCAATAAAAATGTCTTTCCTGGAATCTTGCATCACTGTGATCTAGTAAAAAACAAACGGCGGCGTACAAAGAGACCAGTTGAGAACACTGCATCACACGGCAGTGATGATGGCGATCGATGATAATGATGATCAGCTTCCACCTGCTCAGTCATGAACATCTTCCTCTCTCCTGTGCTGGCTGCTCCACTGGCCTGACCGCTGCCGTGATCCGTGGAACCGGACGCCGGAGCCTTGACTTGGCTCCACGTGCAGGTAAGCCCGAACGTGATGGCGCTGGGCCACAGAGCCGCTGAAGTCGATGACACGACACTCGTAGGTCCCCTCGTCCGACGGCTTGACGCTGGACAGGCGCAGCTTGTGTGCAATGTTGCTGCCGGCCACTTTCACCACCTGAGAGGCACACCGACTTTTGGTTTTATTTGTTAAATGACTGAATGGAAGCAAATCAGGTGAAATGGAGAGTAGCATAAAAATCATGACACACCCTCAGGAAGCATGATTTTGCTCAATATGACACTAACATTGAAGCCAAAACATTTACCGTCAAGGAAATTCTCATCTCAGTTTTAAATAACTGAACAGCTCTCAAACCATCAGTGTGGGAAAAAAAAAAACATTCGATCAAGCGATCTTGTCCCCCCCCCCCCCCCAAGTATCTCCGTTATTGATATGTTTTTATATGTTATTGATATGTTAAGTATTAAGGTCGATGAATTATGAAATTACTTGATATATGTGTCAAAGTGTGATGTTGCCACAGTATTTCACCCACTTTTGACGGATGTTCATTGGCCTTTTTTTTTTTTTGCTTGAAAATAAAGCTGCACGCACAGCGGAGGACAGCGCGGGTATGATGGCAAATTGCACACCAGCTCATCGGTCACGCCTTCTGTCTCTGACTGGTTGTTTTTCCTCAGGCGCAGTGGTTTCCAGCAAATCAAATTGGAGCTACAAGAAGGGGCTAGAGAGGGCTTATGATTTCACAGGTCATTACTGATTTCATAAGTTTTATGAAATATGCAAAAATAATTTTTTTGGTGGTGGGGGGGGGGGGGGCGGGGGATTGTTATTCCAAATGTGTGGATCGAACGGAAAGGCTTGGTGGAAACACGGCTTTGTACTTACGCTGATTTTAGTGGCATCTTTCAACTTGTCCTCAAGAGGAGCAACCTGCACAAAAAAAAAAAAATGCTAGTCAGTTCTGCCATTCATGTGTGTGGGGTTTGTCACTAGTAGAGACAATGCAGACACACTGGTGAGGAAAAGTTCGGAAAAATTTGTGAAAAGAAATATATGGATACATTTCAACTTGAGTTTCAAGTAAAAGTTCAAACAAGGTTTTTTTGAGAGTGAATAAATTAAGGAATACTATTATCATAACCACAACAGCATTGCACTTCTTTTTTTCTTGCATAATTTGACAATTTTTGGTCATAAACTAATTTAATCGTCTGAAGAGCCGTTTGAGAGCCGAAAAAGGCGGCTCTTTTTTTACCAAAGAGCCGGTTGGCTAAAAACAACCGGAATTCCTATCACTATTCTTCAGATTGTTATATCTTTTTCTGCTCGCTGATCTGTATGTATGATTTCTTTTTCTACTCTCACATGCATTCCGATACTGCGCAAGGTCTTCTTCAACAGCCACCCATTTTTGAGCTCCGCAAAATGTGTGCAATTGATGCATTTCTTTCGGGCATCGGTATGAATTATGCATGGCATAGACGTTTTCCAAATCTATTTATTTTTCAGTGCCAATTACAATGTCAGGAGGCGCCGCAGGAGAGTGTTAAGTTACTCTGTCTTGGGAGGGAGTCAACCTGTCACCTCCAGTGCTGGCCACAGCCAATGAGGAATTACCCACTCCGTTCTGTGTTTGGGGGATTAATGGTCGATAATGTGGGATTGTCACACGGTAAGATTTCCACTTAGTCCAAGACACTAGTCCCAATCAAATTCTCTATATAAGATAAAAATAATACTTACCGTACTCTAGACGCGCATACCGATCTTAAAATCCAACATTCAATCAGGATCGGTTCTCTCCAAAACTCTCTGACGAAGCAAAGCTAATTATGCTCGGTGAAGTGGACCCGCGAGGTCCTCTTTTGACGATGGAAATCATTTTATGGCCCTCTGTTCTTCTATCTCATTTTTACTGCCCCACTAAACAACTTCGGTACCTTTGTTAGTGTTAAAATTGGAAACGCGCACCACCGATTGGCCCTCACCGAAAAATGAACACACATTACATGGTCCACTTGCCACTGAAAGGCTAAAAAAAAATGGATGATCTAGAAATCTAGCTCTCCGCTCAGGTCATAAGAACCATTAAGATGACCACTGAATTGGGAATAGATGAGTGGGTGTGGCAACAACAATCTGTCTTGGCTGCTCGGTCCAACATTGCACACCGTAAAAATGAGCTGTGTGTTATCTGCAGGCCATTTGCGCTTATTTACAAACGAGATCCTCTTTTGTGATTGACTGAGAGAGTTTTAATTATTACTGTGTCAACATTTACAGTACTGGATTAGTTTGATTCCAACAACAAAAACCAGTGCTTACATCGTTTGTGATCTGTGCAGGCGTCTTGGGCCCGGTTCTGTGGTCTTTGGTGTACCACCACTGGATCTCCAGGGAGGAAGGCGAACCTGCGCCGCGGAAAGAGCACGCCATCTCGACATCCTCACCGCTCTGTGTTGTCATGTCGTGGGGCACCTCTGTGAATAGAGCTGGCAGAGCCATTGAAAGAATGACCGTCCAAAAAAAATAAGTTTGACAGAAGAGATCATTCTGCCGAGCAGTGCGGTTTTGCCTTTGCATTTTCCCTCTCAGTATGAAAGTTCTAGCGCCCTTGACATGCACAAGTACAACTCCCGAGTGCAAAAATCTCAGAATACAGTATCTGTACTTGACATTCAGCATCGTGACTGTGTTATCCTGGGGATACACACAAATTCCAAAAGCAAGTCCGGGAATGGAAAACCCCCCGACAGGGGATTCTGTATCATTTTGAACTACCCGACCCTGTAGAGTCACGTCCTTGATGCACTGCAACTCATGGCCTGTCAGTGGCCTCATTCGTCAGGAGAGGTGAGGCGGTCGAGGTGAACTGACGTGAGTGTGTTACAAAGAGTTAAGATAGCTGGAAGAAGTCCCACACAAACGGCCCTGATATTGGTCCGCGTGTCTGCTTCCCACTGTGACGCCGAAAACAATCAACTATACACAGAAATAAGAGTGATTCCTGTTTTGCTTCGTGCTCCTTCAGTGACTTTTTCTGCATTAATCACAGTCAACAATAACTTTAACTCCTGTGGCTTAATTGCTTTTTGCAAGTACTTAACTGCAGACTTGTTTGTTGCTCTGTTGGTGTTGAGTGGACTGAAATGAACTGAAATTACTCTCTCTCTTTTAGGCCCTGTGAGACTACATGGTGTGGAAGCGTGCGCACGCGCACACACATTTGTTTGTAGACAGACAAGACACACTTTGGGGATTTTCCTCAACCAATTTTACAGTACGCTGGTTTGGAATAAGGAGAAAAGCTTCTCTGTCATTGCCATGGCAACCAATGATCTATTACAGACAACTTTATAGTGCTCTATAGTAAGGACGGTGATGGTACTCAGACATTTACCAGAGCAACAGAAAAGATTTGAAAATTAAGAAACTATATAAAATGGTAAAGGTGCTGAAATGATCATGACTGATATGATACGGTGTATACTAGGCAGACAGACAGACAGATGGATGGCTAGCCAGCTAGCTAGCCAGCTAGCTAGCTATTGTGAGAATTCTCATGAGACCGATAGGAAGTGCAAATGGATGACAATGCGGCGTCAGTCCCCACATTGACATCTGTAACAGCTTCCGCTCTTGTGCAAGACAAGCTTTTGGAGCTCACAATCTCTGTTCCGGTTGATCCATTATTCATGAATAGTCGCAGAGAACGCATATCCGACTTTATCAAACGAGCAGCGCTAGCAATATTAAGCCAGCATTAGCACTGTAAGCAAGGCACTGGTAAGCACAGTTTTTACATTGCAGCATGACTGATGGTATGTTATTGGTTTTAAGATTTTGGAATGGACAATCAATTACAAATCAAAAAGATATGACAAACAGAGCTGTCCAAAATTTTGCTATGTTTGCTACGTTGCTCCTGAGGTTTAAGGTAACGGTCAGTAGAAGTATGTTTCTTTGTTACACATAGGTTAAACATTTTAGACTGTCCCCTAGCTGCCTTTGGCTGTGCCATTTAAAGCAGAGGAACGGTGGCAGGTACATTTGGTATACACCTTCCGTCCCACGTAGAATCAATCAATCTGTCGACAGACAAGAGCGTCATGATTGCAGTGTGATTAGGTTTCAATCGGGTCGGCGCTTGCTGCAATCTAATCATCAAATCGTCTCTTTGTCTGTCTTGTCTTCCCTCGGTTACCACCATCATGAAATCTTTCACTTCGCTTCCCCAAGTGGAGCGGATGCCTCCCTCTGATGTGGACGAATACATCAGAGCTTGATGAACACCACAGCGGCTGCGAAACCTTTTCTACCAGTGTGAATTCTTGCAATGTTAGAGCTCACTCCTTGACATTGGTGACAAATGTCATGCCGTTCAACTGTTTCCGGACTTTAAAAGCATCTGTAAAAATGACTGGATGATCACACACAAGCAAGTTAAAGTCAATGGAACAACACACAGTAATTCAAATTAGACACTGTCTTGCATGTCGCTGCTAAAAAAGTGTCAGACACTATAAAGCTGCCACAGAGGCTTGCTTAACTGACCTTTTAAGCAGATCCAGTATTTTAGTTGCCAGAAGCCACTTCTAGCAGAAGAGGGGATTTCTTGTTTCATAATGCACGTCCACAACATGCATTTTTAAAGTGTTCCTCGGTGACATTTTTCACTCCACTGCATATTGAACTCCGAGAGAGAGATAGAGAGGGAGAGAAGAGACCGCAAGGACCCGCGAAGAGGCTGCTTGTTGGCCACCGAAGACTCATTAAAAATGAAAGAAGGAGAGGAAAGCTCTAGAATAAATGTATACACAGATGAACACACACACACACACACACACAAGTGAAGCCCGAGGGGGATAACTCAAAATCAAACATTTTTCTCTTCAAGTCAGAGGCAAAATGAGTTGGATAAATCAAGCGTGAGTGGCAGTGTCGGGGGTCAAGGCAACAATTATTCCTCTTGGCCCTTTCAGCTTTTTCGTGACCTCATTAGAGAGCAATGGATCAGCATGGACAAGAAGTGTTTTGTGTCTTCTTACGCGTGTCTGTTTTTTCACATTGTTTACACCAGACAGATGGAAATTGCACACGGGATTCACGATTACAGCAAACCTAATATTCACTTATCCCACTCAGGCTGAAATCGTTCGATTTGGGGGTGGGAGGTTGGGAGGGTTCTGTCGAATGCTTAATAGGGCTTTTGTTATCATGACAACCCAGGAGGAAGCAACGGTGCATGACCGAGGGCTACTCTGTGCCCTTTAAAGAATTTTCTTAAATTTGTTGAAAAAGAAAAAAAAGGGGGCGGGGGGGCCGTGGGCCACCAGTTGCCAATCCCTGCTTTAAATACATTTGGACCGAGCATGTTCCATTATAAACATGATTATTCATTGAAGTTTACTTCAGTTATTTTGAGTTCTTCCAGTGTTTAATTTTTTCAGTGTAGCTTGAACCCGTTTTTCTTTTCCGAAAGCACAACATTGAGTCTTTTGACTCTCCGGACCGCTTGCCTGCCTCACCCTTGCCTGGCCGAGTTTATGAGTGTCGGAGATGTGATTGGTCTGTATTTCTTAGCTGTAATGATCAGAGACACTGCCGTGCGAAAATCAGGGAAGGTTAAAATAGCGGCGCTGCAAATCAATGTTGCTGGTTGAATTAAAAGCGTTCATCAATTTGGTCTCCATCTTAAAAGAAACCCAGAGTCCGTTCTTCGGCGTCTGCCTTCAAGAGTCGTCTGAAAACAGGAGCTGCTTCCAGGAATAATTGTACAAATGCATCTTGACGTTAAATGACAACATTTGTCATGCGCAAAAGGTGCCACCCGCTGGGAAAATAAGGATCATTCGCTCAATGGCTCCGTTTCTGTCACGCTTGTGGGCCAGAGAGGAGAAGAACTAGAAGTCAAAGAAAATATTTTAAAAACAGACTGTGCGAAGACACGACATGAGCTCCCTCTGTAACTTTCACCAAGGTGAGCGCAAATAACCCGTGAACAGAATCCCTCTGGGAGTCGTTATTTCCCTAATTTGATGAATGGTTCTAATAATCAGGGCAGGCTGAAGCGAAAGTTGAACGAAGCTTGTGGAATAAAGAGACGTAGCGCAGACATTTATCTCTCTCTTTTTTAAAGTTTTAATTCTGTACATGTGCAAGTAAAGATTAAGTTATTGGTGAATGAATAATCTAAAACCCTTTGAACATGTTCACCCGACGCAACTAGAAATCTTTTTTTTGGGGAAGGTGTATAGATGTCGCCAGGATGCACACAGTGCGGCTCTTATGAAAACCTTTCATCACTCTTTGTTATAGTGACAGGAGGATCCTGTACTAAGATTGCCCGCAGCCCCTCGCGGCATGAGGTGCGAACACAACATTCCACCATGATCAACAAAAAAAATAAGTCATTCGGGAATTTGCCACAAAGTCAATAAAGTTGCATGAGGTTCCGATTCAGCGGCAGGATAAACAGCCAGCGAGCTCCTCTGGGAAATAAGCGGATGCCGTGAGCCCTTCGGCCTCCATTCCGGGTGGAAGGTAAAAACGATGAACTTAAGGAGGGGAGCAGCTGTGCGCCCGTTGCTGCAGATCATTCAGACCCGCGGGATGAATCCTTCATCGCCATGGGGACGGAACAACCGCCGGCTCTTTCGGCTTCCTCGTGTTGTGCGAGAGCATGTATTAACGTGCCTTGTTGACAACTCATACCCAGGCTGAACCCCCAAGAGATGAATAGTAACGTCACGCTCTGTCGCGGATTGCGCACGGCCATCAAGAGATGCTCACTACGGATTGGAGTGCAGCACCGACCGAACGAGACGCTCTGCGGCCTTGACTTCAAATATGGACGGTTCGACTTTAGCTGTGGCTTTGTTGCAACCGGCTTGCATGTAAACAAAATTGACATGACCCCCCCCCTTTGTACATTACAAGAAACCAAGGTAACTTGGCCGAACGGTCCAAAGCGATAGCTTAAGGCTCTAGTCTCTTCAGAGGCAAGGCTTTGAATTCCAGTTTGGTTATGTTTTGGAACAGCATATCTGAATAAAATGTTTTCCTTCCTGAATGCAACTTTTTCATACTTACCGTTACCTTGCTTTTCCAAGTGGTCAGCGAATTAGAGGGTTCAAGTCACGGAAGTTCATATTTATGCCTCAGATGTCCAGTTCAACCCGTCTAATTTGATCAACTACCAAATATGGGCTCTTTCGCTTTGAAGGGCTATCTCGCAAATGTGCATTCTTTCTTCAACTGATAATGTCACCTAAAAATGACAAATTCAAAGGCAGATCTGCTGATGCATCCGTTTGTTCCATTTGCTCAGTCTCATTTGATAGTGCCATTAAATGCAAGAGCACTTAATTCGGATGACACTGTGGTGAAGCCTGTCAGACGATTGCGGGCACAAATGAAGCGGCAGACGCCCCCACACGGTGCTCGTGGGATAACAGGATGAATGCCGCCAAAGACGACCAACTCTGTGCATTTTGCCCTCCACCCCGAGAGCAAACGACAAGGAACAGAATCTGAGACCAAGACCATCGTTACATTGCGTTTGAGCAAACCACCACGTCCTCTTCTTTGTACAGCCTGCTGCCGATACTGACCAACTCATCCCGCTGATTAATCTTCACAGAGCACCGATAAGTTTCGTGTTGGGAGGCAATTTGATTTCCACTTGGACTCAAGTGGAAACTGGGCTGCGGGAGCTGAACGGTCCTCAGCCAGATGCATTTATCTGAAACAAATGGGTCTGGCCCGCATCTAACAAGCGCTCCAGAGAGCAGCACTTTCAGTCTCTGCATGAAAGCTCCACTGCTTTGGTGATTTATGCCGCCCTCCCGCGAAAAAAAATGAAACTATAAAAATGACTTTTGGATCTTTTTTTTCTTCTCTAAAGTCTTTTTATTTTTTCAAAATCAGCAGAGGGAATTTGAATCCAAAAGAGCAGCTTGTGGTCATAACTCCCCTCCACCCCCGCCACTCTCATTTCATGGCCAGTTTGAAAGCCCACATGAGTGAGAACACAACGATTATAGGCAATTATAATGAACTCCTGATGGAATAAGTGTGTCTAATTGATTTTCTAACCTGCACCACAGTTCATCTGTTTGGAGCCACTGCTTCTGGAATTCATTTATAGTGACTGGGCTAACATTAGCAGGAAAGTGAAAGTGGTTATAAAAGGTAATAGCAGGACAACATACACAATGAGTCATTTTTACAATTAAGATTGTTCAAGCCTAATATTTTACATTTGTGTTGCACATCTCTCACAGGGAACTTTCTCTCACGACAAAATTATTTTGTTGCTAAAAGCCTCAATCTGAACGTAATGTATGAGCCAACATTGGTGGCAATGAGAGGGATGGATTTCCATCCATCCATCCATTTTCCGAACCGCTTGATCCTCACTAGGGTCGCGGGGGGTGCTGGAGCCTATCCCAGCTGTCTTCGGGCAGTAGGCAGGGGACACCCTGAATCGGTTGCCAGCCAATCGCAGGGCACACAGAGACGAACAACCATCCATACTCACATTCACACCTAGGGACAATTTAGAGCGTTCAATCAGCCTGCCATGCATGTTTTTTGGAATGTGGGAGGAAACCGGAGTACCCGGAGAAAACCCACGCAGGCCCGGGGAGAACATGCAAACTCCACACAGGGAGGCCGGAGCTGGAATCGAACCCGGTACCTCTGCACTGTGAAGTCGACGTGCTAACCACTGGACTACCGGGCCGCCAGGGGATGGATTTATTTATTATTATTATTATTTTTGAAATAACATTTTTGCCTATTCCGACATAAAAGAAAAAAAACAATGGCAACTCATATCAATTTATAAGCACCTGATGCTGCCTCACCGTGAGTGAATGATTTAATATTGTTTTGATTTCATAATACTTTTATCTCTGGGTTACAATCATCTTGTCCTTTTTGTGTTTTTTCTTTTTTGACGTCAATTGATATCATTGGATTGCAGCCGAAGTCAGCACACACAATCTTTCTGTCGGTTACTTTGCCATCAGATTCAATCTTAATTTGGGGAATTTTTTCCTGTCAAAATATAATTTCAATTTTTATAAAGTTCCGCTAGAGCAACACTAAATAATGATAAATGCTTTTTAACCAACAAACGGTCACCTTTTGTGTAATTTGTCTATTTGTAGAATTGTGGCGCACTAGTTCAAAGGCAGTTGGTGTTTTATAAGGCCCACAGACCAAAGATGTGTCACCACTCATCAAGTTGGAAAACTGGATCATTTCTATTATTCATAGTGAATAAATATCACGAGATTTAATTTCAAATATGACTGAAAAAGCGAATGAAATCAAAATCATCACAGCCAAACAATGTTACTCCCAGTGCACAGTGCATATTTTACATGCAAACCTAATAAAGAATACAAAACTTACCATTTCCAGATAAATGATTATCCAGCTCGCCGTGTTCTTTCGAGAATGCCGCGTTAAGTTGAACGTAAAGTCCCACGTAGTGCACTAACCCCACGACGCCTCTCATTGTTTCCAAATATGTCGCCAAGTGCAAAGAAAATTTCACATCAGGTGGTGGGCATCGGTCGAGATGCTCCGCAGCGCAGCAATCGTCACGGGCATGAAACTAAACAGTTGTAGAGAGAGACACACGCTGCGGCACTATTCTGCTGCTCAGCCAGTCGACGTGACGAGGCAGTGGGCGGAAGGAGACACACAGAGGAGGACCAGTGAAGCGGCTATCAGTGACGGTCAATTACGCGGAGGAATCTCAAAGCTTTCCTTGTAAATGGTTGATTTCGGCAATTATCAAACTCCAGAATCCGAGGACTGTATACTTAAAGTTGCTTATTAACAAAAAGATAATTAAAACCTACAGTTTTTTTCCCGGGAAGGTGAATAGTGGAATATGTCGTTTGAGTTTCCCAATAAAGCAAATAGTCCATACAGTACGTCATACATCATGTCACAAATGTGAGTTACGCCAACGAAACACCTGCAAACAAATCAAAAAGTTTTTAAATGGTACACTGCTTTTGACTATTCAAGGCCACCATACTTGTTAACTAAAGGAAATTTTTAAATGGAGTGCATTTAATAGACACATCAGCAGAAATCTTATTGACCATTAAGTTTACAGCATTTTACATTTGGTGAGGTCATAAAGAGGTAAATAAAGCTTCACCTATGCTCTCATTTGTGTTGCCTGGCTTTGTACGTAAAAAGGAAGGTGATTTGATCATGGACAAAATTTGAAGTATTATAATTGACCTCATTTATGGTGAAAAAAGTTGTGTGTTGCAGAGCACAGAGCGAAGTACGACAATTAAAAACAAACATTAAAAAGTACATGCCAGAAATAAACCGAGGCATAGAAACATGTGGCCATTAATCAGTTTGTTTTTCTCAGACCGTGGGAGTAATTAAATGCAAACACCTGCTGTAGTCTTGTGATGTCACCACCAGAAAATGGTTTGCTTGAGGTTCATGTGAGACATTCAAAGTATCAAGATTGCGCTTTCCATGTGCTGTAGCCTCATATTCAGAAACTAAATTGGAGCCAACATAAAAAACCCTTTCATCCCAGAAGTCTGTGGAGGAAAAAGCAAAATGTTCTTGTGTGTCTGCTCCATCAAGTGTTGTCTCTATCTCTCTCTCTCTCTCCCTCTCTCACTCTCTCTCTATCTCTCTCTCCCTCTCTCTCTGTCTCTCCCTCTCTCTCTCTGTCTCTCTCTCTGTCTCTCTCTCCCTCTCCCTCTCTCTCTCTCTGTCGCTCTCTCTCTCTTCCTAGCTCTCTCTCTCTCTCCCTCTCTCTCTGTCTCTCTCTCTCTCCCTAGCTCTCTCTCTCTGTCTCTCTCTCTCTCTCTCTCTCTCTTTCTGCTCCGTTGCTGGTACCAGATGAGCTCAAGGAGAAAATGAATGCTGAAATAGTAGCAAATGTGACCTTGCCGGTTGGACATAACACGAGAACATCATGGCTAAAGGCTAAAGCCGAACTGTTTCTGTTTGTCACTTTGTGCTTATTTAGAGATGAACACTTTATTCATTATTGTGTACCTTAACTAAAATACTGCAGGGTTGTCCAGTCCTGTTGAACAACATTAACGATGGCGAATAAAATAAACCGTCCCTCAATTACGCCATAAAAATGCACCGGACTGCAAACCGTTAAAGGCATCAATTGTTTTCACCAGATGAAATGTCATTCACCCACCCAAGAGCAATTCTGGACACGATGCTCATTCTCAAGTGGAACAAAGTGTTTTCACACCCCGCAGAATTCATTACTTTGCGGTGAGACAGATGGTTGGCCAGCCGCTCTCCTCTGTCACTGTCATCTCGCTGACCATTTAGGAAGACTTATATGATGGCCAAAAAAAACCCGCGGCATCATTTCCTGGTTCACTGGATATGGTTTTGCGCTCCAGTAAATCTTCACTGTTCATTCCTGCCACAATTGTAACTGGCAGCTGGTGAGAAGCGAGGATGTCGAGGAGCCTGCCGGCCTACGGCAGCTGCGCCACGTTGAGCATCTCTCCGCAGGCTGATTTTCTCCCGAGGCTAATGTAGCTTGACAGAAACATGCAATGAATAGAGATAGAGTAGCTTGTGTGCTGATGAATGCTTTGTGCATCATATTTGATGAAACGGTGCCGGATTCAAATGTCTCAAGTAGCTCTTGAGTCGTGTGCATCTCTTGCAGAGATGCTGTTGGAGCACAAAACAATCGGGTTGATTTATAAATTAAAAAGTGAATACACATTTTGACCTGACGATTTCCTCTTAAATGAAACGACTCAGACCCCAGTTGCTTTGTGAACTCATATACCACGGGGTGGTCGGTGAATGGGGAGCCAGACAAGGAGTTTGTATTCTTGCTGTCAAGCAAAGCCTGAATATGCCAAGCTTATTACAGTGAGCTTTTTGCACAGGAGGAGATTTAATTATCTTGTTAGGTTCTCACTCTCCTCAGCCTTTGGCATTTCCGCACAGTGGGCACAGATTGCAGTCCACTGATTTTTAATCTTCTCCTAATTTTCATCGGTAGGCTACTGCAGATTTAGGTCCTTTAAATTCATTTGCCTCCCATTGACAGGTATTTTTAAATGGTTGACCCTTGGATGTTTTAAAGAGTGCGGTTAAGACCTCCCTTTTTTTATTTAGCTTTTAACAAGTTTTTATTTATTGCATTCAGCTCCCCTCTGGCAAATATGAACAAGTGCTCTGCTGCGGTGTGCCCAGATGTTAAAATTGCTAAATCATGGAAGGAATAGAGGTGATTAATTATGATAAGCTTTGGGCTAATAAGCATTTAATGCCTCTATATTAAGTGGTCAGCTTCATGGGTTGGATGCTTCACACACCACCACACTGTCAACTATGAACTCTGGGGAGGGGGGGGGGGGGGGGGTTGGTTGTTTTTTTTGTTTTTTTACTGCGGTGTCTTCTTGGATCCCAGATGGCAGCGTTGATTGAAATCATAAGAATCCAAATGAAGTAAAAAGCTAGCTTCTCCCAATCACACAGGTCGATGAAGTGCAACATCCAGGCAGTAACAGATTTGAAAAATGAAATTGTGCTCGTGCCAGATGTCAGCATGCGGGACAAAGCCTTAGCACATCTGCCGCCTAGTTCTGAAATTTAGGATGTGCAAATCATTGGATTCCATTTTGATTTACGTTTTACACACCGTCCAAACTAACTTACAAATGAGGCTCCAATGACCCCAATGAGGATAAAGCGGTTCGGAAAATGAATGAATGAATGAATTTTAAAGAAAGAAGGGCACACATAGAAAGCTTGGCCTGAAATGTTTTTTTAGCTGTTGTTTTTTTTTCTCAACACAGCTACCCAAAACGTCATGGGCTCTTGATCTGTTGGGATTTTTCACTTAATCTGTCCGCAGGCAGACAGTAAGACAAACGAGCGCTGTTTAAAACATGACCCAATTGCTGGAGGTAATGATGCTCCAAGTCACAGCCCTATAACTCTTACATGCAAAAGTAAACACATTTCAACTTGAAAGGTTTGCATTTCCTGTCATTGTGTGCCGAATTCACACCACTTTAGTGTAAGGATCTTCCGAGTCCTGAATTATGGCTATATTGTCAGAGTGTTTGCATTTGCAATGGGCTGTAGGTGGCCATAAAAATGCCAACACGGTGACGAGACTATTAGTACAGATGAGCTTTGAACGTTAAAAACGAGGTGATAATTTCCCGAGGCATGCAGTTCTGTTGACATTCTGATTAGCCTGCCTTCCAGGTATTTAATGACCTGTCACTGGAGCTAATCCATTGCATGGACAAAATGAGCCTTTCCTCATTCGGCTGCAAGATCCTCTCAAGCTTTGCAGAAATACTGCAGAGGTATACATTATCATAGTCAATATGTATTTAGATATATACTGTATTAATGTGTATGTGTGAGGAGCACAGTGACTGGCTGGTTTGCAATACTGGGTAATCGCACTAAGGTTCAGGATTTTAACAGTCTTCAAGTCTCTCTTACAGTTTCTCCTACGGTCCCCAAATGAATTTGTTAAGTGAAGCCTTCAAAGTGCCCTTATTAAAACACGTGCTTCTTCAAGTAGTGGCCTCTCATTATATCACCATAATAATAAAACGGTTTACAAAATAAATATCGATCCTATTATTTCGGACGTGACAATACACCACAGGGCACATCGCAAAAATGTCTGATATTAACTTCAGCATGGACCTCAGTTGATAAACTTACTTTACAGACAGAACAAATAAAAATTGCCACCCAAATAGTGTGAACAAAAATAATATAACGTACACTTGAATTGGGGAATCTCAGAGGTCACGTTAAAAATCTTGAATTTTCAAATACTGTGGCTGGCTGCCTGTCAAAAAAATAGTTTGGCTCAGCTCGAACGGCCATGTGCCCCTTCCATGAACAACAGGGGGTGCTATAACACTAATTAACAAACCCGAACAACATGCTGTGACGCTGAGAAATTAAGTGAATGATTCGGGTGAAATACAAACAGCAATCCACAACATACAAAAGAAGCCATCAAATATTTCCTTTCTGTTCTGTCACCTGACCATGATTACGATCCTCACTTCCAACATTGCTGGTTTGTTCAGCAAACATCTAATTAACATTTCACTTGAAGTTCCTTCTGTCGAACCAGTTCACGAGATACACGACGACTTGCTCACAAAGCACAGTGGGGAAAAGTGAAATGACTGTTTCTTTGGTGTTCGAGAACTTCGTGGCGAGTAAACTACTGGTGAAATGTAAGTGACTGACTGCTAAGGAGAGCAGCTGAAGCTTCTATATTTATTATGACAGACATTTTCAGTCCAGTTATCTTAGTTCTTGGCACAGCGGCTACCACAATTTAAAACCATTTTCAGGTGTCTTGATAACAGAGGCACGCTGTTGAGCAAATAACCTAAGAATTGTAAACATATTTTTACAGTATATTTCTTTCAATGACTAAAATAGCTTCTTCTTTTTTTTTTTAGGGCTGTATTTGTTTGACGCAGTGAGCCATCCCTTATCATGTCCCACATACTGCTGGGCGAGTTTGTGTCAAAAACCAGTGAGTGCTCTCGAGGCTGGATCACCTTTCCTACTGATGCATACCCTTAACTCATCGACCTGTCAGTGACTCTTTGCTGCCTCATCCACCACAGACACCGCCTCACTCCCTGTGACACGCTATCATTTTCCCCTCCAGCAGTTTCAATACAGATTGATAAAGCCAAAGCCCGCATGTTCTTAACAGGAGGTGCTGTAGCAAATCTTTGAACTTCCTGTGACAGCACAGTTGACGTTTTCTTTCAAGATTGATCATTTTGACCCTCCCATTAAAACAACTTGGTTTGAACAGACATGAGCCGGCATCCAACATGTCTCACGTAACCCGGAACAACATGACATGGTTTACTTTTGAACCACTTCGATCTGTCTATAGATATAATACCTCCAAAGAAAATATATAGATGCATAGTTACTTTATATGTTACTTGTGTCACCTGATAAAGTAGTGCATAAGGGACACAGGCCAAACTTTTGCAAACAAGACAAACTGGTTTCCTTTTGTTGCGTGTCAGAACAGCGACAAGAGACTCTGACAGGAGTGCTTATTTTAAGAAGTATCGGGAGAGGCAAAGGCACATAATAACAAGTGACCCTTTAGCTATTTGAAACATTCCCTTCACTGCTGAGTAAGACAAAATAATAGGTGCTTAAAAACCTGCCTTGATTTACGTCTTAAGTGAGACTGCATGGATTGTTGCTGCAAACTGTAAACTGCATTTACAGAGATTGTAATCCCAATTTCAAAAAACGTCCACGCAGTACAAAAGCCCCGCTCATCTTAACTTGCTCGCCACCTGGAGCAACAGACTACATACACCCTGAATTTGTCAACATCTCACTGCCTTTTGTTCGGAGAAGCTCAACAAGTAATTTGTTACCGCAATAGAAAATTCAGCAGACCACAAACGACACAAATCTGCCTCCTAAATCCAAAACCACGCCCGGGAGAGTTCTTGCATGTGGCAAACACGAGGAGCTCGCTCTGCAGTGACGAGGGCAAACCCCGAACAATTATCCATTCTTCCATTGGAAGTTATTTATTACCTGATGGGATCACGACTCATTCATTTCATTTAAACCAGGCCTGCTGAAGCAGCACCATGTTGTGATCATCAAGCCCTTAACCTCATAACAGAAGACATCCTCCATCACCGTGACACACTCATTTCATCAGGTACTCGGGTATTGGCGTTGTTGGGCCATTCCTTCCATTGCAGCAAGTCCACCAACAGAGCGGACCGAAATTCTGATTGGATTCTCGCGCTCTCTGGTATGTACTTCAATTTGACCATGACTGGCTAATTCACTTTAATTTCATAATTGTTTGTGAAAGCTGCGGCCAAAAACTTGAATGATGTTTTTTTTTTCTTCCCAAACTTGCAATTTAAATCTATTACCTATTGTGGGTGAATACTTTACCGAACACTCAAATGAATAATTGGAACCATGACATTCACTCAATACCTTAACGTAATACAATACGGTTCGACACCATTACCACAATCCTGAAAATGTTCATAAAACAATACCTAACTCCGTTTCGGATATTCGTGATGTACAGGTTGCGCCCAAAGAGTACAATGCTCCTAAGATGTGTTTGGAAACAATAGTCAGTGTAACATGGGTCGTTACAATGAAGAAGAATCAATTATTACAGATGAGCTTCACATTGTAAATGTCAACGACACTAATTGTCATTGGCAAGCCATTTGTTTTGTTTTTGTAATGGGAGTGCTTGAAACTTTTCAACATGCTCTTGAGGTCGATTGTGTCACATCAAGATGCAAAATAAAGCTTGCAGGGGGTTTGGTGGTGAATATGAGGCCATTATTTTGCCATTTTAGCATTTCGCTATTCGTGGAAGTTGGGCAAATGACTCAGCGATGGCATTTCATCCAAGGCAGGCATCAGGAGGCCCATGACCCAACGATCTTTGAAATAGCCTTCAAGTATCAATATTAACCACACGTGACTATTGAAAGGGCACCAAGGACATCGAGACAAAGGTGAGATCAGGTCTTATCAAGACTGCCCAGCTGTTCTCCAGTTATCCACAATCCCTTCTATTAACATGAAGTTAGTTTACAAAGTTTATCATTAGCTTGAACATCGATCAGTGCCTAATAGCAGAATGGTTCAGTGTCAGACCACTGCGCAAAGACACTCGGCCTCCGTTTGCATCAACCATCCATCAAAGACACTACCCTGGCGCAAATGTCGTAGACCGCATTTGTGGAGAAGAGAGATTCAAGATTTTTTTTTTTGCAGCAAGCAAGAATGCATAAAAGACACAATTGCAGATAATTTGAAATTTCTAGCAATTATTTAAACAAAGGAAAATCAAAAAGGAGTGTGTTCAGATGTATTTATTACTATTTCTGAAGTCATCACTCATCTGGTATTTCTACAAGGGCCTATCCAAATTGTTTTAGGAACTCTTCAGTAATGATGAATGACATGGTACAAATACATTCTGAGGCACAACTGGTGACGGTGTTAGAAAAAGGACCATTTAGCCTGTTCATCGATGTTGGATAGCACACTGGAGGCAAGGGGAACTGCTCCCTTTCTTAAATGTATCTTCTGGAGCTGGTCGTGGACACACTGGATTTTGTGACAGTACCGCCATAACCACCAGCCATGCTGCTGCCGCCGTAACCACTTGCCATGCTGCTGCCACCGAAACCAAATCCACCAGCGGAGCTGGAGCCAGAGAATCCTGAAACAGAAGAAATAATGTTGGTATCTGTTTTTTTCTGTTGTTTTTTTTAAATTGCAAGAACTGTAGACAAGGAAAAACTTACCGCCTGAAGACTGCTGCACGTGAATAGTTGCACTAGCGGGTCCAGAGAGCAGTCTAGAGGTTGCACATTTTAAATAAAGCATTGAATGCATAATTCAGACGATTGACACAGCAGTGAGATGACATTGAACAGGACCGAATGTTGACCCGACCTGGTCTCCTCTCCTTCCAGCAGTTTCCTGTAGGTGGCGATTTCAATGTCCAGGGCCATCTTGACGTTCATCAGCTCCTGGTATTCACGCACCTGGCGGGCCATGTCCTGCTTGGCTCTCTGGAGGGCTTCCTCCAGATCTTTGATGCGGAGCTTGGCATCCTTCACCGCCAACTCTCCACGCTCCTCAGCCTCCGCAATCTGAGCCTCGAGGCTGGCCCTCTTCGGGAAGGTTATCGCAAATGGAGAAAGAAAAGTTATTTCGCGTTGTCGTCATGAAAAAGTCACCTGAAGCTGCTCTGGGAAATACCCGTACCTGCGCCTTGACCGCCTCAATCTCATTCTGAAGACGGGCAATCATGCGGTTCAGCTCAGCAATCTCAGCCTTGGTTGTGCGAAGGTCATCACCGTACTGTCCAGCGGAGCTCTGCATCTCCTCATACTGTTGTGCAAAATACAACATCACATATTGTTTGTAGTGTATAGGGAAAAGGGCCAGATTTGATTGTGGTCATTGCTCTTACCTTCTGTTTGTACCAGGCCTCTGCGTCAGCCTTGCTGCGGTTGGCAATGTCCTCATACTGAGCGCGCACTTCAGCCACAATGGCATCCATATCCAAGTTGCGGCTGTTGTCCATCTCCACAATGACAGAGGTGTCCTTGATCTGGGACTGCAGCTCCCGGAGCTCCTGCAGAACCACAGATTGTTGCAAAAGACTCGCTGGTCAGGTTTAAACAATGGCAAAAACAGCATGTGGTAAGGGCAGTTAAAAAAAAATCGATGTGTAGAAAATATTTGCACATACAGCTTCATAGACGGCTCTGAGGAAGTTGATTTCATCTTGAAGAGCGTCAGCTTTGGCCTCCAGCTCCACCTTACTCATGTAAGCGCCGTCAACATCCTGGAAAAACGATTTCAAATTGCGTTCAGAAAACAGTCAAATGCCATGAATGTATTTTAAATGTAGACGCCATCTTTTTTTTTAACCTTTTTCAAGAGCACAAATTCATTCTCTGCAGCTGTGCGCTTGTTGATTTCATTTTCATACCTATTGGAACGCAAGAAATTCCACACCACATCATCTCAGTATTATTTCTAAACTATGTTTGAAAAGGTACAAATCCTGTCAACACTCACTTTGTTTTGAAGTCCTCCACCTGGAGCTGCATGTTCTTCAGTTCTGACTCCAGCTTGACTTTCTCGTTGCCCAGCCCATCGAGTTGCCTGCGCAGGTTTGCAATGTAAGCTTCAAACATGGCGTCGATGTTGGAGCGGGTTGTGGTCTGGTCTTGCAGGAGATTCCACTTGGTCTCCAGCATCTTGTTCTGCTGCTCCAAGAAACGTACCTGGAAAGATACAGCAAAGAAGTTAGTATTTTTAAATTGTTAACTAACTTGCTCTTTTGAATAAACAATGTTTAAAAATTCATATATTTGTGGTTGGTTAAGCATGATCCTTCTCGCTTTACCACCATGGCTGCAAATTCTGCCTCCCCGTGTGAATAGCCACACCCAACTGCGGCAATATTTAACTCAGTCAGACCTTTTGCGAACACTGCTCAAGATTTTGAACGTCAAAGGAAAGGAATATGTATGTCACATTCGTCAACCAGAAGGGCCCAACAACGGTACAAGAAAAAAACATTCAGATTTGTGCTATGTGTGGTTGTTGTCACAATAATTGTAGCCCACAACGATGAAGGCTGCAGTCAAAACTGTATTTCAGAAATGAAATTTTCCAACCTTGTCAATAAAGGAGGCAAAGCGATTGTTGAGTGTCTTGATCTGATCTTTTTCCTGGGTGCGGACGGCCTGGATGGTTGGGTCAATATCCAGACTCAGGGGGGTCAGCAGACTCTTGTTGACTGTGACCGCGGTGATATGCGGAGCCGCAAAGCCAGCTCCACTCCCAAAATTACCACCAGCCATGGAGCTGGAGCTCATCGAAGAGACAGCACCATAACCGCCAGCACCATAACCGCCTGCACCATATCCGCCTGCACCAAAACCGCCTGCACCAAAACTGCCTGCACCAAAACCGCCGGCACCAAAACCGCCAGCCGAGGAGCCAAGAGTGTAGCTCGTTCTGAAGCCGGCCTGGGGCCCTGCAAAAGATCTCCTGGAGCCGCTGCTGGAGCCTGAGACGGAGTAGGACTTCCTGGAAGTCATCTTGTAGCTGGTGAGGTGGTCAAGTGGAAGCAGAGAACTGAAGATGTGCAGGCTTCAAAGGAGAGTCTGGTCCCTCTGAGTGTCAGGCTGAAAGGTCTGCCTGCTTTTATGGCCAAGCTGAGCTGATGGGGGCGGAGTGAGGACCCTCCCCATTACAACCTGTCTTCTCACTTTTACTGGCCAAGCTGACTCCCTCCCACCTTGCGTGCCTTTCGCTCTGAACAACAGGACTTTCCAGTCCCGAGAACACGTAAAATGTGCTTCTTCAATAAAAACAGACACTCCTTCCTTTAAGAAAATATCCTCCTAGAAAGTGCTGGCTGCTTATCGCCTTCCGATACGTGGAACATCAGTCTGGATGCAAAGGCAAAAACTCCTCCTTCAGGTCATAACAATCGTATTCGATCAGCTGCATCCAAGATGTCATCAATCGTTTGTTGCGATGTGGAGGTGTGCACACTTTGTCAAATCTGGTCAAGTCATGCAGAGTTATTTACATTTCATTTACGTCATAGAATGCAATGAATGTCTTATTGAATGGGATATCACCCATTTCCACTGACGAGTGCAAATTTCTCATTTCGATGCATTGCATCGCGCTCGGCAAGGGTCAAAGAGGCCAAGCCACTCCGGAGGAAAGCCAGGCAGACAAGCCTGACCACTTTCAAGGAGCGGTCTGGTGGATGGGCTCGTTGAGTGAGCGCAGATCTTGGGATTTACTAGCCTGGGTGAAAGAAAAACCTACTCGGATCGTGTTTGTTTAAGTACCACATGCCAAAGTCAGCGCACCCACATGAATAAATAAACAAAACGAAATAGCTGACAGAACGCACCTTAGCTTTAGTATGATCTGAGAAAAATGAATTGTCAGCATGTAACTAGTGGTGCCATTTGACAAATTCTACAAAGGGACCTAAGGCAGCTATGGACTCCACTAAATCCAGATGATGAGCTGCACAATTTACAATATAAAGGGAAGCAAGTCAGTGACTATGTACTAATTTAGAACTAGAAAATGCAAACTGGGTTTGGTGCATAGTCGGGTTCATACAGCAAGAAACAATTTGAGTTTTAAAACCTGTGACAGAGGGCTGTGAAATCTCTTGCTGCTTTAACATTCAGCAAGGTAACGTATTGCTTTTGTCGTCCCATGTTGCCTTAATGGCTGCTTGCTGTTTGTGCTGTGTGTTGGAGCAAAGGAGGTGACTTTTCAAAAACATGCGCGCCGATGATTTATGTTGTCAGCCTGCCATCGCTATGTGAAATTCTCTACGCTATCTCAGTTTGCCAAGTTAGATGTGTGACATGCATCCATCCCCGCTACCACTCATTGCTGCCAGAATTCCCCAGCATTGATCTAAAACCTTGAAGCAGCCACTGTTGGTTGGCCAACTTTTTCCCCCCCAAAATACCGTTTATCGATTGATATTGGAAAAGTTCTTGTTTGATCTGGTCGTCTTTCCACACCACCCAAGCTGTTGCCACGAGCTTGAGCCGGAGCTGTATGGAATCCTGGAGCAGAAGAAACAATATTTGTATCAATTTGTGATTTTAAAGTGTAAACATTACAGATGATGGCAGAAGATTGAAAACTTACCACCGGCGGATGACCGCTGCGCATGGATGGTTGCGTTGGAGGAGTGATGCACGATTTAGGCTCATGATACAGCTATGAAATCTCATTCCATGTCACTGGAGGTTGATCCGACTTGACTCGAGTCAGCCACGTGTTTTTCTCCTGGCTGTTGATCAAGATTCGATCATAGTCACATCAGTCTACATGGGAGGAATAAAAATCTCCTCGCACGTCGATCTGATCTTATTAGAGCAGCCGGATTTGAGAAATACCAGTCACTTGTTGCAACCCGGAGCAGTACACTATTTATCTAATCTGTTATCTAGTGCCTCCATGAGCCATTATTGAACCGTCCGTCTTCGGTAGGATCACAGAATGCAAAGAATGCCTGCCACAGTGTTTTACGAGGCATCACTTGGTCATCGTCATCATTCATTTTTAATGATCAGGGTATTTCTAGCGTCCATCCGAAGCGCCGCGCCCTAGGCAAGAGGCAGAGATGTCAGACAGCTCCAAACAAAGGCCACTTTGGTAAGAGATTCTAAAAAAAAATACATTTTTAATTCTGCCGCGACCATGTTGACTTAAATGTGAAAGCATGACTGAAATGAATTCATTCAAATTCTAAATTCAGTCGTTCTGTCATTGGCCTACCATCGGCATGCAATATTGTGCACCATATCTCATTTGACCGAGTTAGATGTCTAAATTTGCATGCAGCACTTACAGTATTTAATCAATGTCATGAGGCCTATTCAAGGGGAGCTTCAGGTGCCCTTTCACTGACTAACTCTAACCTAACACTGAAAAAGCTCATCTTAAGAATCTCCCTGCCAGTGCAACATTGCCGTGGGTGTGCCTTACCACGAGGAATGCATTCAAATATGAGAGTGGGAGTGCAAAATGGATGGCCTTGCCACACCCCTGTCGCGCAACCTCCCTTGACAGAACACCGCAACTACTAATTCCACGACCGAGTCTTTGCACTACATGAGTTTTATTATGATCCATAGTGCCCGGTTCGGAGAACCCTAGGCTAGGCGCACCAACCCACAACATCAAGAACAGCCTTCTGTCAGTTGCATAACCACGCAAAAGTCTTAAATTCCTTGCAGAGGAAACAAGTTCTCCGGCTTGTCTTGAATGCTGCTGCACAAGTGCTGCGTGGAAAAAGAATGAGAGATCCACTGGCCCTGTTTTAGCTCCTCATTGGCATACGCTTCCAGTGTAGGACAGTCTTGAAAAGGTGAAAATGGTCAACGTCATCCCTTTCGACGCTGAGGCTTCAGTTGATCTTCTGAATGGAGCCATATTTCATATTGTCTGCGGGGGTGGCCACGCCTTTCCGATCGCGCGGTTATTGTTCATTACGATGATACCGCTGCCATTATTTTTGTGTTGGCAGAGCGACAAGTCCTAGATACAATCCAGCAGGCAGGTTTTCCTTATTGTCGATGCCTACGATGCTTTCTCATGCGGCAGTTTGGTAGTCCACTTAAATTGATTGGGACCTACGAACTGCACAATCTTTATTCATTACCTCTGTCATCATGTTTTCTTCTGTTGAGGATTGACTTTTGTTTGTCTTCAGTTTCCTCCTTGCGCTGTGTCGAAATGCTAAACTGGATATCATTGGCTGGCGCAGTCATCGGTGTGTTGCAGTGTGAAGCAGTGCTTTGTCATTGACGTAGCTCAAGGCTAGTCGTTCTCCGGGGCCCCCTTTACCTCGGCGTCAGAGGCAATTGCTTGGTTTAGCCGCCCTGTTACGGCATCGCTGTGTATTCGTGTGTTGATCCACTGCGAGATAAATGCGCCTTCATTTATATCACAAGACTGACTTTTATCAATTTAATGCAATAGTTTGGTTTTCTTTCATGCACGTAAAGCACTGACCAATTTTTACAGTCCCAAATGGTGGTGAGCAGATGTTTATAGGGCTCTAACTTATTTTTACCTCTTAAGTTTTTATGTTTGGTTTGTTTTCGGGCTTGATTTATTGGCTGGTGAAAGAATGGATTTGATGATTCATGAAAAATGAAAGAAATGTACTCGGGCATGTAAGGCAGTGTGTTTAACCAAGAGGAAAGATTTTCTCATTTGTGATGTGTCATCATCTTACACAAAGCAAAAGGAAGTTACAGATACTATTTGTTGT
The DNA here is from genome assembly GCF_054856545.1 of Hippocampus guttulatus. Classification (NCBI taxonomy): domain Eukaryota; kingdom Metazoa; phylum Chordata; class Actinopteri; order Syngnathiformes; family Syngnathidae; genus Hippocampus; species Hippocampus guttulatus. The sequence goes on along the minus strand of NC_141268.1, from coordinate 17,718,278 downwards.
ATTTGGCATGAGCCTCGACAGGAGTTATTTTAAGTCAACCTATTTTTGATTCCATAAATCATACCTTCCAACACTCAGCCTTAGGTGAAGTTTAAAAACCCTTTAATAGGACATGGAGAAAATAGCTCTGTCTCCTCTAAGCGTGTTAAGACACGCCCCTACCAAATAATCGTTTGGGTGGAACTTGTTTGTGGTAACTTGCGATTTCAAGCTTGTTCTGAATGCCGTCAAGGAAAAAAGTCCTGTGACTATTTCAAGCTGTTGTAATACAGAAGATCATTAAGATAAGATTGAAAAAAAAATTTTGCAACTGTAAATATGACTCGTCAATATATTTCTCATGTAAAAACGAGACAGACAGGATTCTGGTACTCAGATTTATTGGCGATGTGATGTTGCTAGGAGGCTCTTTCCAAAATAAATCCGGTTTCAACATTACTGAAGCATCAAGGCACGGAAGTGTTAAACTAAGAAAAAAAATAATCTGACAGAGGCCCCAAAAAAAGATCAAGGTGCTAACCTTTTAACAAATCTTGTCTCTTATTTGTAAACATGTAAACCCCGTACTTATGGATCATCTCCCGTTCTCTTGACTGGTGTTGGCACTCAAATTAAAAAAATTGGAGACTTTTGCTGAGAACAGGAGCAGTCTCCTTGTCTCTTTCAGAGCATCTGTTCTTCCAGATTGTATGCAGAAATGTCAAATAATTCCCTTGCATAGCTCCAACATCCCGTACCTCTTTTGCTTCTCTTCTCCAATTTCTTGGAAGTCAGTGCACAAATATGAAACGTTTTGCATTGCAACTGACCGGCCCCATGTTTTGAGCCACGTTTACTTTCAGAAACTCTTAAATGATGATGAATGCCGCATATGTATAATTCATAAATGGACGCAGTGATTCTTGGAACACCACTGGTAGCTGTTTTTTTTTTTAACTGACATAATTTGGCAAAATCGCATTTTCTTTTGGAATATCATGCCTGCACCGTTGTTCTATGTGCATTGTGAAAGGGTAAGCAGATGTTTTTGGTCAATTTAAGATTTTCAGAAAGGGAAGAGGGACTGCTCTCCTTCTTAATTGTATCTTCTGGAGCTGCTTGAGGACAGTGTGGACTTGGTGATGGTACTAGTACCACCATAACCTCCAGTAACGCTGCCGCCATAGCTACCAGACACGCTGCCGCCGCCATATCCAACGCTGCCAATTCCGCCGCCCATTCCAGAGCCGCCAAGAGCGCTGGAATATCCTGGAGAGGATCATGGTAGAGATGACAATGAGACAATGTTAGGATTCTGAAGTGCAAGTACAGCTGATGACCATCGAAGACTGATAACTTACCGGTTTGTTGCACATGGATGGTTGCGCTAGTGGGCCCAGAGAGCAGTCTAGAGGTTGCAAATTTTAAATAAAGCATTGAATGCATAATTCAGACGATTGACACAGCAGTGAGATGACATTGAACAGGACCGAATGTTGACCCGACCTGGTCTCCTCTCCTTCCAGCAGTTTCCTGTAGGTGGCGATTTCAATGTCCAGGGCCATCTTGACGTTCATCAGCTCCTGGTATTCACGCACCTGGCGGGCCATGTCCTGCTTGGCTCTCTGGAGGGCTTCCTCCAGATCCTTGATGCGGAGCTTGGCATCCTTCACCGCCATCTCTCCACGCTCCTCAGCCTCCGCAATCTGAGCCTCGAGGTTGGCCCTCTGCGGGAAGGTTATAGCAAATGGAGAAAGAAAAGCTATTTTGCACTGTCGTCATGAATAAGTCCCCTGAAGCTGTTCTGGGAAATACCCCGTACCTGTGCCTTGACCGCCTCAATCTCATTCTGAAGACGGGCAATCATGCGGTTCAGCTCAGCAATCTCAGCCTTGGTTGTGCGAAGGTCATCACCGTACTGTCCAGCGGAGCTCTGCATCTCCTCATACTGTTGTGCAAAATACAACATCACATATTGTTTGTGGTGTATAGGGAAAAGGGCCAGATTTGATTGTGGTCATTGCTCTTACCTTCTGTTTGTACCAGGCCTCTGCATCAGCCTTGCTGCGGTTGGCAATGTCCTCATACTGAGCGCGCACTTCAGCCACAATGGAATCCATATCCAAGTTGCGACTGTTGTCCATCTCCACAATGACAGAGGTGTCCTTGATCTGGGACTGCAGCTCCCGGAGTTCCTGCAGAGACACAGATTGTTGCAAAAGAATCAAGTCTTCGGCCAGGTTGAAAGAATGGCAAAAACAGAATGATATTAAGGGCAAGATAAAAAAAAATGCATGGCAGGTTAACGGAACACTCGAAATTGTCCCCAGGTATGAGTGTGAGCGTGGATGGTTGTTCGACTATGTGTGCCCTGCGATTGGCTGGCACCCAGTTTAGGGAGTACCTGGCCTCATGCCCAAAGACAGCTGGGATAGGCCCCAACGCCCGTGACCCTCGTGAATAAGCTCATTAGAAAATGGATGGATATACATATCAATTGTACATACAGCCTCATAGATGGCTCTGAGGAAGTTGATCTCATCCTGAAGAGCATCGCATTTGGCCTCCAGCTCCACCTTGTTCATGTAGGCAGCGTCAACGTCCTGGAGAATTTTTTTTTTTTAACCATTAGAAGATATTCACATTGATTTTCAGAAAGCAACTCGATGTCCATCAATTAATGTAATGTTAATGAATTCCTACCTTTTTCAAGACCACAAACTCATTCTCTGCAGCTGTGCGTTTGTTGATTTCATCTTCATACCTTGGGACACAGGGAATAAATCATTCAATCCGCTTCATTTGCTGAATAAAATATCGATGATGGCTGAATCACTCACTTTCTCTTGAAGTCCTCCACCTGGAGCTGCATGTTCTTCAGTTCTGCTTCCAGCTTGACTTTCTCGTTGCCCAGCCCATCGAGTTGCCTGCGCAAGTTCGCAATGTAGGCCTCAAACATGGCGTCGATGTTGGAGCGGGTTGTGGTCTGTTCTTGCAGGAGGTTCCATTTGGTCTCCAGCATCTTGTTCTGCTGCTCCAGGAAGCGTACCTGGAAAGATACAGCACCACAGAAAATTGTTCAAATGGTTTCTTGTATTTTTTTTTTAATTACTTGCCTGGATTTTAATCTGGCGTAGATAAATGTAATACTTTTTGCATGCTACTATCGCTGGACAAGAATTTCTTCTTTTCAATCTAATCAGTGAGATCAAGCAGCAGAACAGGGTGGTGCCTGACATTTATGACACGACTGTCTTTCTATCAGAACAATAATCAATCATAATCATCAAAGATAAGCAAAAGTTGATTCTGCTTTACATTGATGTTTTTGGATGCTCGCAGTAACCCAGGAAAGGGAATATCTGGGGGTCAGAAATCAAACGATCAGGCTTGGATTATTTTAAAAATGTCTCCGATCCTACAAGCTGTTACTCATTGATGGATATGACGCCAAACAGATAAGCGGCAGGCCTTTGTTGCTTAGTCACTGAAATACATGTCAGCATTTGCTTGGCTGTGTTCTGCAGATATAGGTACAGTTGCTTTATCTATGGGAACTGATACTTGATGCAATCATCTCAAACAGGTCAAGGGAACCAACCTTGTCAATGAAGGAAGCGAAGCGGTTGTTGAGGGTCTTGATCTGCTCTTTTTCCTGGGTGCGAACGGCCTGGATGCTGGGGTCAATATCCACATTCATGGGGGTCAGCAGACTCTGGTTGACTGTGACTGCGGTGATTTGGTTGGGGATAATTCCGGCTCCATAATAGCCACCGCCGCCTTGCATTGAGCTTGCGCTAAAGGAACCGCCATAACCCAGGCCTCCACCAACAGAACCACCGTAAAGGCCAACACCACCACCATAACCACCAGCAGAGGACCCAATACTGTAGCCGGTTCTCTTGATGGTGTAGTTCCCAGACTGGGGCCCTGCAAGGGACCTCCTGGAGGAGCCGCCGCTGCTGCTGCCTGCAATTGAGTAGGACTTCCTGGTAAGCATCATGTTGGTATTGGGGTTGTCAAGGCTGGTCTGAGAACTGGAGAAGTGCAGGCTTCAAAGGAGAGTCAAGTCCCTCTGAGTGTCTGATCGAAGGGACGGCTTGCTTTTATGGCTTTGCTGAGCGGATGGGGAGGATCCTCGTCATTCCAACCTGTCCTCTCACTTTTACTGGCCAACTGCTGTCCCTCCCAACCTACATGCCTCTGGCTCTGAACGACAGGAGTGGCTAATCCTGTAAAACAGGTAGGGAGGGATTGTCAGAAGATAAACTGTGACACACCCTACCTGGGAAAGGCTGAGAGAGAAGCGAGTCAGAGGTTAGCAGAGGGAGAAGGTTGTTATGTAAGGAAACAAAAACTTTACATTAATGCCGAGAGTGTATATAACATTCACATCAGGCCTCAACGTCAATCTTATTTGGGCCAGCGCCGAGATGTACACGTTTCATTTTTGCCTTTAAACGTCGTGCATTGTTAGCATTGAACGAGAGGAAATGTCAAAAGCATGCCATTTTTGCCATGTGCACAAAAGTGTCTGCACAGAAAATATAATGGAGTGTTCTCGGTCATCTTAAACTAATCATTCAGAATCAAGGTGAGCAACAATGGGCCTAATCAAGCACGTGGAACTCAATCACTGATCAGAATTCAGATCAACTTTATTTTTCACAAATAGACGTGTTCAGCACTTATATAATCAGAATGCTGTATCTCTTTTGTGCTTTCCATATTAGGGCTGTGCTAAGAATCAGAGTACTCTCATACCAGGAATGTTTGCACTCGATCCAGGCCCTGTTTTCAACTCTGAATAACTCAGACAAACAATTACAGTTTAAATGGTCCCTGACGTCTCATTGCAAGCATCAATATCAATTATCGTTTTAAAAAGGTGACGCGAGATGATCAATTCCCACCAATTGCACTGATCCTAATCACTTTGGGACTGTCTGATGATCGATCAACAGTTCCGAGCTGGCTTTTGCCCTCGAAGAACACATGTTGTCCGACAACCGTTTTTCAAGTCACTGTATTGTGAAAATAAATATGTCTTCTAAATTTGACACATCACAATGACCAGTGTTGATAAGACTGCCAAATTTGAATGTTCACAAAAATCGTCCTGGCCTCAAAATCATAAAAATTCAAACTATTCTCTGCTCTATTAATGGGCACACCGTATCAATGTGTTGAAACCATGCACCACTCAAGTGTCAATCAAACACCATGCAAAGACCTGGAGGAATGGATACTTCTTTGTTTATGCCTACACAGTTTCCCGTTTTGAGCTGCGAAAATATATGCGCGGAGGTTTTCCACGCCGCGACACCAAAGTACTCTAAAGAGGCTACGCCAACTCGAAGCCCCCGTCCGCATGCTGGCAAACACGCCAGCCCAATGCCATGAGAGGAGGCAGGAAGATTACAACGGGAGAGATGCATTTGCGGGATGTAGTCATTGCCAGCTAGCACGTCACAATTGCGCCAGAAAATTGCCAATGCAAACAAAGGAGGCCAAGTTCTTAAACAACAGGGGAGGGGCAATTCATTCCGTCGCCCAAATGTGTCACTGGGACCCGCATTAGTCACGCCACAAAAAAAAAAAAATCAGGAAAAGTGAAAGTGTGACAGATGAGTTAACGGAGCGTATTTGCAACATTATTATCAGAGGTTTATGCTCGTAACGGTTAGCTAACGTGTATCTGTTCAAATACTACACCTCTGCTCGTCTTTTGACTTGAACATGATGGTGCTTTGCTCTGGAATTTCAGCCTAGCATTGTCTGAGAAACTCAATGAGGCTGTCTGTAATGATGTTAATTAGCCACCGTTTTCGTAATGGTGGGGCGGTGCAGTAAAACTGTTGTTGGTTTTAGTGCTGGAGTGATGGTGGGCAGGCACTCCAGAGACCCAACATAGATTAAACAGTCAACTTTACATGATATGTCTGTGAGCTCATGTCTTTTAGTCAGTTTGGTTCGGTTCTAGCTAGTGTACTGAATGGGCGAGAGAAAATACAATCCACATCAGATTGGACGGACAAAGGACAAATCTACCCTTCTTCCTAAACGACCCTTTACAGATCACCGGTCAGTCACAGGACTAACACAAGGACAACCAGCCGCATGCACACCTAATGACAGTTCAGTGGATTTTAATTGATATTTCAGAACTATGGGAGGAAACCGAAGAACCCGGGGAAAACCCACACAACCAGAAGCGGCGCACAACTCACAACTTGCAACGAAAAGGCGGATAATATTCAATTCAATAAGTCGCCCGAGAGAACTTGCAGCGTTTGAATTGACGTGCGAACTGTGTCCTGCTCAGAGTGTTATCACAGGGCAGAGAGCATACAAAAGAGAGGGCAAACATGCTGTTGTGATGGCTGTTAAACTAAAAGCCTTCAGGCAAGTGATTGTCACAAAAACGTGTCGCTGCAAGTCGCAAATGAATTGTGCCAGGGAGTTGCCCATTTACCGTATTTCGGGCTTATGGTATATTGTGTCTTGTCTATTGGAACTTTCTGGTTCCGCGGAAAACAAAAACGATCTTCCTCAAGGGTACACGTAAGGTGCACTGGCTGCATGACTTGGCACTCGATGTTACCACACCCAATTGTTCCAGTCTCAAAACCTACGACCTTTATTTCCTCACTTTACGCATTTGGTGCCGTTGAGGTCTTCCTCCTTTTTCATTCTTCCCAAACTGTTCACATGAACCTGTCTTTCATTTCGACCATGGTGTGGAACGTTACTTCAAAGCTCAAATGTCAGCTGTCCACCAACTAGTTGGAGAAAATGTACCGGTATGCACAACTTTACTCAGCACAGCCGTTTGAAATTGTGCACCGAAGGCAAAATGAAACCAGGATGATAGAGCGGCGAACGCCTTCTGTAAATCAGAAAATCGGTTGCTACACGGGGTCAAAACACAGCTGATAAACAGACATGTTTTTAGCTCATGCGAGGCTACTCGGATGGCACTTTCGAATATCAAAGGTGTTGCCGACCATTCCTGAACACAATTGAAAAGTCGTACATTGTAATTGAAAAGATGAATAACTTTATCCCCAACCATGTGGAATTTGGAGTGTGGAGCAAACACAAACGGCCATCATCTTTGAAGAATGTGCTCCATTCACATAATCACCAATAAATCAAAGCAAGAAGCAAATAGGTTGAGCGATCAGAGGCTGGCTTAAGCAGTGCCATTACGGACAATCTTTTACTGAAAACTCAGGGCCCAATTCCCAAAGAATGAACTGCAGCCGCCAATAGCCCCTTCAGTTCCACTTGATTTGCACCCACAGCTTTCTCCGTCTTAACACCTTTTTCACAAAAGATAATGAGCTAATGACATACCGGCGCAAACACGCCTACAAAGTTTGACAGCTGAGTGCATTTTGCACCTCATTTTCCCCTCGGTTGCAATAAGCCACACATAGCAAAGCATAAATGCTTTGCGCTCGGAATACCCTGGCAGAAAAATGAGTCAGCATGAGAACGATGACCTTTTTTTCTGAACGGGTCAGAAAAATGTTTTCAATTGTCACCAAACTTATCAAGAGTATTCTTACTCACGCCCACATAAATCTCTGAAAATATCAAAACGATGGCCTCAAAATGTTGCCGTTTATGGTCCTTGTTAGGCGGCATACTGAAGGCTGATGGAGAAGAATGCCCACCAAGTCTAAAATGCCGTGGCGATTGTTTCAATATTTTCCACAGTTCGCAGAGTAGCGCCGAGTTTACACGGGCTTTCGAAAGACGTTATTTGCTTCGCTCAAAGTGCAGGTGGCTATTAGCGCTGCTGTGAGTGAATTCAACGCCGTTTGTCAATGAGGCCCGTTTGCAGAGAGGTGGGCAATGTCTCCAATCTCAACAGAGCAGCGATCTGGGTTCAGGTTGTGTGTAATTTTGCATCTATCTATCATGGGTTTCTTACTGAATTGATTTAACTAGTTGGATTAAGAACTGAAGAAAGCTGAAAAATTAGCACGATCTCATTACCGCACTGGTCTTATAAACCAAATGAGAAATGCAATTTCTGACAGATACATTATCTGCATGCATCACCAGCAAAATCCATGCTACAATTCTTTTTTTCGAATAGAAAAACTGCTAAAAACATCTTATGAGTTCGTTTGAGCTGACTCGATCCAAACAAAAATGAAGGCGGGCACGATTACATTGTCGAGTTTGTTCCATTAAAGTACAGTATGTGTAAAGTGGGTGTGGACATTCCTTTGAGGTGCAGTTTAGCAGGCTTGGCTTCCTCATACTCAATCTTGTTTTGAAGAAAAAACACCTCACATGACATGGACGAGTATTTGCGAGGGAGATGGTCTGTGTAAATACCGCCTAAACACTTCACATGACATGGACTAGTCCTGTATTTGTGAGGGAGATGATGTGTGTAAATAGGCACGTGTGCAATATGGATGTTACACCTCATCAAAGTTGCCGTGTGAATTTAAAATGAAACGTACCATATCTTATGAGGTGCACTTTTTTTTTTAATGTAGTGAAAATAGACTCTGTCAAATGTTCAAATGGAGGGAAACCAAACATGTTCATGTTCCATCGGCCTCCATTTTTCTGTCACCAGACAACATTTGTAATTTTCTTCATGCCCTCATTCACCGGTCAAAAGCTGATGAAATGCTTTTTGTTGTCACGGCTGGGCACAACAATGCTCCTCGGTATGCACATTACTCAAAGTTTTGTCATCCTTGCAATGCCAGACACTACTACGATATAAAGACACCCACGCACATCTCTCAGAACAAGTTGCAGCCTCTCTCGCCAACGGGGAAGTAATATGGCTCATGCCGTTTGGGTTAAACTTGAGAATGGTTTGCTACTAATTGATCTATTCGTTTTCTAATCCATTTATCCTCACGAGGGTCGTGGGCATGCTGGAGCCTATCCCAACTGTCTTTGGGCAGTAGGCAAGGTACATTCTGAACTGGTTGTCAGTCAATTGCAGGACACACTTAGACGAACAGCCATTCACACTCACACCTCGGGATAATTTAGTGTTCCATGAACCTGCCACGCATGTTTTTTTTGGGGGGGGGGGGGCGAATGACAGATTCTCACGATAGTATTTCTTCGTCTGTAGACACTGCAACACCAATTTATTTCAGACTATTTGGATCTGTGACGTGGCAATACTCTCACTTGTTGGTACGAGAGCTTGAACTGACTGAAAAGCGAAATCAACTTCCCTCCCTGTTCTCTGTCAGCAGCTTGTAAAGCACAAAGTCACGGTGGCGATCCATTCAAAGCTAAAGGCCTGAAATGGGGAATTCACACAATGGACAGGTTCACCTGCTGTCAATGGTTGCAGTGCATTTGTGGCTCAAGGTGACGTGAGGCTCTTTGCTGCTTGCTTGCTAGTGACAAAACAAAAACAAAAACAAACAAAAGACTAAGCAGCACCAGCCTTGTGGCAATTTACATTTGTTTCTTGTTCATGTGAATTCAAATGTTGGGTGAGCAAACTTGACAAGAATCCTCTTCTGGAGTCGTAACAAAGTGATCACTTATCACTGCTGCGCTGCAAAGATGCATGCATTCAAACGCAGAGAGTATATTGTGGATTTCGGAATCGTTTTTGCAAATGTTTTTTGCCTCCATATTTAGTAAACGTCCTCCTCAGAACCAGTTTGACATTGTCTTGTAAAAAAACAAAACAAAACTGAATATACTATCACACAGGCTAAATGTAAATGTGTTCCAATTCATACAATAAATGGACATTAAAACAATTTTTTCCCCAATCCAAAAAGTATGAAAAGAAGCTCTTAAAAGCGAAATGTAAAATATTGCGTTTTATGCAATAGCACAGCGTGACTGGTTGGACTGGTAGTTGTAGTACATTGGCAGGATAAAACATTTAAAAACAAAGGTTTTGCAAACTCACTTATACTCATTCTGCAGAGGTGAAAACATTTGAGATTTTATTATTATTATTTTTATTTTTTTGCACACAACCACCGCTGTATCATTTTACATGTTAACGATAACAGTACTCCAGGCGAGAAGCATTCTGCGTGTTTGCCTTATTTACTCAATAGTGACATCATGTTGATTTGTAACCTTGAAAAAGGTGTTCACTGCAGTTCAATTGCACCTTTAGCGAAGCTTAACGGATCAAACAAAACCAAATGTGCCATTTTATCAAGCTGCAATCAGTTCATTGACCATATGACTCATAAGGTGAAAGAAGTGGACTCACAAACACACCCCTTCATACCTGTGTCGGCGTCCTGACGTGGGTGTGTCTACGAGGGAGTGTTGCTGGATAGTAATCTAAACTTCGCCGTTTTGCCACCTGCGAAGAGGGACACACCCTTACAACACAGAGGCCGCAAGTCATGTGTGGAACTAACCTGTGAGGGCCAAGTGCAGAGAATGCGGTTAACCTGCATCAACGATTGGATCGTTAGCATTAATGAATGCGGTATAAAAGGCTTCCACTCAGGCTTCGACCAACAAGCCGGGCCGCATTGCTGAGTTGCCACTTCGAACAAGATTTTCACACATCTTGCAGAGTTGACAAGTCGACAGAAATCGCATGCCAACACAATTCCATTCACTCTGCTTGCAGGACTGGACTTTAACACCTTGTCAATGCATCTACTCCACCCCCCCAACACACACACACACACACACTTACCCCACCCTACCCGGCACACACACAAACGCGTACGTACACGCACACACACACGGTATGCACTGTGTAATTGTGATAGAAATTAGGCATGGGAACTTTGGCACAAGCTCCAGTGAAACTGGATGATTCAGTTTTCTGCAGACAATTTGTGAGATGTCTGGCCAAAGAGTTGTAACGAAATGTGGGGTTTGCTTGTGTAACCGGCAAACACCTGTGTTTGCATCATGCAGTTTCTGTTATGAGTCAAAAGTCATCATCACTTTCTGTGTGTTTACTATCACCAACTTTGTAATAACGGCAGACTTAGCATTTCTGCTTCTCAGCTGAATTATTCTGTGAAATGTGTTTAGGGCTTCATATGGATTGCAAAGTCATGCGCTGACCTTTGGACGATGGTAACATAGATTGCAGGGAAAACTAATTATTTTCTGCCCAGCATTTACAATAATACAATCGTCATGAAATTCTCAAAATAAATCCCCAAACCATTTCCACCACAAGTGCTCCTAATATATATTAATCAACAATTGTTGGGTCATCGTATCATTTTATTATTATTATTTTTTTTTTTACAAATAAATGTATTACGGCGCTTGTAGTTCAAGGTGACATTTAAATGTCATTTTTGTCATGTCATGTAAATATAAGCTTCCACAACATTGTTAGATTTGAATTGTGGTGCTCACAGGTTGATCCTACTTCTGCTAGTTTGCAAAACAAAACAAACAAACAAAAGAAAAAAAAGTATTTCCTTTCTACTTTTCGCCAATTTGCTTTATTCTGATCTATTCTGTGACTACGCATACAACACTGCGATTTTGTCCAGCCATGGAGGTATTTCAATTGATGTCCGCCAGATTCCTGTTATCAACTGGCATTTTATGGACCCGTACGCGGACTGCACGCTGTCCACTCGGAAGAACATGCCGACAACTTGTTTGAGCAGGTCCGTCTGCTCAACCAGCAGTTCACGCATTCCATTTGGACACCGCCCAACCTATCAGTCAGGTCTTTGGCACCATCTCTTGCCTCTCAGTGACTCAATGGCGCTCCATGGAAACCAGGCACTTGTCTCAATGTGCACACCTATCACCAGTTGGGGGAGAAAGAGAGAGAGAGAGAAAAAAAACAGCCATAGCTATGTTTCAGTCAAGTGAAAATCGTAGACCTTTATAATGCTTGCAGAGGGAGGGTGTGTCTGCTTCAAGCTGCTCAGTCAACACTGAAACCTGTTTGGTTATCGCAACCAGGATTATAATCGCGCATATGTGATAGTGTGTGGAGGAATAAGATCAAACTCTTCACACGCATGGTTATTCATGTTTCTAAAAATGAACCGGGTGGTCAGGAAGGTCAGGAATTCTCTCTTGTTTGTTTATTGTCAGCAGAAATGCTCCTAATGATTGCGTGTGCAGCGCGGGCGGAACAACACCAATATGCGACAATGACAAATGAGGTTGACTACATTCTCTTCCCATCATTCGTCCCTCCAATATCCTATGTTATTGCAGCGGCGCCTAGCAACCGCAGTTTTGTCACTAAACAACCATCACCGCTAAAAATTCCAAGTTTGAGGCTCAAGCGCAGATTCCATTTATTATAAACTGGAGGAAACAATGCAATGTCAATATCAGAAAATGTAATATGATTTAAAAAAAAAAAAAAAAGAAATCATCCACAATAGAAAATAGTAAAGTAAAACAAGGGGTTGCTTTGCGCATACCAGTACTGTCTGTACACTGGCGTGTTTGAACAAGTGAAAGTAGAGTACTGTACCTGTACTTCCGCTCACCACACCCAGTCAGCTCTAACCTTCTCTCGGCGTCACTTTGATAGTAGTGAATAATTAACCGCTGCTCTTACGCAACAGTCAGCGAACAGGATGAGAGCACATGGAAAAGAGGAAATGGCAGCAAAACTGCACGGCCTTAAGGCTCGGACAGTCAGTCAAGTGGCCACCTTTTCACTTAGTCGTCGAAACATGTTGCGCTGACTACCACCGAAGGTGTCCAGTTACACACTAGCGCCCTCTGTTGATGGAAATAATTACTTCCAGAGTGCGAATGATTTTTGCTCGGTTAACAAGTCATAATGAATTCACTCGTTTTATCTGTCTTTCATTCTTTCTTTCGTCCATTCGTTCATTTTGTCCTTTCTTTATATTATATTATATAAGTTGCTTGACAGTGAGAGAGCATAAATCCACCGTGCAACGTGTTGGTCAACAACAGGCCCTTTTGCAAGTGTTGCGACAAGGGATCAACGTGTGGAATGACGTAGTTTTCGACCAAAACATAAAGACGTTATTGAGCGCTTGTATACGTGTGCTGATGCGGACTCTGAAGCCGAGCCAAGTCGGGGAGAGTGATTTGACTCTGCAGCAGCAACAGGCCCGTTCCAATGTTGTCCGCCGTTCACGTTTCATGAGTTGAAAGTGTGACAAAAAAAAACCAAAACGCCAATAACCAAAAACTACAAGAGAAAATTTCAAACTAGAACAGGAGCCTCCGCGACTTAGCAGCCTTGTACTCCCACGCCTCTCCTTCTCATTGATTATAGAGCTGCTAGAGTATGAACAACACACTAAGTATTTATGCAATAGCCTCCTCCCTGCAAGGATCTCCAGTTGACTTGATTATTGCAATGGCTGGACTCCCCCAAAAGAGCATCAAACAGCTGCAGCTCATTCTGAACGCTGCGGCTAATAAGAATAAGAAACACACACACTTGCAGTGATGCAAAATAACTCAATAAATACACTCAGGAAAACAAAAATGTATTCAACAACCTTGCTGCTTTGCATTTCACCACTTTTAGTCTAATGATTTGATTGCCTTCATTATGGCAGAGCCTGCAGTGCAACAACTTTTGGACGGCAGCAGGCATTCAACACTTCACACCCAACCTTAACAATGCATTGCTTTTGGGTGGGGCAGCTCTACTTTCAGATCATAGTTTAGATGCTTAGCTGGAACCAAACAGGTCCAGTTCACAGGTTGTAGCTTTGACTACCTGGAGCAGTTGTGCTGAGATGCCCTGTGGGGACTTAATGACTTGTCAGTCAGCGTCAGTGACAAATAACTTATGATGATCCTTGAACCTGCTTGGCTTTTTAAAAAAAAAAGGCTTTAAAGAGTGGCTTTGAATGCTTTAAATGGTTGCGAGAGGTGCAGCTGGGAAGGTTTGATTCAAACAAAGCCAAGTGATCCTATTCACCAAGCCGTGCTTGATTTCATTTGTTTGTTTGTTCTTGACTTGCATTTGTTTGTTTGTTTTGTTTGGGGGGGGGTGTTGGGGGGGGGGGGTTCAGTGTTCAAAATGTCAATCTAAACATAATATGACACAAAGCAACCAAAACATCAATGTAGCTAAATGGCTGAAAATGGTGACCAATCACATTTCTACTCCAGTACACTGCAACCTGTAAAATGATCAAAACGATCATCACAATGTTTTTGATTTTGTTGAGGTGATCATTTTTGTCCCTCCTTGGAGGTTACATTTCATATTCATACAATCCAAAATATTCCACCGATCAGTATTGCATTTTCACAGATTGAAGTGGACACAAGAAGGAATGTACATCTGAAATTTTCATGGCCGGTTTATTACACGCCTGGTGCTCTTGCTAACTTATTTGAAGAAATATTTGTAGATCTCATGTCCTGCACTTCATCTCCATAGATAAGAGACAAGCAAGCACTCGATGACCAACGTTTGATAGATTGTTACTGTCTGCAGCCCTGGTACCATCCAATAATTAGAAAATGCGTTTTTGCTGCCAACTCTCGAACAAGTCTAACTTGTGTAATGCAGTGTTACAACATTTAGCTGCGGGCACTTTTGGCGATGCAAAGACGACTGAACGTTCCCACTGAGGCTTGGATGTCTGTATTGTACAGGGAACTTGAGCTGTCGCGCCGTACTGCAAGTACTACACTGAGGCGTATTTTGCGCATTACATAACACAATGGAAAATTGGCACCCGCGATTTCATTAAACAGCATCATAAATGACACTTAGAATGCTGCCGTGAGAGGTGTATTTCATGAACATAAAATGATGAGCAATCATTGAGTGGATGAATGCACTATGTAAAGATCGTTGTGTGACCCTGTACTGTACCGATGAAGGAAAAAAAACATTTAAGCCTGCGGCAATAATTTGCTAAAAGTATGAGTGCATGTCAGCAACTGCCAGGGAACATTTCCCTGCATCAGTGCTGCTGCCTGAAGTCAAAACTTCACCTTAGATATTTCATGATTGCCTAATGATTAAATGAACTATTTAATTCCCGCACGCAACGATTCCTGCGCATAGCACAGCAAACATTCCATCGATCGAAAAAACATTTAATGATTGGATCCTGGAAATGATGTAAAGTGAATGCGTCTGTAACAGTCAGACTGTCACCATCATGAAATGTTTATTGACTGTGTCGTCAAGGTTTTAACATTCTGAACTCTTATACCATTTTAATGCTAAGTGTCAAGTTTAAAGCTAACCGAGCTGAAGTCTCATTCGATTTGCATTGATGATGATTGTTTGAACTCCAGGTTTTGCTTGATTTTTGAGGCATATCTTCCCAAGAAGCCCCCAACTGCACCACCTGGATACTTAACTTTAAATTTCAATCGGAGGATGCAACGTGAAAATGACCCCTACATATTGTGCTGCATATAAGCGGCAGGTCAACACATGAGCTTTATTATTTCCCCTTGGTGTTACTTCAGACGACCTTGTCATGACTTTTGATTTCCATATGAGCGCACACATTGTAAACCGTGTAGGCCTGGAATCAAGTCTGAATATGTACACGGCTTATTGTGCATATGTCAGCAGACACACTTGTGCTCAAGAACAATCAAGGACAAAATCGCTGCGTGGCTTTCTGCTTCATGGGAGGTTAGATAGTCTTGGGTGTGGCACCACCACCCAGAATGCATGTTACAACCTGTTTGGGTTTTTTTCTTTTCCGTTTTCAACTTGAATTAATGCATTTCTTTGATGGCAATTGTTTTATTGTGTGTCACTTCAGTGACAAAAATACTAACATGATGTCAATAATTATTCCAAATATATTGTTCAGAAATTCTGCCTGAATAAATGTTAAACTCTTCTGAAAGAGTCAATGAGAGTTTATTTTACGTGCACGTTAATTACAACTGAACTGTGCAAAGCAAATCTGCTGTTCACTTTCTTTCTTTCTTTTTTTTAAACACATAAATCTGATGCATTATCATGATCAAAAGCAGACCGAAATGTTGCCCACTACTTGTATAAATAGTGTGTAATATAAGTATATCTAAATAACTTAGCATCTGTGTCACTGGAGCCTAAACCAGATAGTGTATCTGGATGATTGGTTGTCTTAAGAAAAATTATTATATTACTGTACTTGCACACGGCATGTTTAGCGTCAATAAGGCCTGAAAGCTGAACGTACGTATCACTGTGATCTTGAGTGCCTTTCCTCACAACCGTCTCTTGCAATTCCACATTACTGACAAAAAGACAACAGGCTGGCTTGTAAATTGCAGTTTGATTTATTGAGTCAGGAAAACCTATGCCACAGAGTCATCTGGTGGCGAGATTTATGCACTGCCCTGGTGATAAACCTGACAGTGACTGAAATTTACACTTGGCAGTGATGAATGGGTTTCCAACTTGCTGATCACAGACAGAAAGAACAAAGGCTGTCTCCTTTTGAACTTTAACGTAATGGCAAGATTTTTCTTGTCAAATTCAATGAAAATGGGGCTTCAGCAAATCACTCAGCCACAACTTCAGCCTTGACCTGCTCCACAACAGGAGCAGCCTCTGTGACAGCGGGCCCCTCCGCCTGCTTCTTCTCTTCACCGGTGCACGCCACAGTTTCTGTCGTGGTGACTGTAGTGGTGCTCTTGACCTCTGCGGGCTCCAGGCCAGACGCAGAACCGCCACTCGCCTTGACGGTGCCAAATGAGCAGCTGACATAGGACGGGGTACGGGAGTGCTCCAGGCCATAAGCATTGTAGTTTACAGCTGTACATTAAAAAAATATATATATACTGTATATATATACATATATATAGAATATATTTGTGTGACAAAAAATAATTTGAATCGGAACAGTTAATTTTTTGAGCCATTCTATTGTAATTTAAACAAAGGACTCTATTTTTGTGGCTAGCATAAATCCTTCGCAGTGTATGGTGTAACTCGACATGCGGGCTAGACCCAATTTTAGTAATTTCGCAGATGAGCGCGGACGCGTGCAACTGCCAGCGGGAGGGCTGCGCCGCTCTTGGAGTGGACATAGTCAACTTCAGTCATGGCCATTTAAAGCGGCTCCTTTTAATCCTTTTGAATGCGGGGCTTTGATTGTGCACTAGACATGGCAGAAATGCATCTGCGCCATGAAGATCATTCATCTTCCGCCTCCAGAGCTGTGCGCTGATTTAAGATTTCAGAAAGCTTGATGCTCACTGAAGATGTATTTATGAATGACATACAATGCATGAGACCAACTGTCTACCCTCCACCAGTGTTAAACGTGGTCTGAGCAGGTGTAACGGTGATATCGACTTTCTAAAATCACGTTATCATTAAAATCAGGATCAGCTGTCTACAAAAATAGAGCCCGAAGTCTTTCAAATGAATAGAATACATACATGTGATCTTGGACACATTGGTCTTGATTCCAGTTGCCAACCTAGAAAGAGACACATCGGCCTGAAGAAATTCTGCTGGTTTGAAATCTAAATTGAACCGCATGTTTTTGCTTGACTGTTTCAACAATTTCTTCTTAGCTATGAATCATCATCTGTGATTTTATGTTTTTGCTGCTGAATATCCTAGCCAGGTCTCTCTTGAATATGGGGGTCCTTAATCTCAACGGGACTAACCTGGTTGAATCAACGTTAAATACAAATCAATAAATCACAGCAACATGGTTGAATCACAAACTCATCATCATACCTGTCTTCTTCTCCCTCCAGAAGTTTCCTGTAGGTGGCGATCTCAATGTCCAGTGCAAGCTTGATGTTCATCAGTTCCTGGTACTGTCGGACCTGCAGGGCCATGTCCTGCTTGGCCCTCTGAAGAGCCTCCTCCAGCTCTCTGATGCGGAGTTGGGCATCCTTCACTGCCAGCTCTCCGCGCTCCTCAACCTCGGCGATCTGGGCCTCTAAATTTTTTATCTGGTAAATGAAGAGCGAAATTTGATCATTGTTTGTATTCATGATCTCTACTCTTGAGTGAATGAGTAGTGAGTAGAATTTTGGATGGACATTTATCCTTGGAATCTGCTGATCCAAACCTCACCTGTGCTTTAACCATGTCGATTTCAGACTGGAGCCTCATTATTCTGCGGTTCATGTCAGCAATCTCCGCCTTGGTTAACTTCAGGTCTTCGCCGCATTTCCCAGCAGTCTGCTGCAAATCGGCATACTATACGCAAGGAAATGCAGCATGTGTGGGTGAGTTAAATTGACTGCTGTATATCAGTTGTTTATAATTCAGTTTTTTATACAGAACACCAGGACAGGAATTTGATCACTACGGAAGAGTGATTAGTTCTTATTTGTGAATAAAATGACTTTGGCCAAAAGGGTATCGTCTCGGTTGTTATTTCCGTGTGTATTTGTATCGACAGCGAATGGAATATTTTCCGTAGACTTTCCTGTCATAAGGTGCGTTACCTTGTTCTGATACCATGATTCAGCCTCAGCTCTGCTTCGATTAGCGATGTCTTCATACTGGGCGCGCACTTCAGCAACAATGGCATCCATGTCGAGGTTACGGCTGTTGTCCATCTCCACCACAACGGATATGTCCTTGATCTGACTCTGCAGCTCATGGATTTCCTGCTCAAGGACAAGGTCTTTTACACACATAACAACGTGACACTTAAGATACAGATCATCAGTATACTGCTGAAGGTCAGTTCATTACGGCATCAAAGATCTGCCTCAGGAAGTCAAGCTCATCAGACAGTCCGTCGAGTTTGGCTTCCAGCTCTGCTTTGTTCAGGTAGGCTGCATCCGTGTCCTGTGCGGCAACAGACAACACAAAAAATGCATTGTTGCACACCAAGCAACAAATACAACCCTTGTGATGGAAAACTAAATTCGTTGTGACTCTGACAAAAAAAAAAAAAAAAGGTCACAAGACCTGAACAGACCTTCTTCATAAGGACAAAGTTGTTCTCGCATTCATTGCGCTTGTTGATCTCATCCTCATACCTAATAAAATAATACAGTCACATAAAAACACAGTTATATGTATCGACATATATATATCCATCCATCCATTTTCCGAACCGCTTGATCCTCACTAGGGTCGCGGGGGGTGCTGGAGCCTATCCCAGCCATCTTCGGGCAGTAGGCGGGGGACACCCCGAATCAGTTGCCAGCCAATCGCAGGGCACACAGAGACGAACAACCATCCACGCCCACACTCACACCTAGGGACAATTTAGAGCGACCAATCAGCCTGCCATGCATGTTTTTGGAATGTGGGAGGAAACCGGAGCACCCGGAGAAAACCCACGCAGGCCCGGGGAGAACATGCAAACTCCACACAGGGAGGGCGGAGCTGGAATCGAACCCGGTACCTCTGCACTGTGAAGCCGACGTGCTAACCACTGGACTACCGGGCCGCCACATATATATATTTATGGGTGTGTGTTTTATTATAATTATTAAAACGGTTACTTCATGACATAAGTAAACTGTTCAATGCATTTATAGTATTTTGATTTTTTTAAATATTTACAATAAATAGATACTCAATTATTTAACCTGGCACATGACTAAAAATTGACAAATGAAAAATTAATACATCTTCATTGACCAATTTTGTTTTGGTTGTGGGGACTGCTCAATAACTGCAAGACACATTACCTGACTCTCAAAAATATATCCATACCATGTGGGGAACCAGATTGATGAAAAAAAAGTAGTTGACTTACACAATTTCTCTCGTATTATGCTATGCTTGTTTAAAGAAAGAAAAAATTCAACACTGTAGTTGAAACAATGTTCAATTCTTTCAATGAAAGCTGATTACATGAAAAACATTAACTCCCAAAATACGATGAACATTTTAAGTCACTTCCTCTTGTCAGTCAAACAGTATCATGTTTTGGGCTTTTGAGGCTATGCGGAATTTTTCGAGCGGCAGTCATCTATCCCGCAGGAGTCCACGTTAAAGAGCCACATGTACTCACTTGTTCTTGAAGTCCTCAACCAGACCTGACATGTGATGCAGGTCAGATTCCAGTTTGATCTTTTCATGGCCCAATTTGTCCAGCTGTTTGCGCAGGTTGGCGATATAGGCTTCAAACATGGCATCAATGCCGGAGCATGCCGGGCTTTGTTCCTGTAGAATTTTCCATTTGGTCTCCAGCATTTTGTTCTGCTGCTCCAGGAAGCGCACCTGCGGGCATAACACCATTATTTAATAGCAAGAACTTTCAGAAGAGGGCATTCTATGCCAGATAAGATGCTTACATTCCTGGAGAGATTTGACTAGAATGGACGCTCATGAATAAACTGTGTGGAATGTGACTTAGGGGTCTTTCAGAATGTGTGAAGAAGCGATCGGGGTCACTAAATGATTAGCTTCACTGTGTGATGAGGAAAAAAAAAAAGCCAGGAATGAAAAATGACTCCTCTGGCACCACAACATCGATGTCATGTCAATTATTACTCACTCAACTTGGAGTCACAATGCAGCTTTTAACACAAAATGGTGGTGTTTCCCAATTGTGACACGCGATAGCCCCTTTACAATGTCTTCATTCAGAGTTCTCCCTTTTTTTGTTTTTTCGCGTGATTGATTTCCAGGTTAACTTCTGGCCCATATTTTTTCTGGGGGCCTCCTTAAACAAGAAAAGCAAGGCATGACTTCCAAGTTGGGGGGGGGGGGACATGTAGATAAGAGCTGGGCTGAGAGCAAATTTTTCATTTTTATTATTGACTGTGATTTTTTTGAACATCGTTTGATGGAGGCTGCTGCTTTTGATTGATTTTACCCAACTTCATGAAGTGGGTAACATTCATATTGTCAATAAATGGATATAATTTCTGTTTCATCAATTTCAGTACCATCTTATTCTCTTTCTTGGTTTTTATTTTTTAACATATTCATTCTTTTTACATATTAGATTCAAAAACACATTTGCATACAGTAAATAAGTTTTGACTTCTGGCGTCTGTGAGTCACGCATGATTTGTTTGGTAGTTTTTGTGTCAAATGCCTCAGCTGCAGCAAGCCATGCAGGTTTGTAAGCATGCCACCACAGGGTTGGATATTGGGGGACTGGCCAGGAAACAAATTCATTAGTATAAGTAGTCAGTAGACCACCAGTGTACATTAAAGAGGATGCCACTATTTGAACCAAACCGACAAGTACAATGGCGGATCCTTGTAATGAGTCCTGTGATGGTCTCAGCAAGTTGTATGTACAAGAAAATTGGTGAAGATTGCACGACTGTCTGTGTCCTATATGTTGTGTTGTGTTATTTTTGTTATTTTGACTTCAAAATGGCGCCGCGAGAGTGGCTGCCTTTCCAGCAGCTCCTATATTTTGTTGTTCTACTTCTTCCTTTCATAACTTTGCTGCTGTGAATTGGGAATTTCTCCATTGCGAGACTAATAAAGGTTTTCTTATCTTATCTTATCTTAATTATCCAACATTTTGCCTTGAAACAAATGTGCAAGACTTTTATCTTAGAAGGCTGCTTGTGGTTGTACACAGAAACCTTTTGAATGACTGCCTTAGAAGTCTAGAAGCTAAATCTTTTTCGTGAGCTCATTTGATTCGCTAAATTCCATCTTGAAGGTAATGTCCACATAAACACAGAAACAGCATTTTCAAGTCAACTGACCTTGTCAATGAAGGACGCAAAACGGTTGTTGAGGGTCTTGATCTGCTCCTTCTCCTGGATGCGGACCGACTGGATGGTGGGGTCAATCTCCAGGTTCAAGGGGGCCAGCAGGCTCTTGTTCACAGTCACTTCTGTGATGGGGGCCACCATTTCTTGGGCCATAGCACCACCCACGCGTCCACCAAAGCCCGCATAGCCGAATTCGAATCCACCCGCTCTTTGGCCTGACCCCCCGGCAACATACCCACCGACCACCCTGAAACCCCCGACGCCAACGGCGGCGCCGCTGCTGCCCACCCCACCGTAGGCACCGCGGACTACGCAGCTCTGCCTGGTGACACCCCCGCCTCGGCCGCCGTAGCCAGAGAAGGAGCGGCTGCTGAAGCCCTGACTCGGGCCCTTGGTGGTGGACAAGGTGGAGAAGG
The DNA here is from genome assembly GCF_054856545.1 of Hippocampus guttulatus. NCBI lineage: Eukaryota > Metazoa > Chordata > Actinopteri > Syngnathiformes > Syngnathidae > Hippocampus > Hippocampus guttulatus. Next base: position 17,696,322 of record NC_141268.1, on the reverse strand, counting down.
TGGTGGTCTTCACAGCTCTGACAGACATGGTCTCAAAGGATTCTGTAGCAGCGAGGTGGGGTGAGAGGAGGCTTGGAGACTCTGCTGAAGATAATAGTCAGGCAGATAGACCGTCCCTGGTGTTTGGTGCTATTTATCTGAATAGGGGAGGATTACCTTCTTGTTCGTGATTGGTCATTGTCATGAACACAAGAATATGGCATGGGGTGTGGGGATGGGTGTGTTGTCAAGGAAGAAAATCACATCTTGTTGCACATTTGCAGCCAGCAAATCATTTAAAAGAACAAGAGAATGTAACTCATGTTGGTCCAAGCTTCTAAAAAATAAAAATAAAAAAAGAAATCACCCATGATATTACATTTGTCTGTAATTTAAATTATGTTACTGAGGCTTACTTTTGTTATTTTCATCTGTAAAACTAGCGCCGACGTTAAATTACCCTCTCGTCTCAAATATCCGCAGTGCCAGCTCGTAGTCAAATTAGGAAGCACGTCAATTTGTTGCCTCACTTCTCATTGGGGTGACATATTGCAAAGTAAAGTGTCTTCTCCCTGTGCGATGTGCGCCGCGCGTTTGTGCCCGGCGACTGCATGTCTCAGAAATGTGACAGATATATTTTTATCCTTTGATTAGTTTTACTCACCTTGTGACAAATCGCTTTTAACAGCACATATTGCAGAAGCAAGAGTTTAGTGGACATTCGCCAGTAGCACGATCAACCTCATGGAGGCATGAACATTCTTTCTTTATCAGCCAGTGGAGAGCAAACACAGTTTGTTTTTTCTTGTCCCACCTTAAGTCTTAAATAGCTTTCAAATTACCCATAAAATCCAACAAAAGGAAAGATGGCGAACATCTACAATGGGTAAAAAGTCCTCAGACTTTGGAGACTTTTGACAAATGTGTTTCGTATGTCTTTTCACAAGGTGTCGAACCATTGGTATGCAAATGTTTTGCATTTTAAGTGGTGGCACTTTTGCACTGTTTGCTTCTAGCACCAAAAAAAAAAAAAATCTTATAATTTTGCCACGGCCAAAATGTCTCATCGCAAGTCTATTTAAAAGGACACTGACGTTTTGGTTTGTATGAAGCTGCAAAGTGACACTCCAAGTGTGGAATGTGCTGAAGGACACACATACATGTTAAAAGTCACAGAGGATGAGGGCATGGAAACTGGATTACGACGGACGGACACCTTAAATTAATTCTTCGTTTGCCCAAGCCACACTGCAAAATCTTGCCAGCACACAGAATCAAGTAAACCAGCGTCCAACATTAAAAAAAAAAGAATTCATGGAAATATGACCTCTTTAGGTGAGGTAATAAACATGCTTGCATAAAAACATAAAAACAGATCATTTTTAAAAGCTTTATTTTTGTGGGCAATGTGGACTATGTTCGGGAGGATCCTGCCAAGCCTTAAAAATGATTGGCCAAGTCAGTCATAAAACTCACTCTTTGTAAAATAAAACTTGGTTCTTTGTTGCTCAGTATACACAACACAACACGCTAGCTGCCCTCTTGACGTCGCTAAAAATGTTGAAAATGGGTTTGAACCTTTTACAGGGTATAAATTGTTCAAAATTATCATTACCATAATATGATATAAAACCATGGATGGCATAACTGGTGGCATGAAGCCCTTGACCACATCTCTTAAAAAGTGAGTGGCTTCAAAAAGGCGCTGTGTCTTGATGTAAACACCATGAAATGAAACCAGGAATTCTGAACGTTTATCACCTTTTGATCCGAAACCCAAATGTATTCATGATACAACAAAAAAAGGGTCTCAAACCGTCCATCCTTTGCAGTGTAGTTATTAATGTGAAACACTAAGTCGCAGCACTACCGTGTGTATCATGTAGTGATGGCACATGGAAGCACACTTGACCAGCCCAACGGGATTTTAACAAACTGTGCCATTTCTGGACGTGGTGGCGGACTGCAGCTGTTGTGCTTTGCTGCACTAAAATGGTTGCAAAATGGCACCTCGCCAAAAAAGGGAACCGTTAACTTTTCAACAAGCAATTTGGCTTCAGTACTACAGTAAGGTTTCAAACATTGCAGGGCATCTCTGCCCAATAAGGTGTTGTGCCTCCATATCCAGGTCACTGGTTCACAGTGCACTTTTGCAACACCCACTGGACCAGCCGAGATAGCAAAACCGTGCAACCTTATCAATCTCGGATTCATAGCCTTATTAGGTGAAAGTAAGGCCTTCTAACGGAAATTCTTCCTGGTTCAAAAATAGTGTGCCAGTGGTGTAAAATACACAAAAATACAGCACTGTTCAAACAGCCATTGTCACACCTGGTACTGAAATGTGCTTTGAATGAACCAAGTCGCAAAGGTCCTGATCCTCTCCTCTTTCATCTATAACTGCTTCAGACAACAAAATGTATGCAGAAAAGTGGTGAAGATTGCACGACTGTCTGTGTCCTATGTGTTGTGTTGTGTTATTTTTGTTATTTTGACTTCAAAATGGCGTCGCGAGAGTGGCTGCCTTTCCAGCAGCTCCTATATTTTGTTGTTCTACTTCTTCCTTTGATAACTTTGCTGCTGTGAATTGGGAATTTCTCCATTGCGAGACTAATAAAGGTTTTCTTATCTTATCTTATCTTATTGTGTGTGCAGTACAATACTGCTGTTTCTTTCTGACTTCTGCCACCCAGTGAGTGCAGAATGAAAGTGCATGTCACGTGAGTGCCATTCCACTCGTTGCGGATACTGTACAGTACTGTTTGTGTTTTTCACAGTGGGTGGCGCTAAAACACATAAAACGTACACACTTAGTTTTGCTGTGCTAATATTTCCCCAGTCTTAACACACGCTCGTACTTCTGTACTATCACTAACTCAATCAAACAAGAGATACGAATGGACAATAAAAAGACCCAGAGTGCAATTATAGCACCATGGGTCTTCTGCCAAAACAAGCATCTCAAACAAAAGACGCAAGCACATTTAAGGTTATCAAAATTCGAAAGAAAGAAAATCGAGAGCATAACTGAGTCTCCTTCTCGTTTCGCAGTGCTTACTGGACGTTTCTTTCTTGCATGTGCACATACAGTTGATGTGACTTGTGTTATTTGGACAAATACGATAAAACAGTGACGACCAGTTAATAGAGGGCGCTAGAGCACCACCCCACTGCTCAACTGAGTCACCTTAAATTAGACAAAAAAATTATATATATATATATATATATATGCTGTATATATACAGTATGTAATCTTATGTTAAATTATCAATTATCCATCCACTGAAAAACAACGAACCCCTCAACTTACATATATACTGTATATGTATAAACATTTGGATTTTAATCATATGAATATCTGTGTCACGCCAGCCATGATCTCACCACACGTCACTGACAAAATCCTATTGAACATCTGTGGAAAGAGCTGATGCATGCAGTCAAGAGAAGACATCCTGCAAACAACAGATGAGCAGTTTGCTCCCAACAAGCAGATCAAAATTGATTACCGGTACAGTGATTTACTTGAAAGGTTGCGCAACTTAGGGAGCAGTATTTTGTCCTGGCCAGTTTCAGTTATTTTGCGCATTTTTTTTAATTCTTGTGTTCATAGTAAATCCTAAGTAATTTTCTATGTATTGTGCTTTTATCTGATTCAAGTTATTTGCGTGGTCATTGAATGCTTTTCTGTCTTTTTTTTTTTAACAGAGGGTAACCACAATCTATTTTAGGCTCTGAAACCTGAATAATGAACGATTATTACAATTATCTTCATCTGTTTATTATTATTGACTGAGTGACTAGGAAATAATAATTTCGTCAATTGTGTTGTTATTGTTGCTAATGTTACTTCAAGTTGATGTGGGCTTGATCAAGACAAAAACTATAGATTTGTCTCTTGTGTAGTATGAATTAAGGTGTTCGCACATGCACATTGCTATCATAAAGTCGTTAATAGACACCAAAGATACAGAACAGTAACTCAGTTCTTTCAAGGCCACGTTTTAATGAAGCACATACAGTAAAACGGTGCATCTAAGACTAAACCCTCTCGTTTCTCATGTCATATCCGGGCAAGACTTGAGCAGACCCTGATTTGTTTGTTTGCGGGGTTGCGATGGTGAAGCAAAATGTTGTCAGCGTTTTACCTCACAAATGAAGACAGCTGCAACGCTGTCATGCGGTTTGAGTCATGCGCATTTCATTTATCGTTCGTTCCTCTTTATATCTCCCGCTTCCCTTCACAAACTAGATTTTCCACAGTTTTTTTTTTCTTTTTTTGATCTTTACTTGCGAGTGAGCGAGCTGGTCGGTGACACTAAAATTTGGACGGTCTTGATACGGAAAGTTCTTTTGACCCTGTTGATGTTGTTGCAGAGCTAGACCTCTCACTATAAGTCAGTCATATTGGTTATGCAGATTTCAACCCTTTCAGGGACAGCGGTTACTACAGTGGACAGCTTATCAGGTTACAAGGTGCATGAAAGGGTTACAGTTCAAGGCAGGGTACGAGGGTCATCCCCATTCCTAATGGTGCTACGGGGTTGCTTTGGTTTTCATTGAGGGTGCAATCAGCTTGTGTGGAGAGGGGATGGAGGCACCATTTACAATGACAAGACACATAAATAAATAAACCACAAAATGTCATGAGAGGGGGCAATTGGTATTCAAGGGCCTCTCATAGAACACTCTCCATCATGAGAAAATTCCTTAAAAATCAAAGTTCCGCAGTACTTCAGCTTGTGCATGTTTTCCACTCTGTAGCATATTTAAACTTGTGGACATGTTGATCCTCGTGATGTCGGCTGTTGTTTCTTCAGAGTTCTTTGAGCGTGTTCGATCAAAGGAATCTGTGAAGCCAGATGTTCAGAAGTTATTGTGTCAATAGAAGATCCGAAATGTGCGGACCTGCAGATATAATGTGATGGGTGAACAAAGGTCTCCTTTATCTGTGTTTTGTTTTTGATTGTATTCTGAGCGTGGTATCAGCTAACGCGGTGTCTTTGTGCATCTCGCCGTTTCCACGACCTCAGGGGTATCTCGGAAGTTTGTGTGTCCTTTGGATTTTCTTTGTGAATGTGGGAACAGACATTGTCTTGGCTGTTAACTTATTGTTTGTGTTGAAATGTGATTACAGCCTTAGGTTCAGTTCTCGCTGGGGGGGGGGGGGTGTTTAAGCAATCACCAGTCAACTTTGTGATTTGCCGGTTCACGCTAAAATTGGATGATTTTCACAAAACCTTGACATTTTTTCATTCGATGCGCTGCATGTGGCAAAAATATTTTACGTACGTACCCCATTGACCAAGCCTGGGCTACAATGAAAAGCAGACATTACTCCTTTTATGGGTAAAGCAAGAGCATTTGGTTGCTTTGGCTAAGCTCTTTCATTTTTCTGTGTGCAACCTCACCCTCATTTGCCTCTGCTCACTCGCTCAACGAACCTGATTTGCATGGGTCATGCGGGGTTTGTTGCCTCTAATATGCTTTGTACGTTTCCATGACAGTTGAAGACACACTAGGTTCGAAAAGGAAACATGCGGGCAAAGGAGAGCATGAGAGAGAGAGCAGGAAATGAAAAATGGGGCGACGTTGAAGTGGGCAGGGTCTAAAAAGGCCAACTGAGATTGAAGGAGAGAAGGAGGAGTATAAATTCCCCACTTCCCACTGCCATCGTCTCTTTTGACGCCGACCAGCAGCAAGCTTCTACTTCTCACATTCTTCTCCGTGACACACGAAACTTCTCCACCATGAGCTACAGGAGTTCCAACTTCCGGCAGATATCTGCATCCCACATCTCACCCCGCTACAGTGCTGCCAGCACCTATGGCGGCGCCGGTGGCCTTGGCACCCGCATCTCCTCTGCCTCTTCGCACTCACTGCGTTCTGGACCCAGCAAAATGGGTGGCGGTTCAGGAGTGAGTTTCGGTGGATCCATGGCAGCAGGTGGCGGCATGGGAGCCGGAATTACGGGCAACGAGAAGGGAGCCATGCAGAACCTCAACGATCGTTTGGCAAACTACCTTGAGACGGTGAGGAACCTGGAGCAGGCCAACCAGGAGCTGGAGATGAAGATCAGGGAGGCGTTGAAGACCGGAGGGCCTGACATGAGAGACTTCAGCAAGTATGAACCCATCATTGAAGACCTCCGCAAACAGGTTGGTGTCACCGGGCAGTCGGGTTATGATGAGAAGATCAGCAGGCTGCATTCATTTTGCGCATTTTGGTCGACCGCGGGGGTTCAAAATTTGTCTCATCCTGCGACCCACATTTTTCCATTGCGATTCAGTCATAACCAACCTGGGTAGAAGTCACATCCAAAAAAGCGTCACCTTATTAAGAACCTTGGGAAGAAGTGCGCATTTGAGACTCAACAAACTTTTCTTTCCACAATTTCTCGAGTCAGTCATCCCATTTCTTGCATAAGAATGAAGGGTGTGGTTGCCCAACTCTGACCATCCCCCCATTAATCTGCGCTTCAAGTTGCTCACAACTTCCCTTGATGAGTCACCAACATGAGGGTAGAAACTTCCACGTACAAAAGTTCCCCAAACTGTGCCGCTTGTAATTGAGATTCTACGCCACTCCCCCCGTGTCTGTGGGCAAGCAATGTGAAACAGATGTCTGCTAAAGTCGCACACAAAAGGATCTTGTCCCACCAGCATGAGAGTGTACGTCGATGTACATGTGCGTGAGGGGCCGCTTGCATAACAATCAGCTTCACTCAGCGGACTCAAATGTCACGGATTTCTCCAAATGCCAAATTTCTTTTCACAGACTTTCACAAAATGACACTTTTTCCCCCAAACTCATAAAGCGTTGTGTGTTTTCCCTTTCCTGCCAGACAGGATGTGCAAAAGAAATTCACCGTCCCCACACCCCGCCACAAAGAATTTAGTCTTCTCGACTCACGTAAACACATGAACATTTGATTTATACAACATTCATTCGCAAGGAAAATGACTTCTTTTTTTTTTGTTCATGGAGGAGAAGGGATCCAGCGGAACATTCTTCCCACTCTTCCATGCCCCCTTTGTGTAATCTGACTCTCGGTTCCTTCAACAGATGCGGAGATCCAAATCACATCTGCAGATTATTTTACACGATCCCCGAAGGTTGCATGATGAACGCAAACTCCATTTTGAAGAGGAACAGAACGCAACGCCGACTAACAATTAACAAATCACTTGGATTTGTTTTTCAGATCTTCGACAAGATATCAGATAACGCTCGTCTGGTGCTCCAGATCGACAACTCCCGTTTGGCTGCTGATGACTTCAAAGTCAAGTATGTTGATTTCTCTTCATGCTCTCGGGCAGTTCGGGTTGTATAAATGTGGCAAACCTTGGCTTCCTCGTCACATGTCGTTTGGCCTTGGCGAGACAGACAAAACAATTCCACCCACGCTTGGGATTTAACAAGAGAATAGTATCTCACCAAAACATCTTTACACGGTTATGAATACCAGCAGTCTTGCGAGGACATGAAGGATGCAAATCACCCAATTCCAAATTTTTATGTAAAGTTACACCTTGGTTTTATCCAAAATACGGGTATGATCTATTTTTTTTCCAGATTTAAAAGTTTCCACTTGCAAGATGTGGAGAAACACGCTTTTCGCAGAGACAACATGCAACACAACATGCGGTGCCTGTTTTGTAATGGAGTGTTGGTTTGTACAGGTTTGACACGGAGCTGGCAATTCGCCAATCTGTGGAGGCCGACATTGCCGGGCTGAAGAAAGTCATCGACGAGACCAACATGAGCAGGATGAACATTGAGAGCGAGATCGAAGCCGTGAGGGAGGAACTCGAATTCCTCAAGAGGAATCACGAGAATGTGAGTGTGCGGTGGGCAAACAATTGCCAGTGTAGTTGCCGTTCAAAGTTTGCCCTGTTCATTCAACGTTCAGACATTGACGAGATTGTGGAAATGACAGCGTACGGGAGAAATGACATTGAGAGAAATACCTAATGCGCAAGATTCACGTGAAGAAGCAAAACAAAGTAGGAATTAGTCCAAAAACTGCATTGAGAAGTTCACACTTTTTTTTTTTTTTAATAAGACCAATTCAAATCATATTTAAAGTGTTTCAGCAAACAAATGAATATCCAACTGAGAGCTAATCGGGCACCACAATATTTCTGAAATACAATGCAGTCACTGTACATGAGAGCACTACACACAGCAGGTGGTCAATGTCTAAATTAACATTATATGAATTGATTAGCGATGATTTTCATCACTCGCGTTTGAGAATGGATTCTTTCGAGTGAATTCTAATGTGTGTGTGTGTGTGTGTGTGTGTTTTCTGTCTTCCCTGTGTTGTCATGTAGGAGGTGAGGGAGCTGAGGAATCAGATCTCCCAGTCAGGTGTGCAAGTGGACATCGACGCCCCCAAAGGCCAAGACCTGTCCCAGATCATGGAGGATATGAGGGGCAACTACGAGAAGATCGGAGTTAAAAATGCAGAGGATCTCAAACGCTGGCATGAAAATCAGGTAAGCCAGTGCTGTGAAGGGTCATCATGAACAAAGTAATTAGAATGACAAGTTGGTTCATCGGCGTGATATCTTTCCTTCTCTTAACTTTAGACAGCAGAAGTTCAGGCGCAAGTATCACAGAACACAGAGGCGCTCCAGGGTGCCCAAACGGAACGGAGCGACTTATGCAGACAGATACAAACTCTGGAAATCGAGCTCGCATCTCAACAGAGCTTAGTAAGCGTTCATCTTTTCTTTTTGTGTCCATTTTCACATCATCCGGCTAAATAGATCTACAATCCACCCAAACATCTCATTGCTCTTTCACGATTGCTTAACAGAAAGCATCGCTAGAAGACACACTACGCAACACAGAGCTACGTAACAACATGGAGATGGAGAAGTACAACACCATCATCCTGCATCTGGAAGAGGAGCTCGGAAACCTGCGCGCCAATATCCAACAGCAGACGCAAGAGTACGAGGCTTTGCTCAACCTCAAGGTGAAACTGGAAGCTGAGATCGAGACCTACAAGAGCCTGCTGGATGGCGGCGATTTCAAGTGAGTGAATGATGGAGGAGATTTAAAAAAAAACTGTTGAAAGTGATTCAAAATATTTTTTAAACCATCAACCCGTTTCATTTGTGTTGTGTAACAGGCTCCAAGATGCCCTCCAGTGAAGCTGTCGGCCACAGTTCCTGTGAAAGATGATCCAGGGCTGTCCAAACAAAAAAGTTGTTCAATCAAGGAATAGAATTCCCCAACATAATTGCATCACAAGGGATGAAAGTGAACATGCCCACTCAATAATGTGTGACCTGGCGGCAATAAAGCTGTCAGTGCTGACTTTTGGTGTTTTTGTTGTTGTTGTTACACAATATAAAACGTATTTCTAGCACTATATTATGTTGATAGAATGTTACATGAAAGACATCATCATGGTGAAGTACCGTAGTACTGTACGACTGCCTTAGAAGCCCGAGGTTTTGAATTTCAGCTAGGGCTTCTCCAGATACTCCAGCTTCATCCCAGGATTCCAAAAACATGCATTTTAAGTTCAACAAAGATTCTTAATTGTAAAGTGTACATTTGAGTTTGAATGGTTGTTTATCTGCCTCACAATGGGCTGGCAACCAGCCCAGGGTGCACCCCGCTTCTTGTCCAAAGTCACATGGTGAGAATGTAGACTTCGCCAAGTCCTGAGCTGAGATTCAAACCCAGGACCTCTTCACTCGCAGGTAAACAAACATACTAAACACTAATTCACGATGAAGCCAGAATAATGAATATCTTGATTAATACCTCTTTGAAACATTATATGACAGCAACATAGTTTTGGAAAGACATAGAGAAAAAAAAAGATGAAGTAAAGACATATAGAATACAGCTCTTGTATTGGACACTGCTAGGGCGTGCAAGTACAGAGCGTGCAAGTATACTTAATGAATTGTCCAGTATGTTGAAAAGAGCCACCGTGGCACATTTTGTGCCTTGATACTGTTGATCTTTGGCCACTAGAGTGCGTCTAACTCAAAACACATAAAGCTACGCAGGCATGGGTTTTTTTTCTTTTTTTGGTCCCCATTTTATCTCATTGGCGACTTGAATCTCTCGAAAACGCAAATGCTTACACAATTCACCAAAGGTACTCACATATAATGTAGTTTGGAAGACTGAAGTGGGGGGCGGGGGGGGGGTACTTTTTGTGTGAGTCGATAGTATAAAGCATTCTTTTGGATAATTAGAAATAAAAGGACATTTTGTGCAGTCACAATAAAGGCACTTCTATAAGCCGTTAAGGGAATTCCAGAATCAAGAGATTCATTGTTTCCTTGAATATTTAGAGCATTTAGTCATGGCCAGAGTTGAAGGGGGAAGATGTCGGACTCTGATGTCCTTCATCACCACAAAGCCCTTTCATGTCCCATTTATAAGCATTTTAACACCCTGCATGTCAAAAAATACTAACCGTACTTTGTGTTTTTTAGGATTGTCGTTTTACTGAACGCTTAAAATACTGTAAGTCAAAGTATTTAGTAAGTTAACAACTCTAATTAAAATAGATACCTCTCGTCAACAATCAATTTTAATTAGAGATGACTTTATGTGACTCAAAAGGTTCTCCACGCTGATTGAAAAAAGTGACTTTTTTCTAGCACATCAGGTTTTGGAGAAATAAATAATTGCATCATAAGTGACAATCACAGTACTGTGGGGAAGAAGTTAGATTATCTTTCAAAATCATTCTGCTCTCGTGCACAGGATTTTTTTTATTCCATGTACTGTACAGTACTGTACTGTTAACTGACTGTAACTATGCATTTTTACTTTGGTGTTTACGTTTCAGAGTATGTACTTATTATTATTTTAATATTATTATTTTGCACATATACACGGAGTGTGAGTACTTTTGCAGCCTCTTGAAAACGTGCCCTGATCCTATATTTTGTTGTTTTACTTCTTTCTTTCATAACTTAGCTGCTGTGAATTGGGAATTTCTCCGTTGCGAGACTAATAAAGGTTTTCTTATTTTATAATCTTGGCAGCAAGGCAACGATGCCATGATGGCTGGGAGATGCTGGCCAACGGAGGAAAGGACTCAGCCAAGCTCGTGAACGCGGATGCGCGCTCCCGATAATAACCCGCTGACGCCTTCATCCGGGAACTACCGCGAACTCGCTCTTCAACATGGCGGCGTCAGGTGAGGTTTATGTGGGTGAACCGACAGGCTCGGTTGGGGGTACAATTCAGTCCGTTTTAACAACCAATAACCGGCCATTTCGCGTTCGGAACTTGTAAGTACGTCCTCGCTCACTTCCTCGTCGTTGTCCGGCGTGGAAAATAGGTCTGTTTCTATTTTGAAGCCAGTGCATACGAAACCGCCGAAGGAGTGAAACTGCACGAAGCAACGACAAGCTCCATTTGAACATTTTACACGTGTTATTGGTGTTTTGTTTTGGTTTCTTAAGCAACAAATCGGAACTGTCATGTCCTTTTTTAACAATTATTGTTAGTTAGTGTTGTGTATTACAAACCTCCGTTTGCTATATGACGTGTTAGCCAACGGCTAGCTAAAGCTCGGAGCACACTAAGCAGCAACGGACGCAAGCGCGTTTAGTCGAGGGGTTGGGCCGACCAGTCCGCGCTATCCGGGGACTCTCCCCACGTGTGCGGCCGCTCTCCCCGGCGTCTGTGCGCAGTTAAAACAAGGCAGCTCTCGCGTTTCAACTCGCACGCCACACACGTTCGTGGTGGCCTTTCATCGTTGCGGCAGTCCGCAGTCTTTTCCGGTCCAATGTTGATGCGACGACTGCGCACTTGATTCGTGGCGCGGCGACGTTCGCTAGGCCATAAAAGCTAGCCAGCTCAGCAGTGATACGCTCCCTGGCAGCACGCCCTGTGCTGACTAAGCTGCGGCTAGCATCGCAAGAATAATCACCTCGTTGAATTGAGTGGTTTTTGACTGCCACGTGTCAGCACCAGCTCTCTCTTGTGTCACAGAATCCAAAAAGTTCGCGACGAAGTTGCTAGTCGCTTTCGTGTCGGTGCTGTCAAATTGGTGCGGATCGTTGACCTAAAACAACCCCACATTAAATCGGCAGAAGGCATAAGCGGCGTATGAACATGCAAACAGGAGTGATTTAGTAGTCAAATGCATAACGTGCCGTTTGTTTGCAGTTTTGTGTAACGACAGGCATGAGTCAGCATTATTCTTCCTTTTCTGCCTCTGATCAAAACAAATCGGACCCTATGTCTCGCACTTCTTTGCCATTCGAACAATATGGAATATTCTGCCACGCATGGATGCTCTCTGAATGTGCCACAACCACCGCTAGTCTTTTCTAATGTGCATTCATTCTCATCAAAACATAGAGATTGTTTTGTCTCATCTTACCAAAGGTTGTATGCCAACGTGGACTAGAAGTTTGTTATGCTGACCAGGTTCTTTTCTCATATGTACATGTTTCATTCTTTGAGGAAAATTAAATTTTCACAGCAGTAACAACACATGTGCGCTAGTATTAATACTAAAGAAATAAAACAACGTTATATAGCTTGCGAATGGAGCTCTGATGTAAATTAATAAATATTACAGTCCGAAGAGTACTATGAAATATTCGGGGTTTATGGTTCCTTTGACTGCATCAACACTTTCCTCATGGACATCCACTTAGTTATTTTCATGATAGCATAAGTCAATCTGCAAACTCTCTGTGGTTCTCTCCTTAGCTAAGAAGAAGAACAAGAAGGGAAAGACCCTCACTCTCACCGACTTCTTGGCGGACGAAAGTGGAGGCAGTGGCCCGGCTCCCAGCTACCCCGTCAAAACCACTAGCTGGGCTGATGAAACGGATGACTTGGATGGGGACGGTGAGCACTGAAATGGATAAGATGTTATAGGTTTTTTTTTAAAGGTTTTCCATTCTGTTTTCAGGGTCTACATTCCTGAAGAGCAGACATATATGTAGGATTTCAATCATTTATTTGGGGGAAATGTGTTTTATGCAAACTCTACGTTTGGCATTGTAGCTGTATTCTGAATAGGCAAATTGCATTCATTCTAATGTGATAATACTCTCAACACACCTGACCCAAAATTGAAGTTACTGGATGAATAACAGTGTGAATGTTAGCACATTTTTGATTATTTTGACAGCAGAGTGATTCAGTTTCCCATTGTCCCTCTTTTCCAGTGTCGACTTCGTGGCACACAGATGAGGATTCATTCCGGGCCCCGCCCATTGACCGGTCCATCCTGCCCACAGCGCCCCGTTCAGCTCGTGAGCCCAATATTGACCGGTCCCGACTGCCCCGCAGCCCGCCATACACCGCCTTTCTCGGCAACCTGCCCTATGATGTCACTGAAGAATCCATCAAAGACTTCTTTCGCGGCTTGGCAGTAAGCAAATACTTCACATGGCATCAGAGATGGGCGTACGCGGTTAACCTGCAGTTTTAAGATTGTTTGATGTGATATTTGCTGATGTCTCCCCCCCCCCCCCCCCCCCCCCTCAATGTTTCCCCCAAGTTACTGACATATGAATCTGTTGTCTTTGTCTCTAGATCAGTGCAGTGCGTCTGCCTCGTGAACCCAGCAACCACGAAAGGTTGAAGGGCTTTGGCTATGCTGAGTTTGATGATGTGGAATCTCTCCTGAGGGCCTTAAGTCTCAATGAGGAGGTGAGGCAACACACCATGTCGATGCATTTTTAAGTTAAATTCTCTTCACTAAATCCACAGAAGGCATGCCACAGCGTAACAAATACCTTTTTAATTTGTACCTGCCGTTCTGTTCACACCAAAAGAACCTGGGAAACCGAAGGATTCGGGTGGATATAGCAGACCAGTCGAATGATAAAGGTATGAAATGAATGCATTTTTTTCCCCCCTGAAGGACTGTACTATGATGTCTCTTCCATCCTTCAATCTGAATCCCACTGGTGATGTGTACCATGCTGGTGTCTTTCTACCTTAGAGAGAGACAGTGGAATGATGGGAGGGCGAGATCGTGGTGGAAGAATGGGAGACATGGGCCCTGATAAGACAGACAGTGACTGGAGGGCTCGGCCTAGTGGCGACACTGACGATGATGCGCCTCCCAGGAGAGACGATGCCTTTGGAGAGAGTAAGTCACATTTCAAATTTAGTTTAAGAACGGAATAACACTGAATTTACCGCATTTGCTTCTTGGAAGTTTAGTTGATGAACGTGACTGTAGTTTAAGATGTTGATATTGCGGTTTCCCCCCCCGAGCAAAACAAGATACTTTGAACCATTATTTATAACTTACGAGCATTACAACGGCTCAGTGAGGCTACAGATGCTTTCCTGCAAATATCGACGCGTAACTATTTGGAAAACTAAAAAAAAGTTAAGTAAAGCTTCACTGTTCAGCGTACAAAGTAGCATGAAATTTAAAAAAAAAAAGTTTTTGAAACTTAAAACCCAACTAGAAACACAACTGTGTTTTAGCTAAATAAGTTGATCGAATCAAAAATGTCTCACAGGATCACGTGATCGCTACGAGTCAGATCGTTTCCGCGATGGTCCACGACGAGACTATGATGGCGGACGAGACCGCTACCGGGACCGCTACGATGACCGAGACCGGCGAGATTACGATAGAGGAGGTGAGTCTGCCATATTTTGGGGAGATGGGGTTGATTTGATTTGGTAGATTTTACTGGTATATCCAACACTGCGATAAACCTGCTCGACCGCCAGTTTGTAGTTGATGTTTCGTCTTTCATATTTTTAACCTTCAATCTCCGCTTTCTAGGTTATGACTCTCGTGGTGGCGGAGGAGGCCGTCGTGCCTTTGGCAGTAGCTTCCGTCGGGATTATGATGATAGTCGCGGTAGCAACGACCGTTACGGAGATCGAGATCGTTTTGGCGACAGGGATCGTTACAGCGAGGAACGGCGTGAGGATCGGCGTGACGATCGAGGTGAGTGCGATGCTTGGAATTTACTGGATGTTAAGGGCGTCAACGAGTGGTCTTCACCACTTCATATAAAACTTGCGCGTTGCCCCCCTACAGCTCCCCAGCAGAGGCCCAAGTTGAATCTAAAGCCCCGCAGCGTGCCCAAGGAGGAGGAAGGTAGTGGCGCCGGTGGCAGTGCATCTTCCCCAGCCGCTCCACAAATGTCCAGCAACAGGGCCTCCTCCATCTTTGGTGCTGCCAAACCAGTTGACACAGCAGCCAAAGAACGGGAGGTAGAAGAGAGGCTGAAAAAACAAGAAGAGAGGCTGCAGAGGCAGCTGGAGGAGGACAAGAGTCGGGGCCCTGACAGAAAGATACGAGACAAGTATGTCGTTTGCCATCCTTCACTAAAACGTTGGAATTATAGCATGCTCAAATGGAAGGGATTGCAAAATAGACACAGATTTTAGATTCTTACACATTTGAGTCAATCTTTTATATCCAGAGATCCAAGCTGGCGGAATGAGGAAGGTTACACTGAAAGATCTCGTACAGGAAGTGAGTCCTCCCAGCCAGGAAGTGGCTCTGGAATAGGTGAGATTTTCGTACACTTTTACCTCAGAACATCGAAATTGAATTTGGCCAGAGCACGCGACACAATTCAGCTTCCCATTGTTTCATCTGCCAGGGTCACGGTGTCAAGACAGCGAGCGTTCTGGGGAAAACGAGGTTTTCAGCGGCAGGGAAGATGAGCCCTCATCCCCTGCACCCTCCTCACAGCCAGCCCCTAGCAAGGAACCGCTGAAGGTGATGCCAGCACCTCCCCCCAAGGAGAATGCTTGGGCCAAGAGAAGTGCGGCCACCAGTGGCTCCGCTGACAATGATGGGCGGTCCCCAGTCTCACCTGTTGGTTCAGCTCCTCCCAAGTTCAGGTGGGCGTACAATTCCGATGCCTAACAAATTCATAGATGTTGTCCTTGCGTTATGCCCCGATTATTATTATAGCAATTTTTTCCTCCTCTTTTTTTAGCTCCTCAAATTCTGCAGATGAAATAGGATCCGGAAAGGGTAAGGCTCACTGCTGAACGTGTGGACTCACTGGGTGATTTCAGCAATTGTTGTCTCACACTTCAAAAATGGAAGCGCTGTAATTAGCAACACTGCCGAGCTGAAGTTAACCCCGCTTTTACCTGAGTAATGTGCCAAGTTGATAGATGATCAACTCTGATACGATGAGCAGAGTTGTATTTTGTAATTATGATTTTTTTTCTCTCTTAAAGGGCTATTTAAGATTTGACAAGAGCTTAACTGGTATCTTGCCCTCAGATTTTGTTTTTTTAAAGGTCATGCACCAAAGTCAAGCACCCCAGAAATTGTACCATTTGGTGTTCATATGATGCAAAAGTCACTGAAAAAATATTAACATGACATTGCTACACATATCAACGAAAGACTTTGCCTAGATGTGTCGTAAGTCTTAAAGTTCATCCATTAGGTTGGTGGGTCGATTTAAACAAAACAATCAACCTCTGGTGCTCGTTTGATGACATGCCAATTTTTTTATGTGCACCCCTGCCTATCGAGAACAGAGTATGTTTAATTTGCTATTGAAACATGTTTATTTTTGAAGATAAGAACTGAAGATAAGCCAATGTGCAGCTCCGCTGTACTATAGAGGTAACTGTTAGGCCAATAAGGTGGCGTTTTCCATTTGACAAGCTGCTCACATTTGTTTTTGTTCAGATCTTTCATTATCATTGACTGTCCCTGTGGTGACACAGCTCATTAGCATAACGAAATAAAAGATTAGAATGTTCCTCAGTGGTGCTTTAAAAAAAGTGATTCAGGAAGGCCATGAAAATAATACTTTTCCATAACGTTTTACTGTTAGTTAGTCCTTTTGTAGTTTGTCTCTAAATGAACTATGCATTTATGAAAAGCGTCTCATTGGAGATATACACGAAAACCTCACTTGTATTGATGTTTTTTTACAGAGGGATTAAAAATGCAAATACAGTGTTCCCCAGCATATTCAAAGTTTGAGGAGTCACCTATTCAACCCCCCCCCCCCCTCCCCCCCAATGAAATCATCCACTCCTTCGCTGAGAAACTCATCTTGTCACTTTTTTTTAGCTCGGGCCAAAACAAAAGTATTTCTTTGGTGGCATCTTGGTGCCAAGAAACCTTGAGGTGAGTTGAGGCGCTTCATTTAGACCAAAGTCATGCTGACCACCATCTTGCGGTATCGATACAACATATTTAGTGGGGCCGGCAAGTCCTTGCAATTTTTTTTCCCTCTACTGCGGCAGGGCTCGGTCTCAATTCCCCGCGAATAGCGGGGGGACACTAATTAAATTTGACCTACTGTAAGTGCAAAGCTGTATAGAGGGTGAAAAAAAGATGGGACTCAGTGGACCCAACTTTCCAACTGTCATTTAATGATCCGCATTACACTGCCCCTCCATCAGCGACTGCCACGGATGGGGCTTTGCTGCTGCCGCGTGTTGCAAGTGTAGTCGACAGGTTACCGTCCAACCATTCTCTCAACTGTCTGGCTTCTCCTTTAAGATGAGAACAAGGCTGACGCTGCTCACCGGGACCGGGGCCCCCCACGGGCTCGAGGTGGGCCTGCGGGGCCTGGAGCAGGGCGAGGGCGAGGAGAAGGTCCCAACAGAGACCGAAGAAAGGAGGCAGACAGGTCAGCCACTTACAGCTTAGCAACTCTTTAAGTTGTTAACCAAAGCAGGCAGGGAGATAGCATGAGGGCATCTGCAAAGAGTGGCCCACATTAAGATACACAACTGCTGATGCATCCCCCCCTCCTAAAAACGCTTGATCTTAGTTGGAGTGCGACATCAGTAACAGCATAGCATGAGCTAGAAAACAAGTTTGGACTATGACTGATAGCGGCTTGTAGATGATCCAAATGGATGGTGTGCGTGATCCTGTCGTCTTTCAGCTTTTTGCTGTTTGAAGTATTCTTGGCAAGTGCTGTTAGTCTTGCTGATGAATGTTAACCTACGGGTTCATTCTGACTGTAGAAAGGATAACAGAAGAGACCGAGACGCCCGACCACCGCCAGAGCCAAAGAAATACGACGAAGCCCCAATCCCTGTAAGTCCGTCACCGGGCATCAAACTCTGGCAGTTGTCATTGTTGCTAAAGGCTGTTCCTGAAGCTCTTGCCCCCCCCACCTCCACATTTTAGTCCAGCCCGCCACCAACCACCACAACCACCAGCAGCAGGCACCAAATAATGAGCGACTGAACGATTTGCCTGAACGGAATTTGCTGAGAATGCCCGATTGTCTTTTTCAGAAGTTCAGCTCAGCCAGTAAGTACGCTGCTTTACTAATGGATGGAGACGGCGACGAGTCTGGCGACGTGGAGTAGAGAAGACGGCAAAGAAGAGGAGCAAATGAACACAAGAATAATAATCTCACATAGCTTATATTCTCCTTATGCGGAAGTAGCCCCCGGGAGGACACTCAGCCCTCCCTCCCTCCCTCAAACCTGTCTTTTCCCTTCCATCTCCCTTCTCCTCTCCCTCCTCTGCCACTCTTGAGGACTCTTTCAGGTTCCACACAATAGTCACCTTCTGGACTTGTTTTAATTGGGCCGGGAATAATATGAGTGTTTAGCTCATGAAATGTGATGGATAACGTTGACAAATTGTAATAAATAAATGGAAAAAGTGGGGGGAAAAAAGAATTTGTACATTTGTGGATCGAAGGTGCGGTGGATTGATCCTAGTTGATGTAGCTATGGCACCGTAATGGACTTTTAAATTCGAATCAATCATTCCCATGATGACTTTACGTACCTCCTACAAAGGCCACATCAATTATTTTTTTTATTAGTCATTTGAAAATCAATTCTTTTAACTCTTCTCGCTCCAAAACGTAATCACGAATCTTGTCTTCCAGCACTGCCTTTGAATCTGAAAGTAACGCATGGAACGTTTTCCACATGTCCACTGTACAACATGTTTAGGCGTGATTCACTCAACACTCCGAATGACACTAAACAGCCGCCTCATGACTCACCTCGAGTCTTTAAGTGCCATTATTGTTCAGCCCTTACCATTGTACAGTCTTTGTTCTCTTTCTATCCCTTCCGATGAAATCATCGCTTCAATGAAAGTCTTATTTGCGCTCCTTTCTGGCCGTCTTCCCGTCGTCCACTGCTGTCCACAAATCCTCCTCTTCCTCATGTGAGGGCTGCAGTGTGGGAGAATTTCATGACATGACCTTTTTTCCCGCTTGCAATAAAAGGGGTACACAGCACGTTCTTCCCAACTGTTTGTCTTTACGCCAATCGACGAGTGCCTTGCGTTTTTGCGCACAACTGGAGAAGTCCTTTCAATGTCCTTTATTTGAACATGTCCATCGGGTTGTACGTGCTAAAAATGTGGGTCAACTTTTGTCATTTTCTTATTCTCAAATGACGTATACGTCATTTTCCTATTTTTGAATTTTACATATGCAGTGTGAAACCAATGTACATGTTCAAATTCAGTACATTAGAAGGGGTATTGAGGGGGACGGGAAGCTGATTTTGAGATGAGATTCTCACCCCCCCCCCCCCCCCCCCCCCGTTTCCTTGGATGACCTCAAATTGCACAGTGGATTTTTATTTGTAGCTTAATTTTCACAGGAGGTCCAATAAAGCAAGTTGATATTGTTATAATCAGAACTATAGATTACACGTTAACTCATTCAATGCCAAGAATGTTTTTTAAAGAATGCAGGCATTCATTCCCAGGTATGTCTTTGTATTTTTATTTCATTTTTTGAACATGACAGGGGAAAGAAGGGTCCGAAAAGGACCAGCGCTGAAAAAGCTAATGTAGTGAATGACTAATTTAGGATACTTTTTTTTTCCAGATTACCTGAAGAAATGGCAAGAATGCCAAAGGTCTTAAATGCTGTTTTAACTGAAAATGGGAAATTCTGGGACAGAACTAAGGTTGAAGAACAAAATTAGAACCCAAAACCTCTGTCTTGACTATATTTTGCAACTCTGAATAAAAATGATTTTGGTCCCAAAAATGTAGCTGAACAAAGTCACAAATTGTTAATATTGATTTGGTTCACACATTTGTAATCGGTTACATAAAACATCCTTTTATTTGAGGAATATTGTATTAAAATCAACTGAGCTAACCAAATGATGTTGAAAGTAGTACATTCATGAAACTTGACATCCACAGGCTGCTATGAAACCCAATCGGAATGAAATCAACCAGCAATACATTTAAAGCCTAAATGCGTTTATTCCTCTGCAGTCCTGCCAGTCATAGGATGATGACTTCCTCCAGTTGTGATGTCCCAACAACTTTTTTTGCCATCTAGATGTTCTTGTAGTGTGGTCTGCAGGGACATATCCCCAATGTTTCTTCAGCCGGGCCCCCCTTACTGCAGCTTGGAATCCTGGTGGCAGCTGGTAAGAATCCTGCTGAGCTTCATCTCGCACTCACTCACACGAAGGTCAGGTCAGCATGCCAATAACGTGTTCTGATTTACAAGCATCGTAAATGGGATGCCTTTCATTCTATTGATGATGCACTACTGTTTGAACTAAATTTAAGATGCATTTTTATTACGTTTAAGTACATGTATTGATCTCACGAGTCCATTTTAAGTCACAAGTCATTTTTTCATTGGTTCATTTTTAGTGCTAAATTTACATTTACAAATTTCCACAGACATGATGCCTTTTTAGATGTTGCAAAAGCAGTGTTTTTTCCCCCCTTCACATGCCCTCAACTGTGAGACATTTCTGCCATTAAGGGCTACATAAATAAAATTGACGACCTGATTTATCCACACACACTTTCGACCGAAGGTATGTGCTTCCAGGGTTTTTTTTTTCCTTATGTACTTTTTGGTCAGCGATGGATTTTGCCTGGAAATTCTGCCATTGATACTGTTTCTGCCCAGTCTCCCTTATTGCCCATTTCCTTTGTTTGTGTCAATCTGCTTCTTTCTGACAGTTGGCCTTTTTTATTTTTTTGTGGTTCCGTTAAATAATATCCTCCATCTGAGCATCAAAACCGAATACAGGGATGCCGTTTTTCAGTTGAAGCACGTCGATAGTTGTGTGGTGCTCAGTCGTTTTTAGTCGATGGGTTTGAGTCGCCAACTGACAATTTTTTTTCTCCATGGTGCACACCAGTTGTGCTCGGCTGCAGCGCACAGTGTGCTGGCCTTCCAGGTAAGCCTGCTTTGAAGTTGATGAACTTTATTGACCATCAAGCATGTACACGTTTTAATTCACATATTCTGCATTCTTTATCAGTAGTTCATGTTATTGACGCATCATTTTTTTTCCCAGTATATTTTTGTGCGACGAAGAACCAAATTCCCAGTTGGATCGAGAGCTGGGAAGGTTTGGAAATCCTGAAAGAGACTATTCGGCTCCGGCCCCCCACCTGTGTCGCCTTGTGAGTCAGCAGCTGGTTCTCGCTCACCCGCGCACACACCATCACCCGTCACAGCATATGACAGCCTAGGTCCTGGTGTCATTTACCTACTCTTCTCGTGCCTGAAGATGTCATCAATCATAAACCTGTGACTGACTGTCTGGTTGTACAGTAAATGTTAACATGTTCATGGACTGAAGCCTCCTTTATTTTGCATCCACAGATCGGTACCGGCCATAAAGCCGAAGAACACCTCGAGCAGTTTAAAACCTCCTCGTAGAAAGAACTTCTTGTTTGAAATTTTCCTCTACCCAACAGTCTGCTAAAAGCCGAGTTTTGTCTGAGGAATTACTGTACAGTTCAGCGTGTGGTGCATAGAAGGCGAGCCGTGTTGAGATTCAAGCACACAGACAATCATTGTATTCCGTCCCAGTGGAGTGGAATCAAGAATGGAAATCAGTCTATTTCTGCTCTTTCCTGCCAAAAACGCTGCGGTCTTAGAGTACTTTCAAGCTGAACAATGAATCCTGATTGACACCACAGGAGACACGACACAATATGTTGCATTTTAAAGTGGAACGATGTGACTCAGTGCGACAATGATTCAATTTGATAAGGTATGCCACAGTTTGAGGTCTAATACAATGAGTTTTTGTTGAAAGTCAACTTTTTTTTTCACAATATGAATTAACTTGTCATTCCTGTAAATTTCCTCCAAATGGATTTATTAAAGTCACATATTCCAGTTAATTGTAATTTCACCATTTACCACTAGATGGCAATATCATGTCAGTTGCACTTGCCCCAGGTCTTATACTGCCCTGTACTGCGTGAGTAGGCCTAATGATTTGCGGATTTGGGATGACATTCAGGACAAACATAGTACCTGAATTACATAATAATTTTGAGTGGATTGATGTTAAAAAAAAATTGCACGAAATGAGTTCTTGCACTTAATGTTGCTTTGCTGTTCAGCAGTTTTGTGTATTAAGAGAACATATTTTGCACATGTGCACATATTTTTTCCAGTGTCAAAATGGCAATTTTGTCATAGGTGTGGTTAGGATGTGCGCCACCGTATATGGCTCACGAGCCGCACTGTTGAAAAACAATGCACATATAGATGACAAACAATAACATTTTAACAAATCTTTTATCCACCCCAAGGTTTTTTTTAATGCAGATCTACAGCCGCGTCCTAAAATGAAGTCAAGCACACGTCTCAGTGAAGAAAAGGAGCCCAAAGAAGGCTCGATCCTGCGGTGGTGTGCAGACTAGAAAGAGTCTGGATGGGTCAGGCTGCATGCAAGCAGCTCCTTCTGCGAGAGAGTGAGAGGGGCTTGAAGTGAAGCCAACCGGGGAAGAGGAAGGACCATAAACAGCTGCCCCCTTCTCCCCCCCATGCAGAGACAGCAAAAGGAGCCCGATGGAAAGAGAGGGCGGATGACAGGAGGGTCTGTGGTGAGTTCGGCAAGGGAGTGTCGCATTTGAGGGTCTTCAGAGGCAGAGGAAGGTGCTGGCAAGTGGAATGGGAGGCGGGAGGTGCTGAGTGTGCACCCGCATGCTTTGAGAGTGAGGAAAGCCGGAGTGTAAGAGGACTGGGAAGTGTGTGAGGGAAATTGGAGGGTGGCAGGAGAAGTTGTAAGAAGAGAAGTGAGAAGAAGTCCCCTGCCAGAGGAGCGGGAGTCAGCAGGAGGTCGGATCATGTTGGGCAAGCGGACTTCGGATGTCAAGCTTTGAGAGGTTCTCTTCTGGCGACATAACTTCAGAGGAGAACAGAATTGATGTGAAGGGCCACCAAAGGCTGCAAACATGGGATGCATTCACAGCCTGGTCACCAGGAGGATTAAGGACCACCAAGATGACCCCGAAGACACAGCTCTAAAGACCGACCCTGAGGTACTCCCTGAGATCCTGCAGCTCGCTGAGGTGAGTGGGGGAACAACTGTACTGCATGGCATGTTAACAACTCGTTTTATAACCTGAAAAACTCCTTGCCTAGTCTCAGATTCCAAAACAAGTGCTGTTCCACGAATTGGAAATGTGGCAGGCAGTCTTACACGATTGCGGGGTTTACAAATCTTAACTTGGATGATTTTTTTTCTTGAAGTTGTTTTTATTTTTTTGCTTTGACTGCAATACTTGGTGACAGTGATTTCAGTTCACGTCACCTCACAAGCAGCTGTTTGGCAGATAGTGAGCCGGTCTTCACGAAGGAGTCGTCAAGCTGTTGAATGCCACTCCCAGTTGAAGCTCACTCTCAAACTAAACATTAAACTAAGACAATCACACGTTTTGATGCTCAGAAGCAATGCAAAATGCCATTGACTAATGAATAATATCGGCGTCGAGCTGTTATAATGCTTTACGCTATTGATATTTGAACACAAATAGAGGTGCAACATATGAAGACAGACAACGGGTATATATTTTACATCCCTTGCGAAAAATGACTCTTCTTATGTTTGTATTATACTGTCCCCAGTTTCCCGAGGTGCACACACCAGAAGGAGCATCACAAAGTCCATTGAATTAAAAAAAAAAAAAGACAAATGTAGAAATTTTGTACTCTATTTATTCATGTCACTTTGTTATTAAATTTCTTTTTTTAACAAAAAAAAACCCAAATTTTCGGGTGGGCCAGGCTGTAATGTTTTGGTGGCATTTCTTGTCAGTCCAATGAGGAAATATGGGATTTAAGATACACGTGTTTTGTTACAAGTTCTAATAAGTCAACTCCATGTGTTGAAAGCTGGACCGAACTTCAAACCCTAATTACTCATAGCAATACTTTTGCAATAATAGTTCCTGCAAATACATTTGATGAACCTGTACTGCATTTTATTTAGGAGTACTTCAACTTCTTCTCCTTTAATTTATCAGACCTTGACATGAGACACTACCACCATCTTCAGAATGCAAATTGTATGACTTCATAAAGGCGTGTGGAAGAATCCCAGCCAATGCTTTTGAGATGATCTATGACAAATTGTGAACCAAAATCACAGATTTAAAATAATAATAATTAAAAAAAAATCCCACATTCACAAGCTTTAATAGCTGCAGAAGGGCTGACCAGTTGATTCATTGGAAATGAAATTGCGTGATGTCTCAAAACTTGTGTCCATGTAGTGAACATCGTTACTGATGAAATGAGCTGTCCGGTGATGGCCGTTAATCATGTCCTGCGGGGTTAAGGGTTGAAAGGAAGTGGTGGTGTAGGTTACTATGCAGGGTTTGACACGTCGTCTCTCTGTCTGCTAGCTTTACTTTGGAATGACACACACGCACATGCACACGCACACACATACACATTGCTGTGAATGGAAGCTTCTGGTGAAGTTTTATGAAGCCTGTAATAAAAAAGTGTCTGTCGGTTTTTGCGGGAGGAGGTCACACACCTCTAATGTATGTGTTTTAACATGACATAGCACTGTATCACTGTAGCGCGCTGGAACATCACCATGACATTTTATTTTAAAAGAAGTCATAAATCCCCAATAAAGTGCCATGCTATTATCATGAATTTTCATGAAAATCTTTTACGCACGTGTTAGGTTACATGAGTCCGATCTACAATGGGCATCTGGATTTCAACCAAAAAAATAAAAACATTTCCAAGATCACATGTAGCGTCAAATTCCTTAAAGCCTGCTTTTGTGTGCGTAGGAGCCTGTGTGAATTTCCTTGCACGTGTGAGTCTTTGAGTCTGCCAAATGATGATAACATGGTCTCTGCAGAATGGGTGGACTCGGCACTCTTTAATTTCATACAATTGTACTGTCCAGTTTCCTTCCCTCTGTGTTTCACTCTGTCTCACATGTGCACACAAACAAACATATTCCCGCACCTATTTTCAGAATTTTTGTGGCTCTTGAGAGGTGACTGCCCTTACTCGTGCTGTTATAAATACCCTGCTTGAACTGGAGCATACTCCTGGCTTACCACCTGCTCCCGTCCCTTCTGGACTGTATGTGTGTGTGTGTGTGTATGTGTTCATGTGTGTGTGAGGGACTCCATGTATGTCATCACTAGTAAGGTGTCACGAAAGGAAACCCAAACAGGCCGATGCATTTAGCATGGAGTGGGTGTGTCACGGTACTCAAGTACAGTATTCATTTTCAAGAGTGTGTGTGTACGTGTGGTGCAGCGGTGTATTTTTAGGGGCCAAGCACTTGTGTGAAGGCCCTCTTGAAGAGACTTTGTTATAATTCTTAGATAGGTAGACTTTTTGAGCAATTTTCCATGCACTCTGTTTCCGCAGAAGTCTTGAAATCTTACATTTCATTTTCAAACATTGTTGGCCATCATTATGCTTTAAAATGACACTTCATTCTAAAATCCAACATTAAAAGCTCTAAAAAAATAGTTGCGTAGTATTCCAAATTTTGTAACGAATTTGACACACGTTTTATTTCCGTATGGATTATATCATCACAGAATGTAGTTAAATATTGTAAGATTGAGCTCATAATGTCCACTCCTCATATTTATGAGTCACCACGTTAATGTGACCTTTTGCATTGGTGACTGTCGTGGTTCGAGTACTCGCATGACTTTCATGCAAGCAGCATACTCTGGGTTCCCACTCAGTGACGGTGAGAATGTTTGTTGGTATCAAAATGAATGACGGGTTACAGGGGTAGGAGTTGGGGACCCATGCTGTCTAGAATGTGGATGAATGGATGTATTTGATCAAAGTCGTGAATTTCCATTTCCCTGAAACCTGCACATGAAACATTTTAGCACCCTCTTAATTGTTTTCAAAGCATTTTGTCGCCATGGCATGAGTAAAACCGTTTTTAAAAAAGGCCCAAAAATAAATTTTCAAAAAACAGGACGTTTTTCGAAGTGGTCATTTTACTATTCTTTTCCAGGGGTTCTACAAATAGGAACAACTACTACTACTGGAAGATTTTTCTCATAACTACCAAATTTCAAATCATGTACATTAATCAAACTCCTTGATGTGTATTGTTAAGGACACCCACATCTCACGCATTTCAGTTAGTCACAGCGCAACATAGCTTGAACTAGCTAGCCTGCTATTCGAGCAAGCATTCACATCATTCACAACAGTGGAGCAAAAGACAAGTAGAGTGGACGTGTGCAGTGGTCTCACATGCTTGGAGAGTGACACAGACTTTGGCCATAAAACTCCAAATGGGTGGGGGCCTTTACCACGTCAATTTAACACTGCTGCTGACAGTCATGGGATCCCCCTGGAGACGCAACGTCCCTCAAGCTTCGTTTCACTGTTACACAAACAAAATAAAATGGTTGAAAACGACCTCACCAAAATGGGGGATACAGCTAGAATGTTACCCTTAAACCTTTTTCATCTCAAAAGTGATGGCTTGGAGTAGTAGCTCAATTTTGGTACAGGGCTTTTGAGCAACACCGTTACTATTTCCAGCATTCAGTTGTTCTTAATGTTACCGCGAGTCATTTAATCTTATATAAGTCTATAGTGGACACATTTATTTCGCACTTAATGGCTTTTAAAACGTCAGCACAGTCGACGAGTGGTGAGCAAGTCTGACTTAAGACTTGAGAGGTTCTGTGTTCAAAATCAGTGTGGAGTTTGCGTGATCTCCCCATGCTTTTGTGGGTTTTCCCCTACATCCTGACGGTGTATTAGAGCTACGTGAAAAGAAATTAGTCATCTCCATTAGCAAGAGCTTTAATTATGACTTTTAGGCACAGTGCTGTGTGCCTTTTCTTTCGTTTCTTGGTGCCTGCCCATCAATATTCGATTTTTGTTGGATGAGCTGCACTGCTATAATTTGACCCGTAGATGGCGCCCTTGGCTATTGGCAATTGGCAGCTCGATGACAGAGCATATCATCAAAAAGAATATCGTTGATTGCGATCATGAGGTCCAGGTCTAATCTGCCTACGGTGTATTTTAACCATGGCCACCTTGTGATGGATATTGCTCAAAACAGATGGAGATCTTGGGGACAATCAAATTGAAAAGTGGCTCTTAGTTGTTGGTGTTGATTTCAGGCAGGAAATTGTCCGCTGTTTAAGTAAACTAACAAGAACCGGCTGTGCATGTTTATCATACAAACCTGAGCACTATTCATCAAACAACCAAGAACAGGTTTTTATAAAACGTGCTGCTAGAAAGAACTGAACTGAGAACTATTGTGGATATGTTTACCATCTACAACTAATGGCATTCTTTAATAATCGTCCCTCTGTAAACATGCCACTTAAGACCAGTAGAATAACTACGAATTAATTAAAAACACATGGACATTATTGAGGGGGGGGCACCATGTTCACTCTACATTATGTAACCCCCCCAAAAAAAACAGCTCAAGTTAAAAGTTGCTATTTCATGCATTATACATATCTATTCATAAAGGATTTATAGTCCATTCACAACACATAGGAGAAAGTGCTCTTTTATAATGCATCACAGTGAATGAGCTCAGAATTCAAGCGGGTGTCCGTGAAACTGTGCAGTGTTGGAATAATCAAAAGGTGCTTGTGTATTGGAGTTAGGGGTTAAATACTCTGCCTGTAATCCAGGCCTTGGAAAAAGGCAGGAAAAAAATATTCAAGCCGTGCAGGAAATGTTTTTTCAAGGCTAAGGAAATTCAGGGATTTGTTTTACAGGAGGCGGCCCAGTAGTCGAGTGGTTAGCACGCAGACTTCACAGTGCAGAGGTACTGGGTTCGATTCCAGCTCCGGCCTCCCTGTGTGGAGTTTGCATGTTCTCCCCGTGCTTGCGTGGGTTTTCTCCGGGTCCTCCGGTTTCCTCCCACATTCCAAAAACATGCATGGCAGGCTGATTGAACACTCCAAATTGTCCCTAGGTGTGGGTGTGAGTGTGAATGGTTGTTCGTTTCTGTGTGCCCTGCAATTGGCTGGCAACCGGTTCAGGGTGTCCCCCGCCTACTGCCCGAAGACGGCTGGGATAGGCTCCAGCACGCCCCGCGACCCTAGTGAGGATAAAAGCGGTTCGGAAAATGTATGTATGTATGTATGTTTTACAGGAACAGAAGTGTGTACAGGTAGGGTGTTTTGCAGCCACTCATCTGAAGGATGAATGTTCCCCGTTCCCCCCATTAAAAGAAAAAAAACTTGTTGATTTAATATGATTCATACTAGAAGGCATTTTTGGAGGGAGGATGGAGTCATGCTCTACTGTACAGTATTTGCAAATTTGGACTCCGTAGCAGTGTGTGTGTGTGTGTGTGTGTGTGTGTGTGTTGGGAGTTTGCAATTTTGCCCAAAATATTCCAGGCTTTAATTATGATATTAATAAAAGCCATTTTGACCCATCTTACGCCTCTAAATTTGTAAGAAACCACCGCGCCTGAGGGAAAATCAGAGGCAGTATGTGTGATTTATGAGGCGGTCAGTCATTCGTCATGCACTCGCGGGCACACTCATAGCAGGTAATCTTCTATGGACTCACGCTGACCTGTTACGGTATCTTTTTATTCCAGAGGCTCACCTTATTTGTTACGGAGTGCTATTATAACACTTATGGTATTTATTTTATTTTAGATTGTGCTTTTTCCACAGATCATATTTACCGTATTATACTGTCAGATCATAATGACAGTTTTAACTAATGTGTCAGAAAGATTATTCCAAAAAAAATTGGTCACTCCCCTTTTACCTATCATGTGTGGACCAGTGGATGAAAACGTGAACCTTTGGAGAGTACAGGAAATGAACGGCGCCAACGGCCTCTAAAATATCCACTCTTTCATTTTATTCCTTTCTTTGTGTTATTATAGCTATAGTGGCCAAGAGCAAACCGCTTCTTCCTTGACAAATGTTGTTTGTGGCTAAATACAAAATGTAACACAGTACATGTGGAGGCTTTAAACACTGTTTATCGATAACGCCGTGGGTAACGGGGGGGGGGGGGGTTTCCATGCTGACGAGTGGTCCTATATGTGCGAAAGTCAATCGCCAACTTGTTGGGGGTTTTTTTCCAGTTCGGTTACTTACTACAGTCAGGTGGATCAGTGTGTGGCGGGCCTTGGGTATGGTGCAGCTGCAGGTGACACCCTTACGCAAGAGTGCCAAAAAGCAGTCCACACAAGTTACGCTGTGTGTTTCTACAGCTGTGTAGTTGAAAAGAACACTTGGGAAGGTTGTAATCAAGGTGAAGAGAAAGTTCAATGAGCAGGGTTTTAGTTGTGGCGTGTGGAAAGGTGGAAGAAAACGGGTGACAAGACCTCCCGGTTTGTTTTGCAGCGATACAAAGCAGTGGGCCATGCCTTCACTGAGAAGCACTTCGCCACGGGATGCGGATATGACGTGTGCCAGCACACAACAGAAAGCTCTGTTGCTTTCTGCAAGGGTGAGCTGAAATCCTCAGCGCGTACGTCCATGTCAGCTCAAAGAGCTCACCCGGTCCTTGAACGCATCTCTCAGCTCTACTTGTTGTTTGTGGAGTGTATGGTGACAGTTCGCAAGGCATGTGAAGCCACAGTAAGAACAATCTTGGCTGGTTCGTAGCACGGACTTGGACGAGGCGTGTTCGCTGACCTAGATGTGTGCTTTGGAAAAGCCCCCCCTCCCCCCCTCCCCTCTCGAACAGCAGCCGGCCAGGTCGGTATGAGTAATTCATTGTGGTATAACCTACAGCGGTTACGTCTCAGTTGCTGCACAACGTGTATTAAATGTGGACCTGTTTCTTGTCTACTGCTAATATATTATGACAGCATATAGAAAAATGTGAAACATACCGTAAATTGAACTAAAAGCCACAGGATCATGATCAGAGCTTGTTGATTTGGAGGAGGGAAACATCTAAAACATGCAGGCCGTCGAGGATCCGATTTTGACACTTATGTTTTGAACCAGGGGTCCCCAACCTTTTTTGATCAAAGATCTACTTTTCAAGCCAACCAACCTTCTGCGATCGACCGTGCACGCACACACGCACGTTATGATGACCAACAGCCATAACGACCCCTAACATGAACGAAACATAAAAATAAAGCAGATAAATACATGCAGCTTTTAAAGCGGTTTATGCATGAAAAAATAATAATGCTGCTTATATACAGATGGTCTCTATGGACAGAATTGTATGGTGCATGAAATAAATAATACTCATGATTGAGCAGGCAATACAAACATACCAGTACACTGTATGGAAAAATGTGGGAACAGGAAGGGTTGCCTTCATAGGTATGTTTGGATGTGTTTCGTCAGGAAGAACTTGGAAAAACCTGAGTCCTAGACCACAGAAAATGGGACGCTAGCTGAAGTTGGCTTTCCCAAACTGCCACACAACGGGCACATTAACCACATGACCCTTGTGCGGAACACTGGTCACCTCCAATCCCTACGGGATTTCAAATCTCACACAAAATGACCTAATAGTGCGCCACTGGACACTACCAGCTGTTGTGCCTTCGCAGCCTGCCCCTAAAAGAGGATTATTGTGTTTTTCTTTTCCTTCTTTTTTTAATGTCATACTCGGTTACCACGGAGATGGACAAATACAAGTGCAATGGGTGACTGCTGGACATTCAGTGGTCACCAAGGACCATGATCAATGTGGATGGAAGAAGAGTGTAAATATAGAAAATAACAAGAGTCCCATGGATGCATGCCATGGAGTGATTGGTGTAGAGGACACAAATAGGTGAGAGGCAGCTGGCGGGGCCGCGTGTGTGTGTGTGTGTGTGTGTGTGTGTGCGTGTGTGTGTGTGCGTGTGCGTGTGCGTGTGTGTGTGTGTGTGTGTGCGTGTGCGTGTGTGTGTGTGTGTGTGTGTTATGGCTTTCTGGGAACTTAAATCTGCCAGTCAGTGTTGTGTGTGCGTTTTTTTGGTCCGGAATTGGGATTTTATCTCATCCTCCCTTTTTTTTTTCTTTTTTTTTTTTTTAATTCAAGCTATACTTGTGCATTTTGTCCTCTGTCTCTTGCAGACATTTTAATCCTGAGGTCATTGGGCATACTCAATCTGCCCACTGTGTGCATGTGGTGCATTGATGTGTGTGATGAGTGCAAAAGCAAGAGCAAGTCCTTCCACAGGGGAGGCATGTTTTACCATGTGGGTGTGTGTGGCCTGCGCCATAAACAGGCCGGGAGGGGGAAAAGGAAAAAAAAAAAAAAAAAAAGCTATGTGGTGAGTGCTGCTGGCACTGTGGACGAGGGTGCATGCGTGTTGTCATATGAGACAGAGCGGGAGAGAGTGAGCAATGGGTTTGTGTGTGTGACCGAGAGAGGGACGGAGGGAGGCTGTGTATGCCAATGTACAGACTGGACTGCTCAGAGAGGGAGGCAAGGACTGAAGCTGCTTGTTGAGAGGTAAAAAATAAATAAATTGCACTCGGCACGGACACTCCGTTTAGTTTATAACGTCTATTTTGTCCATACATCTACTGTGTGGTGTCTCTTGTTGTGAGTGGTCAACTTGTTCTGTTCATGCAGCACGTAATTCCCTGATGGTATAGTCTTCCAACAATGGATGGAGTGTTTTTACTTTGCTCCAAAAGAGGATTTCTTCTGGTGCAAATACGGTATACTGCATCTTAAAAATAGACACGCGGTGTGACCCACAAAAAAAAATAAATATGCACGTTTGAATTTTTAATATTACAGTTAAGTGATTGTACGATGGTAGCAGTTCACTCTCGTGGGTTCCGTTCCCACTCAGTGCCGCTGTGAATGTGAATGGTTGTTTATACATGTGTGCCTTGCAATTGACCGGCGGCCCTTCCAAAGTGTACTTTGTTTTTTGCCGGAAATCAACTGGGACAGCTCCGGGAGACACTGAACTGAAGAAATTGTATCAAAGACGGATGAACATGATTTAAATGACTCCATCTATTGGAGCTTAAAACCATGTAAACCTTACTTTATTTGCATGCATCATATCTGACCCAAGGGCACCAAGCAGAGACAAAACTCCCCCCCCCCCCCCCCCCCGCAATGTTAATCAGCTGTTCTACCATCAACAATATGATGGATGCTAATGTTGCAGAGTGATGTACACATGGTTCCAAAATCTTCCCCTGCACAACAGCTGTTCTGCAATTGTATGGTTGTGAGGATGGTGACAGGACGATGTCCAGATCTTGTAAACACCAGTGGTGTATTATTGTCTTTGTTTGGAGGGACGAGTTTGGACACTTGTATTGCTTTTATCGATGAACTGCCTTTGGCTTACCATCTCTCCACAGGTAATAAAGCAGATCACTGAGGAGCATGTAGAGATGAGGTATCCTCACTAGGTCAGCAATGGATTTGGCTGATGAGCATCTGTGTTACCAGATTAACATGTTGACATATTGCCTCCCAAAGCAACTATTTATTGTTGCGACCGGGCAAACTACGATAATACTCGGCTTGGTTTAATTCAGCACGTTTTTCTTGGCCTTATCTAAAGTGACAAGGGACACACGTGGCTGCATGCACCTCCTGTTTGCATCTTTTTCATTTCCTCATATCCATCACGGAGCAATAACCGTGCTGTTTGGTTTTGTTTAATATTGAAGTTGTCACCATGCTGGCAGGATTAATAATTCCAGATGGACTTCACAGTTTGTTTGTTTTTTTTTTAATCAATTGCCATGGTATTTATACCGACAAAGCACTTGTACGATATAACGCTATCCAATAAAAGAGTTCCATCAAGGAGGTATAAGCTAAACAATGTTTTTGTTATCGTCGCTGTAGTTTGCAATCGTGTATTCATAAGATTTTTCACTTCCCTGCATGTAACTACTGTAAACGAGGAAACAAAAATATGAGACAACTGTCGTTATGATGCAGTAACAGTGTTCATCACTGCAAACGACAAGCGCAGTAATAAACATGATGTTAAATGGATGCCTCTCTAATAGGGTTAATCAAAACTGAGCATGGTTACCATTGTAATTTTCTGCTACTTTGATACCGCAAAACAATATCATTGGGTGGGCAAGTGGTCTGACACAGTTCTGGGACGAACTGAATGGCGATCGGATCCCACAAAGGTTGACACAAACAAAAGTCAGTGCAAAAATATTTATTAAATGCAAAAGCGCACCGACAACGTATAAAACTGCAATTGCTGGTCAAAAGAAGCAGGAAAACAAGACATGAATAAAAACCGCTTGCAAAGGCAAGGGAAAAGAAACTCTGAAATATAAACAAAATGACTAAAGTCCAATTCACAAAAACAAAAACATGAGCAAGAAGAAAGACTAAAAACTCCAAATATTTACAAATCGCAAAAGCGACAAATGACGAGATCGAGAGATCTAGACAACAACACTTGAGCAATAGCAGCAACAAGGTCAATAATCCGACAGAGACATGGGATCTTGGCAGTCCGCAAATACTTGGTTCAGCGTGATGATCAAATTGGCAGCACGTGTGCACGCTGGAGGAAACGCACTCCACTGCCACCTGCTGGAGACGCACAAGAACAGGATCATGTGTTCATGATGTTGTGGCTGGTCTTCAGGCAACATGCATGTTTGTATGTACAGTATATGATTTTGGCGCTAGTGGTGGGGTTTGGACATTTTAAATGATCAAATGCGAAAGGAAACTTTAAGCGTTCCAGAGGGACTCGTGATCTATATTAAGGGGCTTGATGAAAATAGCTGTCTGACATCTTTGTGCTCTGCTCAGAAGGCATTTTCAGCTGTTGACATGTCTACCCCATCCCATCCACATCACTCGCTCACCGTCTGCCCGCTTCTCTATTTGCTCCCCAACACAGAGTCCGTTTTAGCTTGCATTGTTCACCTTTTGTACAAGTTTTGGACTCACTTCTGCTCGTGATGCTCTTCACGGTGTCCTCTCTTGTCCCGTGTTGTTAATGACGGGAAAGCCCAGATACTTGTGCTCATCCTGTCCTGAGGCGAGGCTTCGTGTGGTGTCAAGGCAGACTTCAAAAGGAATTGCAACTGCCTCATACTTTCAGCCTCTCCTAAATGATGAGGCTGCCATTCTTATTGTTCACCTTTAGCGGACGTACTGAGAGATGGTGTAATGTAGAATAAGCTCTGGTTATTTTTGCCGTTCCACTTTCAAATGAGAAGGCTTAGTCACTTCTCCCCCTGTCTGATGTCAGCTTTCACCAGTCCGACCGGTAGGCACCCCGTCAGTCCCCGAGGCCGTGGTGGCGTGCTGTCATTGGCGCCGCCGTAAAGCACACTGATGAACAAGACAAGCCGAACCAGATGCCGTAACACACCCCCCCCCCCCCAACCCCCCGCCCCCGCCGGTGGCTCCTGCGCACACTCCACACGCGTTCACCAAGAGCCTGCAGCTTGCTACCAAATACACATGCATGTGCATGGCTCAACCTCTCTTGACCAGCGTTGACATCCTGTTGCAAATTGTTTCCTGTTGACTCGAGTGTCTCTCTCTGTTGTCTTTATATGTCAAGACCCTCTACGTGCATGTGTTTTTGATGCACGTGGATGTAGTCTGTCTCCTACTGTTGCTTCCTGAAGCCGAGCGCCCTCCAACCTCTTAACCACCGTTATTAAACCGACCAAAGGAGAGGTGTTCTGCCCCGACGGTCACGTTTACACGCCCTCTTATGTCCCACTGTGTCTCTTATGCCCCATATTTCCCATCTGCGTGTGTATGTGCTTGAAAGAAAGACTTAATCGGGAGCTGTGGTGAAGTGTGAAAAAAAAAAAACAGACGGGGACTGCATTGTGTTGTAAAATGTGAAATGAGCTATAAGATAAGATAAGATGTCCTTTATTAGTCCCACACTGGGGAAATTTACAGCCTCCAGCAGCAAGATAGCATCTCATGGTTTCCTCGTCTACAGTGAGGATTTCGAATGAGGGTCCATTTAAACAAGACTATCTTTAACTGGAACCAGATAAAAAGTTAAGATATTTTTAGCATCGCTATGATCAACGACTTGCCGTTCACTAAATGTGAATGTGAAGCAATCTGTGATACTACTTTGTTTTATACTCAATGGTAAATGTAATTGCTGTCTGATTTAGAAAAAAATACATGGTAATGCTGTTGTGCTGGTAGCATTTGAAGACATTTGAGTCATTAAGGATTGAAGGCCTCCATCCATCCATCCATTTTCCGAACCGCTTGATCCTCACAAGGGTCGCGGGGGGTGCTGGAGCCTATCCCAGCCATCTCCGGGCAGTAGGCGGGGGACACCCTGAATCAGTTGCCAGCCAATCGCAGGGCACACAGAGACGAACAACCATCCACGCCCACACTCACACCTAGGGACAATTTAGAGCGTCCAATCAGCCTGACATGCAAGTTTTTTGGAATGTGGGAGGAAACCGGAGCACCCGGAGAAAACCCACGCAGGCCCGGGGAGAACATGCAAACTCCACACAGGGAGGCCGGAGCTGGAATCGAACCCGGTACCTCTGCACTGTGAAGCCGACGTGCTAACCACTGGACTACCGGGCCGCCCGGATTGAAGGCCTCTGTTTTGGAAAATCAAATTTCACTCAGCGCCATAGGCAGCTACTTGCCCGAATTGTTATGATGTACACTAAACAATATCCTCAGCTTGACAATAACTGTGTGCAATGTTTCTTGTCAGAGGAAGCATTCACTTGTACAGGCATGAGACTTGTTAACTTGTTGCTGACACCTGTCAGCGACTGGCCGGCCCAACGTCTGAGAGGGCCACTTGGATGCCACTCATTCTGGTTGAAGGGTTCAAAGGTGAAAAGTTGACAATGTGTTGCCTAACAAGGTTTCCAGTGGAAGTCAAAAGCCTGAATGTTTTTTTTTTTTTTTTTTTTTAAACCTGTGGCTCATTGCGGGGGGTGCTTAAGAGCGTGGGTTCTTTCTTGGTTGAGATGATGTGATTGCGAGCGCAGAATGCCATACGGTGAGGTTACAGTAATTTAATGTGAAGTGCGTTATGATGAGTATTTAGAGGCAGGATCCGTCACGCAACTCAGCGTTTCTTCGTTCTTTCAGACATGTTTATTTGCAAATGTGAATGTTTTTGTTTTTTTTCACCATTGCTAACCTCATGCATATTCTTCCAGGTGTCTACCATCTGTGCCTCAACGCCAGAGCAGGTATGCTTGGCCATGCATTCGTATTGAGATATTTGTATTACCCTCACCAAGCCACATTTCTGTATGGTTTTCAGCAAGATTCCATGAAATCTACATCACTGAAGAAAAGAAGCTCCATGCCGAGGTATCGTAGCCACCGATGATACATGGAAAGCATCCTTTTTTTTTTTTCCTGAAAGAAAGACACAGCATTTCCGTTTTAAATGGTTTCAATGTCTCGAAGTAAAAGTGAGGAGCAAGTCATGGAGCAGGTGATGGAGCGCCACTACGACATTGACCTCACTTATATCACGGAGAGGATCATCTCGGTCTTCTTCATGCCAGAGCTTGAGGAACAGAGATACTGCGCCGAGCTGCAGGGAATGGCGACAATGCTTAAATCCAAGCACCAGGACAAGTTTCTGGTTGGTCACAAAAAAAAAAAAATTAAATACCCACGCTTGTTTAACTGATGCATTTACACCTCATGCCGGTAACTCATATAGATCACCTGCATCATATAATAACACCCAAGACATCTGCAATAACCTTGACAAAGAAAGTTATGCGGTTGATCAGCACAAACAGAATAATGTCCACCTTGTTCCAAAACATTTGGCATTGTTTGAAATATGAATATCTAAGTCACTGTGTTTTCCCTCTAGCTTTTGAATTTATCAGAAAAGAGACATGACATCACAAGACTCATCCCAAAGGTACAATTTGAAAGTGTACGTCATTCCAAAGCCGCGTAATATTTAATGCCCACCTCTTGTTGCGCTGCAGGTGCAGGACTTCGGTTGGCCTGATCTCCACGCTCCACCTTTGGACAGGATCTGTACCGTGTGTAAGGCCATGGAGACGTGGCTGAGCGCTGATCCCAATAATGTAGCGGTTCTCCACTGTAAGGTCTGGGCAACCTGAACGTGGCACACCGTGAATCACTTCAGACCTTCTCAGATTTATATTGTCATTTGCCCTGACAGGGAAACAAAGGGAAGACAGGTGTCATTGTGGCGGCTTACATGCACTACAGCAAGATATCAGCAGGGTAATTCATTTGTTCAATTATTAAGAAATGAAGTTTCCCTCCCTATGGAACGTGCCTCTCATAATTCAGGTCATACAACGGAAAGATTTGTTAAAAAGGGGAAATACCACATGAAAATATATTTTTTTGTTTGTATACAGACACTGCTATACATAGACCGGTATGTGTCCTTTCAGCAACATATTTTTTAAGTCATAATTATCCTTGAACAGCTTCTTATAATTAAGACTTTATAGAATTTCAGCAGTATCTTTTGACGAATAATCGGCATCATGAATTCTAACTATGTTGTTCCAGTCATAGCAGTGTCATTCACATTTCTATATTAAATTGTGGTCGTGTGTCCGCAGAGCGGAACAGGCGCTCACCACACTGGCCATGCGGAAGTTTTGCGAGGACAAAGTTTCTTCTTCCCTTCAGCCCTCTCAGAACAGGTCTCACACACACACGGACACACACAAGCACAGGTGTCGCCCCCTAAGACGTTTGTGTTGAGGTTTGCACTCACAAGCCACAACATTAGGTACACTTGACGGTTGAATTCGCAAGTGACGACAAGCACGATTGGTGAACAGCAGCGCAACCTCGTGGTAGACTTGGTCAATTACAGCTTGAAAGAAGTCTTACGCACACTAAAATCTCTTCGATTGTGCCGATGAACCAGTCTGAAAGTAGACACAAATCCAACCGAATAGAGAATGTCTTCATTGTTCTTCTGTTTCCATCATCGACTGATCCTCACCTGCCATCTTCAGGTACATCTACTACTTTGGTGGCCTGCTGTCAGGTGCCATTAAAATGAATAGCAGTCCCTTGTTCCTCCATCAGATTCATATTCCATCACTGCCAAATTTTCAGACGGGAGGAGGTCAGTTTTATGTAAAGTTGTTCAAGAATACCTTGGTGTTCAACTTTATGAATAGTTGATGCAAAAACAAAGCTTTTTTTTGTTTGTTTTTTTTGCAGGTTACTTTCCATTTGTAAAGATCTACCAATCACTACAGCTGATCTACACTTCCTGTGTCTAGTGAGTAGTCACTAATCTAGTTGTTCCATTATGTTCTCTATTTACTTTACACCAGACAGAAGTTCCCTTTACTGGTCACCGTCTATGTTTAGATGGTGGCTGCCCCACTGCTTATGTTCAAGTTCACCTTGTTTACATTTGATGTACTCAGCAGACTTGTGTTTTGACTGCTCTCTTGTATGGTTGTAATCAAGCTCTGATTTGCACTTTGGGGGTCTTTCCAGCAACCCGCAGACCTCTAGGTCCCGGAAGCTGTGTGTGACGATGGAGCCGGCGTTATTATTGAAGGGGGACATCATGGTGAGAAACTACATCTGTAACGGTCTGGTTGTCCAATCAATTTTGCCTATGTCGTAGAAATAGCTTGAAACGATTTCATGTATGAACCTTTTCGTAAAGTACTTTTCTTCCTCTTAGGTCAAGTGCTATCATCGACGGAGCCAGGCAGCAGAGAGAGAGGTGATATTCAGGATCCAGTTCCACACGTGCACCATTCATGGTGCCCAGCTGTGGTTTGGGAAGAAGGACCTTGACGTAGCCTGCACAGGTAGAATAATGGCGTCCCCATAGTGTAGTATGCCATTGAGGCTAAATGGGATAGTTGGCCGCGTTTTGGAAAAGAGAAAAAAAAAGAGTGAAAATGACTTACAAGCAATGTGCTACAGCGTGATGCCTGTTTCACAATGTCGGAATGATACCACTTTTCAGTGAAAGTGATTAACAATACCTTTGAAATGTTGTTTCCCCGTGAACTTTTCAGTCATTTAGATTGAGGCCTGTGCTATTTCAGAAACAGTTCACATCATTTCTATGAGTGCTTCTATCATTTCTGTAGACGCAGTGATATTTTAAACACTGTTTAATATGCACATCTTTTTTTATAGATGACAGGTTCCCTCGCGATGCTGCAGTGGAGTTTATATTTTCTACCAGGCTGGAAAAAATAAACGGTGAATATTTCCACTTCCCGAAATCTTGAACATCATTGATGTATTTTGTCTTGTACTCAGTACAATTTCATGTACGCTTTCAAGAAAACCAGAAGACAGAACCCTCCGTCAAAGTGAACTACAACGCGTCAGATCCAGTGGTCAGATGGGACTCTTACGAGAATTTGAACCTGCACCATCAAGACAGCCCAGAGAGTAAGATAGTTGCATCCCGTGGTGTTCATTGGACTCGTTTGCATCTCACTGAGAAACATTGGATACGTTGTGGTTCCATGGCATCACCAAGCTTCGATAGTCAGTTTGTAGTACTGAGCTAGTACGCGGCGGCAGCTGGTCAATATATGGCGCTGGGGTGCCGCTCCGCCCAAATTAAATCGATATGTTGATAATGAAATAGGGTTGGGGTAGTGCGTTTGAGGGGAACATCGCTCCCTGCCAAAATGGCCACCACCTAGACAGGTCTGCAGACACCGGGCATTTCTAGTGACTAGTGTAAAGCGTAGCACAGTTTAAGCCTTAATTCAGTCATTCCGGTGGCTCATAAATCCTAACTTCCTGTTTCCACCAGATATTTCTCATACAAGGGGCCCTTTGGATGGTAGTCTGTACGCACAGGTGAGAAAACGACGAGGACCTGGCCCAACTTCCTCACCCAACGGGTGCCTCGCCAGCAGCCCAACGGTGACGACGCAGATGGCCAAACAGTCGCAGATTCTCACCGGCACTTCTAGCCGTGTCCCCTCTGATCACATCGAGAACCGCTCATCCTTCACCGCTCATCCTGGAAACGAGACGACTGAAAGTCTGACGGATAAAGGACACACCGAGACAAGGGAGAGCGTACGGGGGAAAGAAAAGGACAGAGAGACCGAGATTTTAGACGATGCAAAACTGTCAAATCCCGGAGGATTAGCGCGAGAGTGTTGCGGTCGAGCTCGTACCACGTGTGGAGGCGTGGGGCGGCAATGGGAGCAAGAGCCCTGCCTAGCTGATGGTCACTGCGCTGGATGTTGCAACAGTCTCAGAAAACATCCCAAAAGTCAAACTCTGCCAACCTTACCATCCAAGTCTGCGTCCCCTCCGCCTCATTTGGCTCATATGGAACTCTGTCATCGCCATAGTGTCCACCCTTTGCCAGAGTTAGCCTGGGAACAGCCACCTCCATCTGTACCTTGTCTCCACAGACCCTGCTTCCCTTATTCCGCTTCAGAATATCCACATTCACACGGCCACACACTTCCGGCTTCTAGCAGACACTACAATGACGAGTGCCAAGTCTTCCATTATGCCAGCCAAGCACCGAGCTCTCACCTTTCCCACCAGTCCCTACTTACAAGCCCATACCGAGAGATGTTCTTTGCTCCGCCAAATCAGTCCCCTGGCTGCCCTTGCCGGGAGTGTTCCAGCAGGCGGGAGCACCAGGCAGCCTCAGTCAGAGTGCTCCATTCCATGCATCCAGACCAAGCAGTGGGATTACAACAAACTCGAGAGGCATTGTGGGAAAACAAAAACCCGTGGGAAGCTGACTTCTGGCAATGTAAATCAGCCGTCCCTCCTTATCACATCTGTCACTCTGCCGCTTTAAAGCAGGGTGCAGAGCAGCAAAGGTTTATCCTTGGACCACAGCAGAGTTATCCCAGCCCCCAGCCTATGATAGACATTCGGGATGGAGCCAGCAGCGGATACCACACGCCTCCGCCTCCACGTCAATCTTGCCCCTGCTCTCCTTATCAGTCGTCTCCCGTTGACAGCCACGGGAGTCGGGGTTATGCTTCGGGTAACCTCTCTGGGTCAGCTTCTCCTTTGCCGGCCAGTAGCCCCTCGCTTGGGGGAGGAAGACTTCCAGAAACCCCTGCGGGAGCCAAGGATCAGCAGCAGGAGCATCTCAAAGGTAAAGAGGAATAGGACTAAGTAAGAATAATATATTTTGCATTCTACCTTTGTCTGATTCTTTTTGTTTCTTACTTTTTAAAAGTAGAAAAGGCCATACCTAGTGCAGAGGTTGACATATCGCAGGGTTCGGAGGGTCGACCTGACAGATCAAGCGCTCAGACTCTGGACTCTGATCATGACTATACAGTCATTGGCGGCGGCAGCCCCACCCACACAGAAGACAGGTAGGTAAACCTTGGCGAAATGGATGATTGGAAATCGGCATCGATTGCCCTGTCCGGCAGTTTTAGACGGTCGCCTTTGTTCAGATTAAAATGCTGGGGGCAGCATGGCTCGTGTGGGTCAGTAATGATCTCCCAAACTGTAGGTTGTGGGTTTAAACTTGAGGCCCTGACACTGAAACCCCAGTTGCTTCTGAAGCTTCGCCATTAGTAGGCGTAGTGAATAAGGGTGGGTGGGTGGGGGGGGGGGGGGGGGTTAAACGCTTTGGTTACTTTGAAAGCAAAAAAAAAAAAAAGCACATTTACCATTTAACATATTTCACTCATTAAAAAGCTGATGCATATTTTCTTGGCAAATTGAGGTTCGTGTTCTGTTCTTTGCTATCAATTCCTGTGTTTATGTTACGGCAGTAATTTTTTTTATACATCATTAGATTTTCCGAACTAAATTTGGAAATAAACTGCTTCCCTGCGTATATAATGGTGACTTTTTCGACAATAGAGCACAATTTATACTCTGGAAGTCGTTTAATGTTTTGCCTCTCTTTTCACAATTCTGCCAAAACTTTGTTGGTGATCAGAAACTTTTCCAGCTAAGAAAAACATGTTATGCCCTGTTAGCAATAGCAACTCGCTTTCATCGCACCTCGAGTTTATTATTGACATTTGGAGGATGTCTGGCAGGATTTCCGATACGATGACCATCGAAGCCATTCACACTGGATGCAGCAGTTTGACCTTTTTTCATACTTGCAGCTTAAGTCAAGAAGCCTCAATAGCACTGGAAATCAACACAAATGGCATTGAAACGCCTACAATAGCAGAGACGGAACAATCCCAAAGTTCCAACATCAGACCGCCTTCAAGT
The DNA here is from genome assembly GCF_054856545.1 of Hippocampus guttulatus. Taxonomy (NCBI): domain Eukaryota; kingdom Metazoa; phylum Chordata; class Actinopteri; order Syngnathiformes; family Syngnathidae; genus Hippocampus; species Hippocampus guttulatus. The sequence continues at coordinate 17,654,011 of NC_141268.1, read as the reverse complement.
GAACTTTCTCAGAGTCGTACATCTGATGGAAAGAAACTCCAGGAAGTCAACGTCAAAGAAAATGACGAGGCTGCTGGTCACTCTCATAATGCCACTATCATCATCACCCCGGTGGATGACCAAATCAATAGCTCAAATGCGCCCGGTGACGACCCGTCCGGCAGCGGCACAACACAAGTGGCAAGTCCGAGCCCTTCCAGCAACTCTTTGCAAAATTCTCCAACCGAGTCCCCAGGTCCCAGCTCCCCGTCCACTACAGATCCACCAGAGCATCGACTAACGCCTGAGAGAGCCGGCTCAACTGACACCAAGCCACCGTCACCTGTGCCGGATGGTTACCACACGCCGACTTTCCCGCTCGCACCCTATTACTACCCTTTGCTAAACGTCCCCCATGTCCCTTACACTGGCTACACTGCGATCACAATCCCGGCCTCTCAGCCACCACTCCCAGAAAAGAAACGACTCTCATCAACGTCGGGATCCTTAAACGGGCACGTTTCACATTTACGAGGCTCTCCGGTGCCTTCACCGACGCACAATGTGACTTTGCCCGCAACTATGACAGAGCAGCGGCAGGGCTACGCGCAGTTCAGCAGCAGCAGGGAGGACATCAGGGTCAACGCAAAGTTTGTCCAAGATAGCTCAAAGTACTGGTACAAACCAGGCATCTCCAGAGACCAAGGTGAGTTTGACCCTAAGGAACATACACCAGTGCGGTGTATGTTTCGGTGTATACCTCGTTCCTGTGTTTATTCTCCTGCACAGCCATAGCGGTGTTAAAGGACAAGGAACCAGGAACTTTCCTCATTAGAGACAGTAATTCGTTCCAAGGTGCCTACGGGCTGGCCCTCAAAGTGGCCACACCCCCTCCTAATGCCAACATCACTGGTACAAAAGGTATCGTCACAGTTTGGGGTTTCTTTTGTTGTTTTTCTCTAGTCTGTAGACAAAAGACAGTTTCATACTCACCTCCCGCACACAATTCATCATCTCACAGCAGATGCCGTGGAACAGCTTGTGCGACATTTCCTCATTGAGACAGGACCGCGGGGTGTCAAAATCAAGGGCTGTCAGAATGAGGCGTATTTTGGTCAGTTCATTTTCTCTAAACGATCTCCATTTTGTGTGCTATTCAGTATTGATTGTCATATTTTTGACCTGTACACAATTTTCTTCTTTTTTTTCTTTTTTAACTTAATCCTGCTTTAGGGAGTTTATCAGCCCTGGTGTACCAACATTCAATCACACCCATCTCTTTGCCGTGTGCCCTTCGCATCCCAGAAAGAGGTAATATATACATAGTTCACGTCATACTCCGTGGAACCTTCAAAGCTGAAGACAATCTCCTCCACTCGTTGACAACCAAGTTCTTCTAATGTTGATGTTCTTTCTTTTGTGAAGTGAATTGAAGGAATTGTTAAGTGAATACATTGCTCACACTTTCGCCATCAAATATTTTATTCACCATAAAGGTATTGTTTATATACCATTTTAACATCTACAACTCATACAAGCGCAAAAGAAAACTACTTACCTCGGATGAGCACTCACCTCCATCTGAAATGAACAGTGTTTGTTTGCAAATTGGTTGTACTCTGAGCTACACGCTGTTAACCTGCATCGTACAATTAATTTGTATCATTGTTTGTTGTTTCATAAATTGCATTGCTTTATTATGTTGAATAAGATCCATGTCCAGTTCTGTGGTTATCGTGACCTTTTTCATCATTGCTATCACCGGCGGAGTTGTGAAGTTTTGGTCCAACGCATTGTACCACTTTGGGGTTTTTTGGTTGGACTTTGGAGGTTCTACTGTCCACTATTTTCCCGTGTAAAATGAAAAAAAATTTATTTATGAGGTGACGCTATGTAACACGAGTATACAATGTTTTAGATCTGGTTGGGGATCTTCAGGAGCTCCGGAGTGTAACAAACACAAGCACAGCGGCTGACCTCCTCAAACAGGGAGCAGGTAACACTTGTGTTGAAGTACTTTTGCTGACCTAAAGTGACACTTCCGTCAAGAAAAAACGGTTTAGTTCAGTCTAGCATAAAAAAGAGCAGTCGAAATTTGGGAAGGGGGATTCTCGCGTGTGTTTTACTTTGAGGTGCGCAGTGGACAAGGATAAAAAATGGACGGATGCTTTTGGAAAGTTGCGCGGCAGGATATTTTAGCAGTTCTTACTTTTGACCAGCAGAGGGCAATATAGTTTCACGATGCTGCACACCGCCTTGAATCCATGACTGTGCTCTCTCCAAAGCCTGCAACGTTCTTTACCTGAACTCCGTGGACACGGAATCATTAACGGGGCCGGAGGCGATTTCCAAAGCAAGCAAAAGTACACTGGCTCTGAGTCCACGTCCTGCTGCAACAGTGGTCCATTTTAAAGTTTCCTCTCAGGGCATCACCCTAACGGACAGCAAAAGAAGGTATCTCGGTTACATCATTACAATATGTTGTACGTTGATGACAACACATTTCAAACTGGACTACATTTTCTGATGCCGGTTGTGTTTGCACAGGTTATTTTTCCGGAGACACTACCCCATCAGCAGTGTGACTTTCAGTAGTCTTGACCCCCAAGACCAGAGGTGAGACCTAACGCCCCGGGAATAAGAAAAAATAAAAAAAACTAGTGTGTGGATGTGTGTGTGCTTCCAAACTTTTAGGCAGTTGTCACTAATAAAGGCCGAAACATCAGTGCTTACCGCTTTTTTGATGTGTGTGTGTGTAATGCAATTATTTGCAAGTCTTGAGTCTCGATCATCAGTCTTAGCTCCTGATTTATGTATTCCTGCAATTGTCTTCTGTTTCTATTTGTGTGCCGTGCTTCAGATGGACTAACAGTGATAGCACGTCCAGCAAGTAAGTGCTTGAGTTCCTGTTTTCGCAAGTCATACTGCCAACTTTGCACGGCAATTAACATGGATTGCATTATGTTGCTCATGCTGTAAAAAAAATGGCTCCTCTCTGGAGTTTCTGACCGTTTCTTTCATTTTTGCGCCAGGATGTTTGGTTTTGTGGCCAGGCGAACGGGCAGCCCCACAGAGAACGTGTGCCACCTTTTCGCAGAGCTGGATCCAGAGCAACCTGCTGTGGCCATTGTCAACTTTATCAATAAGGTTATGCTGGGCCCGCAGCTACGCAGATGAAACATGAAGTCAATGTACAGTGCAGAAGACTTTGGCCACCACTAACTTTGTTGTTTTGATTGTTGATTTGTTTTTGCAGCAGGCATTTTGACATTGGATTACCAAAGAGGATCTGTAATTCTTCGGATTGTGTGGAATTGATTGTTGATCAACCGTGGATGTATGTTCCACTATGTGTCAATTAGTTTGCTGGATAGAAAATGAATGATTTTTTTTCTGTTGCAAATAATTAGATGTTAAAATGTGAGTATAAAAAAATATTTTTTTTTCACATTTGCACATTGCAACCCCTTCAGGGGCAGCGGTTACTACAGTGGACATCTTATCATGTTATCAGGTAACAGGGTGCATGAGATTTCAAATGTAATCAAATGTCGGTTTCGACTTCCCCGATGTGCAGAATTACATGCAGAATGTTTAAGAACGTGGCTCGTGTGCTTTGTATAAGTAATACATATAAGTTTTCAGATTAAGAGGTTTTGTTGAAAAATCAAACCGAAAGTGAGGGAAAGTTCCAATTTGAGACGGATAAATTTAGCCCAACAAACAGAGTACTTGTGACAGGCAGTATTTTCCTCTGCTTCACGAAAGAAACACCGACATCTAATTGTATTTAAGATGAAAGGATATGGAATGCACTGAGCTAATACACAAAGGCATTAAAAAACAAGCTCAAGTAACACAGCCATAAATGAATCAACCAACTCAAAGACAGAATATCGATATTAACTTTTTTGTGACAGGATATAACAAAATCATGCCTTAAAGCTGGAATGTTTCACATTTGGGGAAACATGTCACACTGGTTAGGTCATTTTCAACAGAGACGTGAGCTCACTTTCTCCATGCCTCAGAATGACCACATATTTGGTCTTGACCTCTTTGATTTGTTTCTATTTTCACAAACCAACCAAGATCCTTGGTAACAGACAATAAACGCAACCAAACCAAAGACATCAATTGTAAAAATATATTTCAAGTTTGATGTTTTTATTATTATGTTTCTCACTTGTTTTTTTTTTACAAACAGTATAACCAGCACAAATGTAATTTTCATAACGTTCGTCTGGAAAAGAAGTAATATATTTTATGTGTGAAATAAAGTGCTAAAAAACACGCCCAATGTGTATGCCTGATTATTACATGAAAATCTTAAATTTGGTATTTGAGATCTGCAAACAGGGACAGGCGTCAGTTCCCCCGCGACAATAATGAAGACAAGCACTATTAAAAAATGTTCGAATCCGAAAATATAATTTATGATCTTCAGTCACAAATTACACACATACGGTATTAAAAGGACGAGGTCCCGCCGAGATTTGAACTCGGATCGCTGGATTCAAAGTCCAGAGTGCTAACCATTACACCACGGGACCTGGGTGATTCTCATTATTTTCTTACGGTATTTAACAACATGTTAATACACTCCAGCTGCAGAATTGGTTCAGTGATCCACGTGGACGTATAAACAATCCATGTTTCCCAAAATCTAGTATTTTTGACGCAACTCCATCAAGCTAACGTAAGCGTGACGTGCTAACATACAAGTTAGCCGCTGGTAGGTAAGAGGGCGTCGCGACGTCGAGAGTGAAATGAACCGAAAGACTAAATGACCTAAAGTACCATGGCAGAATTTGAAGTCTTATTATCTTGTTGGTCATGACATCCAAACTTGTCGATTTTACGATTTAAAATAAAAAACAGCAGCCAGGTAGTTAATCCACGGTTGGTTTGTTCAACGTGCTATTCACACAACCACACGTCTGGTACGAGTACTATGCTTCTCATTTCGTCTGTGTGATGGATCTGCGCAAGGGGGATCGTGATGCGTTTAAACAGCATCTCGGCTTGTTACGTCGTGTTAAAAAAACAATTTCCCTAAATAGAGAAAGGGCATAATGGTCCTTAGTCCTGTCAAATACCCCATGTGTGATCCGATAACAAGGCTAAGTGAATATGAAGTATGCAAGTCGTCATATATGCAATGCAATTATTATCTGATTTGTACCTTCCATTGCTGCAAAGTGGATGTTTTGGGCAAATACTTAAGTCATGACACACTGTTGTACATAGAGCAGGGGCGTACAGAGGGTGGAGCCCCAGGCACCCACCCTTTGGGGTGGGGGGGGGGGGGGTCCATAGCACCCACACCAAAGACTGCATGTCCATCCGTCCATAGATGAATTGGCATGTGGAAGAGGCATCCTGCTGTAATCAATGGGCATTTAGTGAGGAAAGGTTCTGCCCAGGTTGGGGTTTCACACTTGGTTTAGAGCAGAGGTGTCAAACATACGGCCCGCGGGCTGGAACCGGCCCGCAAGGAGGTTTGATCAGGCCCGCAGGATCATTTAAAAGTGAAAAAATGCATAAAAGACACGGAATGAATATTTTTAATGAGGTGCAATTCATGAAATATCCGCTAGGGGGACACACTGTTTTGATCAGAGAAAAAGACAACCTTGTTTTGATCAGAGAAGAAGACAATACCAGACCCAGACCCAACACAGCAGACGCTATCAAGGATATGTGAATACTTTATTCTTTACACATATTATAGCACTCTCCTTAGTTTGTAAGGTGTAGGCAGGGATTACATTTAGAATTTATATGCTCGTGTAAATGGTTTTAAAAATTCCTTTCTTTATAAATCTCGTTTAATCTTAAAAGTGCATTACTATATTTTTCAATACCAATTACTTGTTAAGGTTTGGTGCCTTTGTACAGTCAATGGGATCAGCTGCAATGCATATATGTGAATGATAAAAGTAAATTGCATATTTGTCTAAGGAAATCTAAGGTCCTTCATGTAATGTTTTGTAAAAAATATATTCATTAAATTTCAACATTTTCCTAGTATTCTTGTGCTTCTTTAGACCAAAACAAAGGATATACATATTATTTTGGTTATTTACAGCAGAGTATGGTGTCATTTTTAATGGTCCGGCTCACTTGACATCTACCGAGGCTATATGCGGCCCACAATGTGAAATGAGTTTGACACCCCTGGTTTAGAGCTTCAAAGTTGGGTTTTAAATTAGGGGTTAAGGCATAGGTGTCAAACTCAGGTCCTGGAGGGCCGCTGCCCTGCATGTTTTCCAAGTCTCCCTGTTGCAACACACCTGATTCAAATAAACAGGTTCAATGTCAGGCTTGCGCAGAGCTTGCTGATGATCTGATCATTTGAATCAGGTGTGTTGCAACAGGGACACTTGGAAAAAATGCAGGGCAGCGGCCCTCCAGGACCTGAGTTTGACACCTATGGGTTAGGGTTTCGATTTAGGGTTTGAAACTAAATTGCACTGTAATCCAAAATTGATCATTTCGTCCAGCCAAAGAGGTAATTAATGGTCTCCTTGGTTCTCCCACAGGAGGGAACCAGAGGGGCTTCCATAAGGGGCTGCTCAGCCCACTTGCAGCTGTGCTCCGGCCTCTGGAGGTAAACATTTGAACTCCAGTGCGAAGTATAGAGTTTCTTGGCCTGTGTTTGAATAAATCCCAGTCAGCATCTCTCTTTGCATTACACCACAATTGTGTAACAACTAATTTAGCAAGTCCTGTTGTGTATATGTGCATTTAAGTTTCCAACTCCAGGAACAGCCTTAAACAATATCTTTCGGACACAATAGTTGAAACCGTCTTCTTAATTAAAACATCCAAGTGTAACTGCAACAGTGGCAAAATATAAAGATGCAGTTTAGCCTAAACATACTCTTTATTGGAATTATTTATGGCATATAGCATATTCAATTCAAAATGTTTGCATATGTATTATTTTTGTATATCTATTTTAAAACTTAGGGAAAATGAATGATTCATTGAAGTTGTTCCCATCCTATTTTTTTACATTTTTAAGCAGCACGATAGTTCTACATAAATACATTCAATTGCATAATGTCTATATGCATCTCTATATCTATAATTATATTGCACTTAATTGAACTGTGTACAGCTCTCTCTGAAACATTTATTTGTGTGCATGCAGACACTTTGTTTTTCTTCTTCTACCCACTAATTTTGCTGCTGTAGACTGTAAATTTCCCCAGTGTGGGACAAATAAAGGATATCTTAATGTCACATAACACCTCGGTGGATATGTGATGGTCGAAGCCAGAACCGAAATGTTTTCTCATTTAGACAAGTTTACAAATTGTTTAAGGCAATGCAGAAACTAAATTCCTACGTTGATAAATACTGTACAATAAAACTTTGATGCGGGCTCCGTTGGTTCTGGACTTACAAATCCACGGCATATTTTACTTAAAATAATGACGTCAACCTGTCCATGTGTAAGTGTCGTGATCCTCTCACTTCTTTGCAGCTGGCGTTGCCCTCATTCAGGGTCAGTCGATTCCCATTGTGAGTCGATTCCCGCAGTGAATTTCCATTGCAAGGTTTTTGTGCACGAAGATAGATTATCGTGTATATTTTGAGTGTGGGTGGAGCATCTGTGTGTTGTGTGTTAACGTATCCCTCTTCACTCTCACACCTACAGCTCTGTACGATTTCACATGCCACACGTTGAGACTTGCGATTCACAAGCCCATCAATCTGTCTGAAACAACAATACCGTGTTCATATTCATATGCATCCAAATAAAGCACGTGAACTACAGAGTTTACTGTTGGTGTTCTTTGTAGTAGTCGGCCTGCGCCGTTGACGAGCACGCAGTCAACTCTGGCTGGCTTAACGCTGGCTGACCAAAAGCATGTGTCTCTATATAAGCTCGACTGTGCAAGCTATTCATGTCACTGCGCAAATGCCACGAATACAAATTCTCTCAGTTTAAGTGGGTCAAGTGTTTCTGATTTATGATTTCCACCCTCATGCTTTCCAGACAGCTACCCAGCTCGATGTGCGAGTCGGAGCATCTGAGGACACAACTTGGCCCAGGCAAAATCCAAGTCGGACATGGATGCAACACAGCTGAATAAATGCCTGTAAGCGGAGACGCTTGAATCTGGACCCGGTGCCAGACTTGGACGAGACCCAAGCCACAGGACAAATGATGAGCATAAACCTAACACCCACACACTTTACTACCAGCCACTGTGTGAATCGGCAGCTAGCCACAGCGCCTCCACAATATCATCATGCGTTTGAGACAGAGCACAAATGTCGCTATCCACACGCATGTTAAACCGAGTGCCCCAAAAGCCTTTCCATTTGGAGTTCAAATGGGTCAAAATTCAGACTTCAAACCATCAGCATTTGTTTTGAATAAGTCCATAAGTGTTTTACTTTTTCTGTAGCTTTTTTCTATATTTTATGATCCCATCACAAATAAGATAATTTGTTGCATTTTTTTTCTCTCAAATGAAACAGATTTCAGAGAAGCATGTGACTCCTTACTGCTCAGCACCAAATGTGTGTGATACAACTGATTGCGTTGTTTTATTTATCCTGACAATACTTATAAAATGCTGTAAAACTGTTCTCTCCGCAGCGCGTTTCCCTCGGGTGTCTAAGCCAGTAGGCTATTTTTAAACTGCTCTCTAAAAATACATTTTTTGTAACTTTATTCTTAGTTTAATTTATTTCGAACATTTACAGATGTTAAAATGAGATTTTTCTCCCTGTAAATTCCATGACAGTCTTCTGATGGAGACTGTTCAGACCTGGAACAAATGAAGTATTGTTTCCAGGGAGAATTTTCCACTTGATTGTATGCAGTATTGATACAACAGGGAAGGGCAATTTAAATTCTGAAAGGGGGCACAATTTTTCCTCAGTGCTCCTGGGGCGACTCCACATTTCCTCACCAAATGTGTGACAAAAATGCTATCTTAAATATGGGTGAAATATATACATATGTGTAAAATACTTGCTCATTATATATGTCAGTTTTGCGAATACATTTTCAATGCATGTCCAAATGATCCACTATCCTAACCCAACAACAAAGGCTTTGAAGCAAACAACAAAATGATCACAGACTGTAATTTTTTTTCCAGTGCAAAAGGCTCTCTCTCAAAAAAATGACTATTCAAAGACAGCACAAAACAGCTGAACAAGAAAGCAACAATAAATGCAAGAATTCATTTTGTACATTTTTTTTCACAAAAATAAACTAATTCAAAATGTTAATAATATTGAGGTGCACTATGTTTTTGTCCTGCACATCATTCCAAACCTGCCCAATATTATTAGGCCTACTCAACATTATAATACAGTATAGGCAGCATAAACCCCCGTTGTAAGTGCAACTAAGACATGTCTGTCATCTAGTGGTGATTGGTGATATTACAACTTACAACTACAATCCACCCCTGCATATTCGAATTACAGCACTGGCAGATTCAACATTTTTTAAAAATTTTTTTCAATATTTTTCATATTTTGGATTCTTTCCGGTTTGTCCTGGATTGTCCCTCCCATTTTTCATGGAAAATGTAAGTTGAATATTTATTAGCATTATTTGAAGATTTTTGGAGGGGTTGCAAATATATAGGGGGTAGAGAAAGTGAGAGAGAGAGAGAGAGAGAGAGAGAGAGAGAGCGAGAGAGAGAGAGAGAGAGAGAGATAGTGTCTTTTTTTATTTTTTAAATCAAAAGACCGATCAGGGTGTTCTCGCGGGCCACCAGTTGCCACCAGGGCTCTGTGTTACAACATTTACAAACGGCTTTTCAGTAAGCTATTTGTAATTATACAAATGTATGTGGAACAGATTTGAGGGAAATGTGTGGATGAAGCTTTTAAACTCATGGAATTTGCAGATGCAGTTTTGACGAGGCCTACAGCAGGAGTCCAAAAACAATTTTTGGTTGGAAGCGGATATAAGAAGCCGGATGGGGCCCTTCTCCCTCTTTCCTCTCTCCTTCCTATCTGTCCCCCTTTACCGTGTTTTTATTACAGACACACCCCTGACCTTCACAGAGGCCTCCTACACACGCACGCGCACACAAACACACGCTTTACACCACCGTGCACCATGCTTCAATGTGCAACACGACGGTGGACGTAAAAATGCCATGTGAACAAGTGAAGCGTGAAGGCGCAGCGGATTCGATATTTACTCAAGGAAAGCGCCACAAAACATCAATATTATTCATCGGCGTTGTTTAGTCATCTATTTTCAGTGCACACGGTGTGCTTTGCATTGCGAGTGTAAGGCAGCACGCTGCTCAGAACGGCGGCATTGCCTCGCAGCCTACCAGTGCACTGCAGCGTAGACACACCCCTCGTCTCCACACGCCTGACCGCACACATTCTGAGGATGTCAAACAATAAGGCGAGACGCATGAAAACAAAAGAGGGTGAGCATGTGCATCTTCTGATGGCGCGATTTCAACATTCGACCGAGGACAAGGTGTACAACAAATATGTTTACATGTTCAGTTCACATACGGAACACCCGTCGTTTCATAAACAAAGACTCCATGTGTGCAGAGAAACAAATGGCCTAAATTGAACAATCTCCGCCAGTCGAGACGGAACATCGTTGATAATGATGTCGCGGTAATCCCCGCACCGGGGGTCTGCACAGTGCTTCACGCACACGCACACACACATTGGAGGCAAAACCATGGTGCTTTAAGCTCACGCGGTCAAATTTGTTTACCTCTTCGTTACCTCTGACGTCACGACACACCCCTGTTTCAAGGGCTGGATTGTTGCGCGACGGACATCAAGGCTGACCAATCGGCGCAGAGCTATGCAGAAGTGTCGCCAACGAGATCAAGGCCGATCCGCGGAGCTCACGCACGATTGGCTACGTGGGAGTATGTGGGCGGGGAGGAAATCCCTCTTCCCAGTAGAGGCTCCGAGGAGGAGGCGATGCATAACAAAAAGTAATGGCCATCTATTTGGTTACTGAAGACCCAAGGATATATGTCGTCGTACTACAGTAGGTGTGAATTTCTTCTCCGACAGTTAGAGCGTCTGTGTTTTGTTCTTCCCCGTTGAGTGTTTGACACGCTCGGCCGTTGCTCGCCTAAACAACCTGCCTGAAGTTGTTTCGCGCTTGAGGGTTAAAGCTAGCCTGCTAACCACGCTAAGCGTTAGCCACTACCAGTGTCGCCGCGTGTGTGCGAGCCCGACGCCTGGAAGGGCGGACGACTTTTTTCCACATTCATGAGATTCGCGAAACACCACCGTCTCGCCACTTTTAGGAACGATCCAGCTCAGCTTGGGAGTGGACGCGCACGAAGACGGCGTGTGAAGAAGACCAAAAGCAACTCGGGTCTTTATTAGTGGAAAAGTTGAGTTCAGCTGTTTAGGTGTGAAAACTCGCATTGCACAAGAGCGAACGTGCAAAAGTCCAGATGGTGACTGTTCGAAATGACTCTTCCTTACGAAATCTTAATTTCCAACGCCAGTCGGGTCTCATAAACTTGTCGATGTATCCATAACGTTGCGCAACTTCGGATGACAACGTTGGTGGTGTGATGATTAACACCGCGCGTTTTGTGTTTGGGGTTGATACTATTCCTCCGTTACGTAAAACTATTATTGTAGGTCAGGTCCGAGGGTTAAGGCCCCCTTCACTGACTTGCCACATGCCTTTTTGCTTTCCATTGGACAGGATTAACATCTTGGGATAAACGGAGGAAAGCTTTCAAGTCTCAGCCAGTGTTCAAGGGCATGCCAAATCCTCAGGTGAGCCATTTCTATCACACATAAGCAAAAGCTGCTCACTGCTTTTTTTCCCCCTGCTGTGAAAATGCCCACTTTTGGTGAAAAAAACAACAACAAAAACTCCAGAAGATACAATTACTTCTGTAATGTAATGTCACATTTACATACTTATATTAATAGGGAATAAGCCTCCAAGTAAAATGGACATTTGGAAGAAATAGTGTGCTTGCAATTGACTATCAGGGCAGTAATATTGAAGTGTGTTTTGCAAATAGCTGTTAAATTCTTTAAACAATTCCCTCCGCGGGCAATCATTACACTCTCTGTTGTGGCTGATGGATATACTATACCATGTTCATATATTAATACATAATCGTCACAAGTAGGCATGGGCGTTTGACTGCATTTCATCGATGGACAGTGTGTGTGTGTGGGGGGGGGGGGTTAGCCATCAATTACCTGATTAATAGTTTATTGTAATAGTGTCTCTTTCTGTATGTTCTGAACACCAGTTTTCATGCCCTTACAAAAGAGAATATTGCACTCACTTTTACTTCAGTTGCTTTGAGACCCTGTAAATTTTCAAAGCGATTCATAATCCTTATGTCCGTGCACAAGTACACATGCTTTGATTTTAATGCTCATATATTCGATTTGTTTATACATAAAAGCATCTCGCTTACTTAGTCACTGAGCACCGAGCCACTTTATTATCATGTCAAAATGGCAACATGACAAAAAAAAAATCTACATTTACTTTAACCCCCCCCCCCCCCCGCACATCAGGCACTAATTGTCCCTATGACTCCCTTCCATTGATTATGCTTTATTTCAGACAATTTGCATGCGTTTCTTTGTATTCTGCACCTGTTTGTACCATGCACAAATGTTAGTTTGATATTGACTGCTTCATTTCCTGAGTGTGGAAAATTAATGATCGGCTTCTCCCTTTCCAACCATAAAGCTGTCTCAATCACCACGGGCATACGTTCCGCATTGAATTCGTATGCAAACCTGTATTAGTTTTGGAAGGAAGTACAGATGCTGCATTTGTGTTTTTCCTCTTTCGTTGTCACAAGTGGCAACCCACGTGCAATCCTTGGAAGTGATCTTACACAAAGGATTTCCTTGATTAAATGTAGTTGCATCATGTTGTTTCTGGAGATGTGTCTGTGTGTGTGTGGTGGGGATGGTACAGTCCATTAGGTACCCATACAGGAAGATACCCGCCCTTTCCCTCCTTTCGTGACCGTATTAATTGCTGGCTTCCTCCTCACGTGCAACGTACAGAGTGAAAGAAGCCGTTGTGCCGAGCCGTTAAGAGCCACTTGTATGTCCATGCCACAGATGCCTTTGTAACGAATAAAGTGGGAAGTTCTCTCAGATGTCTGCGCAGGTCCTCGGTTAACTCCTGTGGCTGAGCGTTTCTAGGTCAAACGCGTCGCGCGGGTTATGTTTGTTGGAGATGGAGAGCAACTCAAGCAGAAAGGAGTACTTCTCGGAAGGGAGCGCAGCGCGTTCGGCACATCTTCAAATTCGATAAACATTGAACGCTGGGACAGTGTCATGCAGTTTGATATTTCCATGCTAAAGATTTCTGTTATTCAATGCATCGCGCGAAAATGATTATTTCCCGTTGCTCGAGAGTCTAATAACGGTATTCTGTGCATTAAAATTCTGTCGCGTATCTTTTAATGCAAATGTCGTCATATAAATGAACGAGAAACAGTTGGCGGGCCACGTATTGTCCCGTGCGGCTCTTCGCGCTGCATGCGGTTCAGCTCTTATAAAATATGTTAATTTGGTGGCCAAGGAAAGGAGATGCGTGTCGCAAAAGACATTATTTACTGTACTGTACTTCACTCCAAAAAAGAGGAAGACAATCAAAAGATTGGCACCTAAAACCACTCTTGTCTGGAGCGCACGCCGCAAGTTTTTTTTCTCTTCAAAATTATGTGACCAAACACCACATATTGATTTTGACTGCCTGCCGTGCACTGCCCGCAATGCCATGACTATTTTACTGCACGCAATTCTTCATCGGGGCAGCGCGGGGGGGCTTTATTTACGCGGACTCGCTGTGTGTCAGCTGAGCAGTTCATCCTCTGATTAGTCAATATTTTGAAGCGCGTGGAATGCATCCTCTACGTAAGATTTTTTTTTCCCGATAGATCATGGTGACCAGTAGTGTTTTTCAATGCAGCCGCTGGGTCCTATGGAAACCCGGCGGCGCCGCCGTCCTAGCGCTAAAAACATAAGTAGAGTCGTCAAATTGACGGACGCGTAGCAGTGAAGGGAGTAGTGACTCGTGACTATTTTTACATTGTTGAATACTGTCAAATGGCACCATGGGAATGAAATGTAAGCGGAATTAGGAAAAGTCAAAAGGCCTGCAGCATTGTCAACATGGTGTAATATCACATCAAAAACGTCAAAATCACATCTCTGGTGTTCTCGTGTTAAGGAGCAAAATTCACCCGTTTTTATCCATCACAAGGGTGGCCTTTTTGCCGCTTGCTCTTTGCGAACATCACATGACCAAACCCAGAAACAGGTGAGCCGTGATTGGGCGTTACCTGGCTCTTATAGTTACTTTGATGTCATTCTCAGTGGACAGCAGGTGTCAAAATGGCCGCCCCCTGAGATGCAAATAAACGGAAGGATTTTGCTGATTCATTCATGTTCCAAAAATCGAATAGTTTTTTGTTCTGTTTTCCCCCCAAAACATTTAAATGTCACATGGGTAAGTAGAGCTGGGCGATTAATCGAAATTCGGTCTCGATTATTATACTCAACAATTACAAAGTTGGCATAATTGTATATATAACATCGAAATAGTTTTCATTTTACCATGTCTGATACTATACCGAACATACTTGAGTTCAAATGTTGCACTTGAGAGAGCCATTGAAATAGTTTATTCAAATGTTGCAGGGGGTCAATGGCAATTTCTCAGTGTATAGAAAGTACATTCCAATGCAAATGTTGGTTTATACAAGGAAACCATACTTGAATTCAATAAATGTGCACCTTTGAAGAAATTTATTTCATAAATGTTGGATGGTCCAAACAGAATTTAAATAATCCGCGTTTCATATCATTTGATTTGTCGTGATTTTTTTTACACGTGTACCATTTTCTTGTTTTGTACCAAAAAAATACACGATTGATTCAATAATCGCAATGATCATTGTTACCAAAATAATTAAGAGTCATGTTTTTTTTTTGTTTTTTTCAGAATCGAGCAGCCCTATGGGCAAGCGCACCCCAACTGTCTTTTATAATGATTCCCCCCCCCCCCCCCCCTTTGTCCTCAATATTTCATATCTGTTCAAGCCCATTTGGACAGCATTCCCAAAATCATTGACATTTTTAGGCAGCATTTTTAATGGTGATATAACATGGGCTCGAGTGGACGTTTGTTGCCCGTCCAGTTTCTGTCCAGGTAGCTCTCCTTGCATGACCGTGTGTGCTTGAGAATCTGCATTCTCTGTCATATTCAGCACAGACATAAACAGGACTCTCAATGTGTGTGTGTTTGAGTGGGCTTCTCTCTGCCTTTCCCTCCTCTCTCGAGTCCAGCAAAGGGGCCCAGCATAAGGGGCAGACCCGCCGTCACTACCTCCCTCTCCCTTTTGCTGGCCAGCAGCAGGGGCCTGGGTAGGGGAACGAGAGACCATAGAGTTGGACGCGGAGCCCCCCCCACTTCCCCACCCACCCGCTTCCACCCCAGTTTAGCCCATCCTGTGTGGGGCACAGGTCACCTTGTCATGTGCTGTTACTGCTGTTGTAACATACTCCCTGTGATCGCAGGGGGGGGGGGGGGGCGCACGAGATAGACCCGCAGAGGGGAGGGCGCTTGGGAGAAGGAAGAGAAGGGACAGGACTGGACTAGTCGGCTCCACCAGTTGTTTTGCCGCATTGCAAACCTCTTTATCGGCGTTGTTGCGGTCGTTTGCTCCCAATTGTTCTGCTTCGTTCGTGTGCTCTCCGAGGACATTCTAAGCATTAACTTTGATTATTCTAACTATTCGCTTTTGTTGCCCACGTCATCCTGCCCGCTCCTTGTTTTGTTTTTGTTTTTTCTTTTCTCACAGCAGTGGCTGTGCCGTTAACATGTGACTAAAAGCCCATATGTTTCCATTGTGGCCCCCTTCTGAGTAACCCGGGTCGTTCCAGATCCGATTTGTTTTATGTATCTTCTGTACTCGCAGTGACCTGCCCGAGGTATGCGCTAACACATTTCAACCTACGTTTTCCTCCCTTCTCTCTCTTTCTCTCTCCACAACTTCCTCCCTTCTTTTTTCCTTGATGTTTTTTTTCCCTCCATTTCACCCCCGTGTCGAGGACTTTTTTGGCCGCGTGTTAACACTTTTAGGACCATTTGCGGGATGTTTCACGTGACGTAGACACGGAGAATGCTCATTAGACTGTCAGAGAGGGCCTCTTTCCACAGCTTTATTTCCCACTTTCACTCCTGTTTTAGGTCCGGATGAGATTCTGGCTTTGACTCGTGTGTTGGGATGTGGTCTCAAAGTTCATTGCTGACATTCTTGGGCCGTGACGCGGGAATTCTTTAGTTTTCATTTTTGAATTTACCACCTTACACTCCATCTTCCACAATGTCTTTCAACCAAATCCTGCTCAGAGGTGTTGCCTGGCTCCTCCACTTTATCCACATTGTCGCAACTCTCAGTCGTGCTACGCTTCCTTATTAGATCTACTGGATGCTAGTCCAATTTGTTAACTTTAATGGAAGTTAATCTTAACATCTGGGCGGTTTCCCCGGCTGTGGTCTCCTTGTGTGTGGGTACTCGCCACAAGGCAACTCAGAAATCATCGGTCACCTCCCTGTTTGGTGCTCACACACTAATGCATCGGTGGTTGTGGAAATTAAATGGCGAGCAGAGGACAGTGTTACGGCGTTCCAAAGTTGCAATGGAGTCCTGCCGTTGTGTATCTTGGATCTTCGCCGTTTTGGAGTATCTTACCGCGACACGCAAGCATGCGCGCACGGCGAACAGAAATAATCCAATTAAAGCACTTTCCTGTACTGGGACGCGGGGCTCATTGAAATGTTTAGTACTTGTAAACACACCCATGATGTATCTTAAAAGCTTTGCACCATCTGAATTGTGCACACATTTGCCCCATTACGACAAAGCATCACAGTACACTTTAGACGCCATTATTGTTTACGCTCGTGTCAAGATAAGTGATCGAGGTGGTGCTCCAGAAAGCCTGCCAACTGGCAGGTATTTTATGCCAAACCCCGACTTGATACCGGTCTCCTCCCACCTGAAGCAAATGCCAATTGTCTGTTTCTTACAATTTCCTTTGACAGTGAGGCCCAATCAAATGTAAAATGATGTGATGGCTTTCCCAGACGAGTTACTTTGATTGAATTGATTTTCCGGCCGTATGCCTTCATCTCTCACGCTGCGAATTTGCGCTGACGTCGGTGCAAACTTTGCATCGGGCATCCGTTTTGGTTTTTGGAGTTTGCTGTGGTGGTGGAGCGCGTATTGCATAAAAGCAGCAGTTTGTCTACCGGTGGGACGTCGCCGTTCAACGGCTGTTAACCGGAATGGTGATCATCGCTGAGCATACACACACCTGTAAGAAAAATCAAAGTGGAATTCCTCAGTCAGAAATGCAAGTGGCTGATGTCCAAAGCATTCATCTGTGCTCATATTTTATGTTTTATGAAATTATAATGGACACGTTGCCACTCAGACTGAGATGAATCTAATTTGGCGGCGGTCAAAGCCACTAAGAGCTCGCTCAATTCTTTCGCCCGGCTTGCTGAGCTACTTAATCAAAAGTCCTGTGATTATGCGTTGCATTCATGTCGAAACAACTCTCGGAACTTTGGAGGTTGTCAATCAATTGCTGAAAGTCACTTAGCAAGAGTCTGGCCGAGGTCCAATTTCGGCAGAGCAAAATATACCTCATGTCTCCCGATTCCATTTGAAACTGCTTTCGTGTATAGGTGTATACTCTTTTGCAACACTGGATCGCACCTCAACGAAAATCGGATGTTATTCACAATGGCCCCTTTTCACCTAAGGAGCTATGCTGCGATTTCAAGTGTGGCTAAATATTTTCGTCGCTTCATGAAATTTCACACTCGCATCAGCTTCCTCCTTACGCTGCCTCACTTTACCACAATGGCACAGCATTCATTCATTTATTTAAAAATAGAATATATTTTCATAGCCACTGCACGCCCGTGTTAGCGTCTCTGTTCTGTAGTGGCAATAGTACCTTGACGTGTTTCTCTCTGTTGCCATGGTGAATCGGCATTGAGGCTTCAATTACTGACGTCTTTCTGTGGTGGCCATGCACGTGCTTAGCTCAAGGTGAATGCGCTGCGCGTGGACTGAATCGATTCAGATTCTGGAAGACCCATCCTGTACCACTGGCATCCTCATAATGGGGGACGAATTGCAGTGGGGTGTTACTTGCATCAGGGGTTGAGAACACAGCCTATACACGATACAGGTATGGTCACTTCGACCATTTAATATGCATTGCCATGCAGTTCCTAAAAAACAAATAAGCACCCAAGCGGTTGCGGTCTTGTAGAATTCAAGAAATGTTGAATCCTATTTTTCTCATACATATCATCTGACCTCATGTGGACAGAGTCAAATGGCCCTTTGAAGGTTGTGTACTCAAGATTTAAAAGGCATACAGTATGTACAGCATACCTGTAGACTTAGTCTTGGTTCTTTTATTTACCATGTTTTTTTTTTTGTTTTTTTTAAATAGTTCCACTCTTGTCACGCTCTTCATGTCGTTGACACAGCAATCACCATATTGTCAAACACTGGGAAGACAAAACCAGATCGGCGACTTCCCTTTCAAAGCTTACCGCAGTGAACGCAACAGCCGGAACTTCTACTGCTTCTCGGACACACGGCTAATTCCCGCAAATACACCGGTATTTGAAACTCATGAGAAAAAGGTACCTGAATGAGATACGCGACTGAAAATGGAAGACTATTACAAATTGACATTGGTGCTTTTGCATCACTCATCAGTGATGAGTGATGCACTTTCCTGTCCAATCCTAATGATGTACATTTGAGTCCCGATACTTGATAATGCCCTTATTTATTGCACTTTTGATGAAAATGTGTTTTATTTTCATCAGATATCAATGAAGTACCGTAGACTTCCTACCAAGGTGGCTCGGGAGCCAACTAGCATGGCAAACATCTCGTTTCTGCTCTGACATTACTTCACAAAGCAGAGAAGGAGCGAATCTTTCTATGGGAAATAAAGACTACAATTTGATTTCAATAGAAACATTCTATTTATTCTATACAATAGTTATTTTCTTTTTGCATGAAGTAATGCGCCTACTAGGGGTTGAACTGACAGTCAGTCAGATATGCCACTCCGCAATGACGGTTATAGCTTTGGCTTGACTCATCGCTACTCGCGTATTTTGGACACAAACGCCTTGCTGAAATCAGCAGGTGGTCGGTTCTAGCATGAACCGACCAACAACTAGCAGCAACAACTAGCAGCAAGGCCTCAAGAGTGTGCAAATCTACTATTAAACAGAGAATGGTAGCATGGTCACTTCCAAATTGACTACATTTATGTGCAGTCAATAAAAACCTTTATAAAACCAGAGGATTGACAATATTGGGGTTTGTAAAGGCACAAAAACTCGAATGTGCTCTTATTCGAATTTTTCAAAACCCGGAAAAGGCCCCTGGGTTACCTCTTTTCTAGCCCGCATAATGTGTTATGTAAGCGATATCGTGTTACATCCTCGGAGCGAGGGACGGGTTTCTTCTCTGCGCATGCTGTTGCTCTCTCCGCAAGGAATCTTGGTCTTTGAAGTACAGGAAGTACTTTTGTGCTCGCCATCCTTGGCGTAGCGAGCTTAACTTGAGTACATTGATTTTTTTCACGTTATTTTCTGTATCTGTGGCGAAACTGATGCAGTGCGATTATTCACACACATACATATGTTTAAGTCCGTATGTCTGGCTCTCAACTCGCTGGAAATACACAAGCAGAGATAAATAATCATGGCGGAGCTCAGAGACCCAGATCAAAAGCACAATTTTGGAGGGTGGAGGAAACCGACTGCTTTATTCCAATGGTGAGTGACATGAATATAATGTGTTTTATTAACGGTCCAAAATAATAAGCGGGATGTGACGTCTATTTGCGTCACCGTGTCCTTGTGTCACTGCTTACATCGGGTCATTCAAATGCCGGAGGACCTCTCTGCCTACGCACATGTAAACTGGCTGTTCAAAAAATTTCAGAAATCTGAATTTTGACCTTAACCTGAATATTGACTACATGTAAAGGTAGTCTTGCAAAACATTCAGGTCTCTCCTCATTTGTATCACGAAAGCACAAGTGCTGAGCATGCTCATCTGGAAAGGCATCCGCAAATGCTTGCGATGAAACAGCCTGAAATCCTCACATCAGCCTGCAACAAATTCACCAAACGGCCTTCGGGAACAGTAAAAAGGCAGACACACTGAAACGGAGACAAATCGTTGTCGATCAATCGCCTCTTTTTGTGAAAATGAATGGTTAGTGTCACGAGAGAAATTATTTAAATTTGAGACATGACATCCAAAAATAGCAGTTCTACCGGTTCAGCTAATTTGCCGGTTTGGAGGCAGAGGAAATTCTGATTCGACCCAAAAAGAAAACAAAGAGAGCACAGCCTCTTTTATTTTCCAGTGTTCGCACCCGCACCACCCACCAGTTTGTGCCATATTAGCCTCAGCACTTGAGGAGGCATCTACATATTTGAGATGCAGCATGTATGAAATAAAATGGACACACCCAGTGAGTAATTAGGGCATGTTGTCACTTAAGAACGGAATATATGCATTGACAAGAATGTAAATTGAGAAACGGCTTTTGTTTTGCCCTGATAGGTTTCCTTTTTCTTTTTTTTTCTCACAGTTGACGAGTGTCCCTCATCTGTAGGTTTAGGACAGATTACAAAAATAAAAACACATCAACCGTATTGTTTTGTGTTTTTTGTTATTGTAAAGTGTCCTTGGGTGTCTTGAAAGGCGCTTATAAATAAAATGTATTATTATTATTATATATATTATCAATTTACAGCTGTGCATTTTTTTTAAAGTCAGGTCTTGGAAATGGAACTATGTGTACTAAAATGGGACTCCACCAAGCAAAATAAATCACTTTTTCCCCTTGATGCTTCCCAAGATGAGAAGCCAACAGGGATGAGACACTTTTATATTTAGCCTGTAATTCAAGTGTCCCATGAACGTGTATATTTAGCCTGCTTTTTAGATTTCTAAAGCAGACATTTTTGTGTTGATGTCTTCTTGTGTGCTCCAGGTCTGTGTGCCAGCGCTTAAAACTCGTCCTCCCTTTCTAGCTGCAGATAGATTGGGTCCACTTGGGCTACACGAGCCAGAAAGTCACAAAGAGGTCACTCCCTCCTTCATTCGCAGGATCTGCGTGTACTTTCGTCGCTCCTGCCCCCCCCCCTCATCCCCACCCCCTTTTCCACGTCTCTCTTCTCTGGCCTGCTTCTCGCATAAATCCCTCTCTCCTTCCGAACCGCTTTGCTGTGGGTTGATGCCGGCCGTGCCTCCCTGACTGCAGCAAGCGGCCATTCACAGGCAAGGAGATGAGAAAAGTCTGCATGGCCAGGCCCGATTGTGACTCGGTTGTAACACAGGCGGGTGTTGAAACTAACGGTATATGTGCGGTTGTCCGTGGCAACCCCCTGTGAGGATTTGCCCAAGGCAAAAAGCAAGTGGGCTCAGGCGAACCTCAGCTTTAAACATGACTATAAATATTTGTCATTTCTACCTTCGGCACACATCAGTGCTGCATATGTTTGTGCTCGCTTGGTATCGAATGGGTCACTTGAGGGGATAGAGCTATGAAATCAATCTTGTACTCTGACCAGTGTTTTGGGTAAGCCAGCGGATTAAGTTCACCGCAACTTTGAAGAGTGAAGAGTATTTGACATACTCTCCGCACTGTACAGCAGCCGTAAATGTTCAGCTGGTGTAAGATAACACCCGCTCATACTTGTCATGTGGCTCTCCCACTTCATGTGATGTATAATTCTGTCCGTTTTATTACGGGACTGCGTTTTGGCTCCTTGACTCCGTCGTGCGGTTTAGGGAGCTTTGCTGCTTGTTCCCTCTTTGGTATTCTCCACCATAGTCTTCTTCATCTTCTTCGTTCATTTGCGTTGTTGTGACGGTAAAGAGATGGAAGAGGGAAGAGCGGTTGGAATTTACCTGCTGGTGGTAGCGGGGAATGCAGGTTGGATCGGTGCCGGTACGCTGCAAGAGTGTTCCCAAAATTGTCAAACTGTCAAAGCGTTATGAAACCGCAAAACCATTAGGTCTCTTTACCAGTTGTACATTCTTTTTTTTTTCACGTTGGGAACTGTCACAGTTAATTGGTTATTAAGATAATAATACCTTCTTGTGTTCGTGTAATCTCCTGTATTTATTTTGCGTCAATAGAATTGTGTCTTTCTCGTAGCGCCGTAGACTAAAACAACTTGTACTTATCAAGTTGTTGTTTTGCTGCAATGCACCAGTAAAACGACTTGCCGGTTTATTGATTTTTGCGTCTGTGTGTGTGTGTGTGTGTGTGTGTGTGTGTAAAATCACCCATGTCCAAGTGACAAACAAAGACACACACAGACATACAGTCCATACAAATAAATCATTCAGTAAGTGGCATGCTTGTATAGGCCAAGCAGCCCGTGGTGGGGGGGACAACATACCTGGCAGCACACAAACAAATCGCTCTGTGACCATCCTGCTTATTCTTAACGCAAGTGTGATTGATGCTGCCGATAGTCAGGAACACAATGCATATTATTCAAGAGTGGTAAAGTCAGCGGAAAGCCATCGCTCCGAGCCGTTTGTTATATTGCGTGCATGAAACTGGAATGAGTACGGATCTGGTCTAATAACCTGATGAATTATTTAGAGCCCCTCTCAATACAACCGTGCATTGAGCGTAATGACCCGTCAAGGCTCAATGGAACCACACAGGGCGGATTTCACTCATTGGTCAGTGATATTGGAACGTGAATGAGTGCGCCTGCTGGGAGTAGCTGACTTACACGTGATTTTATTCATTATGTTGAGAGATGAACTATTTCCGTTTAGAATGAGAGTGAATAAGATCCATGTATTGTTTGAAGCAGTGCGTCCCCGTGGTGTTTTTAAAACACCTCATTTTGCGTCAATCGGCATGGAGAGCGCAACTTGGCTGCAACCGGGAGGGGGCTGTTGGGTCAATCACGAATAGTTTGAGGTGAAAAAAAAAGATCTATACAATGTCGGGTATGGGGGAGTCAGTTGGCCTACATCTACGAAGACGTGAAGTATGGCACAGCGTCTGCTGGCAGCTTTATTCACATTCAAGCTACATTGGCTTCAAAATAATAGTCCAGAACATCCCCGTTAAATTTAAAGTATTCGTCAAAGACGTTTTCGTATGTCATTCATATTTTTTGTTGCTCTGACAATTGTGAAAATGAAGTGAAATATTCATCTCTCGTCACGACGACTGCCACAATAGTGTCATGTATTTAAAAAAAAAAAAACGAAACAAAACTTGCTAATAGTGCGTTGCCGGTGTTCTTGTAGAAGTAATGCCCAGACTGCCAATCCTTATTTGGGTTTTGATATACCTTGTGATTGACACTGCCATCGAGCTGTGGATTTATTGATCAAGTCTTAGGAGACACGTACCACGCTGTGAGAAGATGACCAAAAATCTCTGCAACGTGGCCGATTGTATTACCGCCTCTGTTGACCTTTGTTCTTAAACTGGCTGGGAGAAAAACACACACTCTTAGTGAAGTGGTTAAAATAAGAGGAGTACGCCACCTTGCCAGCGTGAACCGAACAAAACGGAATTTGTGTCACCACATTAAACCACCACGTCTACTTTCCTCCTCCCTGTATAAGTAGAAAGTCCGATTTGTGTTTCCTCTCCATTAACTGGCCTGAGCTCATGTTTTCAGCAGACCAAACAGGCTTTTTCCATCAACAGTCTGTCACTAGTCTATTGTCATTGTGGTTCTGTTGGGTGTTTTTGCTCCTTCCCACCGACAAATATTTGCTTGTCACTGAGGCAGTGTCAAGCTGCGACTTTCTCACTCACCGCACTGTGCCATAGTTTTTCATATGCATAAGCTTGTGATGCTGTGATACACACACAAGCAACTTAGTACGCAGGCTTGAGCCACGCGATGCCTGGATGAGCAAAGCGATCTCGTTGGGCTTTGATCGACATATCGTTGGCATGGGTGTGTCACAAGAAGAAAGTTCCCAATATGTTGTGTCGAAAGAAATTGAGTTGATAATGAAGCAATTAGGTGGTCGAGTGGTTAGCGCATCGACTTCACAGTGCAGAGGTACTGGGTTCAATTCCAGCTCCGGCTTTCCTGTCTGCATGTTCTCCCCGTGCCTGTGGGGGTTTTCTCCGGGTACACCGGTTTCCTCCCACATTCCGAAAACCTGCATGGCAGGCTGATTGAACACTAAATTGTCCCTAGGTGTGAGTGTGAGCGTGGATTGTTGTTCGTCTCTGTGTGCCCTGCGATTGGCTGGCAAACGATTCAGGGTGTAGCTCGCCTACACCCTGAACACAACTGGTACAGGCTCCAGCACACCCCGTGACCCTTGTGAGGCTAAAGCTGTTCAGAAAATGGATGGATGAAGTAATTGGTCCCAAACACTTGAAATGTTCGCCCCACTGCGGTTGATTTGTGACTTTGTTGAGGTTTGTGTCTGGTTGGGTTACACTCCTTTCTTTTGACCCGACATTTCCTCCCGCCACCCGGCCCTACTCTCACTCCGCAGTAGAAGCAAAGAAAACAGTAAGAAAGGCGCTTTGTGGAAAGGACAGTGCGCATTTGTTTATGAGGATGCTGGCCTTGTGGTGACATGCTTTTTGGTCCCTTTCACGAGGCTATTTACTGAAATAGATGCCCGAGCACTGAGGGCAAACAAATGTAGCGCACATTTTGGAAGTTGAACGGGAATTTTTCCTTGTGTTGCCTATTGCAATTAGACATACAGTACACACTCCGTTCGCCATACAAAGGACAAATTAGAAACGTAGGTCTCTCCTTCTATAAGGGACACTATCTGGCTTACAGGGAGAAACATTTTGTCAAACATATATTATAAAAAGAGATCACAGATACCGTAGAGTGAAGAGAAAAGTTCTTCAAGAACTTAAGAATATTTGGGAAGGTACACCTTAGCCTCCCAAACATAAGAAATTGAATAAATGGAATATCTTGGCACATTAACACCAATGTCAACATGAGCAGTTTTCTTTTCACTGTGCAAACATTTGTTTTTCAGGGGGGGAAAAAATTAATTTGATCATCAACCACTGTTTTGTTTTTTTTGAACAAATATTTAATGGCGCTCTCTGATTATTAATACATGGCAGTTATATAGAGATGTACTACTGGGTGCTGGTCTTAGACTCTTACATTTATATTTTGTCAGGGCTTTGACACTCACAAAGTTGCACCTTTATTCTCGTGATTTTATGTTCTCAAAATTTTACTCTGCCCCCTTTGTGGAAAAATAGCAGTTGGTTACAACTTCAATGTTTTTTTTTTTTCTTCACATTTCCCTTGTGATCTCTCCCTCTGTGTTCAGTAATGGAGCCCACTGTTGTGAGTACATCCTCCTTGGCCCCCGATGAGTTTGACAGGAACGTGCCTCGAATCTGCGGCGTGTGTGGCGACAAAGCCACCGGCTTTCACTTCAACGCCATGACCTGCGAGGGCTGCAAAGGCTTTTTCAGGTACACAAATGCGCGCCGCCGCCAACGGCCGGTGACATCGCAAGCATGCCGATGAGTTGATGTCAATGGAAGCACATGGTCCGCATAGTTGGCTCCATGTGCTTAGCGTGTGCTTTGTGGAACAGCTTTACCATCCTGCTGAACAGCACAAATTGCTTCACGTACCTAGTAGTGTGCAAACACAGGTCTTGCCGATGTCGTGCAACCTCCCGCGCGCGCACACACACACACACACACGGTTCAGTTACATAACAACACATTGAAAACAGCATTGGTGTACACCCTGTGTGCACACTAATACCAAGCAGCAGTTCCAGCTTATTTATACTAATATTTCTGGGCTGGCAAGTACAGTAAATACAATAATTCTCTTTTTTTTTTGGTATTATTATGGAAATATTTTGCAACATAACTTTCTGTGTGCCGGAAAAGATGGCTAAGATGGATGTGTCAAACAGTTCCCTTCCTCTTTGCTCCTCTGAGTCTGTGTTTGTTGTTGGGCCGAACAATTACCAATTGCTCGAACTCAAATTGACGTGGCGGCGTCGTGGATTGCAATTTCCAAATACCAAAGGCTTCAATTTGAGATGTGTTAGCGCAATCGGCCGGTGTAGGGTTCAAGTCTTTTCCTTTGAACAAATTCATACTGTCTATTTAACATCCAATTCATCAATTGTTCAGCCCCATGTTCTTGTCCAACAGGTGTGTCACAATGCATGAAATATTCCCCCACCACAAGCGCGATGACGCTTTGCATCACCCTCAGGCAAGACTCCGAAGGCACTTGTAGATTTCTTGCTGTCCATCCATCCATTTGTGCCGTTTTCAATTTAAAAGTCAAAAGGCAATGATTTATGTTCACCACGCCTCATCAGTTAAACTCTTTAGTGTCTTAACATGTTTGGACAAGTGCATTTTGTATTTTCCCGGAGCGTCAAATCACATGACGTTTATGCCACCTGAGAGCAGTTTGTTGCATAAGCTGCAATAAAAGTCTAAAAGTGTTGGGTTTTATTTTATTTTTTTGCTCGATTCAGGCGCAGTATGAAGCGCAAGGCCTCCTTCACGTGTCCCTTTAACGGCAGTTGCACCATCACCAAGGACAACAGGCGCCACTGCCAGGCATGCCGGCTCAAACGCTGTGTGGACATTGGCATGATGAAAGAGTGTAAGTATGACGGCCGACCCAGATCGTTGCAAGGCATTGTGTTGAATTGTGCGCCGTACTACTGGAAATCTTGCTACGCTGGTGCTTTGCGGCACGGCCCCAGTTTAAAGTAGGACGAAAAGATTGTGTCATCTAATGCTTTCGGTATTATAGTCCGTCCAACGCTGAATTACGCGGATCAAGTCTTTAGTCTCCAATAAAAACAAGGCATCCATACAGCTTTGACAAAAGATACAAATGCCTTACAGAGCAGAGGTCCTCAATAGCTGGGCGCCTTCATCAGGCCTGGTGTTCGATTATTTTTTGTTGAACTCTTGAAATTCACCATAGAGCGTTTGGACGGTGTTTCTAGTTGTCAAATGGAAATGAAATGACTCGTTTACAAGTGCATCAAGTGGGCGTGCGTGTGAGTCGTAACACGTGATGGGCTTTAATAAACAGAAAAGCGGGAAGAAAAAGATCATCAATGCTGGTGTAACAGCAACGCGTTTGCGTCTGAGTTGTTTTTGCCGTTCATTCAGCGACTGGCGGTTTTTGCGCCTCCTTCAATAGTGCTTCACTTTTTAAACGAAAGACAAACTTTACTTAACGTGAACAAAGAAATGTGAAAAGTGTGAAAATCAACCATAATTATCATTGGAATTTGCACATAGTATTCCAATTTCAAAAACACAACTTGGAAAATATTGTTTACTGTACTACTACTCTTCTTGGTATCAAAGTGGACTAGAAGGTGTTTGGGGGGTCATGAGGTGGCTTTTTCAAATATTACCTAATATTTGGACTGGGGTCAAGTATCGCTGGGTTTGTGCCCCCATTAGAATGTTGACATGTTTGAACGAGTGGAGTCAGCCCACGTTGTAAAGACTAATTATTCTCCAGCTGAAGTTCAAACACCTGCTGTTGCGCACAATCTACCGAGGCCTTCTTCTTTCCCTTAGTTTTTTTTTGTGTTTATTTTTATTTTTATGCAGTATGTGTAAATAGAAGGAAATGGAACTTTGTTTGTCTCCCCCATATCATCACATTTTCCACAAGCCACTTTTATCCCGAAACCTCCGAGTTGCAGCTCGGGTCATTAACGGGGAGTAGCGGCGGGGGGAGAACTGCGATTGTGCATACGAAGAGGAACCGTAGGCCTGTACCTCTGTTATGTTGTTCCCAAAAAACAGCGGCATGTTATTGACAGCCAGCTCGCTCACTCTCGCTCTCTCTGTGAGCTAATTCAGTGGCTGGAACAACAAGGAGCCCACAGAAACAAAGACAATGTTCTCAGTTGTTCAGTGCAGCGGGGGTCTCCATGTGGCCTGGTCCCCTCCCATTCTCTTCCTCCGGAGAATAACAACACCCCCGCCCACTGCTCTATTGACATAGCTGTCACTGCAATGCAAAACACATAATGTAAAAGACGCGATGAGGGCCTTCCTATAGCTATAGATTAGGCTGTAACTGTTAACTGTTAGCTGGGCTGGGGGGTGGGAATGTAATATATATATGCAAATAAATGATTGACAGTTTCTTTGCCCCCCCCCCTCCCCCAACACAGTCATCTTGACAGACGAAGAAGTGCAGAGGAAGAAGGACCTCATTCAACGGCGAAAGGACGAGGAGGCCCAACGCGAAGCGGAGCGGGAGGCCCGGCGACCTCGGCTCACCGACGAACAGAGTCAAGTCATTGCCACACTGGTGGAGGCGCACCACAAAACCTTCGACGACTCCTACTCTGACTTTTGCCGCTTTCGGGTTTGTCACATTCCGCAGTCAACAACAACCGGGTCACCTTTTAGCCATGTAGCAAACTAAATACAGGGGCTCCTGTTCACGATAGGGTTGCGTTCCCATGGCGACGGGGCTACCACAATTTATACGCTGCGTGTTGTATCCCTAACACAATTGTCAAGTCAGTATTATAACTATTTGTCTGAAAAACATTCATAAGGGCAAAATCTGTGGAAATTGTACATTGGTAAGTGAGCGTGCCTTCTTGTTCCCCCGGATATCTTCTCACCCCACCGCGCAAACTAGTTCATTGTGCGCCATTCTTTTTGGTGTTACTTTGAATGTTGGGACCGTCGTAAAGCAAGGCCAAGTGGTTATTTAGTCGAATGTGTCATCTGTTTGTTGTATTTCACTTTCCCAGTCAACTTAAAGTTGACTGACAAATTGAAGCAAGCACTTGGCTTATTTATTTTTATTTTTTTTGAACAGTTGTTCACTCGCTGCCAAGCTACTGGTTGTTGTGAAGCTCGCCGCTTCCGTCTAGCGCTCATAACGAACATTTTCACTCCAACCCAAGACAAAATAAATAAATAAATAAATACAAGAGGCATTCAAACCAATAAGCTTAAAGTTACGACATGGGGCCAAGTCTTCTCCGTGTCTCACATCTTGTAAATTGTAACTGGCAAAAATGAGCCGTGTTGATGCTGCAATAGTCAAACGGGGCCAAAGTAACAACTGAACTCGCAATGATCATGTCGAGTGTTCACAGTTGTCAACACCATAAATGCCACCTAAGTGTCATCCAAGGACCCGTGATAGAAATCAAGACGGGCTCCTCACGTTACATTGGACTAAACGAGCATCCGCACGGTATTCTTCTCCGATTTTTACGGTAATATTCTGCTCTCTTATCCCCACGTGCAGCCTCCTGTGCGCGAGGGGCCAGTGACACGTAGCGCCAGCAGAGCCGCTTCCCTCCACTCTCTGTCGGATGCCTCCTCCGATTCCTTCAGTCACTCTCCGGGTGAGCGGCTCGCTCTATGAAAACGTCCCTCAAGATCAACATTGGCCGCTGGGTGTAATAAGTCAAAGAGACCTTCCAGTACGGTTGCCTTTAGAAGCAAATGTTATGTTTAAAAAGTTACATAAATCAGAAGAACATGTGAGCCTGCGCTTGTACGGCCATGACAGAATCGGTTTCGAAAAGAGCAGTATTTATAATTGACTGGAGCCAGCTATTTTTTCCCCCCTCTTATTTCATTGGCTTATATAATTTGTTTGTACTGCCTTACTGAGAATGCAAAGGAGATCCTTCGAAGGCCTCGCACCCTGCAGACGCTTGACGCCCGCTTATAAACACAAGTTCGTTAATGCATCTGCCACTAATGCGGTGCACACGGCGAGAGGCACGGTCACACAGCCTCCACGCGGCGCCAGCAAATGACTGAAAATAACCCCGGTGATGTTGAAGGGCTTCATGTGTTTTCAAGGCTGTCATCCGAGCTTTCATCCTCTTTGCGCTGCTGTCCGTTCGCTTAGCTTGAAATATTTGTATTTATCGAAGACATACAGTATATTATTATGATATACATATGTTGTTGGTGTTGTTTTTTTTTTTTTTTGGGGGCTGCAGAATCGGTCGACACCAAAATGAACTTAAACAACTTGATGATGATGTATCAGGAGCAGGGCAGTAGCCCTGATTCCAGTGAAGAGGAAGCCTCCAGCTTCTCCATGCTGCCCCACCTGGCCGACCTGGTGTCCTACAGCATTCAGAAGGTCATTGGCTTTGCCAAGATGATCCCGGGCTTCAGGTACGTCTTCATTCACCCGTCACACTGTCATGTTTCATTTTCACCAGAATGAAATGTTTAAAAAAAAAAACAACCAGATACGATCAATGCGCGGGTAGTGCGGCGCTAACCCGTCAGAGTCGTTTTAATGCAAGATATAACACTTTTTTACTTTGTACCATTTTATGCTGTTCAATTAGGCTTCAGTCTGCCCACTCCTCATATTTGGAGGCATTTTATTGCTTGTGTCATCTATTTTGTTTTGGTTTGTCGGAAAGGCGCCTCGGGTGCCGGCACGTCACAGTTTGGCCAATTGGACCGATGAAACGGTACCACATGATCACACACTAATCCTCCACGGCCCAGCACACGCAGAAGCAACGTTTTTAAAGTGATTAATTGGACGTGAAGCATAGCAGAAGCGATGACAAAAGAGGCACAACATCCCTGGCCTTACGTTCCATCTACTTCTACTTTACGGATTACAAAAAAAGAACAGCTTTGTCCACATTTTCTCACCGGATATTTACATACTCTTACTTTACTAATTCTTTGTAAGACTACGTTTTATGTAAAGTCATATCATTCCAATTTAACAGCACCCTCACAAATGTTACATTAAAAAAAAAACTGCCTTGACAGGTAATACAGATTTTGTGATGTAAGAGTTTTTTCCTGGAAGTAATCAATTCACTTTGTTGTTTCCAGGAAGGGGGGAGGGGGTTGAAATGTAAATGTCGAAGTCAACTGGTATCCCACTACAGATTGTGTTTGACTCTGTCGGAGGTCCCCAATGCAACTGAACACCAGCGTGTATCTAAATGTGGTTTTTAATACATTATTAACTGAAAAACTAGAGCAAGTTGTTGTTTATTTTTTGGTTAAATGTTCTTTCCAGCAGTCTCAGGAAGGATATGCACCACAATTTACCGAGTTCCTGCCGCTATAGCCAGTACACGTATTTTACAATCCAGCTGACTCACCAACAGGGAAAACTTGGAGCACTTTATTGAGGGGAATGGAAAAAAAATCACATCCGAGTCATGGCCAATGCATTATAAAACTGCAATCGGATGACTGGTGTTGGCGTCACAACGGCACCACTGTCTATTTTAAGTTCACATCTTGATCTGTGCAGCAACGTTTTGTTTTTGTTTCTTACTTACAAGTTGATGACCTCTACATGAAAAAAAAACTTTGCGCTCCTGTAATATGAAGTACGTTCTTTTTTTCCAAAGCAAGCTGATGCCGTCTCCTTTGCAACAGGTTAATGTCATGTGAGCTCATGCTATCGTTCTGCCATTCAATGAATCATGGACTGCAATCTTTTGATTATTGAAGAAAATCCCTTCAATCATCCTTTTGTCGCACGCTACAAACTCTGCTTGGAAAAAGTGTGTCACCTCTTGGGGCCATGAAGTCGGTGCTAAAACGAGCCGGGACCTGTATTTCCTGAAAGCTGTCATTGCCATTGGCTGCAAGTGATGGATGTGGTTGGATTACCTGGGGAATGTTTGTTCGCCGATACTTTTCTCGCTTAAGCCCGGACCTTCACTCAAGAGTCAAGAGATCGTCCTAGATCCACATTCTATTTCCATTCCTGGACACATTCACGAACCTTGCTAGAGTTTGTTGACAATGCTCGAAGTGGCCATGTTTCTGCCCTCTTCTACGATAAACGACTCTTGACGCGCGACTGAAATTGAATTGCTATGCAAGTACATACATTCGGTATTGGTCAGTATGAAACATCATGCATATGAATCATTAAACTATAGTATGACATCATTTTATCAGTTATTTGTACTGCATTTTCCGCACTGTAAGGTGCTTCGGAGTATGAGGCGAACTTTCAATGGATGGCCTATTTTAAAACTGTTTTCATATATAATATGCACCACATTATAAGGCACATGGAATAGAAGCTACAATAGTGGCTGCGGTTGTGTTATGCATCCACTTAGATGGAGCTACGCCAAAGAGAATACAATACAATACAGCTTTATTTATATAGAGCTTTCCCAACCACGGCAGCTGTAACAAAGCACTTTACAGAACATATAAAATACTACTTCCAAGAAATCAGAATATTGATCCATATAGAAGGTGCATCGGATTATAAGGCGCACTGTGAAACTTTTATGCAAATTGAATGCTTTTAGGTGCGCCTTATAGTGCGGAAAATACGGTAATTGTAGTGTAAGAGCTGCAATTTGGCGAATGCTAACATAAAAGCATCTTCTCTTGCAGAGAGCTGACTGCAGAGGATCAGATCGCCTTGCTCAAGTCGAGCGCTATTGAGGTGATCATGCTGCGCTCAAATCAAAGCTTCAACCTGGAAGACATGTCCTGGAGCTGCGGTGCGCCCGACTTTAAATACCAGATCAGTGATGTCACCAAAGGTCAGTCAAAATGCTACCACATGTACACTTGACGCCACTCTGCATTTTTTTTTTGTCCTCATGATGGCTCTTTTTAGTACATATGGGACTGTCCTGAACATGAATTGACACGTATAATACCAAAAAAAAAACGAAAACAAAATGGCTACACTGCGGAGGATGAGGCAGGAGGACAGGGTAGTGTGTCCAAGTACTCCTCTGCAGTTCAATTTTTTTGTAAACTATACTTCTCGTCAAATAGTAATTATACTGCTGGAAATCTCACCAGATGGTGCAAGTGAACGTAATCATAACGTGCCATGTGACATCTGTTGCGTTTGTCCTGTAGCGGGCCACACTCTAGAGCTGCTGGAGCCGCTGGTTAAGTTCCAGGTGGGCCTCAAGAAGCTCAGCCTGCACGAGGAGGAACATGTACTGCTGATGGCCATCTGCTTACTTTCTCCAGGTACTGCGTGCTGCTCACTATTTGTAGGCCGCGCGGTTAACAGGGATCTTGGTTGCCTTATGTCCTTTTTGGGGGGACTTCCTGAGGCAAAAGAGTCACAAAAAAATGTACATATTGTGGGGCGAAATGTTTATTTGATCCCCTGCTGAATTGGTTAGTTCACTTTGTGGTAATAGAATATCCGTTGAAATCCATAAAAATCCCCATAAAGATCCCCAACAACTCATTCAGGATGAGCTTTTTTTTAACGGATCCAGCTCCAGGCTGTAAAACACATTTTTGTAGATCCTGTTAATGACAGTCAAACAAGAACATTGGTATAAAACGCAAATGTACCGCATTCAAATGACTAACCTTCAAAGGGAAGTGTAACAAGTGTGATTTTTTTTTTAATTATTATTTTTTGGACACGCAAACATGCCTAACTGGTTGTGTTTGGGATGATTTTGAGGAAAAGGAAGGGAGCAGTATCGTATACAGCAGGATCTTACTCTATATTAGCAAAACAAAGGCAGAAATGTTGGATATACACGGCACCCTGATGGACAACAGTCTTGCAGTGCCCACAAGGTCTCCCTGCTCTCAACGCACATGTCCAGGCTTGCCTTAGGTTTGCGAGCGAACATCTTAATGACTCTGGTAAGACTTGGAAAAAATGTGGTCAGAGGAAACCACAGTTGAGCCGTTAAACTCATTCAGTACCAGCCAATTCTGGACCAAGTCTGAAAAGACGTTGAAAAACGTCTTTGGGAGTGAATGCGTTAACAGTTGTCCATTGGGAATTTTTTTTTTCCTCCAAATGGTACACGACTTCACCAAATTGAAGGGCCAATGAACGGAGCTAGGTACTCCACTTTCAAATCTTCGCTGAAATCTTTTCTTTAGCAAGAACACTGAAGATGGGCTGAAGATGTTTCTTCCAACATGACTGTGATCCAATACCTACTGCCAGGGAAACAAACGTGTGGCTCAAGACAGAAGTATATTAAGGTCATGCGGTGGCCTACTCAGTCCCCAAGTGAGCAAACCAGTAACTCCAGTAGAGGTGTCACATAAATATTTATCCCCATCCCTACAATATGTGATTATCCACAATTTGAAAGCAAGGGTCTCAGGTCTTGTCACGATGTCCCAAACGGAACATATAATGCATACGTTATTTATGCAAGTAAGAATATACAGTGAAACGACCCGGAAGTGATGCTAGTGACCGAAGATCAGTCAACCAACATACATTCAACATCCGTGGTTTCCATAACAACACCAGACTCTGTCGCAAAACAGAATTTGACCAACCCCTCCGCCCCCCACCCCCCACCCCACAGACCGCCCAGGTGTGCAAGACCACGCGCGGATCGAAGTCCTTCAAGACCGCCTGTCGGAGACCCTGCAGGCCTACATCCAACTCAACCACCCCGGAGGAAGCCTGCTCTATGCCAAGATGATTCAGAAGCTGGCCGACCTGCGCAGCCTCAACGAGGAGCACTCCAAACAGTACCGCTCGCTCTCCTTCCAGCCAGAGCACAGCATGCAGCTCACCCCGCTGGTGCTGGAGGTGTTTGGCAGCGAGGTCTCCTAAGGGGAGACCACACCCATGCGGTGATAAAATGGAGGGAGGAAGCTGATGATGATGATGATCTGGATTGGCCGTCAAGTATGTGCGTCTCTTTCAAGAGTCTGTACGGAGAGCAAGCAGATGTTGAAGCGACAGTAAACAAGGGAACTACACATTCAGTACAACTTAAGCTAAGCATACTTCTGCCTCTTTAAGGTGTTTTTTTTTTTTTTTTGTCTATTTAAATCAACGCTGCTTCAAACGCCTGGACATGTTGTGCACGCGCACAGTGCACAGCAGCAACAACCGACACACTCAGTTATTCATTTAGCCATTCCGTTGAGCTACCTCTTTTTTTACCGGGGTTGTTTTATATTTCTATCACCTCTGTGGATGCTTTAGATACCGTACGGATGACGTTTTATTGGATGAAACCAGTGCCTCTGCATGACTTTATTAAGTTGTTATTTTCATGTTCATCTGCTTGTCTCCAAGGCAGTGTATATTTATGTATACCAACCTTTCATCTCTCACCAAAGGTATGGTTCCTCTACCGTCTCGGAAAACCATCTTGCTGCTCTTTGGCATGTGGCCACCCGCGCAACATGCTAACAATTTTATTTTGTTGGGGGTTTTTTTTTCTGATTAGCCTCACAAGCCCATGAAGGAAAACGGTCAGTATTTCGGGTTAGACTGCAGAGTGTTGGTCTGTCATCTAGCAGATTGGATTTTGGTTTGCTTGGTTTTTGGAGGTGAGAATCAGCCACTAAATGTGTTAGCTACTATTTTATTTTGTAACCGCAGTCTGTCAATCAAACCGGGCCAACGTCATGGCTTGTTGCTCCTTAGTTTGTTTCCCTATATAGTTTATTCCTTGTAAATAGCTAATTGCTACCATGTGTATCCTCAGCATTGTTGTATCACCATTTATTCAAGCCTATATGCTATATATCATAGATTTTAAAGGGCTAAATGCCAAATCTAACTGGATTAGTGAATTAAGGCTTCAGTAAGAGGCCTGACTTGTTAATATATGGCTGTATACCATACTTGGAGTTGGCATAGGAATGGATATAATTGCTCCATATTCTTTTCGTTGCTTTTTTTCTTTTTTTTTTTAATGTCACCTCATCTTCCTAAAATCATTTCAAAGGTTATTCCTCCATGGAATATCGTGAGCTCGGTGTGGTGTGGAGTTTTGCATACAGCTCCACACCTCTGCAGGGGGATCACATCCTTTCGTTTCTGACTGGGAAGTGAATTTTGGAGAATGTCTTGGAGCTTGGGGGAGTGGGGGATTTGGTTTAGTTGCTCGGCGCCTCCTGCCTGAGGGCCTCCAGATGGCTCTTGTGTGCTGTTCAGCCCCCTACTGGCTGTTTTGTGGAAATACAAGATATGCAATGTAGTATAGAACGGTCAGACCGTGCGTCAACTTTACGGCCACCATGTACTCTGAACATTAAGTGGGAGTGCAGGATTTACTCGAAAGCAGGGGTGTCAAACTCATTTTTTTCGCTGGCTACATAGTAGTTACGGTTTCCCTTGGAGGGCCGTTATCAATTTTGGGAAACCATCGAAATGTTAGATCACCTCCATATATTACAAACATAGCGCACAACAAATTTATGGCAAACTCGTTTTAAAATCAGAATAATGACTGTTATTGCGGATTAAACATTACAATTTGAAATTTTGGTTCAGACTTCAGCAAGCATCATGGAACTTGACATGCTTGACTTGCTTCCGCGGGCCACATAAAATGATGTGATGGGCCAGATCTGGCCCCCGGGCCTTGACTTTGACACCTGTGCTCTGAAGTATTCAAATCCGAATTTTGATGGAAGTTGTAAATATGCATCTCGGAAAAAAGGCCTTCACTGTCAAAACATGACAGAAGCCGGTTGCATGTTGTGGTTTGAAAAGAAATGGACACGTTTTAGATGAGAATGTAGAAGGAGGAATATTACAAGAATGAAGTTGTAATGTTTGAAAGACAGACCCCCTTTTACAAGGAGAAAGTCCGGATATTAGGATTCCCCCCCCCCCCCCCTGCCCCCATTAAGTTTATAATTTAAAAAAAATCTATGTATTTGTTTTGGGGTTTTTTGGACATTTACTGCAAATATAAGTGACTTTGTACCAGGGTAAAGCAAATGTAGTGAAAATGAAAGATTTAAATGTAAATGAAAGAGAATTATAAATAGTATTTAAATTGTATGGAGAAAAAAAATATGCAATATAGAATATTGCTGTTTTTGGAATTTTGTTGTGATCAACTGATTACTCCTCACCCGTCTCGAGTTTTGCAACGATGGAGTTTGTCGATTAAAGTCATATTTGGTCAGGTGACAATCCGACCAATTTCCAGCGGACTGTTCACTTGAGAACGTGACAGTTCTAATGGCTCGTGAAACCCTCAAAGACGAAGTACTAGGCCGATCTATTATTTGGTGCTATGGTTCAATTGCTCAAACCTAATGACAGCTGATCCGTTGGTTGTTTCATTGATCGAAAGCCTTTTTGTCTCCGTTTGGCCACCGTTGCTGGTGCTCCTTTCCGAAAAGTGAAGGCGACCTGTCAATAACCTATGAAGATTGCTTTTGTATACTTGTGTCCATCAGATCACATGATGTATTTCATATATCCAAGTATGTCGCATGCACATCCACCAACATGTTCATTGATCGGTCGATCAATTGAGCGCAGAACTCCCTTTCCTGTCTAGTGCGGACTGTTTTCACGGGTGGCCGCCACGAGATCTTAAGAGCCATTTGACCGGAGACGAGATGTTTTAACATCTGTGAAAGTTGTTTCTGAGATTCGGCCACGTAATGCTTCCTGTGCTAGACCTTATGACGCTTCCACTGACATCATCTCAGGACGACTTTTGGATCCATCGTGCTGCTGCTCGTTTTTTCTCCTCATCCGAGAGCGTTGTCGCTTTAAACTGCAGCAGCAGCAGCAGCCGAATCCGACTCACCAGCAGGACCATTCTCTCGCACTGTGGCTTTAAGTTGAACTTCGACTCTTGGTAACCTGTGCCAGTCCAACCACATGGGGGATATCACACCAAATATTTCCCTGTCAATCAAATATACGTTGGTTGGCGGACTCTCCAGTCCAGTATGCAAACGTACACGGTATGCTCATGTCCACAAACGGGAGGATTTAGTGTCTGTAGGCCGTACTACTCGTGTGCATCTAATGCCAGGACAGCTAACGGATGTATGCTGCCCTCTTTTTTTTTTTTCTTCTGAATTTTTTTCCAACTCAATACTGACCTTTTGAAGGTTTCCTACATACTTTATGTAAACGTGTATGTAGCTCTGGTTCTGGGGTTGTTACGTTTTCATTTTAAAACAGCAAAGCGGTGCCAATTTGTACAAAGGAGTATTAGGTCGACACTGAGGGGGAAAAGTACATACTTTGAGAAGAGCCGAAAGTGGAAATATTCCAAAATGAATTTTACCAATAAGCTTTGCGGCAGAAAAAAAATACATTTTATGGTAACAAAGTCCCACTAGAAGAACTTATTACGAGGAAAACGATGATGAATTATATCACCAATCGCAATTTTGCAAAAAAAAAAAAAAAAAAGTTTTATTTCTCCTAACATGAAAACTTACATATGTAATCTTTGGACCTTCTCGTGTTCTTGCTGTTGATTTTCTTTTCGGTGCAGACGTCATACTTCTTCGGAGGTATGCGAATGTTTGATCCAAGTAAGGAATTTCGGGGAATGTAAAAGTGCCACGGGGAGACTTCCCTCCACACAAGAACAGGGTCCCAGAGTTCTTCGCTGATATTGAAATTCTAGAGGACGAAAGTAACATGGAAGCTAGCGTTCATGACGACGACACATTGTACATATCATCGATCCGCTCATATCGACACGAGGTTTTCCCGTTTCGATTGTTTTCACCGTTTAGAAAAAAAAAAAAGCTGCTTCAAACCTTTGTAACATTGTGGTGGTTTGTTGGAATACTGGACCTCGTAAATCCTAACTGCTAAAGGAGATCAGATCAGATGACACGCGTCCGCCTTAGTGGAGATTCGCGCTCGACTCGACGACGGCGGCGCCACAAACCGTAATACCTGTAATACTCGCGTCATGGTACACTATCACCAGCAAGCTTTACAGTTCTTTTTTTTTTTTTCCTTGGAAAGTTTGTTCATATGACTGTTGCCATTACAAATCCTGTCCATAAAGCAGCTACGGAAGCCGGCTCCTCGCCCCAGCCCAGACCTTCTCTTCGAGTTTTCGTTCCCGCCTTTATGACAGGGATTGTAATGGATTCAAATTAAATGTAGTTCTTAAGACGAAGAGTGTCCACAATGGATGTACACCATAGTCAACCTAAAAAAAAAACAAAAAAAAACAAACAAGAAAAAAACAAAACAAAAAAAAAACTACCTCTTTTAACTCAAAATTTATGCTTTAGCATTTGCTTCAGTTTTTACTTTTGTAATGTTTGTATTCATGTTGATATTTATTGCTGTCTAATGAGTCATACTTCAATGATTACCTCAGAGATATCTCGCAGATTTTGGGAGAGTCCAGCTAATGAAGTCGTTCATCGTTTTTTGGGGGGGTTTGTTTGTTTTCTCGTTGTACAGTTGTCTTCTCATATTAAGCATTTGCCCCCACCCCCTCCCCGAACGCACAAAATACCAGGAGTGTTTTTATTTTTAAATCTTGTGCCTGCACCCACGGGGCTCACACTGGCTCGAAAGAGGTTACCCTCTTCTCTCCAATATTGTCCTCGGCAAGCATGTTTAGAGTGGAATTTAAAAAAAAAAAAAGTTCTACACACATCATTTAAGAGATTTGTGTGAAATTGAAATTAATGACAAAGAGAGAAGAGTGCTGGATGAGATTTAAAAAAAAATTCCCATAAAAAGAAAACCATTTGAAAAATGTGTGAATTGTTGTCACATGTGGGATGCGACCTCGACTTGCCAGAAATTTCTGCAACTCGTTCATTGTTGTGGTTTTCTTCTCTGGTCTTTGCATTCATTTAGTAAAGATGTCCACATCTCTTAGAAATCGCAGTGGGGGTCATATTTTCTCGATTTCACGGTGACTGTCCTCACTTAAGTCCATGTTACAGCTAAAGCCTTGGAAATGCCCGTCAGGAAAATCTCACCCGAGCAGTATTTGAAATGCTAGCAGGTCCTATTTCACAGCAAAGTTGGAATGTGATCGGTCAATCCCGTACACACACACACCACATGCCCGGCTACAACAATCGCATGGAAATTAATGCAACTGTGTGATGTTGAAGGAGCTGCAAGAATTTCTGGCAAGCGCCAGTTGTGTCCATGTGTCAGCAATCTGCTATCATCATGTCAAAAGTGGATTTTATTTATTTTTTTCTCCGAAGCATCACGAAAATGTGCATTTTGGTAGGGTGTGTAGACTTTTTAAAGCTACCGGAGTTTGGAAAGGCAAACCTGGGTGAGGACCTTTTGTGGAGGTGATGGAACTTGTTAGGGAAGTAACCGGAGGGACTGTGCGGGGCTGATGGAGTCAATGCGAGGTGTGTTAGCCCCACTTGGTACAATATGCATCTTTCTCGTCACATCTTCTGTCTACTCCCCTAACTTTTGTGTCAATCCCGGCCCGTGTTTGATCAGAGGGGAATTAGAAGAGGCGACACTACATGCAATGCTGCTTTCTTTCTCTCTTTCATTCATTCTTTTTTTTTTTTTTAACTCATCAAGCATCACCAAGTTAGTGACACTTCATAACGCGGGTATGGTCCAAAGTGCCGTTCCCTTGATCCCTCACTGCCCCCCTCCCCTCCCCCATAGGATCGTAGTGGTACTCATTGGAGAAAGATCACTTTTCGTCCTCATGTCAAACTGCTTCAGGTAAACACTGAATGAATTTTTTTTTTTAATATAAAAGAGGAACATTGTTGCCGTGGCGACTTGTAGCCAGAATTGTGTGCCATATGACCTTTTTACGGCAGGGACACCGCACCGCGTTCCCCCAGCATTACGTGTGACTGGGACAGAATTTGACTTATGACGTAGTACTTAAGAATTTGGCATAAAATTCTACTCCTTCATTTTGAAGCCAAATTTTAGCCACATTCAATTTCAAATGCCTCAACCAACAAAAGCACTTAATGTAACCCGATATAATGCACGCATACTGATTGCATTTGCCACAAGAGGCCTCATGTATAGGTCACGCTTGGCTCTAGCTATCAGAATGGTTTAGATCACCTAAATTTTATTGTAATTGTAATGTTATCTTTTGTGTCTTTTTTTCCCCCTCAAAGATCTCTTTTCTATATAAAAGAAATTGTGTCTATGTAATATGATTTTGTCCGATGTTTTGCAAATCAAAAATAAACACTTGTACAGTGCAGTACGCTTCTGTGTGGAATCTTTGAAGTACGTGCGGTACATCATTGTTGAGCAACCTAATTTGAGCCCGAGCAAATGTACGTTTTGAAACGCACGGCACAACAACAAACAAAAAGTATTCAAGCATACTGATATTACAATTTTGTCTCACTTTTTTTTCTAAAACCAAACCGAAAGGCAGAGAGCGTGCATTCAATGACCACTCAGTGAGGATGAATCTGGTTGTCTCTTCATGTGCTCTGGGATGCGCTCGAGCTGCTCGCGAATTGTTAAGGGGAATTGTTAAGATTTTTGCACTTCCCTTTTCAATTCAATTTCTAATAGAGTCTAATGAAATGAAATCATGCAGCTATCCTTGATGTCGGTGATAGGATAATACCAAAGATGTTTCAGCATATTGAACGTATTCTCCCTTTAAAGAATTTAAAGGTTGGCAAGTAGCCTTGGTATCATCTTTCAAAGTGAAAATAGCCAAACTTTTGAGACCGAAAAGTTTAGATCCAAAACCTAGTATATTTGTATCCAGTATATATGTGATGTCATCACTGAATCGATCAGCCCATGTGTCGGGGAAACAAACAAGTGATTCCTGGGAATCAAATTACTGGGAAGCTGTTCTCAACAACAACCAGTTTTTGTTTCCCCTCCCTCCGCACATTTGATTTTAAAAACATACAGATGGGCCTGGTCATTTGGGGATGAGCAATATATCCAGTCCCAGATGATTTGATTTAGTTGCCACCACTTGATGAAAGAAAAAGTGAGTAAAATTCAACAGTATTTTTTTTTTCAATATAGCTTTGCCCACCCCCGGATATGCAGTTCAGAAAATAGGAGGGATGCATGTCAGGTATTTATTTATTTTTTGGCTTGAATCAAGTGCAGTTTAACAATAAGCCACTAGAGGGTAGTGTCTCTTTCCCAATGAGCCAAACAACCCATCACTGACCTGATGACCTTCGACAGGCCGGTCAGGAGGAGTTGGCATCAGTTAGACGCTCGCGGACAGCGTGACCACAAAATTGTGGTGGCACATAAGCACGCAGACTGAAGACTAGTATCAAGACACATCTGACATGAGTCCAATATGCCGGATGAGATTTGAGCTCATCTCTATTTGCATCTCTGGCAGGCCGCGTCAAGAAGGAGATTGCACGTGGAGTCGCATACAGGGGCGACAAATAAAAGGTTATCAGAGAAATCCAGTCCTGACTCGACAGTTAATTGTCACGCCTGGTGCGGAGCAGAGGCACTTGTTTTGCCTGCTGATAAGCTTGCGCTCCTGCGGTCTGCTCAAACCGTTGCATCTGCACATGAGGTTAGGTGAAGGAAAAGAGAGGCTCTGGTTGCAGCGACATCCCTTAGGTGAGCACGTTTTGGCAGCCCCCGCGTCCCGGCGGAGCGAGAAGAAAGAGTTCGCCCGATGCTTTGACGCCGGGATGCATTGCTGAGAGCACGTTCGCAGGCCATATGTCAGAAGAATCAGCCACTAACGGCTATCTCAGGCATTGTTGGGGTATGTCGAGGTCGGCCGATGTGCAAGGATGCTGGGCATCATGGCTTGATATTGTGGAACCTCTCAAGTCCAACAAAATAGTCGGAAACAATAATCAAAGAAGACGGAACACAGTGACTTTAGCTCAGAGGTTTTGTTGTGGCCAATTGACCCATTTGAAAATTAGACACAAACATTTAAAAGGATTTAATTCATTTTGCCTGGCTTATCTTTTTTTTTTTCCTTTTCCTGAGAGAAATATTTAACCTGGGGTGGCACGGTGATCAACTTGTTATCACGTGGACCTCACAGTGCAGAGGTTGTGGGTCCGATTCCGGCTCCGGCCTTCCTGTGTGGAGTTTGCATGTTCTCCCCGTGCCTGTGTGGGTTTTCTCTGCGTACTCCGGTTTCCTCCCACATTCCAAAAACATGCATGGCAGGCTGATTGAACACTCTAAATTGTCCTTATGTGTGATTGTGAGCGCGAATGGTTGTTTGTCTCTGTGTGCCCTGCGATTGGCTGGCAACCGATTCAGGGTGAGAGCCAAGACAGGCTCCAGCATGCCCGCGACCCTTGTGAGGATCAGCGGATTAGAAAATGGACCGATGGATGCATGAACGTAGAGCGGGTCATACTGACCCATGCACGTTGTTGCTGAGATACAAACACAGAGGGAGTGTTCAAGAAGACAAATGAACTTTGCATCCCAAAGCAATTTTAAACAGTTCCCGGGTGTCGGTGACATGCTTTTGTCAAAACAACTATTTGAGCCTGGTCTCATGAAAATGAGCCAACGCAGTTGCAACAGTGTGGAGCAAGATCCTCCATTTGGAATGGGGTTCCGCGACAATTCCAGGTATACACCCACTCGAAGTTGATATCGTTTATAGAGCTGAGAAGATGCATGGTACTGACAAATAATGTCAAACTGTTTTTACTGCGCCTCAGTGGAAATGAATTGTTGTCTCAGCCTCTGAGGTCACTTGAGGACCCTTTCCGAGATGGCTTTTGTTGAATTTTTGGGTGAGGCTCACTTTTCTTGGGTATCAGATAAAGATGTCCACACACACACACACACACACACACACACACACTCAGTTGGGTGTAAATCGAGTTGTTCTCTTTTCTGTCCGTGGAGGTTTCAAAAGCATTGTGTGCTTCAGAGCAACACACCCGGTCTCTGTGAGAACGCTCTCAGTGTGATTTGTTTTATGATCTCAGTTTGAGAGAAGACTGTTGGCTATGGCACATACCCACTTGCGGTTGTTGCTTTCCAGCAATAACAAGCGTTGTGTGCGTGTGTTTGTGTGTGAGAGGGAGATAGTCAAGAGTTTGATTTCAAACTAAACAGCCAAACATGAAAGGATAATGTGCAAAGAAGAAAAAAGGGGGTGGGGGGGGGGGGCAAAACAATTTGGGTCACATTAGAAATGCAAAGAACAGATTGACCTTTTTCCTCACGGCATGTCCATTGATTGTGCGCCCGCTCAAATTGGAAGTTGGATGGCCTTGTTTTATGCGAGTCATCCAAATGTCATTAGGGCTGAAGCAACCATGTGGTTTTGGTCCAGAATGTGAGGAACGCATGATGGTCCTCTCCTCTCCGGCTCGCTACGAGTACACCACTTTCTCACGAGGCTCAAAATGCACGTATGGGGTGTTGGGGATTGGGAAAATAATGCATGCATCTTTGAAATGTTCGGGGTACTTGGTCATCGGCTCCCTCATTCCCAAAATAGATACGCTAGTAGGTTCATTGAAGACTAAATTGTCCTTGGGCGTGAAGGTGAATGGGAAAGCTTGTTTGTCTGCACTGGAAAAAAAAAATCGTGAGTTGAATTTACTCCATTTTATTTTGTCAAGTGTTGCACAAAACAAAATCATCGGAATCAGATCCATTTTGAAGCGTCTGTATAGTCTACTTAAGAACCCGGATCCAGATGATTTCATTCAAGGAGTTTCGGATTTCTCAAGTCGTGCTTCATCAAAGGTGGCCGTTTACTTTAATTGAGCCAAATTTCCGGGATTTTTTTTAAGGCCTCTTTTTAGGCAACTGGGATGGATGAGCTCAGTCATACATGACATTGTTTTAAGAAATCTTGCCATTTTGTCATATTTTTATTAATCAAGGAAAAAACATTTTTACAATGATTTTTTTCCCCCAGACTTAGAAAATATTGACACATTTGTCATATTCTTTTACAAGGAAAGTATACCAAAATGTCTGACAATACATAAGGCTGTTTAAACATTTTTTATAACTCCTGACGATAAACTCTCGCTGTCCCGGGCG
This sequence comes from Hippocampus guttulatus, assembly GCF_054856545.1. Lineage (NCBI taxonomy): Eukaryota > Metazoa > Chordata > Actinopteri > Syngnathiformes > Syngnathidae > Hippocampus > Hippocampus guttulatus. The sequence goes on along the minus strand of NC_141268.1, from coordinate 17,609,196 downwards.
TTTTTAGGCTGCAAAACAAAAAGTACCAAATCATAATTTTGTGATCTATTGGGTGTTTTGTTTTGTTTTTTAGGCCACGAAACAAAAAGTACTTCAGCACAATTAGCTTTGACGGATGCCCCCTCGCCACATTAGTCTGTTAAATCAAGGTTGCGCTTTACTGTACACTACTTTTCTTGCACGTGGCCCTTTTTTTAAAATCCTCTTTTCTCCCGAGTTGAACGTTATTCTCGTGCCGTCGCTAATCATTTTCCGGCTGAGACGAAAAGACGTGCTGCGTGTGTCTGTCTGTGCGCATGCGTGCGTGAGACAAAGTGATCTCGTGGTAAATAATGGCTGCAGTTACAGCTAACAAAGCCTTCCTCCATCTTTTCCCCTGCCCTAAATTTATACCACGCACAAATGTACTCACGCAGACACACACACACACGCACACACATGCAGACAAACAGTGTGTTCACTCACGTCAGTCCTGTGGGCTCTATAATGGCCCAGACGACATTATATGTACTATACGGCTCGGGTGGAACTCTTCCAAGGTGTTCCCATGCGACACAGTTTGAACTCCGAATGTTGTTTTCATTCTATTCATGGGATAAAGTGGAGTATTTTAGCAGCTGTCTGCCTTCGGTGCGGATGGAGGCAAGTCATCAACGGACGGTTTGAGCTGCACATCGTACCGGTTTTGAAGTGTGTGCTTGTTTGTGTGTGTGAACAGAGCAGTAGTAAACCACAACAACAACAAAAAAATGTGACGTTTTGCTTTAAATGGCCATCGGATGGATCCACCATGATCAGAAACGCTTGGAATGTCTTGCTAAATCTGCCATTAAACAACTAAAAAAAAAAAAAAAAAAAAGTCCTGAAAATGTCCCGCTGAGAGGTTTCATTGGGTTTCTCTCACAATACGAGTAGAGCAAATAGATGAATGGAAAGAACAACCTCATACCGGATCATCTTCTCGGCATTGTCTGTTTTTATAGTGAACTCACGTACTTATGAAAACCATAATATTTCCACAAGTCCACATCAGAGTTTTACTTCACTTGATAGAACAGAACGGTGCAATAAATTGCTCATCATGACACGCTCTTCTTTTTCAGAACCACGATTCTCATTGACAGCATTATTCTAATAACTTGGCCATGGGAAGACTTAATTTGAAATCGGATTGGTTAACAAAACAGTCGAGTTGTGAATATAGTTTCATTTATATGGACCGGGACATAAAGGCTATAGTCTCAGTGGACTAAATTGCCTCCCAGACATGTCGTGAGAAGAGAACTGGAAGATTTTTTTTTTCTGTGTGTGTTTTTTAGGGTTTTTTTTGTGGGTAATACAAGAATGAAATTGCTAAATCCATGTGAAATATGAGATTAGTGGTCAGTAGCACTGCACCATTCATTTTTCATTTTTGTGCTCATCAAGCGGCATTATGCTTTTGACTACATGTTATTTATGTTAGCGTCTGCTTGGTGAAATTAACATGTATGTATCATAATTGATCATTTATGAATTGTGTCGGTGTGGCCCGGTGGTCCAGTGGTTAGCGCATCGACCTTATAGCGCAGAGGTACAGGTTTCGATTCCAGCTCCGGCCTCCCTGCGTGGAGTTTGCATGTTCTCCCGGGGCCTGTGTGGGTTTTCTCCGGGTACTCCGGTTTCCTCCCACATTCCAAAAACATGCATGGCAGGCTGATTGAACACTCTAAATTGTCTCTAGGTGTGAGTGTGAGCGTGGATGGTTGTTCGTCTCTGTATGCGACTGGCTGGCAACCGTTTCAGGGTGTTTCCCACCCTGAAACTCCCACTCCCACTGCAAAGACAGCTGGGATACGCTGCAAGCACCCTCCGCGACCCTTGTGAGGATAAAGCGGATCCGAAAATGGATGGAAGTATGGATGAATTCTGTTGCTCATATTGTCATTAAGTGTCACAGGAAGTACAATTTCTGGTTCTATGGTTATCATCACACTTCTTCAATAGTATAAAAGCACAGTGCTGTAGAATCAGCCGCTCGCCATGATAGAATCGGATACACAAACACAAATACAACATGCCACGTTTTTTTTTTGTTGTTGTAAGATTTCAGCGTTTGCATAGGGTGTACTGTATATGCAGCACATACAGTGCATAAACTCGTGCGTGGAACCGAAGGCAAGTATCTCTGCGGTTTCCTGCATGTTGAACATCCTTTGACTGAGATCACACAGGCACACGCACGTGAGCTGTAGCCTGAACTCAGACACAATTGCTAAACATGAGCAAAATGACAAATCAGCCGTAATGTGGGAAAAACCATGTGCACATTTTTTTAATGGGAAAAATTGTTGTGTGATTGTTTTCTGCTTGAGCGGGTGGTGCCAAATCGCTCATTTTAGGTGGCTGGATGTGCGAAGTGGTATTTGCTCCCAGGCTGTGTGCCACATTCACTGTCGGGGGCAGATCGAATCTGGCTCTCCACATGCGTGTGAGTATTACGTTACTGTACTTTTTGTCAAGGTAGCTGGGTTGTGCTACGTTTATGTTTGCACCTGGCGGCGGTGAGACACCTGTCGACCTTTTTGTGGGGTCTGAGGTTCCCCTCGTGGCCTACATACAGTGAAGATAGAATGCAGATAAGACGCAAGATGTTACATTTTGCCGTCATTTCAGTACATTGCTTGGTCGATGAATACTTTGTATGTCTCATTTATTTTATTCTAATTATTAAGTGCGCTCGGTAATTCATTGTAATTGTAAAGACGAACAAACTGAAGGTTGAACGCGCGAACGGAATGGATTGTGTTCGATCTCAGGAAGGTTCACCACTCAACTCACCTTTCAGCTAAAATATCGGCACCGGTGCCTTCATTCCGGCATACACGCATATTGATTTTCGGATCTCAAAATCGGTGAGTTCATGACAATCCGTGTAGGATGTTGACATGCTACACTCTACTTTCACACGAAATTTAGTTTGTTGTAAACTGAAAAACGGAAACCAACGGGCAGGCTGTGGTGTCGGGTGTGCAGGAACATGCTCAGCTATTACGGTTGCAAGACAGGCGGTGCAGGTGGTCTCACAAACACACATATACACACACGCACACACTTTGAATGCTGCGATATGTGATGTCCAACCACAAAGAGTTTGGCTTTTCAGCTGTAAGGGAGGGGAATTCATGAGAAGTGGGCCTCATTCAGGTGCGTTGTCGCCAGAATTAAGCAATTTAACCGAAATGGTAGATGAGAATTACGAATTATTTTGATCACGTTGAATTTTCCCCTGTGCAATGTTTGGATGAAGGACTTTACGTTCAAAGTCACCATGGAGGCATTGTGAATTTGTCTTTGGTGCAACTCGACCATTTACACTGGGGAGGAAAACCCGTTGTGAATGTTGCAATATTGTCTTTCACAAGTTTCAAGCAATTATCATTCAACATGTTTTCAACCAGATCTATGAATTTTATTTGCAAGGTCTTTAAATGAGGACTTCAGATATGGTTCTGTGCACCATGAAGCGTAGAACAGCCCATTGAAACAATGCAGCAAAAAAAAAAAAAAAAACCTCTACTTTATGTTAATGTCTTTGGCAAAAGTAAAGAATCACCAGAGTGACCTTATCATATTTCCATCACATCATTTTTTTTGCACGCCTCCATCCAAGTTCCCAAGACCGTTTGGCCACAGGGAGCCCACCTAATAAGAGACCCAACCACCACAAGCCGATCGGTTCTGAAGCAACAGCTGAGCAACACATCTGTCGGGCCTCCGCCGTCCCAGCCGGGACGTTCTGGGCTTGATTAAATACATTTGTTGATTCCACTTCCAGAAAGGTTCTCTTCAGTTGTACCTCTTCTGTGAATGGACTGACCCCCGCCCCTCCGCTTGCTGTTCTCCCGCTGTACAGCTGTTCCCTTGCCTCATATTGCACATTCTTTGCTTCTTCGGGGTTGTCAGGGGCCCATGACTCTCCTTCCCGCTTAGTGTACGTGTCTGAGAGAAAGAAAGGGCCGATGTAATAATGTTAAGAGGGAGCCAGAGCCTGAAGGACAGAGTACAGCTGCATGGCAGACCGCCATCTCCCCCCCCCCAAAAAAAGATGTTCTCCCCCAGCTGTTTGTCTCTTGCCAATTACCCCTGTTCATTCAGGTCCTCCCATCACCACCTTCCTACGTTTGCTATTTTTAGCTTGAAAGAGGAAAAGGAAAGTCAGAGGCAATCCCTCCACCCCCTTCCACACACACACACACACACACACACACATCATGCCTTTATATTCTCTCCCTTCCTCCCTCTGTGTTGTAGTCCTCAGACTTCCCTCCTTGAGCCTCCCCACCTTTTTGGCCACTGTTGCAGGTAATATTCTTGGGAATGCTAAACAAAGGAAAAAATGCGACACAAAAACAGGCCCGGCCCGACAAACAACAAAGCAATTAGGCAGTGTTTGGTCTGGCTGGAACAAGCATGACCTTTCAGGAAACTCTCCCTTCCTGTCGACACAGGTCGACTAGCCATTCGGCCTGATTGGAGTCTCACATTCTCCAAAGTGTGTGAGCGCGCCTCTATGAGAGGTCACTGAGGCATATACGCAAAAGGACATTGCTTTGTTTTAAGGATGACATATTTAACAATGAAAAATCTATTTTGGCTGGTCTCGCATTCAGCTGTGGGAAAGTGTGTCACCTTCACCTTGACTCTGACAAGGTCCATCCATCCATTTTCTAGAGCGCTAAAGCTGATCGGGACTGCAGCTGGAGCCCCTCACATGGGACTTGGCGTCCAAATGCTCCCCAGACTACCGGGGGAGGAAATCACAACTACATGCAGTTTACACGTCTTGGGACAACATTTCCACGCTCTTCAGCCTATTGTTAAGAGTAACCCGGAGTTGGTGAAATAGCTAGCCCAGCGTTGGGTCCAAAAGGGACAGAGCCAATGCTGGGTTATTTATACGCAGTGCATTCGGCGGAGGAAATAGTAACCCAATTTGGGATTACCCAATCTGCTGAAAATCCACAGCTATCCAGCGAGTGGGTTAGGAACACCACATTTTCCGCACTGTAAGGCGCACCTAAAAGCATTCCATTTTCTCAAAAGTCGACAGTGCGCCTTATAATCTGATGCGCCTCATGTATGGATCAATATCCTGATTTCTTGGACGTAGTATTTTAAATGTTCAGTAAGGCGCTTTGTCACAGCTGCAGCGGTTGGGAAAGCTCTATATCAATAAAGCTGTATTGTATTGTATTGTATTCCCTTTAGCGTAGCTCCATCTAGTGGATGCATAATGCACTATTGTAACTTCTCTTCCTTGCGCCTTATAATGCGGTGCGCCCTATATATGAAAACAGTTTTAAAATAGGCCATTCATTGAAAGTGTGCCTTATACTCCAAAGCGCCTTATAGTGTCGAAAATACGGTCGGTGTGTGTGTGTGTGTACTTGAACCTGACTCGTCTCTACAGCAAAGTTCTTCCACTGAGACCCTGCCTTCATTACTCGTTAGAGCAGAGGAAAACAATATCTGGCAGATCATTCTGGTATCTCATTCTTAAAAGTCATTTCCCAGTTAGCAGCCTGTACTTTATCTCCTCGTGAATTTGAAGGTCTCCTTTCAGCTCCATGTTTCCACTTAGCACGTTTCCAGATGATGATGCAGATCCCATTGTATTCTTCAAGGATTTCTGAGCTGCTTGTTATCTACGGCTGACGTTTTTCTCTGGTTTTGTCTTCTTGTCCTCCCCGGTGCTCCAAATGTTGTGTCAAAGCGGGGCTGCTTTAGATGTTTGGAAAAATCAAGCGGTTTTGCTTCTTTTATGGAGACACAAGCTCTCACTGCGTCGAGGTGGCCAAAAATAACGGTCACAATGTCCGCTAAATATAATGTATCAAATAAACAGGTTGCTCTGTCTTGAACGCCCCCCTCACCCTCCCCCAACACAGTACTCCTCAGAAAGAGGAACTCAGACCAATAAAATCCCTCTCCCGCTTCATGAATACAAAAGTCCATGACCCCCAGAAATGAGTTTCCTTTGGTCAGTGTGTTTTCCCAAAGGATGAAATTACATTTGAACCACAAGGCTGATCCAGGGCATCTAGCGGAGGGGCAGACCACACGGCAGCTGAGGTCACGCTCCCTGCTGACCCGCTCAGCCACGTTTCTCAGCAACAGGGCGGAGACACGTAACGCGCCCTCGGAAAGAGATCAACAGGTTAATTCAACGACTAACATGGTTGATGCGCCACTGACTCTGTGTCGGCTGAAAAACCCGTGCCTTTGGCCATGTGGGAATTCGTGTTTCGTTGACTAACATAGCAATTATGCGACATGATTCAACCGTCAAATGAAATTTGAGAGTTTATTTTATTATTTTTTAATCAATTTTCATCTTAATTTCCGTGTGGAACAATTTAAAGGGCAAGCGACGGGTGAAGGGCGATTCGATTCGATTCATTCAATTTTATTTATTTTTTTGGGGTGATTTCTGTCTTCCTCGCTTATGTGCACTATTTACACCAGCAACATAGCAGCGAAAAGATAGATACTTGTTCACAAAAGCAGCATCGCTACGTTTAGCGTCTGTTCCGACCCCGCGAGCGACTATTTCTCAAAAAGCAAAGAGCGTTTTTAGTTGCCCGCTAAGAAAAAAAACGTCATGAGCAAAATAATTTTCCACACAGGGAATTTTCCACTGAAGGCAGTCTCGTGCCGAACAATGCCACCTTGCAAATCATTTTGCCGAGGTCACCTTGCCTCACCCCGTGCAACTTTACATAAGAAAAGAGCATGAAAGCAAGTCGGGTCTGACGTTACTCTTTGTCACTTAAGTTGTTAAATTGTGATTCAGGATCGGCTTTACATATATTTTAATTTAAAAAACATCACAAGAGAAAGCATGCTTATTTTTAATTGTTTTTCGTGAAAATTGGGAATCGGCTATTTATGGGGAAAAAAATGTGAGATGTTATTTTAAGGCCATGTTGTCCACGTTGAGGCCAAACGAATTCATAACATTCAAGAAAAAAGAAAAAACGACATAACGAGGTGCATTTATCTTACCAAAGCTTGAAGCGGTCATTGTTTTCCATCCTGTTGAGAGAATCAAGTCAAACTGACCTTGTGTGTGGCGTAATGTGATACCAGGGCCATGCAGGGCTTACGTTAGCCAGCATATGTCGGCGTCGAGCCTGTATCACGTGCTGTCGGCCAGCAAAACAAATATACATCTACAAATGACAATAGCATGCAGGGGAGAATATAGCAAGAGGACAAATATTGTGTCACCTGCGGCATTCTAAATTTGGAAACCGAACAACTCTGTGCAGTACCAAGAGATACTTTGCTGTTTTTAAAGCAAACACGCCTCACTGTTTTGTTGTTGTCCCGTACGGTGGCTAGCCATCGGCGAGAGCAAATGGGAGACGTGGTGCCACTGGTGACAGTGTGTCAATTTGATTTGGTGTTTCAGGTTCGACAAAAATAACGGAGGCTAACGGCATTATCAGTATGAAATTGTCTTTTGCTATTGTTGCACATTCAGCTAGATTGCAAACGCGTGCGCGTGCATGTCTGTCTGTGTGAGTGTCTGTTTTTACGTGATCCCTTGAAAACGCGACTTAGTAATAATAATATCCTAACACATAAACCCTCTTTCTTCTTAACATGTCAGACAGAAACCGTGAGAGAGTGCAGATAACCTTTCCAACTGTCATCATAATTTCCAATTTTGGCCATCAATGAATATTTCATCGGAATATTTCAGACGATAGTTTGGGTCAAATGAAAACAAAACGGCGGCCCGGTAGTCCAGTGGTTAGCACGTCGGCTTCACAGTGCAGAGGTACCGGGTTCGATTCCAGCTCCGGCCTCCCTGTGTGGAGTTTGCATGTTCTCCCCCGGGCCTGCGTGGGTTTTCGCCGGGTGCTCCGGTTTCCTCCCACGTTCCAAAAACATGCATGGCAGGCTGATTGGATGCTCTAAATTGTCCCTAAGTGTGAGTGTGGGCGTGGATGGTTGTTCGTCTCTGTGTGCCCTGCGATTGGCTGGCAACTGATTCAGGGTGTCCCCCGCCTACTGCCCGGAGACGGCTGGGATAGGCTCCATCACCCCCCGCGACCCTAGTGAGGATCAAGCGGTTCGGAAAATGGATGGATGGATGGATGAAAACAAAACGCTTTGTACATTTTCAGACATGACAATAACAATTAAATTAAGATTGATAATAAAAAGAATAGGATTGGCACGGCTAAATCCCCAGCATTGTGTTTTTCTCCCTTGTTCATGTCTCTGAAACGCAATTGTCAGGAATAAATAAGTGGCCTTGTGCAACTAATCACGTTGAACGCACAATGCTAACAGCTGACTTTATGACGTTGTTCTTGTAAAATTTCTCCACTCAGAACACGCATCTCCACCCTGGGTAATCTGCAGCCGAACAGAAGAGTGAAAATATTGCATTGTATGTATTGCTAAAATTAGGTGAATATGATGGTTTAGCATGTGTGTGTGTGGGGGGGGGGGTACTGGTGTCACGCAAACTACAAGCTTCAATTTTCCCCTTCGTTGAGGGCCCAACAATCAAGCAGCACATCGATATCCTCACAAGATCAGTGTTTGCTTCATTCAGTGCACGAGAAGAGGTGGAAATTATGGCAAGACGATAACACCCTGAGCATCTGACACTTCCTGGCCGAGAAGATTTTTTTTTTTTTTTTGCCTCTTTGAAGACCTGGACCACGTCAAGATGGCTGTGAAAATGGTGAAGCAGAGACCCTGGGCAGAAACATTCCAGGAGTACATGAAGGCAAGGCAGAGGCTTGAAAGGTGCGTTAGATCTCATTTGCATTCACTTCAAAGGTTAAAAATTGTAGTTTGGAAATAAAAGAGATCTTTTGGGACGTCAGTCCTGAAACTTTTCTGACACATCCTGCCACGATACATGTCCATTGTCTCATTGTATGATTAAAAAGTAAATTGCGATTGGATTTTTGGTTCTTGGTTATCATCATGTTCTGTTCAACTTTTACTTTTTTTATCTACCTTATTTTCTGTCAAATTATTACTGTATATATGTTTTATGTTCAATAAACAAACAAACAAACAAACACATTCTACTGAATTATTTTCTTTTTTTTTCAGGTAATGCTCAGCGCTGTTCTAGTTCCATCCTCTGTGCTTTGTGAGTACTAAATGAAGACTTCCTGCTATTGTCTGTCAGACACAAACTCAATCTGTTATGCTGTGCAACACACACACACGCACACGCACGCACACGCACGCACGCACACAATCACGCGCGCGGACGCACACTATAGCGCGCTCCGAGAAACACACGACCTCTGTGCGGCTGCTGGCGCAGGGGCGGCACTAACAAGTTACGGGAGGTTGATACGTCAGAGCAACTGCGTCGTCTGTGAAAACAACAACAACAAAAAAAGTGAGCTGAAGGGAGTGATTAGACGAGAGAGGGTGAAAGGAGAGAGACGAGTTGGTTGCGCTCACACCAAGGCGAGCGCGAGACATCGGAGAGGCAGTTGTGTCAAGCGGTTGAGTCAGTGTGCGCTTCAGCACCACTCCCTGTCAGAGCGGGATCTGCATTCTCACACAGCCTCTCAGACCTGCTGCCACTGTTTAACTTGACCGGAGGAACCTCAAAGCTGGTAGGAAATATTACACAATGTATATATATATATATTTCGAAAATAAATATGGTTGTAATAGAAAGTAGGAATCGGTGGCCAGTATACTGCCAATGTCATTTTTTATACTCTTTAATCTGATCAGTGGAAGTTGTTTTTGTGGGGGGGGGGGGGGTTTAACTGATGTGAGAAAGTTTGAGAACTTTTTATCAGTGAAAACAGGCTTTTGAAAACTCGTGTTTGTGCGTATGAAAAGAAGAGGAAACATTGCAGTCCGAAAAGAAAATATTGTGTGCATTGGTTGTATTTGTTTAGTTTTGCAAGTGTTGTCCCTTAAGATGGGGAAGGGGAGAAAATTGGAAACAGACCCACCCACCCCAAAGAGGGTCCACTTCAATCTTTGAGAAAAATGTGAAACAGAACATTAATGCGATGCAGTGCTGCAGGAGACGGACATACAGGGATCAGAACATGACATGGAGGCTGGATAGTTAAAGCCCGGAAAGAGGCTGGGAGTACGGAAGTAGTTGTCCCAACACCAGATAGCGCTTCTTCCTAGCGAGCAGTATTCAAAACAGGGTTAAGTTACTCTGCGTATTGTTTTTTTTTCCAGATAAAAATATATCTTTTACAGAAGCCCTCCTCCCGCCTTATAAATCACATTTCCACCATACTAATCAGAACTGATCATGGTTCTCGCCACCATGATCCAGTGGAACTCAACCAAATGATTAAAACTGCATTATAATAACAGCCAAAAATATCAAAATCCTTTTTAGCTCTCTCTCTCTCTCTCCCCCGCCCCTCAATGTGTGTGTGTGTGTGTGTGTGTTTTGAATTCATCCCCCAACCCACCCATTTTCTAATCTGCTTATCCTCACAAGGGTCGCCGGGGGGTGCTGGAGCCTATCCCAGCTGTCTTTGGGCAGTAGGCGGGGAACACCCTGAACTGGTTGACAGCCAATCGCAGGGGGGCACACAGAGACGAACAACCATTCGTGCTCACAATCACACCTATGGAAAATTTAGAGTGTGCCATTAACCTGCCACGCATGTCTTTGGAACGTGGGAGGAAACCGGAATACCCAGAGAAAACCCACGCATGTACGGGGAGAGCGTGCAAACTCCGCACGGGAAGGCCGCAGCCACCGCACTGTGAGGCAGATGTGCCAACCAGTCGGCGGACGTGCTAACCAGTCGACCACCGTGCCGCCCTTGAATTCACTTCTAATATATTTATTTGGGTTGGAAAGGTCAAGGGGGCAGCAGGTTAAGAGGCCAGTTAGGCGGAAGTGGCTCTTGAGGGACACAGGAGTGTGTTTAGGTTTTAAAGTTGTACATTTTTAGCCCGTGCAAGTAACGCGTCTTCGGTGGGTTGTGTTTGGTTGCAAAGAATGGCATCACGTCGTTACAATCTACTCTGTTGATGGTGGACCGAGCGTCTGGTGCATGACCTCTAAGTATGTACAGTATTGGTCTGGGGAGCGTCCCTAGAAATTGCAGTTGGACTCCTGATGTCATATGACCCCAGTCAAGAAATGAAGATTGAAGGCACTTGTGTGTTTCGGTAACAAATGAAAGATGACGTTACTTGTGTGAGTACCACCCCCTGGTGGAAAAAAAGTTCATTTGCAGGAATCTGATCTCATTTGAAAGTGGCTGCCAAGGGAGGCCTAATTGCACAGAGAAAGACCGTCAGAAGGATTTTGGCATGATGGAAGCTGTTGAACTAAATATTTGGGGATTTTTTTTTTCTGTCCAGCGAAGGGAACTTGCACATATAATAAATGTCCAAGATACAATTGTACCTTTTCGACACTCATCTCTGTTTACACAACGTTGGATAATAAGACGGTGCAGTCGTGTACACGGGTGGTATTTCTGCCATATGATTTTGCCATCAAATGTTTGTTCCGTAAGTTCCACCTTTTGAGTGATTTCGAGCCCGCGATGCAAAGAAGTGCATGCGTTCGAGCTAAACTCCCCAGTGGGACTCTTTCCACTCTCACAGTCAGTTTCCAGAGGAACAAATCGAGCGCCGAGCGTTATCTCTCCCCTCTGTGGCTTGACTTTGTTTCGCCGTTGGGAGTGGAAAGGTTTTCGAGGGTACCCACCACCCCGAGAAGCCTTTGCGACCTTCTTGCGTCAACATTACGATGCAGTCGCCGACTCCATTTCGCTTCCTCAACGCGCGGCGCATCCTATACGTGTGTTGGGAAGCTAAAAAAAAAGATTTTTCCAGCAAAATAAAGACTTTGATTACCAAGTCACGTGATTATATCAAGTCACGTCCTGTCCAGCAGGCAACCACGAAGGCAAACGCCTCGTGTTTATTTTGACAGTGTCATTTATGGTGGCATGCTTAATTGTTCCGTGTTTTACTATCATCGTCATCATCGCAGACCGTCACTCTCCTTCCAGCACGCTCTCTGGCAATGTGCCCTTCGAGCGCTGCTCCCTCCATCAACGTATTGCCTGACTGCATTCCTCCCATTCCGAATGGCTTCCTGTGACTCCAAGAGGAGTAAGGCCTACTGGCCGCAAAACTCCACCTTGAAGTCCTACCCACATATTCCATGTGTTCCATTCTCACCCTTTTCACTTTCAAATTCAGTTTAGAGATGAACTGCAAACTCAACCTATCGGAATGCTTTAAAATAAGCGTGAAACAAATATCGGGGATAATTATTTTATTTTGGAATTTATAAGGGGCGGTCCATTGATGCAAATGTGACATGAACCCGTAACTTTATCCAGATTCTCATCCAAAATGAATGCGAATCTGTCCTCACATTTGCTCTTTTACTATTTCAAAATGACAGGGTGAAGGGTGGCCCAAAGCTTTTAGCACAGCGTCGTCCTCAAAGCATTTAATTTTTTTAAATTTTGGTTTGAGAGGCAGCCTCTCTCAATGTTTACACACACTTTCGGAGGAATAAATTAGTCTGAAATTCATGTGCCTTATTGCCTCAGCAATATTGTTGATTTAAAGTGCTACAACCAGGGAAAGGAACTGTATGTTAAGAGAAAACGTATTATAGTCTTAACGCTCTACTCATTTAAAAATGATTTACAATCTGGTCCAAATAGCAACTAGAGGTCATATGATGTTCGTGATATTTCCCTTTTAGCTTTCACGCAAAACAACAGCTACCAAACCCACTGGACGGAAAAAGATAATACTTGGGAGTCAAACGTTTATCATTCAATTTGGAGGAATTACCATGAAATTCAATTTACTTGAACAGACAGTACCGCCAGTTATTCGGGCCACAGTCGGCTGGAAGTACGAGCTGTTGAGACAATGATGTTTTCTCACTCAAGCCATACCGTTTTCCTCTTAATCAACTGAGCTGCACAATGGTTAATCTGATGATGTTCAGGGTCAGCCTGGGTCAAATGAAATAAAACACCGGCTCGGATTCACTGTCGCACGTTGTTTGTTCTGACGAAAGGTGGAGATGGACACGTGAGATTTGACAACATGCGAGAGATGCAACTCTGTGAAAATGATGAACCGCTGTGCACTGTGACTGCAGGTGTATATTGGAGCAATGCAGATAAGATAAGATAAGAAGATAAGATAAGATAACCTTTATTTGTCCCACACTGGGGAAATTTGCAGTCTACAGCAGCAAAATTAGGGGGGGGGGGGTGAGAAAAAAATTAAGTGTTTCATTACACAAAATAAATGTTTCAGAAAAGAACTGTACACAGTTCAATATAAGTGCAATATAAAATAAAGCATTATCAATATATTTGTAGAATAAATATATTAAATTAGTCTAATATTATAAATATTAGAGTCTAATATTTATAATATTAGACTAATTTATAAGACTATTTATATATGATATATATTATTATTTGTTTATAGTTTAAATATATATATACTATTTATAAAATATATAAATATTATAAATAATAACAAAATATGAGCAGAATCAATTGGACATAAACATCATTACTGCAACATTGTACTTGTATTCTTTAACTGGTGTCTTCGTTAATGTAATGCTTCCCCACACATGACAAGAAAATAATGTGTCTCCTGACTGCAGCACCTGCACTCCCCCAAACTGTCTGTCGTAGTACCAAGAGTGACCTGCGAGAGGGGCCGTCGTGCCAAGGGACATGCGGGGAAATACAAAGAAGAATTAAGATTAACACTAGTAACAGTCGTAAAAGAAGCTAAATTGTTATCTAGTAACCATATTGAACTGGTAAACTCTCCTCCTTGTTATTGTTGCTATGGTCAAAGATGTGGGAGTAATTTTATACAAACACTCCACACAGCCGGCCCAATTCTAACTATGCATGCCCCCCCCCTTAAACAAATAAATGCCTCACCTCAAATAGAACATCTCATTTGAAAGAAAAAAAAATAGTACAGCAGCAGGTGGGACCGAGCCCCGCCCCCAAATAAGGAAATTACGAATATCTGCGGGAATTCATCCAAATAAAAGGTCTTCTTCCTTCAAATAAATGCCTTGTACTCTGCAGGTGAGTAGACAAATGCCACTGTTTGAGAAATGCTTTGATTAGACACTAACTGCACAATTCCTGAAGTTCATCAGGCTGTTAGGCCATTGGCATCATTGTTTTCTCTTTCTTTTGAGAGAGAGAGAGAGAGACAGAGAGAGAGAGAGAGAGAGAACCACAACCTGCCAAGTAAGGTGTGCACTTAATTGTTTTGAAAGGCGTTTCTAATCCGTTGACAACCTTTTTTGGCCACACCAAATATTCTTTACAGCTGTCATCATACAAAAACAAACACCGCCCCCCCCCCCGACAAATTTACAAATAAACTGTGTTCAGACTGTTCGTGATACTTTCCAAGATTGAAAAAAAACCGCACCCACGCCATTTGCGCATCCCTCAAGTCTCACTTGAGCAGATGACGCCCTCCCACTCGTGTCACACTCAAGGTGAGACTGCGTGCGAGCGGCGAGGAATGAGGAACACTTTTCAGTCACTGCGAACACATTTCGAACGAGAACTCAGTGCGTCCAAGTTCGCTAGCCAAGGCCGAATGCGAGCACGAGCAGCAACCGTCACGAGCGACAAGCTTTTGCCGCTCAGTGTGAGATCCGGGTTGGACTAACCTGTTAAGTCAGTCGTTTAACAACGGCCACAAGGATGTTTCATTTGTGTGACACGATACTCTTCCCTTAAATAAACCCATCGGTCTTATTATGCAAAAATGGAAATGCCTCGACTGTTTTGAACTTCACCTTCACCAGGTAGGCAATATTACCTAACATTTAAGCTAACATGGAAATGCCTTACGAAAGCGACGACTTCAACATAAGCCCTGTCCTGTCTTTAATGTTGCTGTACAAAACAACACAACTCGAATGGCATCGCCATGTATTCGTTATGCTCGGTGAGAATGTTGATATTTCATTAAATATGTGTTCAAACTCATTTTCAATTTAAATGCTAACGTGGTCCCTGCAAGCTTAATAATGAAAACAAATATATATGTATATATATATATATATATATATATATATACAGTATTTATGATACTGAAACAAGTTGTTGTTGTTCAGTGGCAGAGCTAGACTTTTATCCTTGGAAGGGTGGGGGCAATGGGGTGGCCAAGGCTATTGCAGAGGGTCCGCAAACCAAAAACCTGGAAGCACGTTATCAAAAAGTGATCAACATTCATTTTTATGTTCCTAACCTTTTTTTTTTTTTTTTTTTTTTTTACAATCCCCCAAATTCTTCGAAAAACCCTGATAAACATTCATGATATATTCCATACGAAGAACAAGGGTAAATGTGGAGAGAAAGAAAATCCACAGAAAAATCTGAAAATACCCAAAAGCCAATTTTCTGGCCTGGCACCCGTGGAGTGCGAGCATATTCCCCTGGAGCCAATGCATCGCCCCCAGCCCCTCCTCTCGCTCCACCATTGTTGCTGTTGTTGTTTTTACCTGTTGAATGAAACATCTTCCAATTATCGTTACATAATGACCATGGATATAAAGTGCCGACTCCCAGCATTCATTTGAGAGCACTCTAACCACTTTCACATTGGATGAAGGAAATGCACGTTTCAGCGCCTTAGCATGTACTTTAAAAGAGACCAAAAGTAATTGGGCAATTGACTCAAAGGTCATTTCATGGGCAGGTTTGATTAATTCTTCGGGTTACATCGTTACCAATTAAGCATATGAAAGGCCTGGAGTTGATATGAGGTGTGTTGTTTGCATGTGGAAGGTTTTGTTGCAAAGACATAGGGTCAAAGAAGCTTTCTGTGCAGGGAAAACAAGCCATCCCGAAGCTGCACAAACAGAAAAAAAAGCCAAAATTGTTCCAATGTCAAAGGTTGTGACAGTTTGTTGTAAAATTTGATTTCTGGTCAAATATTCATGGTCCGAACTGTATACTGTAACACACAGTAGACATACAGGTCTGCATTTTAAATTAACATGTGTATTTAAAATACTTTAAAAAAGTGTTCTTCTGATACTGGAAGGAGAGCAGGAAGGAACTCATGGAGGCAATGAAGAAAATAAGAAACTCGCAGGTCTGCGGTGGAAGAGGAGAAGGAAGGGAGGCAGAATAGCAGTTTTAAGGCTGAAAGGAAGGACGTAAGGGCGCATGAATAAATAACAGATGTGACGGGAGAATGGAAGGCAGAAACGTAGCTTTTAGCAAAGGAAGGAAAGATGCAAAATAAAAACCTGCTTCGACTCATGAAAGAAAAAGGGGTTTTGAAGGAAGTCAGAAAGGAAGAGAGGAGATACTCAGAAAAAAAACAGGGGTATGAATATAGACGATGGTAGAAAGAAGGGAAGAAGGTTGGAACCAAGGAAGAAAGGAAAGCAGAAAAGTATATATTTTTTTCAGTGAAGGAAGGAAGGAAGCAGGGCTATATTTACATTCGTCTGACCCCCTGTATGTACATATTCCAAGTTACGAAAACGTGAATGCTACAGGAGACAAAAATCACAAATACCGTGCATGTGACCCCCCCTTCCCTTGCTGGACTAATTTCGACTCGCAATAAAATTGGAAAGTTTTCTGCTAGGCAACAGATGTTTGCTTGCGTAATGTCAGAACTTTTGGGCAGCTGTGTTGAATGTGTTTACATTCACGGGACAAAAGCGTTGGCGTATCACGCCCTCAAAGCGCCTCAAAATGAAAATCTGCACATGTATAGAGTCGTGATACATGCAGAAATACGCACCCGCTTAGCAACAGTTCGTGGAATATTGCCATGACGTGACCCTTTTTGGGATGGGTGAGGTCATAGTTTGGCTGCTATTAGCAGAATTCAACTTACATTCATTTTGTGTGTGTGTGTGTGTGTGTGTGTGTGTGTGTGTGTGTGCGCGCCCTTATCCAAGGATTTGACACCACTGTCTGGCTTTCTGTTGCCTCTCAAGTTTCTCAGATCATGTGTTCCTCTGTTTATCTCATTTATAGAAGATATCATTCGTCCTTTGAATGGCTTGATATCGAATCCGCCGGTGTATGCGTGTGTGTGAAAGGCTGGAAACGAACAATAAGCAGCCTTTTTTTATTCAACACCAAGGGTGTCACTTTACCTCAAGTTGTGACCGCCTCATGGGCTGTTCCTTGGAAGAGGCCTGATAAAGATATGAGATCTGACATTATTTGTTGCTGTCCAGCAGTGGTTTATTGTTCATCAAAGGCTTCATCAGTGATGGAACAAATAGACAGAATTGATTGCTGTCCTTTTTTCTCCCTTCTTCTTCTTCCTCTTTTTCCCCCCATTAATCTTGCCCTAATACTAGGTCACGCAGAACGGTGACCCAGAATTAGCGTCTAACAATTTTTCTGTGCGAAAATAGGAGTTTGGTGCGCTGAAATCGGCTCAACCAAACCAAATTTGAGAGGGAAAGAAAGCACCTGAAACAAAAGAACGACAGGGACTAATAACGGAATCGAGCAGGATACGACGATGATAACGTTAGATGGGATTCGGCCAATCGCAAACCCTGTGTGGAAGGGATGCGGCGACGAACAAATCGGACACCCCTTCACGCTGACAATTACACCTACAGACAAATTAAATTTTCAGTTCAACTAGCATGCCACTTGCATTTCTTTAGATTTATTATTTTTTACTGTTTACTCTAGAATGAAATCATTCCTGTCATCTTACAAGCCACTCGAGCTGAACTAATGAACGGCAGATGCTGCATGCACTTGGCGATTGCCCTCATGGCTCTGTTGCTTTAACAACAATTCTTCTATACTGCCTTTACAAAAGAAATTTAAATTTTCAGCCACCAAAGGATGAGTCGGATCTCTTAATTTAGTCATGACAAGAAGGGATTGGGCTGTCGAGGCTTCTTATCAGTGTTTATCGGCAATAAATAGAAATTACCAAAAATAAAGATTGAGTTTATCTGTGTAATCGCCTGACTGATTTTGAATGTGAAGGTAACCAACCATCCTCTGGTCTCCTGCTCCGAATGTATTTACTCAATTCGTAAAGGCTTGATCGTGAAGTGAAGCCACCTGTAAACCTGAGATAGTCATTGCGAGGTATCCGTTTGGCGTGTACGTTTTATCGCAACCTTTTACCCAGGAAATAACCTTTTACAAGTCTCCAGTGTTTGCCAACGTGATCCGTCGCGGCGTGCTGACAATAAGCGCAGTGTTCTGGACAGGCCACAGCCGTAGATCACATTTCCTGTTCCTGATTTCAGATTTCAGCTCATATGACTGTGATACACTCCTCAATAAACAGAAATAGGACTACTTGTTTATTGTGTGTGGGAAACAAGATGGGAAGAATCAGCAGTAGCAACACGAGTCAAACAAAGCCAGCAACATTTGAGTTATTTATTTTTAAGCCAAAACTGCTGGTAAGTTAATACCAGAATGGTGCCAGAAGCCAACCTAGTGTGAAAAACTATCCAGGTGAAAAACTTTTTCATCTCAGCGCCATACATAAATCCAGGAATTCATTCACACAACAAGAAAGAAAGAAAGTTTCGCCTGTAGCTGACAAAATAGTCAAATTTAAAAACCTCTCGACTGCGATACATTTCAATCATTTTTGCATCAGACTGGCTTCCCACCGTTTGCGCTTCCATCAATGCTCTCGTGTAAACAAATGGCCCGAATAACACTTTTCATATGTTCCCAGTTCAAAACAGTCTCGTGGGAAGCAGCCCGTCCACTCAGGATGACCTTTGTAGCGATACACTTGGAACAAACGACAGTCTGTCTGTGTTGCGAGAAATCAATTTAAGTCCCACTAAAGAACATGCTAGCTTGTGACATTGTATCACGCCCACGCTCGTTAAAAGTGAGCTGACAGTACCTTACCTTGCTTAGCCTGCACAGCCTCAGGGACGGAATATCAAGAGACTTTGTGACTCATGTTAGTTGAAGAACGTGGCAGGCAAAGTGCAAACCGCACACAGCATAGGAGCTATGATAAGACCAGTTCACTTTTTGAATTCTCAAACAATTTTTCCCAAAGGAAATAATTGTGATAGAATTAATCCACCCCAACTTGGGCGACCGTAGCTAAATTTTAACATGACTTACAACGGGGGCGGTCCGGTGGTCCAGTGGTTAGCTCGTCGACCTCACAGTGCAGAGGTTGTGGGTTCGATCCCGGCACCGGCATTCCTGTGTGGAGTTTGCATGTTCTCCCCGGCCCTGCGTGGGTTTTCTCCAGGTACTCCGGTTTCCTCACACGTTCCAAAAACATGCATGGAACGTTAATTGAAGACTCTAAAATTGTCCGAAGGTGTGTATGGTTGTTTGTCTACATGTTTGTGTGCCCTGCGATTGACTGGCGACCAGTTCAGGGTGTACCGCATCTCTCGTCCAAAGTGATCTGGGATAGGCACCGGTTGACCCGTGACCTTAGTACAAAATAAGCGGCACAGTGTCGTTTCTTGTGTTGCCCATCATAAAAGGCCACTCGAAAATGTGCAGTTTTATTAGATGAGGGCCGGTGGGTTTCAATAATTTTAGGAAGCCGGACAGTGTCTGATGTGACCACCATTTGTGCCTCTGACAAGCGCAACACTTCTCCTTTTGCATGGAGTTTTAGTGCCAGTCCAGCCCTGCCACACCGATGATCTCGGGAAAGGAGAAGTGCTCACAAACGCATATTTCGACAGATTTGTAAACAATACAAGAGGGGGGTGGGTCGTTTGTGCACATACCGTTGGACGTCTTTGATAATCAATGATAAAGTGAAATTTTGCAGGACACAAATTGCACCGCAATTATCTCGGACTGATTTTATTCCCAACTGCGTGGGCAACCATTACAAACACGTGTGGGGCGGCAGTTGCTCTCGCTTTTAATGCACTTGATGCCCCACGTTCATCATAACAAAGAATGCACTGTGCACTGCTATTAATATGTGACCACACGCTTGCATGATCGCACAATGTAACGTGTGCACAACGACAGGTGACGCTAAAAATAAGCCGCGCTGGCTGCATGGGCTGAAAGATGCACTTAGCAATATAGTATAGGGGTCCCTTCAAAAGAAACAAATGGCTTCTATTAAGGGCCCTGTTAATACACCGGCACACACCATTGCTGATGCGTACGGACGCGCACCTTCAACTGTTGCCCACTCCGACATATGCAAACACCAAGACCTGCTGTGTACACTCAAAAGAAGCAACTGCAAGCTAATAATATCTTGGCAGGCATAGAGTGGACACACACACAAGAACACACACGTATGGATGCACGCATTTGGAGATTGATACTCCAGCTGCTCGGAAGCAGAGGGACAGAATGTCCCCAGCAGCTGTGCATTCCTCTCAACGTAAGAATAGAAGGGGGGAGGGCGGGAAACTCGGGGCTAGGTGGCAAGTAGCATGAATTGCTAAAAGTGGGCATGACGGTGACGTCAGTACGCTGTCACAAGCTAATAAAATGCAAGAGCCTTTAATCGTTGGGAAATATGCTGATTATAATTACTGGGGTTGTAGGTTTTTGGAAATCTTCTGCCGAGTGCCGACAGTTGTTTCAAATATCATGGTTAGCTCATTTTGATACCTTTGATGATTTTTGAGTGAGCTCTTTGAATGAACCTCATCAGACGAAGGCTCCAGCTGCTCAAATGGATAGATAGATCGAATCCGCAGGCGTACCCAATCAAGTGGATCTAAGTGGGAGTGTTGGTGTTTGTTGTCATCATGTCAGGGCGTGGAAAGAGTAAAAAAAAAAAAGCGACAACCTAATGATGATTACATGAAATTATTTTTCATTTTAGTTCCCTGGTCTGTGCTCGACATCCATTTTCACTTTCAGTCCAATCATGTCAATGCTTTAAATATTAAAATAGTTGAATGCGCACTTTTCCTGTTTGGCTACACGGCCAAGAAGCGAAGCGCAGCTGGGAGAGGCATCGCTCCCCGTGCGGCTCAAGCAACAACACACCCATTAATTGACACGGGCAATTGATGGCGAGCCGTTACCACCTGTCGTCAGTTGCCAGCGACGGTAGGAGTCAGTCGCCAAACTGAGGGGTGGCTACATTTGAGATGGCTGTATTTATGGCACTTGTTCCCTATGTTCATTACACTTAACTCAAGATGCTTATTTTCGCTCTATCTACTGTCTCCTTTTTATATATATCTTCTTCGCATACCGACTTCCACATTTTGGGCAGCCGACACTCCAACCGCAAATGGCTGATGAATTTTCAGTATGAAGGCGGCCTGAGACGGTTTCATTGGTCCACTGTGACGTGTTCGGTATTTTCATTGGTCGAATGTAACGAGACTTTGGGGGAAAATAACAATGACTATGGAACGGCTTCAAGCTCATCGGTAAAAAGTCATTAAAAAAACCGCATCACATTCAAGGCCGCGTGGTTCAAAGTGTGGGAACAAGTCGAGGCAGTCATGAACCTCTGCGCACGTCACCGCATGCGTGTGTCATATAGTCTCACTGCACCGTTGCTAATTGAAGCAGGTCAAAGCCTCAAGTATGATGCAGTGCTTACTGTATGTACGCAAATAGTAACTCTCACTTAGTCTAAAGCGTGACTTGCAGACTGAACTCCGTCCAGTGACAAAAGTGGCATTCGTTTCAACCCAACAATAAACAAAAGCCAAACTTTTAGGCCGCGGCGTGGATATAAATACAGCTGACAGACATCTGCACTCTCGAGCTGCAGCAATGTGCCAGTAAATCTATTCAACCAAAATAGCAGCTTCTGCTTGCCTAAATGAACCAAGAGGATGTTATGGTGAAGACTAACTTTAGATACAGGAAGTTCACAAGTGTCTGTGTGTGTGTGTGTGTGTGTGTGTGTGTGTGTGTGTGTGTGTGTGTGTGTGTGTGTGTGTGTGCATGCGTTGCGTGCAGAAGGCCCACAGAAAGAGGATGGATGGTTGTGAAACAAATATGCCATTACAGAAACCAGAAGTTTGTCTCCTGTTTATTTTTAGCGCCACAATGCTCAAAATGAGAAGAGAGAAAGAGAGAAACTACTCACACAGGATCACTTTGAGATACTGTACCGTTCTGGTTATTCATAAAACACATAAAGATTTTATCATGGCAAAAAACAATACTTATTCAGGTCCATGCTTATGAGTTTAACTGGAGTTTGCGCCGGTCTGAAACGGCACCGCACACGATGGGAGGGTTGCAAAAAGTCCTGAGAACTCCTCCAATACTCACACTGTATTGTTGAATTAATACCTTGACCGCCAATCAAAAGTGGATTCTGTCGGCGTACCTAATATAGTGTCCTGTAAGTGTATATTTACAATTTTAAGACCCACCAATGTGAATATTTTAGAATGGTTTCGGTGATGGGCTGTGGTGGCCATGTATGGTTCTTCCACACGCTACCAAAGCAGCCGGCCGCAGCTTAAAATACTACATTGTCCCGTTGACGGTAAATCATCCGTCTTTCTTGTAACCGATAAGACCGTCTTCTTGGACACCACGGGACATCAAAAAAGAGTCAATAAAAGTCAATGAAACATTTGAAAAGAGTTTAGCTAATTCCTGCTCGCCTGCCCTCGCTAATACCCTGGCATCTTATCATGTTGTGATTTCCATGTGCACCACATGACTTGACTATTAGCCTGCTTATTTTGTGTGACAAGTGAGTATTAAAGTGACTGATTCTAGTTTTCATCCATCCATTTTCTCCCGCTCATCCTGTTCAACAAACGAAAAGCGGGCTACGACCCGAACGGTCACCATTCAATCGCAGCGCAGCATTCTTGTATCGAGCGCATCCATGGACGCATGGGAAAAACAATGCAAACTGCTCACTGAAAAGCCCAAATTATGATATGAACCCAAATTCTTTTGAGTTTGAGGCAGCCGTGCCATCCAGGTGTTCTTTTTAGGATTGATTACATTCCTCGCCGTTTCAAATAATACCCAGAAATCCCTCACAACTTTCCGCGAATGTGAACGCTGCTGCTCAAGGCCGTCTGTGACAAATAGCAGAAGTGAAACGGATGAAGCTTACATGCACATTAGCATGTACTGTAAATCCTCCTGGTCTCATCGACTCCCTTCATTATTCTGCCGTGTGCAAGCGGGCGTGGGAGACACTTTTGCAAACCCGAAACACCCTCACAGAGATGATTAGTTCACTGTGAGTCAGTCGGACTTTTGGGAACTGGGCCCAAAATGGAGCTGCATGTGACCACGAAACTGAAGAGACGTTTACTGTCGCCATTCGGAGCTTTAATTTGGACCTTTGTCCGTCCGTAGTGTCCAGCGGCATGCGGACCTGCACGCAGCCGTGGTGGCGTCAGTTCCCATTCGCAGGTGCCTAGGGCCTCGCCACACCTTAGGATATACGACGCTTTGTTGAGCTTTCTGTTTGGTTTGATGAGTTTGTATTTTTAACCCTTTCATGCACCCTGTAACCCGATAACATGATAAGCTGCCCACTGTCGTCACCGCTGTCCCCTGAAAGGGTTAATAATAGAATCTTTTCCACTATTACATATCGGTAAAAAAGAACAGTTTGTCTGTCTTATGACAAATGTTGAGCAATGTTGTGGGTTGCAGTCATATGAAGGCGAATAGGCTCGGTAAATTTCCTTCCAAGTCACTCCACTTCCCGTCGCTGATGTCATGTTGTTCCTTCCCCCCCGAAAGCACAAGTGGTTGCAGCCCAGTGGCGCTCTCCATTTTGCCACATAATTGCCACATTTTGCTTAATCATGTTCACCTTTGTATCTATCTGTCTATCTTTCAGACAACCGACGTTTGGTTCGCTTGTCGCACGAGTGCTGAATTTTGCCTTTATTTTTTTGTTTTAATTCGCCCTGGGAGAGGGAAAAAAAACGGAATAATGAACTCAAACTTATTGCCTTGACTTCACAAGTCACAAGACCTTTTTTTTTTAATGCTGGAGTCGATTTTCTGTCTTTTACCGTTTGTCCTCACATGTCTGACGCAATACGTCATCAGGTACCCGTTCGCCCATTAGTAAAAATAATTTCTTCCTCTTTCTGTTCCCCTCCATAGTGGATGCCATCAGCAAAGGTCTTTCACTACCCAAAAGTGGGCAGCAGTCCATGGACCTAAGTGTCTCCCACAGGCTGGTTCATCCAGGCCGAGATTCGGCTATGCTGGCCCCCCACCGTCCCTTGTTCCTGGGACCCTTTACCTCTCAGCCCTGCTCTCAGTTTCCATACCAACACTTGCAGGTACGTACAAACGTGCCCTTGAGTCCTCGCAGATGGATTTGCACCTGCGCAAACTCAGACCGTTGGTCGCCACCGCCTCATCACTGTTGTGAAGCAGCAATGTTTTCCATGGACCACTCATTGGTAGCGTGGTCCTTGCGAATTTTCATGTTTGGTTTCATCATCATTTTCTTCTTGCAGTACAACACCGAGCAAAGGCAAAGGGAGATGGAGGCTGAGAAGCAAGAAGAGCTGCAGCAGCTAATACGAAAGAGCAAAAATGAACAAAGTGAGTGTTCCTGTGGACAAGATTGATTGACTCACGGTGTTCGATTCTGTTCTT
The DNA here is from genome assembly GCF_054856545.1 of Hippocampus guttulatus. NCBI lineage: Eukaryota > Metazoa > Chordata > Actinopteri > Syngnathiformes > Syngnathidae > Hippocampus > Hippocampus guttulatus. The sequence continues at coordinate 17,584,585 of NC_141268.1, read as the reverse complement.
GGCAGATTGGTGACATGGTCTTTATCTGAGTCACTGCATCTATGTTCCAATAAAAAGGGGATTTCCAGCCATTTTGCGCTCAGATTCCAAGGAAATTGCGTTAATGCAAAAACCGACGTCAAACCGGACAGATTGTTTCAGGAAGCACCTCAAGCTGTACCCGATACAGGAAACGGAGAGTGGCCTCGGGGACAACTTTTGATGTTGCTATTCGTCAACCATCCTGCTTGCGCCATTGTTCAGAAGAAATATTGCGGATTTTCCTCATTTTCTCAGTTTCACTTGAAAGGGTGCGGTTGGCCTGTCGGTGCAATTTGGAGGCGTCCAAAATTCCTCAAGGAGAGAAAAATATGGAGTCATAGTGTTCGCAGAAGTGGTCATGATTTGATCTCGACATTGACCTGCAGGTGCGGTAGCCAGTCCACTGGTGAGGCAGAAACTCAGAGAGCACATCATTATGAAGAGCCAGCCCACCCATGACAGGGTCACCCCCAAACACAACAGTCCCACGCCAGGATACGGGTCAGTCCAAACAAACAAACAAACAAACAAACAAAAAAGAGAGTCCTCTGAGTGTACATTTGTGAAACAAAATTTGTTTTGCTTACCAAGGCGCCCACTTCCAGACATGCCCCCAAAGTCTCAGTCGTCACCCGGTGACATCCAGCGGAAGGAACTGCGGAGAACAGGTGCGCCGTTCTTCCTTTCTTGTTCCCGTCTCCATGTGAGAAAAAATAAATACTTGTGATTTTTCCATTTTAACTGTCTTTGGATTTCGTCAGCCACAAAAACAGAACAAAAAAAAAAAACGAACGGGAGCGTACTCTCTGTTAGCATGAAGGCGAGTTTTGAAACGCCAGGCCTGCAGGGCCAGAAAGAGAATACGAGAGAGCAAAATCTCCCAAGTCGTAAAAGCAACAGTGACAGTGAGACACAAAGAGCAAAACAGTTACATAACATTGACTTAGGTATGTGTAAAATGAACTGTGTGAGAGTACAGCAGGTTTCTCTCACCGTGAGAATGACAGGAGGTGCGGTTAGATCCTCTCGCGAACATCCGAAAGCACACCAAGCACGACTTGCTTTACTGGGATTATTAACATGCTTTATTCCAGTCGTCTATTGTTTTTGGTGGTTTTTTTTTTTTTTTCTGAACCAGATACTGTTTGTTTGGTTTTTGTTTTTTGAGTTGGGGCAGTACCGGACGCTGAAATAAACATTTTATGCCATTGACATGGTTCGGATATTGGCTTAATCTCTTTAGCGGATGTTAAAATTTTAACATTGAAGTTCATAGCTTTACTTCATCTGTGTGGTGCTCTCTTTTTTTCTGAGGCACTTTGTGCGTCTTTCATTTCTGTTTTCTTTAGGCTGCCATTCACGGGCTAAATATAGATATATATTTGCATGTGAGTGTTGTGCGTCGTGCGCGTGTTTCCTCACGTGTTTATTTCTGTTTTTTGTGTATGCATGCAGTGTCTGAGCCGACACTGAAGTGGAAGTTAAAGAAACTCATCAGCACAAGACCAAACCCGTTGCAGAGAAAGATCAGCGCCCCTCCTGCGGTCAAGCACAGGACAGAAACTCTCGGTAGACGATTTGCGCGCTGCTTGGACCAATGTACCATCGGTGACCCTGGTGTATTTTGGCAACACATGATTTGTTGTTGAAACATATTTCCGATGCCGATCGTGGCTGATTTACAAAGATCTCACAAACACTGGCTTAATATGGCAAATCTGTCTTCCAGACTCTTCTCCCAGCAGCACTCCGGCATCCAATCGTAGCTCTCCCAACGACAGCCTCCATTCAGACAATGGAACCCTCCCACTCGCTCACGAGGTACCGACAAGTGGATATCCTCCGCATGAGATCGGACTTTCCGATCTGTATGAGTTGTCGTGTTTGGGTTGCACCTTATGTGTTCGATAACGTAAGCCTTTCTCTCGGGTGCCTTCATTTTCTTCAACGCGTGCTCGCCATCACGTTACAAATAAACAGCAATAGCAAATGCCTTGACAAGAATGTGTCGACATGATACAGAGCAGTCCGTGGTGGTATTTCCTGTTGTTTGTTCGCCAGAGCAACAGTCAGAGCGTCCGCTGGGCGCCGCACTATTTACGGTCCCATTTTAATGATCGCGTCTCATAAAAATAGTTGCAGCGACGTTGTGTGTGTATGTAGCGCTACAATAACATGGCCTCAAATTACTCGTGGCGTGATGCACAATATTTTGGAGCTCTTTCGCAGATGATAATGAACAGGATGTTTTTGGTGATCAGCTTTTGTGAAAGATCGATATAAGTCAGGATGTATCGTAATGTATTGTATCATTTGCACAGTCCTTTTGCACTCAATACGTTCATCTGATTTAGGCCCAAAAGCTTCTGCTGAAGGATGGGCGATTGGCCAATTTCACCCTGCCCACCAATCCAACCGCCAGGCCCAACATCACTGCAGGACTTCCCGCGCAGGTGAGTCAGTCTTTCAGCGTTGACAATGGATTGTTTTCAAGGAGTCGACGTTGGGAGTGTGAAGAAAGGGAAATGCTCGAGTGTGGTCATCTCTTTAATGGGCCAAACCCAAATTCTTTGCATAGTTGATCTATTAAGGTTAGTGCTCCTTTTGTTGCTGCGTTGACTACCGTGAGGAATTTCATCGAGAGTGATCCGTGTGTTGAGATTGCGTTCAGAAGAATAAAAGCGCGTTGTCTTATGTCCTCGACATCTCTCATTCTGTCTTTCCCTTCTCCACCTTCTTAATTTGTTTTATCTAGGTTGACCTGCGAGTAGCCAGGACTCTGGCAGTATCCGCTCTGCCTCAAGTCTACTTACCTCTCGATGGAAATTTTCCAGCCCAGGCTCACGGCTTGCAGCCCGTACTCATATTGGAACCGCATACCGGGCTTGTACAATCGCAACTCATCTCCTGTGAGTCACGAATGACTTACTGAGTTTGTCCTGTTGCAACAAATACAAAATAGCTCAACATTTGGCAATCTGCAGATATATTGTGGCACAGATTCAGGCAAAGAAAACATTTTGGTTTATTGATTCCATTTTTTTTTCATTGTTCTTTGCAAAATAAATAAGAATGAAATCATTTCCCTTGCAAGCTAGTCTTCATGAACACATTGAGCAATGTTTTTTAAAAAGCTAGTGACCCTTGCAGGTCAGGTATTTGTCACTAGTTGTACCTCCAAGGGGTAAATTAAATACCCCCCCCCCCCCCCCCACACACACACACACACACGCTGCTGGGACTGTATTATAATAAACACAAGGCCTCCTCCTAGTGACCATTGGGTGTTAATGCATTCTCCAGTCTTCAGTCGTATCCTACATATAGTTCAGTTGGTTTTGAGATGTGGCTTTTTTTTTTTTTTTTTAGACGTCTGGGGGGTTTTTTCAATGCAAATCATATGCATGAACTATGAATGGTTCTTTTTATTCTAACTGAATTCCATCTTACACTCTGTGCGTTTTGATCATTTTCTGATGTTCCTCTCTCTTTTCTTTTCCTCCCTTTCTTTTTTTTCTGCCCCTCCTCCTATTGTATTCCCGTATTGTGATTGCCCAATGTTCACAGATCAAGGTTTGAGTCCTCCTTCCCTGCAACAGCAACGACACTTGACTTCCCCTACAAGAAAGGAAGGCCTCAACACCTTTTCCGCCCACAAACCTTTGGAGCGAACACGCTCCGAACCTCCGCCCTACAGCCACTCGCCCTTGACTCTGCACGCCGGCCTTCAGTGTCACACTCAGCACCAGCTGCCTCAGCAATGCCACAAGAGTGGCATGGAGAGGTTCAAGTTGAATTCCCTCCTGAGCAAGGTGAGGATTTGTGGATGCACACGCACGCACGCTCCACTCAAATTCGTTCAATATTAGGGTGGTTGTAGCAGTGATTCCCAACCACTGTGCTGAGGCACGTAAGTGCGTTATGAGAGGCAAACAATGTATCTTTGTCCAAATTATGCCAGCAGCGTATAGTGACAGGCAGAATATTTCAATACTATTGGATGGTGAAGAATATAATGAACCTGTGTGCCCACCTGTTGCCATTCATACCGCAGAATGACTTTCTGCGTCTTTGTCAGCTTTGTGTTTCCTCTAAGCAGGCCCAATTTGTGAGTAAAGGTGACCGAGATCATTCTTATTTCAGTGTACGATTTATACCTTTTGTGACATTATTGTTTTGTGACACGCTGTAAGATTTTTGAAAGGTAAAAATGTATCCTTCGTCTCAATAATGGTTGTGTGAACTTCCTAATGTCCACGTCTTCATTTGACACAGATCCCATCGGAGGACATGGACCTGGAGGAAATTGGATCAGAGTCCGGATCCGTGTGCGGCTCTGAACCGGGCTCGGTTTGTGAGGACAACTGTCGCAGGAGACAGAGCTCAGCCAGTACGGACTCGGTTTATGACACCGAGTCCACCACCTCTTCACGGGAAAGCCTGATTGAGACCTCGCATTCCGTCGGCCAGGTAAAAATCAACGTTGTTTTGTGTATGCGAGACCTCACCACTGGGCTCTGAACAAAGCCGCTGAATGAATAATTATTTTGAAATCCAAACTTGCATGTTGTAATCCAAAATCTTCTCGATCAAATATCCGCCGATGACTGAAATACAAAGCTAAGGATTTATTTCCATCTTTTCTTGAGTGTTGAACTGAATTAATTGCGCCACCTTTAATATTTGTTTTAACATAAGGGGGCGCTATAGCTTTAAAAAAAACAGCTGACGCCGGTCTTAGACTCAATTTCAAGACAGACTCACTTAAGTGTCAAGAGTGGTTGTGGGATACACGGGATGGAAATTTGATTTGATAGTTTGTCATGTGTCCCCGCTTGTTCTATTCTTATATTCTGATCGCTTCACGTGGCAATCACAGAGGCAGTTGGTGCATCGATCAGGATTCCACATGGACTCGCCTAACGTGCCTATCCTGATGTGGCCTCACCAGCCTTTGGTCCGAACCCAGTCCTCTCCGGCGTCTACCTCCCTGCCTCCCCTTCCCAATGCATCCGCAACCGTGCCCGTTTCTCTGTCCAGTCCTGCTCCAGATGTGAAGCTCCGCTTCACCACTGGTGAGTCACGCAGAAAGAAACCAGAAACACTTTGGGGTTTTTTTTCTTTCTCTGCCTGTCAACATTTCCTCTGTGTTCAAAAATCTTGCGCATTAAAAAAAAAAACCCCCTCTTCAGTCATGTATTAAACACAGAACAGTTCATCTGCACTATGATTTCATGTTTCAAAAATGACCATTGACAGATTCGACACCTTTAAAGCATTTTTTTTATTCCCAACTCAAAATGATTGAACTCTTGAATGGCGGTTTGGTTTCGAGGCTGTTAATGTTTTGCTGTCAAAGCTCTGGGAATCAAGCTACCTCACACCAAGTCCAACTCGTCTGTGCCATGTTTATTGTCCTCTGACTTGCACATGTATATTGAAGTGGCTTTGGCTCGGAACTGGTGCGGCTTTGTGGCCAGTCGCAAGGTGGAACCACTCACCCCAGCTGACATTCTCAAAATCCGACCCTGGCAGTCTGGAAGCTGCAACTGGCATTTATTTGGGTTTTACGAGCCCCGCTCTAACAGCACCAAATTTTAAAAAACGGATCAGACGGGTGACTTTGGATAGAATCTGAAGAAAATAAAGTGCCTGGTCGCTTTTGCTCACAAGTGACAGCTTGTGTATTTTGACATAAAAAGTAATTAGGTTGTGGGTAGAAAGTGGTGCTGACGCAGGATCTGGCCACCCACTGCTTCTCCGGAATGGGTCAAATGCAGAGAACAGTTTTTGCTGTTCATTAAATGTGACATAGTATGTTTAACCTTGTGTGTGTGTGTGTGTGTGTGTGTGTGTGTGTGTGTGTGTGTGTGTGTGTGTGTGTGTGTGTGTGTGTGTGTGTGAAGGAATAGTCTATGACGCTCAGATGCAAAAGCACCAGTGCACCTGCGGGGACAACAGCAGCCACCCCGAGCATCCCGGGAGAGTCCAGAGCATTTGGTGCCGACTGCATGAAAGAGGCCTGCGGAGCCAGTGTGAGGTCTGAAACCGAATGAGGCATTGCTTCATTGCTGACGGGGAATGTCATGTTGGTTTTCTTTTGAGATCGGATGTCAAAACCCGACTGTATTTTTGTGTGCATCCGCGTTGGCTTTGTAGCATCTCGGAAGTAGGAAGGCCACTTTAGAAGAGCTGCAGTCGGTCCATTCTGAAAAACACGTGCTCCGGTACGGCACCAACCCTCTGCACCGCCTCAAGATCGACAACCCCAAGTTGGCTCGTAAGTGTCGCAGATCAATTGACATCACTATGTCCAATCCAAATCATTTATAAAGCGCGCTCGAGAACAAGTCACTGACATAAACGGTAATTCAAATAAGAATAATAACACCCTGACTGAATGTAATCATTTTTTGTTGTTTTTTTTCCCTGTAGGAATCTTGGCTCAACGTATATTTGTAATGTTACCATGTGGAGGAGTGGGGGTGAGTGTAACTGCCTGCATGGCGATCTTACATCTTTCAATCGCCATTCAGGAATCTTACCACATCTTTCATTGCATCACCATAAAGTAAATTTGACACTCGTCATGACTTAATTAAGCAGACAGACCTTCAAGTCGTGTAGTTTTTGTGCACAAGAAAAAAAGAAGGTGGTGTGGGGGGTGGGAGGGAGGCAAGAAACGAATTTGTTTTGAAGCAGCAGTGATGGTAAACTTACTCAGGGAAAATCGACATCTTGATGGTAAAAATGCTCCTGTAAAAAAAGAAAATTCTCTGTGAAGCAGTCAACATGACAGAAAAGGCATTCATTTGAAAGGAGAGGAGAGGAAAGGAGGGGAGTGGGGGGGTATCAGTTGATAAGACGACTGATCCTGCCTGGATTTCCGTCTCATGACTTTTCTTGCGGAGTTATTGGAACAAGATGGCAACGCTTGTGATAAAAGAAATTCCTCTGATTTTATTCTTCCACAGTGGGACGCTGCCAGACATGTGACTGAATAAAAAAAAGGAGTCGTGTAGAAAGCGGCTGGATGTTGACTTGGATCCATTTTGGTTTTAGATTTTTGAAGACGATTTAAATAGTTGATGAAACGTATAAATCCGACTTACTGTCGCTTTAACCCTGGGGGGGAAAAAAAACCAACCCGTCTTTACAAAGTAATCAAACATTACATATTGTATGTAGAGCTAGACGCAATGTTGAATGAATTCTTGTGTTATCTTGTTGACAGGTCGATAATGACACGATCTGGAATGAGTTTCACACAGCAGCAGCGTCTCGTATCGCTGCCGGCTGTGTCATCGACCTGGCACTCAAGGTGGCGCAAGGAGACCTGAAGGTGCGTCTTTATTGCTCAATAAATTCTCAACGCTGATAATTAAGCAGGCATTTCAAAGCTGAAGTGAAACAGGGTAAAACACTCTCTTCAAATAATAAACCTGAAACAAGGACACTCGCGAACGAGTATCCTAACGGTGGCAAAATTGTATGCCGTTCAGGGATTGCGGCGCCAGCACTAAATACAATGTGGAACAAGAAATCCGAACTCTGACATCTAAATCTGAAACATTCTTTTTTTTAACATTGTATGTAAATGGGAAAACCCTTTCACCCTTTTCTAAGTCACTGGACATCATATTCCCTTGGATCTCATATTCCCCAACTTGTCCTTGGGTTCACGTTTTAAATTATCCTTCAGCCGGGATCCACGCATTGAGAACAGCTTACTGAAAACGATTGAAACACACACGCACACGCACACATAAACAAAACTATTTATTTATTGTGTATTGTATTGTATTTGTGTTTTTAACTGCTTGTTGTAAGGTGTCCTTGAGTGCTTCGAAAAGGCGGCCACAAATAAAATGTATTATTATTATGATGACGATGATTTATTTAGTTATTTATTTATTTACAAGATCAATGACATTGGTTGACTTGATTGTGTTTCTAATTCCCAATCGGATTTTTTTTTTCTTTTAATTTCATTCGACAGTGTTTTAATGATCACTTTAATGTTCCAAATGTTCATACCGGTATAGTATAAGTTTTTAACTGTATCATAAAATGACAGAATACAAAATCTACTCACCCTTAGTCACCAATACATGATTTACATGCTTTACCTGATGGCTGTTCTTAATAAGTGCTAAATTACACACACTTGGTCTTGGTTGACTTTTTTACAATCAAGCCCAGCGAGAAGTCTCTCTTAATAGGACATACCGGGTAATTAATTATCCTCCCTTCCACCCCCCACTCACTATGTAGTTGCTTGTTTGCATTTATTAGTTCCGAGCGAAGGTAAACATGATTGTTTGTCGACATGGATTTGTCACCCTTATTGACTTACCTGCAGCAGCACCTCCAGGTGTAAACACACAGACGCGAATCTTTTCCCGAGTGATGTGTGGCACATTTCAGTCGGTGAGGTGTTGAATTTATTTGAATTTCTTTTCCACTCCTTTTTCAGAACGGATTTGCAGTGGTGAGGCCGCCCGGGCACCATGCCACGCACTCCTCCCCTCTGTAAGCGCACTCTTTTTTTCTCTCTCTCTCTCTCTCTCTTTCTTTTTTTGTTTTTCCCAAAGCATTTATTACATATTAACTGCACTTTTGACTTGATCAAGACCGGGCCCATGGAGCATGTGTGAGGTTGAGTGCGCACTCTATGGGTGGGCGTGGATCTGTGACAGTCTTTGAATGGAAGCATTTAGCCTCATTCGGCTGCGACTGGTTGTGTGTGTCCTCGGCAGGGCATGTCACCACTTATTTATGGGATTCTATACTTTTTTTTTTTTAAATGAGATGACTGTATATACACTATATCCTTCACATACACAAACTCACTCACACAGTTTACAGCCAGTGCTGACACGAACATTCCTCCACTGTTTTTCACACATCACCATTTTTTTTTTCCACCGTTGCCGGGCGGGTGGGAAGAACTGCTCCGCCACATTCTACGCTCATTCCTCATCACATCCTGTTCGAAATGCTTAGAGAAATCTTTTGGCTCGAGGAGGAAATTTTATGATAAGCGTGTGTTCACTTTGTCACATAGTCTGTGGCCTCTGTATTTTGTTTTTCGCAGTTTCAAGATTTTGGACTCAGCGTGACATTCTCTTATTAAAACATTTCCCTCATCTCCGAAAAAGCCTTCATTCCGAAAATATTTACACGTTCGCGTGTCAAGGGCTGTCCGTGTTGTGACTGTCCCAACCTGTGTTCAATAAGCACCCACATGACTTGTTTTAGATGTCCCAACAGTCCATATGGTGGTTGTTTGATATTAATACGCTGATGATATGCCGATAAACACATATGGCCTTCCTGTTTGTCCACAGGGGTTTCTGCTTCTTCAACTCGGTGGCCATCGCTGCCAAGCAACTGCAACAGAAACTCAACGTGGGCAAAATCCTCATTGTGGACTGGGTGAGGTGCTATATAGCCTGACGCCAGTTTCCTTATGCGCAGGAAGAAACACACCATTTTACACGATTAGTACAAGAGCACTGCAGTCTTTTACAGTTGTGAACGCAAATAAGCTTCTGTTGTCGAGTTCAGTGCGTGATGCTGGAGCGCTCTCTTTTTCATCATTGCATTTCAATACAAGACAGCCATTTCTTCCTTTCTGAGAAATGTTGACATGGACGTTCCAAGCAATTCTTATTTGGGTTATGTCTGGAATGCCTCGCTTGTTAACCTAAATCCTTCTGTCGCCATCTTTGCCCAGGATGTTCACCATGGCAACGGTACCCAGGAAGCCTTCTACAACGACCCGAGCGTCCTGTATATATCGCTACATCGCTACGATAACGGCAACTTTTTTCCCGGTGGTGGACATCCTAATGAGGTAGCCATTGACAAAGAGCTGTCTTTTTCACCGCTTTCCCACGGGTAGAGTAACTGTCCGTTGCGAAAGATACCAAGATACCGTAGGCCCACTGGCAACCTCTTGTGTTGAATTCAATTGTTGCTGTTGGCTTAATATTCATACACTTGCATTGCCACCCATATTATCCGTATTGTGCTAGCTACATGCAGGTGAATGTGCACAACAGTCCGAATGTTGGAACACTAAGTGTTACATTATGCTTATGTGTTGACCAGAGCTCACTGTTACATTTTGTTGACATTTTTGTGTAAGAGTCCTCGAGTTCTCAACATGGGCCACAAAAGCTCCCATTTGTAGCTGCGGGCATGATGTCACGAAAAGATGTCCATTGGGTTAAATGGTGGTCATCTGTGACTGTGCATTCTGAGTTGATGTTTAAAATAAGTATGTTGTTCAATGGGAGGTCTATGATTAGGTAAGTGGTAGTTATCATTATGGGCCTCGGCAAGTCTTTTAGAAATCACTCTAGTCTTGCGTAATGTCCCCTTGAGTAGCACAAGTAAAGGCACTCATATCAACCACACTGGAGAAGCCCCTGTACTTAAAACTCAAATTCACTGAGAGATAATTATTGATAGTGCGCTCATCTGCTCACATAGCTCATGAATCTGCCACTGATGTAAGATGTCGGGGGGAGGAACTATCCGAATATATTCGATCCAGGTTAAAGCAATTCTAACCTCACTTTTGCTGTTGTGCTCAGTCTTCACTTGCTTTTAAATATCATCTGAGTTTTTATATTGTATTTGTCACATGTATATGGAGATTAGGGTAAACCTCATGAAAAAATGCTTACATGTCTTTGTTTTCATATATGAGCTGAAGATGCCGATGAAATTTGCCTGCGGCCTTCCCCAAAAACCAAGTGCGGCGATTGTTCACAGTTCCATTGTGCCCATGATCGAATTCACAACTCATTCAATCCCACACGTTCCTTCATCTTTTTCTGCCACTCCCCCTCCAATAATGAGGGTAAATGGTCAATGTTTTCCCATAAATTCCCCCGATGAGGACTGTACATAAAACACTCTGTTGACTTGGATGTGGTTTCGCCTTAAGTGGCCCCTCAACCTCTGTTTAGCTGCGCGGTAAACCGCTGGAGTCTAACTGTCCCCTCGTGTAGGTATATAACTCACCATGGGGCAAGGTTGTGATGTCATAGCCGTAACGCAGAGTGCTGTGTACCACACAGTAACCAGCAAAGTCCTAATCGATTCCAGCAACGCTTTCAACATGAAAGGAGGACGCAGAACAGAAGAGAGCACAAGATACTTGGAGCAATAGTAGGAATTGTGTGACTGTTTGGTGTGTGTGCGTATGTGTGTGTGTGTGTGGCGCACACGCCCGTGTGGCTGTGCGCGCACGCGCAAGCAAGTACATTACCAGTTGGCAGAGGATGGAAGGCCTCATGTGTTTTGTGTTTGCCCTGTGAACATCCCGTCCTCAGAGAGAAGAATGGAGTCGGGCGCTCTGCAATGCTCATCAGCATTCCGCCATACACATGCACACACACTACCACACCTTGTTGCCAAGAGGGTGTCAATCAGCCTCCACACGCTCCCTTCAAACTGACACATTGACGGATGGCAAAGGCCTGAGAGAGGGGCTAAATGGCTGTTAGCAGGACTACAAAGAGAACGAGGAATCCTTCGACCTTTATTTTCCAAGACTGGGCCTCAGTTCCCTTTTAGTTCACGTTAATACGTAGGGTCGAAGGAGCTCCCTTGGCTCGACCTAAATGTAATGTTGCAGCAGTTGAAAAAAAAAAACCCAGAGTGCACATTTCAATTAACATTTTGAACATTTGCCCTTACTGTGCGATTACAGGTCGGTGCGGGGGCAGGCGAGGGCTTCAATGTGAACATTGGATGGACAGGTGGTTTGAAACCTCCCATGGGTGATGCGGAGTACTTGGCTGCATTCAGGTAAAAATAACATTTGTTGCCATCAATTCTTGACATCAGTCTCAGGAATACAGCTTTTAAGTAACATACTTTGTTTGTTTGTTTTTTTTACTTACGATGGCTTTATCCTTTTTCAAAATGAAAACATGTTAAAGGTTATACATGTTTTTGAAAAATATCAAGTATGTGTGTTTGAAGTAATTGTGGTATATTTTTTCGTTTGAATATGTCATTATTCTATTTTGAATACTCATTTTACTTAGGTCCCAGTGAGGATAAATGCTCCAGAAAATGGACGGATGGATGACTTTTAAATTGTACGCCTACAGAATAGAATTTGTTATACAAGTACCGGTAAAAATTGCGGAGCTGAACTTTGCTGTGTATTAAATCCACAAGCCAGGGCAGAAACATGAAACTTCTCTGTTAGATGGGTCATCCGAAAAATGTCAAGGGTAAACAATATTCACAATGCTTACATATTTGCCTTTTAACAGTGTACCTACACTATGATTTGATCAAGCTTCAGGCATTGACAGTCATATAATCTCTCCTCTCATGATAAACCAATCCACAGAAAAGAATTTAGACTTTTGGCTGTCACTCACCTCATATTTTCTTTGATTTGTTTTTATTTTCCGATCATAAATTTGTTTGTTCAGCTCAATACTGTGAAATGTTTCCACTCGTGGCTCACCACCAGATGATGAAACCGTGTTACAGATCAACATCCCTCTCGCTTGGTGGGTGGGCCCCTTGTCAAAGGGAAATGCTAATGAGCTTACCCATAATGATTTACAAAAAAAGAAGCCATAGGCCTGGGTTGCCGGCTTTGAAACAGTAAGTCCAGTGTTTACTAGAGTTTAGAACAGTAATTAAGGAACAACTGGTTCTTTCCGGAGTAGTTTTTTTTTTTAACCCAGTATCGGGAAATAAGAACTGTAATGTGTAAAACTTCCTTAGCTAACCACAATCTTTACAGCACAGGTGTCAAAGTCAAGGCCCGGGTGCCAGATCTGGCCCGCCACATCATTTTATATGGCCCGCGAAAGCAAATCAAGCATGCCAAGTTCCATGATGCTTGCTAAAGTCTGAACCAAAACTTCAAATTGTCCTATGTAACTGATGACACGCGTCACATTTCGATCATTAGTCAATGTTTTCAAATGAACACATTTTGCAGTGAATTCAGTTTGCCTTTTGCAGTAATCCACAATAACAATCATTATTATTGACTTCTGATTTTAAAACTAGTTATCCATCAATTTGTTGTGCGCTGTGTATGTAATATGTGGAGGTGATTAAACATTTATATGGTTTCTCCAAATTCATAACGGCCCTCCAAGGGAAACCGTAACTACAATGTGGCCCGCGACAAAAATGAGTTTGACACCCCTGCTTTACAGTATTTGCAGTATTGTGTGGTTCTGAGGGGGCGAAGGTTCCTGGTAAGGATGTACCATAGCCTCAGGGGAAGTTTACATGACAGCATTTTCAACCATTTGGGCCATTCTTTACACACGCACGCACACACACACACACACACACACACACACACACACACACACACACACACACACACACACACACACACAATTTGAGGCTAAAAAAGCAATCATATTCATGTATGTTGTAAATCCCAATTCATCACAGGGATATGTTGCAACCCCGCTCCCACCACCCCCCAAAAAGAGGGAAACCTTGTAAAACTTCTTTTCTGAATTCGGTCAACACAACAATCTGTCTCAGCATTTTTAACGGGCATTTGTATGGCTGTGTTGTAACTGAGCAGAATAATTATGGTAGAAGGAGCCATCGTGGATGCATGGCCAACTTGCCATAGAAGTTGACAAAAATTTAAAATCGTAAATTATTTTCCTTACAACATTCATATCTGTATATCTAGCTAGCTAACTAACTAGCTAGCTAGGTAGATAGGTAATTAGCTAACTAACTAGCTAGATAGATAGATACACATCTGTCTATCCGGATTATTAGCTAGTTAGATAGATAGAATTCCCGGTTACAGGCAATTAGTTGATCTGTCCACCCAACATCAAATTGTGCTGCAATCAATCAAGGAATTGCTGTAATGAAGTCAAGAAGTGAGCAAAATCTGACATTCTTCACCAACTTCAAACAGTAGAGCACACATGGATGTGAATGGAACAATAATGTCTCACTGCATTTGTTCTCATTAGGTGATTAGAGCAACGAAAGGCATAACAGGCTAAATGGACACAATTTAACGCATCGTAAGTTTCTGTTTATGCTGTCCGTGCCCTGCCAGTTTTCGAAGTTTAATTTGAGTCCATTGTTTGGATGACAGGGTCTTCCGGACTCTCCTCAGGATGGAGGAAAAAGCGAGCCAGACTCAGGTCGCTGGTGATGTGTGTCAGTTTTTGGCTGCCTGTATGTGACAGGCTTGTGGTTCCCAGTGGTGGAGAGACTCAAGTACAATCAAGCAAAAGCTCAGTTGCACCGAGGTGAGGTGTCATGATGTTTTGTGTATGTTTGGAGGATCACGACGGTGGGCCATATTTTAGGTGAATCTATTGGCCAGTAGCTTTTGGTGTTCATCTTTCAATGGCTGCTGACACCTCCCAAAAGTGTGGAGGAAAGAAGAATACAGAGGAGGAGAGAGGAAGAAGTAGGGGGTGCAATTGTTTGAGAATCCAAAGGCGGCGTAATTAGGCCCAATGGATCCCAGATGGGTGGCTGTCAGTGACGTGAGAAGAGGGACGAGCTCCTAATAGGAACCAGACGCACACAAACGCCTTTGAAGTGCCGCCGTAGGAAAGAGAGAATCAAACGCGGCATGGGCCGTGTGCGCGCTTTGGCAGCCGGTGAGGGAAGGAAGTAGGAACCAAGGAAAAGTGTTCTCCCTGGAGTGCACAGGGTATCTGATTTCTACCTGTTTGTGTCGCAGGCCTTCCCTCGCACGTTGTTTTCACAAGCGCTCCCTTTGCACATGTTCTCACCCCTTGCTGCTCTTCCCACCAGTCCAATCAAAACCGATGACACGCGTCACATTTCGATCATTAGTCAAATGTTTTCAAATTAACACATTTTTCAGTGAATTGTCAGTCACACTATCGATGGAGCATCCATCGTCACCATTGTCTTTCATGTTTCTTTTGTTTGTCATGTTGATTGAAACCTCAAAGGTCCAAAGTGATCAGATCTGGGACAAATTTTCTTTTTCGGAATTGAAAACATATTCTCCCAAAGGAAAGGATGGAAATAGAAATAATGTGTCGCAGTGTCAAACATTTAAAAAGCAAATGTTGTACAAATGTAAATAATAATGTAACCGCAGTTAGTTTTAGCTAAATCGCTTACTTTGACGAATGAGGCTGCATGCACCTTGCAAGTGTCATTTTCATGGTAAAAAAAGTGGTTAGCCTCACACTTATGAGGTCGCAGGTTGGAATCTCAGCTATGGCCTTTCTTATGTGGAGTTTGCATCTTTTCCCTGTGGTTGCTTCGGTTTTCTACGGGTACACTGGCTTCCTCCCATAATCCAAAAACATGCATGTTAGATAAATAGTCCAGGGGTGTGAATGATTGTTTGTCTATATGCCCTGCAATTGACTGGCGACCAGTGCAGGGTGTACCCTCGCCCAAAGCCAGCTGGGCGAGGGTAAAGCGGATCAGAAAATTGATGTATGGATGGATAAATGCAAAGGAAATAAAAATGTTTCTTTCTGAAATTACAAAAATACCATATAGTGAAATTAATTTTTAAAATGCTTGAAAGAGCTTCATTGGAGGAATGTGAAAAATGTAAATCGGGGCTGCATGGCTGCTGGTACCATGTAGCTTTAGCACTTGCTAGCCTCTATGTCTTCGCCATGACAGTTTTTAGTCCAAATTCTTAAGAGGAGCTCAGATTTCGGGGTTCATCTGTTAACTCCAAACAGGCCCCTAATCTCGGCGAAGGCATGAAGTCATCATGTTTACATTTGCCTGTGATCCTCCGCAGAGCCGTGGTGATGCCCATCGCCCACGAGTTTTCCCCTGACGTGGTGCTGGTCTCAGCCGGATTCGACGCAGTCGAAGGCCACTCGCCGTCGCTGGGCGGCTATGTGGTCACAGCCAAGTGTAAGACTCCGTTGGTCTTGCATTCACAGATGGAAGCGCAAAATTGATCTGGATTCAACTTGATGTGTGTGCTTGTGTCCTACCAGGTTTTGGGTTCCTCACTCGACAGTTGATGTCACTAGCCGGAGGTCGCGTGGTTCTGGCTCTGGAGGGGGGACATGACCTCAAGGCCATCTGTGACGCCTCTGAAGCCTGCGTCAGCGCCTTGCTGGGAATGGAGGTGAGAATGTGTGGATGGGTGATTACATCTGTGTGTGGGGGTGGGGGGCCTTCACATACCAACATGCCTCCTTTCTGTACGTCAGGTGGAGCCTTTGTCCCAATCAGTGTTGGACCAAAAGCCTTGCGAAAACGCTGTGCAGTCACTACTGAGTGTCATCCAGGTTCAAGGTGAGCAAAAATGACCAAGACACACCACAGCTGGCAGCATCAACAGGGAGAAACAAAAAAGCACATATTTTCCGTCAGATTCACTCGCATCTTTAATTTGACACTTGACGGGTGGACAGGCAACCTGAAACTCAACCATTTGGATACAATAAACAGTAAATTCTCTGTAATATGGCTCCTAAAGGTAACACTTGAACAGTAGCAGGAGCTCATCTGTTAAGACTTGAGCTTTGGACCTCAAGAATGACAGTTCAAGTCCCGTTATGGACTAAGGTCATGTGTTATGTGACATTTTCCCTTGCGTGTTTGCATGTCATGTACTTCACTGTGTGATCAAAAAAAAGTTTTTTTTTTTTTTAAACATTTACCTACTGTAACACAACAACAACAACAAAACAACACTCTAATAAGTGACGTTTTGGATAAAAGTGTTTTTAATCTTAGGTCTGCTCAACCTTGGCTTGGATAACTAAACACTCTAAATTGTCCATTTTTGCTATTATATTATTTCGTCAAAGAATTTTTTTTTTGGGGGGGTTAAATAGTTTTTTGTTAGTTTTTGCGGACTGTAATAACCTTGCTCTGTGCGGAGGAGGGTTAGACCCGATATTGATAATTTTGCAGAAAAGTAGGGAGGGCTGCGCCACTGTGGGAGTGGTCACATCTGACTTCAATCATGGCCAATTAAAGCGGCTCCTTTCACTCCCTTCAAACGCGGCGCGCTAGTTGCGCACTACAGTCGCGGCGTGGCGGAAACACACCTGCGCTGTTAAGTAGGCAGATGGAGACGGTCCCCCTGCCCCGATCATTCGTGTGCCCCATGAATAGCTTTGCCGCCCAGTGGGATGACTTCCCCGCTGTGAACATATTTATGAATGAAATTATGTTGCACCAGACCAGCTATCGACACTGCACTGGTCTGAGCAGACGCAAGGTTCATATCAACCTTCTTCCACCAAATTGAGTATCTCCAAGACACTCCGTCTGAAGCGCCAGCCTGCCCAGCTTGGTCTAAGACATTTTTACAATGTCAAAGTGTTACATCAAACATTGCCTGTGTACCGAATAGACCATGTAATGATAGGAACAGTTTAAGCCTGGAATGGATTCATTTCTATTATTTCCTTTGGGGAAAGTTTCCATTGGGAAATCGAACAAAGGTCGCGCAGCATCCCGGCATAGTTCCTTTTCTATTTTCTGTAATTGAATCTTCCGAAGTGCTCACCTTCTTTTTCTTCCTCCTCATCACCGCCGCTCCCCGATCACCTCTCCTCCTTGACACCCCCGGCGCTCATCCCTCCCTCCAGCCATCCCACACACACACGCACTCGCACACACAATGCCGCCCTGGCTCCAATTATCTTCAAACGCTTCTCTGGCACACGACCTTCACAACATCCCCTCCTGATTGCGCACAAATGTTATCCCAACCAAATTAGATTAATTAAAAATATTTGCAAAGCCACAGGAATGTTAAGCCTATGATTTAGGCCTGGAGAGAAATATATGGGAGTTGTATTCTCGCAACACATTGGCCTGATTGAAACTTCCTCTCAATGTGTGTCACACGCCCTTTCAGTTTACATTTCTGATGTTATCAACGGGGATATTTAGACAGCGGGCTGTTTGGACGGCGTGACATTAAACAGCGCCGAGCAGATGACAGCCTTCGCCGCTAACACGACATCCATCTTCCTACCCCTCCCTTTTCCGTTTCACTCCTGTCAGGTGACTACTGGCAGAGCGTGAAGGACTCGGCCGCCACCGTGGAGCTGTCCTACCTGCAGGCCCAGCGGCGATGGCTGAGGCGAGACTCGGACAGCGACGCCGTCGATGCCATCGCCTCGCTTTCCATGGGAGCTGGCACCTCCGACAGGTTAGCCAAATGTTTACGGCAAATGTGTAAAAAATCTGCCAGTACGGCGAAACGCCCGCCTATTCACGGTTTGCTCGTCACAAATGGAAACTTTCTGGTCGGATCCCGTTTGCCATTTTATTATACTTTTGACTGAGTAGTCAAAGACACACTTGTTCTTTCAATGATTATACCACAAACCACTCTCTGGTTACTTCCCGTCGCTGATGTTAAGCAACAACCAGCTGTTAGCTGTTGCCTTATACCACCGCCAATAGTGATATGGACTTTTCTCTGCATCATTTTAAGAAGTTTCTCTGGTTTTAACTTCGCAAATCGCATTATTTGCCTGTCGGACCTCGACTTAAAGGGAAAATCCAATTGAAAATGTTGTTTACAATGTTTTTTGTGCCCGACGAGTCCAAACACGATTTCTGCTTAATATTACATTTATGGAATTGATTCGGACTGAAAATGATGGGCTCAGTTTGAAAACAGGTGAGCCACGACGGCCGTTACCTGGGCACTTAGACCCTGTGATGTCATTTTCAGTCGACAGCAAGTGGCAAAATGGCCGCCCGCTGAGAGTGATAAAAATGGGCGGATTTTACTGCTTAATTCATATTCCACATACAATATTAATCAGAATATTGTTTTTAGACAAATCAGGAAACACAGAACATATTATGGTGTGGATAAGGTGCGCTCCATTAACCATGTTGTTACAGACAGGTTAGCGAAATGCAAACGTAAATCCGCCAAAAATCCGTTTGCTGTTAGCTGGTGGCCAATGCTAGCTGTAGTCAGATGTTAACATCCCGTCTGTTTGGACAGCATCTTTTGGTCTTACAGGAAGACCACAAAAAGAGTGCAATTAGGTTCGGTTAGCAAAAGGAGGGAGTTCACTGAACTGGTTTGTCGTGTGCTGAATCACATGACTCATAACGGTGCTTCTTGTTGAATCAGGAAAAACGCAGCAAAAATGCCAGAGAACAGTCATTCCACATGAAGAGGGAATCTTCGGAAGCAGACGACCTTCTCGCGTTCCTTAATGGAAGCACACACGCATACCCACGCGCACACACAAATGTGCCTTTGAAGGAGAGCAGACATGAATAGCCAAAAGAAATCATTCATTTTGCACTATGTACCAGCGTATGTTGACAGTTCAGAGAGATTTTTTTTTTCTGGTCCGGCGACAGTGATTTTTTTTTTAAAATCTTTTCAATTGGCCTTGGATGTCGTGCTTTTTGACCGAGCCCACCGTCATCGTATCATAATCTGCAAGGATTTCTTTACACACGAGACAAGCCTCAATGCGGCGTGACCAATCGAAGATGATTGATGTCATGTTGTGAGGAGTCCACAGTGCACATGCCCACCGGGACGGAGGGAAGGGGAGTCGCTTGGACTTGATGGTGTCAAGTGTTTTTTTTTTCTACCTGTGGATGAGCATTCCTGCTGTATTTTTGTAAAAAGTACATAATACTTGTATGTCTTCACTAACTCTGGCTCCGCCGCAGAAGGCCTTTGTGATTCAACTGACTCATGTTCGCAACTGAACGTCGTTACTTAAGTTAGGACAACATGTGCCGTCCATGGACTGGCATGGCTTTAAGAAGTTTGTGAATGTCTTTTTGTTTGTTTGTTTTTAAGTATCCCCGAAATGTCGAAAAAGAAATTCCCATCTCAAAGAAAGGATTCTGTAATTTTGTGTTATTTATGTGTAACATTCTCCGAGGTGCTCTTGTATGTGAATGCGCCGTGTTTTCTTTTGTTTTTCATACATTTTGTCTGCTCTTTATGTCTTTGTTAAGGTCAGGTTGTTCATGCAGCCCGAAAGCTGCCCCCCCATCGCTCATGTGCTCACAATGTGAAAACAAATCATGGCGAGCTGGCTGATCAATCCGTTGTTACTATGTTGACGTTGTACTTTGCATCTGACATATCTTATTCACCTGTTGTCTTAAACGAAAGCTGATTTTGTACAGAACGAAAAAGGAAAAAAAAACTGCCCCGTGTGCTTACTTAAAGAGACCAAACGGTGAAATGAAGTACCTGACCAACTTGTGTAAAAGAGCACATTGACACGATGCCTTTTTGATTGTCTGCTTTTTAATCTTTATACTGTTGGAAGAAAAAAAAGATTCAATTATATTCATTTGAAAAAGTTGACTTTTTTGTGTACATGGTCTCAGCTAAATTATTTCTGCAAAATAGCCCCTTTTTTATTGTCTTTTACTTGACAAATAAAATAAATAACAAATATTGATCAACATAATCGTTCATATTCACATTCTATTAATATATTTCGTTCAGCACGACCAACCCCTCGTTTAAGCAAAAGACTATATCGTTTAGCCGAGGGTCAACAAGAACCACATGGGTAGCTTGGGTCAAATATTTGGGTAGCTCCTGTTCTAAAAATAGCTCACCGCTGATGGGACATTGTAATTTCCTCGGTATGCCATAGAAGTCACTATTTCCAAAATGAAAACAATCGCCAAGATTGATAGAAACATGTGTTGGCTCCTCATTTTTATCGGCCTCCCGCCTATTTTAATACCTGTTCACAATTATTGCTAATCATTGGCATGATAATTGTATTCATATAGATTCAGATACAGTAATTAGTTATTGTTCGTTATTTTTAGTGATTTTTTTAATAATAAATGTATTTTAATAAAATTAAAAGGAATACATTAACATTAATGATATAAATTTGTGTATACAACATGCCCCTCGTTTTGATGGACATAACCATGTGGTCAAATATATTTGCAGCAATCACTACAAAAAAAAGGTGTATTTGTGCTAATGTATTTTATTTTTGCTCCTCATTTTCCCTAAAGGCTCAAGGCACAATTAGTATTCATTTTCTGTTGCACTTGTTCGGGTCGCAGATGAGCTGAAACGTATCCCAGCTGATTTTGGGGTTCACCCTGCATTGATCACCCGCCAGTCGGACATTTGACAAACGGACGTTCATACTCACATTCACAAATATGAACAATTGAAAGTTTTTAAATTGCACAGGGCAGGAAATCCAAACACCCCTCAACTGAGATTCGAACCGAGAATCTCTCCGTGAGGCTGACCTGCAAACCACCACACTGTGCTGTCTATTTAAAAATAGTATTTAGCTAGCATTGAACCAATTTTAAGACTACCGTAATCCATACTTGCACCACATTCTTTGGCCCTCGATTCCACGAAGGAAACAGATTACCGCATGACCACTTTTTATTTTTAAAACAATCATGACTTTAAAAAGTAAATGTAAACATGATTAGATTTAAATCTTCCTGAAAGACGATATACACCAATAGATGCAGCAGTCACTACAAAAAAAAAAAATTAAAAATTGTATTGGCCATAGGGGCCGACACAACAAAGATGATCACAAGCAGATCCAAAACTATACAAATGGAAGAGCAACTTCTGCCCCTCTTAACGTGGCAGCGATTCCTGATCAACACACATTTTAACAACACGTTTGCCTCAAGAAATCCCAGGCGTACACCAATCATATATTCTTGCATTACAGTATAACGCAGCACAAGAGAAGAAGTGCTTCTGCATGTGTTTGAAATTGGAAGCAGTTCATTTTATTTACAAAGGAAGAATCAGATGCGAAAAGTGGTCCGATGACTGCGGAACCAAATCAGATTTGATTCCTCATGCTCTCCCTCTTCCCGCGAGCGGGGGGCCTTGAGAGCCAGAGTGATTAGCTTATTAGCATTTTAGCTGTAAACATTCAACGGCTGTGCCTGCCCGCGTCAGAAGCGCTTACAGGCGCCCGTCTTGTTTCATTGTCAGTGCAGGCCAGCAGTTCGTCGATGAAAACATTGTTTGGAAGCGTCCATTCCTGGACCGTCATGCTCCTTTGGTTCAGAGTCATGTTGGAGGAGTCCATCTCAGTCTCACATGTCAAGCACGGGTCCAACGGAAGGGAAAAAAGTTACCCCCTCCGCCCCCCAAAAAAAGTTAGGATGGCGGCGAAGCGGGAAGGTTTCATTGTTGTCGGCTGGAATTTTCCACTTGTTGGATTTCTGTAGAGGAAAAAGAGAGACGGGTCAACATAGTCGGTGACACCACCATATTGACCACATACTGTTATGCTACTTTCTGACTATCTACTACTACTACACAAAGTATGAAGTACCTTGTGCAATGCACTTTCACACGCTTAAAAGCAGGCATTTGGTCAAGGAAGCTCCACTTCTTCCGAAAGGACATTTTCCCCAACACACGTCGTTTTTTTTTTATAACTTTTTTTTTCTTTACTTTTGCTTTCATTTTATTCCCACAGCCGACAGTAACTTAAAAATTATTTGCCTTTTTTTTAAATATATAATTTAGCAGAAATTTTTTATACTGTACTGATACACCATACCAGTATTCTCAACAAACTAAATCTTATTATTTATTTAAGCCATAGGTGTCAAACTCAGGTCCTGGAGGGCCGCAGCCCTGCATGTTTTCCAAGTCTCCCTGTTGCAGCAACACACCTGATTCAAATGAACAGGTTCAATGTCAGGCTTGCGCAGAGCTTGCTGATGATCTGATCATTTGAATCAGGTGTGTTGCAACAGGGAGACTTGGAAAAAATGCAGGGCAGCCGGCGGCCCTCCAGGACCTGAGTTTGACACCTATGATTTAAGCCATTCAGTAATTTTTCAGTAGGAATGTCAATGACTTCGGTGTGATTTAGCACATAGTGACATTTTGAAAAATATTTTCAAATTTTTAAATATTTTCCCAATCAACAATTTTTACACTCATATGGACATTATAACTCTTCACAAAAAAGGAGAAATTAACCATAGGAAAAAAAATATTGTTTTGCATTACATTTGAATTTTAGGCACTTTTGGTGTTTAAAAAAAAAAAAAGAGATATTATACAGAGAGGTCAACAGACATATATCGGGCTACCTTGAAAAGCAATCCAAGCATGAATACGGTAAATACTGTGTGACAGAAAGTGACCCATCTTCAGTGACGTGGCATTTTCATGCCTTCGTATCAAACAAGCGGCCAAGCATCGCCATCCGTGCAGCTGCATGCACACAACACGCGCGCAGACGAACACACACTCCTGGATAATTGCACGCGTGTACAAAAGTCAACACACTAATTTCCCATTTCCAGTGTGTGTCTACATATAAAGACCGGTATCAGAAACCGCAACTTGTGCAGGAATCTTCGAAAAAATGAGCCACAGCTGTTCTCAGATCAGTCCAGAGTAGCAGCCGGAGATTTATGATGAACTGAAGAGCGTTCAACAGGCCAAACTGTACATTACACACGCGCGTGCACACACACACAGACACACACGCACACACACACACACACACACACAAAACATGTACGGTGTGGCGCTTGGAAAATGAGATGTTTGTTTGTGACGGAGGAAAAAAAAACAGCTATCCTCTTTTTGCATATAACTACAATGAAAATGCGCTGCACTTCTATCTCCTCTGGCTCTGTGTGTGTTTGTGTCTATGCGTGTGTGTCATAAACTGTCGAGTTGATTTAATTACAGCGAGGCACACTCAGCGTGACAATGCAGGCTATAATTTTGCTCATCGTGACGAATCCATGTGGTCTTTTGTTTCTGACGGGTGTCAAAGACGTCTAGAAATGCGGCGCAAAGCAACAACAGAACCTAGCGACGTAAATATTTGAAGATGACGTTAAATGTGCTTTTTTTTTTTTAAATGCAAAAATTCATTGTGAACGGCTAATTAACTTCTCGGATAATACAAATCATACTCAAATTGTCAAACAATATTTCTCCACAAAAGCAACGAACTTCATGGCTTTAGCGTTTTTCTCACAAGCAAGAATCTAATTTTGGAACAGTATTCACAAATATTTGCAAAACATTGAGCTCTACATTTGAATGCGTTAGGAGTCAGCAAAAAAAAAAAAATGTGTTGCCGCTGTTGACGAAACTTTCACTCAAACATTTGTAGTTGTGGCAATATGACAAAAAACGTATTTGCAATGCATCTCATGACCTGTTTTTTTTTTTTTCTTGAATCATTCGTGTTACATTCGTAGTAATGATACATGAGTGCAAAGGTTCACCAACCTGGGCACCAGGCCACCCGCAAGGACCGCGGGAGGAGCCCACGGGGGCCTTAAAAAAAAGCTCGCCAGCGATGGGACATTGTGTTTTCGTAAAAGTGATCATTCGAGGAAAAAGAAAAAAAAAGTGCTTCAAGTTATTATTTAGCGGCTTCCTACCTTGTGAATTTATTGTTGATTATTATCGTGAAAAAGCATATAATCGGTGTCTTCACGGAGATTAATACAATTAATTATTAATGGTCATATCTCATTGAAGGTAGTTGTCATTGCAAATTTGTTATAAAACTGGTCGTCCTTTCCATTAATCTCCGAAAGGTGTAGCTCTCGGTTTCGAAAAGGTCGTTGACCCCAGAATGAGGGTCATATATTTTCCATCGCGAGCATTTTCTTTCTTCGCTGATTGGCTGAGAGACCATCACGTCCTTCTGCTACCGGCTCACGTGGTGTCCGTTTCAGCACAACCGCTTGAAGATAACTTTATAGAACCTTGCCCTGCAAGGTGGACTTTCTCCTTGCCAGTCATCCAAAAATCATCTCGACTGGCATTTTAGTACAGCACTTTTGATTTACTCCAGCATAGGTGCGTAGCACATCTGCTCCTACGACGAGATGCTTTGGCCCGTTGCGGCCCACCACGTTTCGACGTTTTCTCCTGAAGGCCGATCTCGTGATAATAAGCAGATCCGGCAAAGTGAACGGTAATGACTACCGCGTTGCGTTCAAGGACGCTCGGCCTCGGCTTTCCATCGCGCCGCTGAGGCCCTTGGAGATTTCGTAATAACCGTGGGGGAGCACCTGCAGTCAGCACATGCTTGCTCCTTTGCGTCTGGACATTGTCATGTGCGCTAACCGTCTTTTGGCATGCGCTGGGGCACTTTTCTCGTATTTATTTATGATTTATTATTATTATTATTTTTTTTTTTTTGCTTCAGTCACTGATACATGGATGTGTGTGTCAGTGCTTTCATCGACATTGCTAATGAAGGTAAACATAAAATGATCTCTGTTTACAGATTACACACACACACACACACACGCACACACACACACACATTGGTACACACTTCTGCATCGCTAATGAAAGCTGACAACAAATACACACAAGCGCACATGCACACATGACCCAGAACCCGAGTCCACACACCTTCCAAATAGCTCACAAGTGTTTCCAATCTAAAGGTTCCTGCTTGTCTGGGCCCCGAGCGCCGCCGCCTGATTGCACGACACTGGATACAACATACAACACGCAACATGCAACATACTAAATCCCCCCCACGAGGGGAGCGAAGGGGGAAGGAGGCCTGCTCAATCGCCTTTTACATTCACGTGCTTTACATTCAGAATCAAGTTTTTGTTTAAAGTGTTTTGAAGATGATCTTGGGCAACTATAATTGAACTATAGTCAAGCGTTTGTTTTTTTTTGTTGGACTATCAATTTTTCTAGAGGTGATGTGTTTTTTTTGGACCGATTTATACATATTATTTGATTTCATTTTGTTTTGTTCTTTTAATCCATGCGAGTATGCATTTTTCGTTCTTAAGACTCGATGCAGATGTGATTGTCTTGGGTTAAAATACTCTCCCCTCCCTCCACCGAAATATTTTCAAACTGGCAGAATAAAAACTGGAGTTCACAAATGTAAACCCTGGATCGATGTTATTCTTTCTTAGCTTCCTTGTCAATATTGTGTCATACTTCATAAAATCTCTGAGAATTAAACCGGCATTCTAAATAATAATTAAAATCCAGCAATAATTTGAAAAAAAAGGTTCTGTGTGTTCTGTGTTTAGATTCATATTATACATGACAATTTGTCAAAGCGCAGATTGCATTTTGCTCCAATGTAAGACATTCCCACGATTATTTGGATTATTATGACGACTGAAGACAACCCGAAAGTGTTTTATTTATTTATTTATTTATTTGTTTTCATTTTGATTGCGTTCATACACACGTAATGCAATCGGCATGCAAATGCTCCATTGGAATACAAAGTCTGCCTTGTGAAGAATTAAACTAATCTCACAAGCATACACAAATGCATGGCGTGTGGCGTGTTTATACGCGATTGTTTCACCCAGAAAGAAAACATGTTTTCCTTCCTGCCTCGTTATTTATTTGTCGAGTTCAAAGGCAAATGTTGGCTTCCAAAAGCCATTGTGCGTGCTTTATAATGTCGACGTAAACATGCGGGCCTGTGCACAGATGTCATGGAGGGTTCGAGTGTGTGTGCGCATGCACGTGTGTGTGTGTGTGTGTGTGTATACCTGGGAGTTAGCAATGGAGTGTCTTCCTGCAGTCATTTAACGGTGGGACAGACAGGAAGAGAGCAGTGGAAGCAACGGGGGCTCAAAAGGTGAAAGGCTGATGGGGTCAGACAAGGAGATTTAAATAAGAAATGTACAAAAGATATAGAGGGAGAAAGAGGCGGCGGGTCAAGACGGGAGCGAGGGGGTCCTAGTGGCTGGCGGACATGGCCCAGGCGCCCTCCATCCTCCAGACGGAGAAGGCGTAGCTCAGCCTCTCGTGGGCCAGGTAGTTGCAGCTGGCGAGCTTAGCGTCCATCTCGTCGCTCTGCAATACCTGATACAGGAAGTCAATGTAGCGTGACGCCAGTTTCAGGATCTGGATCTTGCTCAGCTTGTCCGAAGGGAGCGTCGGAATGATCTTGCGCAGCGAGGCGAAGGCGTCGTTGAGGGACTGGGTGCGCTGGCGCTCCCGCACGTTGGCGATCACCCGCTGGGAGTGCAGGTCCTCAAAGGGCTGGTCGAGCCGCGGGCCCAGCGAGTCGGGGGCCAGGCTCACCACGGCCGAGGGACTCTTCTTCACCCTCTTGGGTCCGGTTGGCAGGAGGCCGGTTGGACTGCTGACGGCGCTGTCTTCCGTCTGAGCCAGGCTGTCTTTCTTGGAATGAGGAGACCGTTTTCGGTGACCTGACTGTTGACTCTTCTTGGAGCCCCTTTCCAGTTCTTCTTCGCTGGCCCCAAGACCTCCTTCAGGGGAGTTAGTGCAAGACACCTCTTCTCTCATCTTCTACCTTCCAAAAGCCTCTGTCTTCTCTTTTAGTCTTTCAGACAGCTGTAAAAAAAAAAAAAAAAAAAAAAACGGAAAAAAAAAGAAGAAAAATCCTACTTCTTCTTCTAATATGACTGATTTTCCATCGGTGGCCGTTCTTGAATTCACACTTTCGTTCGATTTTCGCGTTCCCTTCGCAACCTGGCAGACAGAACAACAACAAACCATCTGACAGGCCACCCCGCCGTCGCCCTTTTTATAACCAAACGCTGACTTGGTGCCTGTGGGCACATTTCATTGGCTCAGCATACTTCCAGGGGACGTGGTCAAGGCAGGGAAGCAGGAAGTGCGTGTCGGCTGGGCGGGTGATGTGAGGATGGGGGTAAGTGGTCCTCTCGGCCAATCAGAGGTCCCGACTTCATGTTGCAGCGATGACGGCGGCTTTATGGTTTCCAGATTGGGCCCACATGCGTGCTCTCGTCTCATTCACGATCACACAAAAAGTCAACTGGAGGGAAGACTTGAAAGCCAACGTTTGGTATCAAAAGGAAGTCGCATTCTTGACAGTTAGCGAAACAGTCGGAGAAAAAAAAAGTCAGAGTTTCCTCCTATCGTGAAATTAAAATTCCTTGGCTAAAGTACAAAACCTTTGCAAGATTTTCCAATCTGCTCATTTCAAATTCAACGATGAGGTGACATGAGAGGTGTCCCTTCTTCAACACCGTTAAGAAGTCTGTTTTGGGGTCAGGATTCCCTCGGTGGAGACGCCGATCCATAAAACCTCCAACACCTGACCGATGCCTGTTTCGCTGATGACCCAACGCCTCAGCTGTGCTGCTCAACGACAGAACAACCTTTAACCCCACCGTGGCCCGATGACCTGAGACTGCCGAGGTGAAAGAGCACCTAATTGTGCTATCCATGTCCTCGGGCTCAAGTCAACACATGTTTCTCGACCTCCATTTGGAAACCTCCAAAAAAAAGTGGAGCTCCAGACACTTTTCTAACAAACTGGCGGTGGTGACGCAGTGGGCTGCTTCACTCCACGACAACATGTTGTGTAATCACGGTTTGGTGGGACATTTGGCTAACACATCTGCCACGCTGTCAAATGGCTTCGGGTTTGGATCTCAGCTCCAGTTTGCGTGGGCTGTGATAGGCTCCAGCTTGGATGGACGGATGGATGGTTGCTCCCAAACCTTCTAAACGCTTGCTACACTTGTTAAATGTACTTTTGAAATACAAAATGAAGAATAAATAGCGGCGCTCTGAAATCCTTGTAAAAATGTAAGCTAGTTGCCATCACTACCATTCTTCTACTTCCGTACTCGTGGCAGAAGTTCTTTATCTTCATCTTGAGAAAACGCAGAGAAGGGGAAGAAGAAGAAGAAGAAGGGGGGGAAGAAGAAGAAGAAGAAGAAGAAGAACAACAACAACAACAGTAATCCTGGCAACTAGCTTACATTTACAGCCCTAACGCACCAGGATTGTATATCGCAATGCAGGATTCTGGTTAAGGTAAGCCAGTTTAAACTAAAATGAAAAACTTTAATGTAGTACTTGAGCCCACTCCGCCCATGTTCATTTCTTCAACTTTTTGTCTAATTGTACTGCCTGACACACTGGACTCCGGTACTCTGATTTGTGGGGGGGGGGGGGGGGGGGGGGGGCTCTAAATAACCAAACGACACTCTGAACAACGGTCTGAGTTGCCGAACAGTCTGATGATGCATTGCACTCAGAGTGTATTTCTGAACGTGCTCACAATGAGGGAAGTGTGGTTTTTGGGGTCGATGATCTCTAATGTTTAGGGTCTCTGTATTTGTAAAAAAAAATTAAATTAATAAATCAAACATTTTTGACTGGTCTGACTTAGAAGGAAGAAAGAAAGCAAGAAAACTTGCAAAATAGCAAGGTAAACCTACAATAGATGAAGTTATGGTCACAAATTGAAACCTGGCAAAAGACCAAAGCCGCAATAACCGAAACGTGAACTATCACCTCACTCGCAACCATTCCCATGAATTCTCATTCATTCCCATCATTTGTTCCCCGAAATTTTGCAACCCTACATGAGCATTAAACGTTCCTGCGTCACAATCAGAGTGACTAACGTGGAATGACTGTACAGACTCTGAATAATTTCAACTCCTTCACCATCCACCATCGGTTCCGACTTGTACGTTTCCTGATCTGAGCCGAAGAAAGCCGACGTGACCTCAAAGACATCTGAGCAGCAATGGTTCAAAGTGGACCTCGACAGCGTGGGTGTGATTGTGTGTGAGGATCTTTGATGAGCCCCATGATTGCGCCGGTTTACATTTCATTCAACGGAAAGTAGCTCGCCCCCATTTGGGTTCAATCAGCTTGAAACTCACGTGGCCTTCGAAACAGGAGAGACGGTGAACTACATGAGGATCCATGTTACAAAACACGCCCGGTCCACTCTTGGATTGATCGGTTTTAGATTTGGCTTTATTGGGAGACCTGCTGGAGACGGCGGAGGGACCGGAAAGCCATCGTTGCCGCCCGCTTACCTTTTTAGCAAAAGCGTGGCGTCGTGCCACCGTGATGGAAAACATGAGTGAACAAAGCGAGGGGGGCCGAGCAGGAATGTCGCAGATTCGCGGGAGGAGAAGGAGAAAATGGGGAAAGAAAGGCGAGTGGGGGGGGCGAGGCTGTCCAAACAGAACCAGATGCAGGAGTGCGGAGGCCCGTTTGATCTCGGTCCTCATCGGCTGATTGATGTTGCACATTTCATTTTCTTGTCAGAGCCTTGACATAATGTTTCACTAAACACTTGGGCCCTGCTTTTGTCTTTGTTTTATTTCCACAGTGGTCATAATTAACCCTTTCTGTGGCTGAGAATAGATCACAGGTATATTGATATATATCGGTGTATATATAGGCTTCCACACGTACACAGAGGGGGGCTTAGGTATCAAAGAAGGCCGAGATATGTATTGTCTTTTGGGCTCTCTCCACCATATGGTTTGCTCTGAAATGAAATACGGGCCACGGCGAAGCGTTTGAAGAGCTCCGGGGAAATAAAGGAGAAAAGCAGTTTTCTTTAAGTTCATAATGCAGTCAATTCAATTACCATCATATGGCCAGAGGTCAGAGAAGCGCCGAGAGAAGGTGTACGACACTGTGACCGATCCTAAGTGATGTGTTTAGAAATCCATATAGCCTCAACCGAAAGGAACCGATCCTAAAATTTCCCCCTCGACTTCACGCTGGGAGTCTTCGCCCTCTCGGCTGCTGTTATTGATGTTTGCCCACACATTGCCCCCCCCCCCCAACTCCCCTGCGTCCCCTCATAGCCACACACCCATCCTTCCATGGCTCCATCCCTCCTGAGGAGCCTATAGTGGCACAAAGGCACACATCTGGGACCCATTTCCCCCCTGGAGAAGCCCTTCCTGTGGGGTATCCACTTAGAGTGGCTGGGGAGGAGGATGGCGGGTGGGGGAGGCTGAGGGTGCAGTGTAGGTGGGGGATGGCGGTGGTGGGCTCGGGGTGCCGGGGGGGTGGGGGGGGGGTTGCAAACTAATAATGAGGACTGGAGGTGTGGGTGATAAGCAGGTTGAGTCAACGCTGAGTGAGGCTGGAGACAAAGAGGCCCAGCATTCATCAAATAAAATGTTCCTTTGTACATTTAATTTGTAAAACCCGTCTTAAAAACATATTTTTACTCGACAGGTTTTGACCCAGCATGAGACTCAGCGTCGTTTGGCTGTCTTACGGTGTTTACTGATGTTATGGAACTCATTTGTTTTAACTGTCTTTGTTATTGTATGACTAATTTGGACTCCCTGTGCAGCACTTTTGAACGCGGCAAGATTTGTCATAAAGTGCTCTAATAGGTTTGAAGTTGAGCTGAGATATGAAGGTGCAAAACGAAAAGGTAGCTGACGAAAGCAAGTTTGAAGATGGCTGCAAATGGTTGGTTTGTTGCAGAAGTATGAAGAAGGCTTTTGCCTTGTCGCTACTCCACGGGGCATTATAGTCTGGCGAGTTGATAGTCCTCGGTAGATGCCAAAAACAGGTGTTTAGCGACAGGTCGACTTTAAACTTCAGATGTCGCCGTGTAGTATAACGTCTACTGAACCGCCTTCTCTTTTCATGTTACAATCCACTTGCATTGGGAACAATTACGCTCTTCTAAATAATCCCTGCGATTGGCTGGCAAGCGGTTCAGGGTGTCCCCCGCCTACTGCCCGAAGACACCTGAGATAGGCTCTAGCCCCGCGACCCTTGTGAGGATAAAGAGGACCAGAAAATGGATGGATGGATAAATATTAATCTAGTAGACAAGTCACATTCATACATATGAAAAGTTTAGAAAAAAACAAAAAAAGTAAAATCTGAGTTGGCTTTATGTCTCCCTCAATGTATTTTTGATGCTGATTTACAAAAGGCCTTCCCTTTTTTTCGAGCACATCAGGTTTTGGAGATTTTTCATTTTTTGGTTTTGAAAGGGGAAGTCAATGAAAAACATTTTCTTTTCAACAATATGTTCGATACAACCCCCACTTGTCTAAAAATTAAGGAGCAAAATCCACCCGGTTTGGCCCATCTAGGTGGGGTGACCATTTTGCCTTGCTGGCAACTGAAAATGACATCACAGTGCCAAAGGGCCGAGCCTGCGACCTTCACTTGACCAAACCTAAAAAAAAGGGTTATCGGTCGTAACCAGAGCCCGTCGGCACCGTGATGTCATTTTCAGCCGAGGCTAAGTGGCTGTATAAGGCAAAATGGTTGCTCTCTGATATGGATAAACACCGGTGGGTTTTGCGGCCTAATTCATATCCCACAAATGCAATATTCATCAGAATGCGGCATTTTGACTAGTGGGGCTGCATAGAGCATATTACTCTGAAGAATATTTTTGACTTGACTTCCCCTTTAAATTTGACCTTGAAAATCTTGCGCAATATGGATTTTAGCATGCGCTGTAATTGATAGCTATGACATTTCAAAAAACAGAGTTGCCACTACTACATCATTATTTGAGGATACGCAGCTAGAAATGAGGAAAATATCGAAAAATCACTCTTAACTTACCCCGTTGCTGAGTCTTCACTCTCGATGCTGACACTCCACAGTCTCCACTTTGCTCCATCCGTCGTTTCTTCACACCCTTTGTCTCCTCTCGAAGAATAGTTCACTCCTCCTGCATAGAAAAAGTGGCACTTGTCATGACGACTCTAAGGGATGAAAACACCCCGGCCAGTCGATTGTGTATTTCAGGGCATTTCAGATGTTGTATCTTCGAACTGTGACAGTTGAGTGGAAAAAAATCAGCAAACCTGCCATCTGTTGAGCATCATGTGATAAGATCACAAGCTCCAAAGCAGCCACCAAGTGGACCCTGAGGTGAGATTGTTTTCGCAAATGTTTGTAGACATCATTCTCATGGATGGAGTCGCCGTATCTCTTCCAAACCAGCAAGCTCCCCTGCTGCGTGCCTGCCTATATTATTCTTGTGTAGCTGCGCCTTATCTTCTTGCATTAGGCTATAATTTATCATAATATTTAGTGCACAGGCTTCCTTCAAATATCCCGGCTTTCATGTGTAATTTAGCTAATATCCTGCTCCGGCTCTGATTACACTGTCTAAGTTCAGGGGTCCGTCCCGCTGGAGCTCACAACTGAGAAGGAACTGCGGCATGCCGCGTCGAGCCCGGCTGGGGTCGAATCCATGACTCACTTTTGGACATTTTTACACTGCATGATTGTGACAAGTGGAAGTCCATTGTGGACAAATTTTAGCCGCTCGGTAGTTAGGATCTAAAAGTCACCACTGAGGATCATGCCTCGTTACATCCAATGTAATGCAAAGAATGTTATCCAGTGAATAAAACGATCCATCGCAACCTATCGAAGCAAAAAAAAAAAAAACCCTGAAAACATGCAAGCTTAGGTTTTGTTAGAAGTAGAGGGATAACATCAGAGTAATGCCTCAGTGTTTCCTGATTGAGTGCAGTGAAAGGATCTGGCCAGCCAGAGAATATTCGATGAAATGCGTTTAGGGGGGAAAAATTATGTATACTAATCTGAAATGCCATAGACGGGCAAATGAAAATTCACATAGATGTTATGGTAATCATAAAGCCTCAAACAACAAAATCCAGTTGAGCTCGGTGACGTAAAATTCTTCAGTTCAACGGAAAAACGCGGTACGCAATTTTATTTCTTTGGTAAAATACATGTAAGTGCAGGATGGAGCCTATCCCAGAGTTATCGCAAGGATAGACCCTTGAATGGTCACCAGTAAATTGGAAAGCAATCAACCTAATATGCATATTTTTGGAATGAGGGATGAAACCGGAGTACTGGCACGCACGGGAGAACATGCAAACTCCACAGGTTGGAAGGTCGGAGCCCAGATTTGAACCTCCAACCCCAGAGCTGTCAGGTGGAAGTGCTAACGAACCTTCCACGGTGCCACCACTTTTTTTATTTTTTATTTTTAAATAAAACTACAAAAGACCTGTGACCCAATTTGACGACGATGGAAAGTGATTCTGTTTGCGTGGCGATCGAAGAGAGCGTGACCAGGAGGAAGGTTGCGTGGACAAGCTGCATCATGTCCACATGTGTAGACACGAGGTCATCTGGTCTTTGTGTGCATGTGCTAATGTGAAACACATCCGAGGCCCGAGTGTTGATAGGAGCCTTCAAGTGACCCAAATTCTTGAAAAAAAAGGACATTGTGGGTTGACACGCAAAGAAATAAATGCACATCAGTATTTCTATTGACATCGAGTTGCTCATGTTGACATACAACGTGGCAAGGGCGCCAAACAAAAATCTTTTTGCATATTCATCAGGCGTGAAGCAACGCTATTTATAGCAAGTCAGCACATGAAAGTCATTTTCACCGCTGAGTCAGCAGATGAAATTCATTGTAGTCGGTTTGAATTCTGTGCAAGGGCTTCAAGTGAGTCAGCAGACAAAGTGACCATCTGGCCTCTGCGTGCTTTCCCGAGTCTCTCGTTCGCTGCTCAAGGAGAGTCCAAAATTGTCACGTCGTGTAACATGTGTAAGGTCAATAAAACAGTCAATATGTGAAAAATGAAATTATGAGTGGAGAAAAAGTGACCTTACTTGAAAATTCACCCCGCTGGAAACATCATGACACATCATTACTGGCTTTGCTGGCAGTGTCAACGTGACAGATGAAACATGATTGAGTATTGAGTATTTAACTGACTCCAAGTGCATCTTCGACACAAAAAAACTTTCCTTTTTGACCCTTTGCAGCCACCCTACATCTCACTTGCCATTAAGTCAACAGATAATCCATTTATAGAATCATGTGCACATTAGGTACATCAATCATTCCTAACCATGGGCCACATGAGACAGGAAATGATCAACCTTCACTGAACTTTTTGGAAAATTATTATTCATGATTTACAACTCTATCTTTGTTCAGCTATCTATATAATCACAGACAGAAAATTAAATGCGCTTCCATGAGATGGCGGAAGGTAAAATCAACCCGTGCATCCGCATATTGCCTTAAGTATGGTTTCTTGCCAGTACATCCGTTTTGTGTTCGATTTAAGAGGTCCAGATTTCGCAAGCCAATTCATAAGTCATTTCATAAGAAAACTACACTACACACCAAAAAAACAACAAAAAAAGCCTGGAGTATGAAGCAAAGATGGTGCAGCAGGATTTAGCTGTTGTGCTGCCGAAAAAAACGACCATGTATAGTAAGTCGTTTTTAGACGAAAAAAACGACCATGTATAGTAAGTCGTTTTTAGACGAAAAAAAAAAAAACGACCATGTATAGTAAGGCATTTTTGGACGAAATTTTTAGCCGAAAGAAACGACCATGTATAGTCAGGCGTTTTTAGCCGAAAAAAACCGACCATGTATGTATAGTAAGAAGTTTTTCGACGAAGTTTTTAGCCGAAAAAAATGACCATCTATAGTAAGGCCTTTTTCCACGAAAAAACGACCATGTATAGTAAGGCGTTTTTAGCCCAAAAAATGACCATGTAGATTGTAGAGTAAAGCCTTTTTGGACGAAAAAAACGATCATGTATATAGTAAGGCATTTTTGGACGAAATTTTTAGCCGAAAAAAACGACCATGTATAGTAAGCCGTTTTTCACAGAAAAACCCCCCACCATGTATAGTAAGGCGTTTTTCACCAAAAAAAAGACCATGTATAGTAAGGCGTTTTTAGCCGAAAAAAACGACCATGTATGTATAGTAAGGCGTTTTTGGACAAAATTTTTGTCAGAAAAAAACGACCATGTATAGTAAGGCGTTTTTAGCCGAAAAAAGACGACCATGTATGTATAGTAAGGCGTTTTTAGCCGAAAAAAAACGACCATGTATAGTAAGGCCTTTTTCGACGAAAAAATCGACCATGTATTGTAAGGCGTTTTTAGCGGAAAAAATACGACCATGTATATAGTAAGGCGTTTTTAGCCGAAAAAAATGACCATGTATAGTAAGGCCTTTTTGGATGAAAAAAAATGACCATTTATATTAAGGCATTTTTGGACAAAATTTTTAGCCGAAAAAAACGACCATGTATAGTAAAGCGTTTTTAGACGAAAAAAATGACCATGTTTAGTAAGGCCTTTTTGGACGAAAAAAACGACCATGTATATATAGTAAGGCATTTCTTGACGAAATTTTTAGCCGAAAAAAAAAACGACCATGTATAGTAAGGCATTTTTGGCCGAAAAAAATGACCATGTATTTATAGTAAGGCCTTTTTGATGAAAAACATGACCATGTATAGTAAAGCATTTATCGACGAAATTTTTAGCCCAAAAAAAACGACCATGCATAGTAAGCCGTTTTTAGCCACAAAAAAACGACCATGTATAGGAAGGCGTTTTTAGCCGAAAAAAATGACCATGTATAGTAAGGCCTTTTTGGATGAAAAAAAATGACCATTTATATTAAGGCATTTTTGGACAAAATTTTTAGCCGAAAAAAACGACCATGTATAGTAAAGCGTTTTTAGACGAAAAAAAATGACAGTGTTTAGTAAGGCCTTTTTGGACGAAAAAAACGACCATGTATATATAGTAAGGCATTTTTTGACGAAATTTTTAGCCGAAAAAAAAACGACCATGTATAGTAAGGCATTTTTGGCCGAAAAAAATGACCATGTATTTATAGTAAGGCCTTTTTGATGAAAAACATGACCATGTATAGTAAAGCATTTATCGACGAAATTTTTAGCCCAAAAAAACGACCATGCGTAGTAAGCCGTTTTTAGCCACAAAAAAACGACCATGTATAGGAAGGTGTTTTTATCCGAAAAAAAACGACCATGTATAGTAAGGCGTTTTTATCCGAAAAGAAACGACCATGTATAGGCGTTTTTAGCCGAAAAAATACGACCATGTATATTAAGGCGTTTTTGGACGAAAAAAACGACCATGTATAGTAAGGCATTCTTGGACGAAATTTTTAGCCGAAAAAAATGACCATGTATAGTAAGGCGTTTTTAGCCAAAAAAAAACGACCATGTATAGTAAGGCATTTTTGGACACAATTTTTAGCCAAAAAAAACGACCATGTATAGTAAGGCGTTTTTAGCCGAAAAAACGACCATGTATAGTAAGGCGTTTTTATCCGAAAAAAAAACGACCATGTATAGTAAGGCGTTTTTGGACGAAAAAAACGACCATGTATAGTAAGGCATTTTTGGTCGAAAAAAACGACCATGTATATATAGTAAGGCGTTTTTAGCCGAAAACAAATGACCATGTACAGTATATAGTAAGGACGAAAATAAAGTATATTTTTGGATGAAAAAATGACCATGTAGAGTAAGGCATTTTTGGACAAAATTTTTAGCCCAAAAAAACGACCATGTAAGGTGTTTTTAGCCCAGAACTCCAAACTGCAGAACATCTCCTCGACTACTGTCCCATTCATCGACCACCAGATGGCAACTTGAACCTCACAGCACCTAATGAATCTACTGTCCAATGGCTGCAACGTCTGGACATTTAACACCGCAAAGCTGCCCTCATACGCGAGAAGAAGCCCAAAAGAACAACCATGTATAATAAGTTACTATACATGGTCGTTTTTTTCGGTTAAAAACCCTTTACTATACATCGTCATTTTTTTCGGCTAAAAACGCCTTCCTATACATGGTCGTTTTTTTCGTCCAAAAAGGCCTTACTATACATGGTCGTTTTTTTCGGCTAAAACGCCTTATTATACATGGTCGTTTTTTTGGGCTAAAAATTTTGTCCAAAAATGCCTTGCTATACGTGGTTGTTTTTTTGGGCTAAAAACGCCTTACTATGCATGATCGTTTTTTTCGGCTAAAAATTTCGTCCAAAAAACATTACTATACATGGTCATTTTTTTCGTCCAAAAAGGCCTTACTATACATGGTCGTTTTTTTCGGCGAAAAATGCCTTACGATACAAAAAACGACTTCAATAAGCCTGACTTAACATGTTGGCCAAAGAAAGAAGGGATATGGTTGCAACCTCTGGGGATTGAACACCCAACCGCTAGTTTGGGACATGGTTTCTCTACCCCTGAGCCAGACCACCACATAACATCTAGTTTGTTTTGTGTTTTCTTCAATAAAGCTGCAAATGGTGGTTAAAGAAAAATGTGACCTTGTTGCAAACACTGGGAATCGAACAACCAACCGCTGGATTTGGGACTTCAGCTTTCTACCACTGAGCTAACCCACCACAACAAACCTTTGGGTTGGTTTGTGTTTTTCCTCAAATAAGTTGTATATGGTGGTTAAAGAGTAGACGTTGCAACGACCAGGGATTGAACACTCAACCTCTGGTGTGGCACTCCATCACTCTACTACTGAGCCAAAGCACCGCATAGAGCTGTGTGGTTGTGTTTTTTTATTAATCATAGTCGGGGGGGGGGGGGGGGGGGGGGGTTCCGGCTGAAAGCGCCTTACTATACATGGTAATTTTTTTGGGCTAAAAATTTCGTCCCAAAATGCCTTACTATACATGGTCGTTTTTTTTCGTCCAAAAAGGCCTTACTATACATGGTCGTTTTTTTTGGGCTAAATATTTTGTCCAAAAATGCCTTACTATACATAGTCGGGTTTTTTTTCGTCCAAATAGGCCTTGCTATACGTGGTCGTTTTTTTTCGGCTTAAAATTTCATCCAAAAACGCCTTACTATACATGGTCGTTTTTTTCGGGTAAAAAGGCCTTGCTATACGTGGTCGTTTTTTTGGGCTAAAAACGCCTTTCTATGTACATGGTCATTTTTTCGGTTAAAATTGCCTGACTATCCATGGTCTTTTTTTTTCGTCTAAAAACGTCTTACGAGACATGGTCATTTTTTTCGGCTAAAAACACCTTCCTATACATGGTTGTTTGTTTTTTTGTTAAAACGCCTTACTAATCATGGTCGTTTTTTTCTGGCTAAAAACGCCTTACTAGATACATGGTCATTTTTTTCGGCTAAAAACACCTTTCTATACGTGGTCGTTTGTTTCGGCTAAAAACACCTTACTCTTCATGGTCGTTTTTTTTCATCGAAAAACGTCTTACGATACATGGTCGTTTTTTTCGTCTAAAAACGCCTTACTATACATGGTAGTTTTTTTCGGCTAAAAACGCCTTAGTCATACATGGTCTTTTTTTGGTCGAAAAATGCCCTACTATACATGGTCGTTTTCTTTCGTCTAAAAACGCCTTATTATATACTGTACATGGTCGGGGGGGTTTTCGGCTAAAAACGCCTTACTATATATATATGGTCTTTTTTTTTTGGCTAAAAACACCTTACTACACATGGTCGTTTTTTTTCTGCTAAAAACGCCTTCGTGTCAAACTCATTTCACATGGTGGGCCACATACGGCCTCGGTAGATGTCAAGTGGGCCGGACCATTAAAATGATACCATACTTTGCTATAAACAACCAAAACAACATGTCTTTCCTTTGTTTTGGTATAAAGAAGCACACGAACATTTGGAAAATGTTGAAATTTAATGAACGTATCTTTTACAAAACATTTCATGAAGCACCTTACATTTCCTTCAACAAATGTGCAATTTACTTTTATCATTCACATATATGCATTGCAACTGATCCCATTGATTGTACAAACTTTAACAAGTAATTGGTATTGAAAAATCTAGTTATGCACTTTATGATTAAACCAGATTGATAAAGAAAGGAAGTTTTAAACCATATACACGTGCATATAAAATCTAAATGTAATCCCTGCCTACACCTTACAAACTAAGGAGAGTGCTATTAAATGTGTAAATGTGGAAGTGCTATTGATAGCGTCTGCTGTCATGGGTCTGTCTCAGTGACGGACTGAGGCTGCTGTTGTCTTCTTCTTTGGTCAAAACAGTATCCCCTAGCGGATACTCAATGAATTGCAACTTATTAAAAATATTACTTCTGTGTCTTTTATGCATTTTTTTCATTTTTAAATTATCCTGCGGGCCTGATTGAACCTCGCGCGCGCGCGTGTGTGTGTGTGTGTGTGATGAATGGAATTCCGCATCGGTGTGCAATTGTAAAACAAGGCTGTGTGTTGAAAAAATAAATCTGAAACTGCATTTAAGGGTGGCTCAATACTGGCTGGCCATATACAGAGTTGTAAATTGATATCTGGCCCAAATACTTCACTCCACAACTGGCCCTCATCTGGTTTGCCAGAGTCAAGCCAGTGCCTCCTTTGCCACTCCTGGGCCGTGTTCGGCCCACATGCATTATCCCAGTGCCGACTCAAGGCCAGCTGTGCCAGCTTCATGCCGAATCCGGGCCAGATGCCTTTGCTGACTGGGTCATTGTGTTGAAGTCTTGCACAATATTCTGTAAAAATGATCCGTTTCTTTCCACTTTGTAGCAATTTTTGTATTTTATTTCATTTTCCAAAATGTGTAACCTCGGGGGTTTTCAAATTTTGAGATTCCGCTGTACTGAGGCCCTCGGTGACCTCATCGCTGACTGCAGACGCGAAAACATGATCTCCATGCTCCAAACGTTCTCATGTTTTGATTGATGCCATGATTCACATAAACCCAATTCTGCAGCCTCAAAGAGAAAAGATCTTAAAGATGATTCACTTTTTTTTTTTTAAATATGGGATCATCTTTTATCTGGATATCTTGCTGTCAGGGGCAATAAAAGGCCTTTGTTGGGAACCCCAGACCCCAAACTCCACGTGAGCAATATCTGTAATCTCACACTTCAAATACGAGTTAAGGGAAGCAGCGTCCACTTGGGGATCTGCAGGCTCTGACGCTGTCACGCATCCACCCCCCCCCCCCCTCAGACGTACAGTCAAACAGCATCTTGTGCGCGAGCTGCAGAGGAATGCCGCGTTTCTACAACAGAGCCATTGCATTAGAAACGTCAACAGAGCTCGGCGGCCCCGCTTCAAAGGACT
Organism: Hippocampus guttulatus; assembly: GCF_054856545.1. Classification (NCBI taxonomy): domain Eukaryota; kingdom Metazoa; phylum Chordata; class Actinopteri; order Syngnathiformes; family Syngnathidae; genus Hippocampus; species Hippocampus guttulatus. The sequence goes on along the minus strand of NC_141268.1, from coordinate 17,543,898 downwards.
TGGCCTTCACATCGAATCAATCCCTACTTCCATTAGATTAGGTGATTTTTTACCAAAGTTACATAGCGCTAACATTTCTTCATGGCTTTTCGAATCCCTTGCTCTGGTTCTGGTTCCCCCTGTGAAGCCACATCAAACGCACCCTGCCATGGCAGATCCCTTTGTGCTCGCTTGAAAATGGCAAATATGTGTCTCCCTAAAATGTTTCAGATGCAAGCTCGCCTCGGTCCCAGAGGCTGAGCAAGTAGACGCAGCAGAGAAGACGACAGAGAGGGCCGAGGCACATCTTTGCGTGGCCGCGGTCAAGCGAACTGTGACGGGGCGTCCTGCGGCAGAAAATCAGAAATGGCAAATGCATGAACAGTCTGCATGTCAGATACTTGGGTAAGAAAAGACGCCGGTAAACGTACTAAATTTACTTCTGTACTTCGTTAAAAAAAAAAAAAAAGAACTACAGATGCCGTATATAATTAGTAAAAAGTAAACACTTTTTTTTGCCCATTATACAAATACAGATCATTTTCAACAATAAAATCACTTTGTGTAGGTAAAACAGATCAATTGCTATGTATCTGTTGGATGTCCGCCTCAATCTGCGGAAGTTGCTCGGAAATCATTTTGGGACCACCATCTTAAAATGCCAAAGCAGCTTCTTGATGTCAAAGAGGCCATCTGGTCCTCGAACAGTTCAAGATGGGAGCTTTTCATTTCTCTCGGTCTTCTTCTTCTTTTTTTTTTTTTTTAAAAAGAACAAACAATCGCCTTCAATGGTCATATATCACAAGTGGAGCTTTCACACTTTGCATCGACTTGTGAATCTCATTCAACGTTTGTGAAGGATTCCTGGACTTTGGAGAAACTGCGAGGCACTTGGTTCACTGATATGTTTTAATCATCTAATGCAGCACTTGCGAAGCCTTTTTCCAACCATTAAAAGTCCTTCGAGGGCCATACGAAAGGGTTACATGTTTTGGATTAGTACAGTACGTTTAGAATTGCATGCACTGAAAAAAAAAATGGTTTGCTGAATTTATTCCATTTTGTTTCATCAAGTGGTTGCACGACAAGATCATCTAGATCCAGATTCATTTCTAACATAGACTATACTGTATATCTACTTAAAAACAAACAAACATCTAAATCCAAATGATTGTATAGTGTGCAGCTACTTGACACAAATAAAATTGAGTACGTTTGGCTGGCCGGTTCGGATGCTTGTGCTGTATACGGCCCACAGGCAGTCGGTTGCCAACCCCGTATTGAGCACATAATGACATACATCAAAGCAAAGCGCAATACTCTCTCGCAAGTCATATTCCACAGAACATGTTCGCTTATAAAACAAGCATGAAAAGCAATCTGACCTAGCCTTCGATTTAAAAATCATACGAATGTGAGGATAATTACTCTGTTTTTTTTTCCAATATAGAAGTATATCCCATATACTGTAAGTACAAATACTTTTTTTTTTTTTTAAATCATCCCATTAGATAATACGGATGTACTGTCCTTACAGGTTGCCCTTTGCATTCATTTTGCATGTTGTTCAACGAAGGAACTTCAGATTCGGGACATGTGCAGCACTGATATTTAAAAGTGTTTTCATAATAGTCAACAACAGATCATGGGTGTGTTTTAATTGTTCATTTTGGCCATAATACAATCGGCTGGTCCTTGAATGACATTCAGAAACTGGATAGAAAGGGTGGGCAACCTACAGCCAATGAGCTACAGTATATATCAAATTGTAAAAACAAATGCAACCTCACCGAGGTTGCAATTTTATAAAAGTCCTCAGATGCTCACAAAATAAATGTTTAAATCATGTACTGTATATAATTGCACGCGATCAATATACTACGGTCTTCGGAGGACCCCTGCCGCGTATGTGGACCATTCTCCTGTACCCGCATACTTGAATGTGCAAGCGGGTGTGCCACGCTGAAGTACAAACTATAGTGATGGATTTGGCCTGAGCAAAGTCGCGTGGATGGGTGTAAAAAATATATTTTCGCCTGTTGTGAAAAAGCTGTTGCTTTTTGGCTTCTCGTTGTCCGGTTTATTTAGGATATTTGAAAGGCTAAACGATATAAACATGCAGTCTCACCGCACTCTGCCAGACTGCATTCAATACTTTGAGACTACTTCCTTCCCTGATTTGTGTAGAAAGGGGGTCCCATAATTGAATGAAATGAGTCCCCTCCCCTCTTTACATACCATGTACACACGCACGCACACACACACACACACACTCACACACTTTACGGGCTAGCATATAAAGTTAATAGGCCGCATTTGGTTCCAACCCCCCCCCCCCCCCCCCCCCCCGCCTCACTCAGTGGAAATTGAGACGGGTAGTTTTTCAGTTTCCTAAAGTTGAAGTTTATAACACTCAGCTAAAAATGTTACTGTGGTGATATGACCACAACATTGCAATTACAAAGATGCGAGCAGACTACGGGAGCTGACAAACAAGCGAGCTGAATGCAATTAGTATAAAAAAAAATTGTGAGGAGTGTTTATCACCAACAAACAGCGAGCATGCACATTGTCCTGCCACCTAGTGAAGGCATCTTTTTTACATCGACTTCTTTTTTACAAGTAGCGACAACCAAAATCAAACAGCGGCAAGCAGGTGAGGGGCAAAATCATAATCTGGATGGCATAATTGGCTGACTTCAAAGCGCAGGTTCTTTCATTTATTGTCGCCTTGGCGTGGCTGTTGGGGGTGTTTTTTTTTTCAGAAAGGTTTCTCAGGCCACTGGGTGAGCCGCTTGATTGGCGCAAATCTCGCAGCTAATACCCAGCAGTGACCTTTGCTTATGGCTGACTCCTCTAACCCTTCCTTAGTAAAACAAGTTTTATTCCTAAGCAAAACTACACAGCAATGAAATATTTTGCAGGAACTGAAACTGTGAAATTGTCCCTCTGAGTAAAAATGGGAAGTGTTTCACTCTGTGTTTGCGTGTGTGTGTGTGTGTGTTTGTGTGCGTGCGTGTCAGAGCTCAAACAGCGGTCTTGTTTAACCAAAAAAAAACCCACTTTATTGATGCGACTCTTCTGCAAACACATTCACGCGGATACACAGTAGTAACTTCTCACACGGTGAAAAGACAGCAAAAATAATCTGACTCAGCAACAATCATATAAATGTTATCGATGTATATTATCAGGAGGCTGTGAAATCCATCCTTTTTAAAAGCATGACAACGCTTACATGAAACAGATGTCATTGTCCAACTTCAGTTTTTTCAAGTCACTTAATTAAACGCAATTGAGAAAAGTGCATAGAAAATGCCCTGTCATACCTGACTTATCATTTGATTAGGAAACAACACAAAAAGTACTTTTATAAGAACACACATCAGCAAGTTGGGATATCGAGTCTTGTTGGAGTGGTAAGGCCCCCTACTGGCAATGACGAGGAACTGCAATTGCCGCTGTGGCGTTTAAGAGATTCCCAGAGATGGATGGATTACAGTAAGTGCATACGTCAGCCATCAGGGCCAACACGGCACGATATGAAGCACTGACCTACATTTACTGCACAATCCAAATTCTTGCTCTTTGCTCCCAAACATTTTATTCATTTTTTCCCAACAGGCTATTCTCTTCTTTCGCTTGGCTGCACAGCTTCCAGTATATGTGCGGATGTTGGATCCCCTACCCAAAGTTATTTCAGCCTGTGTGTGCGACTCTATCACTCTACTCTGCCCAGGGCTTTCATAATAAGTAATGATGTCATCATTTTTCCGTCCTCTGATTGGTTGGTCAGAGGAAGAAAAGTTCGTCAGGCATAGTCTGTAGCGGTTTGCACACATTCAAATAGTGCATTTAAATTCAGCCACTCTGGTAAGTAGGTCGTGTTTTACAATGTTTGTTTCTGTCATGTAATTCGATCAATATTGGTTCGGAACTGTTTGATATGACCGATGTGGCACAGTTGCGTGCTGGTATATTATGGTTTTGTATATGTTTTATTGATGGCTTCTATAAATGTGACGTGAGAGATGGATTCAGAGAGGCCCCGCTGAACTCCCAAGCCTGCCACTGGCGCGCGCGCGCACATGTGTGTATGTGTGTGCGTGTGTGTGTCAACATGTGCTCACTGGCCACAAAAGGAAAGAGAGGCAACGGGGGTGAAAGTTCATCCAAACGCTGAGGTATTACCCCGAAAAAAGTCATCCATCACATTGTCCCCTCCAGCAAAAGGAGATGGAAGCGGGTCCCTTCAGTTCCCGAGTGACGTTACCGTCGACCTTCAGAAGTCGTTGAGGATACCGATGTCGGCGAATTCGTTGCGGTAGCGGTGGGACGACAGAGCGAGCAAGAAGGACCACTTGAGGCTCATGAAGCTCCAAACACAAGATAGGTAGAGACTATGGGGGTCAGTCAAGGCTGCAGGTGAGAGAAATATTACGTTGTCACTCATATTATGATGGACTGATGGAACAGAATCATCCATCTATTTATTTATTCCCCATAGCGTGTGTTCCTGATTGGGGCCGCCGGTGCGTTAAAGCCTAACCCAGATGACTCGGCGAAAAGCGAGGTTCACACTGGACAAGCACGGGAGGACAAGCCAACTCCCAAAACCACTATTCCACCGCGCTGCCGGTGACAGAATCAAATCGACATCTGAATGTAGTGGAATGTGATTTACAAAATGCAAAGGCTGCAAATTGGGTGGGGGTTAAAATGCTAATCTCTGTCTTGGCCTTCCTGTGGGAAGTCTGCATGTTCTTCCTATGCTCAGAGTGTGATTATCTTATGAATGTTCCAATTTAGAGATTACAAAGAAGAATTCGGAGTATTTGATACTCAAAACCTCGGCACATTTCACACATACTCCAACATCCTTGTTACACGACAAGATTGGTAACTCACACTCCTCATTGTGGATGGCAATCGACAGGAAGGCGATGAAAGCAACAACGGCGAGCAGAGAGAAGAATACGCCGACGAAAAAGAAAAACTTGAGCCCCTTGAGCCAAGTCCGCCAGTGGTCCTGCAGGTACATGATGTGGGTCAGTAGGGTCCACAGTGCCAGCACACCTAATGGGGAGAAGAAAAATATTGTAATTCCCTTTGAGGGCACTCATTGAAACACAATGGAGTGATTCCTTAACTTACGCAGGAACTCCATTATTGTGACCAAAAAAAAGAAAAATGAGAGCAAGAGCCTAGATGCACATTCAGTTCTTTATTGAATGGGACAAATAGTCACATGCACAAAATAGAAAATGAAAACACACACAAGGAGCATGGAGCAGAAGCTAACGCTAAACTAACTCCTTGCCAAACGGCCAAGTGGCGCACCTGATGTCAGCCCGAAGCGATGAAAGCATTATTTTGTCTGCGTGTGTTGGAATTTTGCTGTTATTAGGTTTGATTAATTGATTAGTTCTGTGTTTGATATACTCTTTTATTGGCAGTCCTTGTGCACTGTCATAAGAGAAAATTAATGTGGCTACAGAAAAGTGGTGAAGATTACACGACTGTCTGTGTCCTATGTGTTGAGTTGTGTTATTTTTGCACGGCGTGAGTGGCTGCCTTTCCAGCAGCTCCTATATTTTGTTGTTCTACTTCTTCCTTTCATAACTTTGCTGCTGTGAATCGGGAATTTCTCCATTGCGAGACTAATAAAAGTTTTCTTATCTTATCTTATCTTACTAAATGAATTTTGTTGGTGTTTTGTGATTCACTCTGTGTTATGTGATGCCGCCATCTTGTGCCATCTATGCGCAAATGCAAAAAAAAAACGCCGGGGACGCAGTGTAAATTCTGTGTATTTTGATTATTCACAGCAGGGCCCCTGTTCACTAGTCACTATTTTGAAAAATTGTCTTAAGTGGGGTCAAGAGAACTCACTACTCCGGCGACATTGACCTTTTTTTTGTATACCGTATTTTGCATTCAATTTTGTCTCAAGTGCTTCAACACAGAATGTGTACTCAGTTACTACAGTATACCCATCTCTTGTAAAAAGCACATTTTAAGGGTTGTGTTTATCTAAATGCCCATGGCCACATTGTGTCTTGCTAATGTTAAATAATAACTGATTGACAGGACAAACCTAGGGAAGTTCCTATGCTCGGATGAAATCAACAGTGCTGCACAATTATGGAAAGGAAAAAATAAAAAAATGCAGGCACAGCTGTTTAAGGGCTCATGTATAATAACTGCAAGATTGGGATTTTTTTTTTTTGATCCTTGTGATCACACCATGACTCGGCAAGTTTCCACAAGCTGAGTCAGTTAAGCACACTTCTTTTTTTCCCCCTTCAGTCACCGTGAGGTTTTGCCAAACCAAGGGCTCCCAGTGTTTGTCTTGGGGATAGGGTTAAAAGGTAAATCAATGATCCACAAGTGAAGTGGATCACAGCACGGCGAAGCTTAATACAAGTCATGTAGAGAGCGGAATATTCACTAAGGCAATTACAAACCTAATCTAAAAGCTCAAAGGTCACATCCGCGGATCCACTTGCACAAGCCAAATGACTTCAAAGTGGTTGTGTCCGCCGGGACATGTTATAGTGGTGATTAAAAACGGCATTTGGAAAACATAAACGAGTCATAAAAAAAAAAAAAAAAGGTGAACATAAAAACAAAATCGGAGCACATAAAGGAACTAATAGAAATGGGTGTACAGTATGAGGCAGACACAAACATGTAAAGCAATATAAGGAGGAGAATGTTTTTATTATATACTGTATATATATTTTTGGGGGGGGGGGGGTACCCTCACCCCTCACCGCAAATGAATTTCAATGAGCGTCAATTAGAAGCAGATTTGAGCTATTCGTGGGTTAGGGAATAGGGACAAGGCCGTCTTTTTTTTTCAATAATCTCAAAGAATTCTGAAAATATTTTTTATGCATGTCAGCTTGTGGTACGACCATCATATATTAAACACATTAATTAATGCTACTATTGCATTTCTTTAATGCCAAATGTGGTTGACTAAATTAATACAAAGCATTTATGTCTTTCCGCGTTTCAATGTCTTACTCGACTTACATTGAAGTTATTTTTGCACCACGACTCATGAAACAAGTACCCGAAAACAGAAAGACAACTTTCTGCATCGAAACGCATCATGCGACACAGCTGCTTTTCTAGTGAGCACTGTTGCATTCTACCTTTTTTAAAGATGCCTTGTGACATGACACATTCAAACACTTTCAGAATGCTTAATTTGCAATGGTTCACCGCGCCACTTTTTTTTTTTTTTTTACCTGACAGTCCTCCCATGGCTGCTGTCCACGGCTGTCGGTACACGACGTTCCACACTAAAAAAGCAGACGTCCCAATGAGCACGCCGAACGAAGCATAGCCGACACTCACGTACGTGTTGTTTACGGCCATGTTAACGACAATGTGTGAAGAGATTTTAGAAGAAAAAAAAAGGAGGCTAACGAGTGGAAGCCAAAAGGGGGACTGTTACTGTGCTGTCATACACGAGAAGCCTCCTCCTCCTCCATGGCAGAGCGTTTACAATTGGGTGTTTATCTTGTGGCCAGTAGTGATGTGTCGTTCGCGAACGAGCCGGCTCTTTGAAGTGAACGATGGGAGCCGGCTCCTCATTGGGAGCCGGTCCGAATAGGAGCCGACTTTTTTTTTCTCCTGTTTTTTCCCCCACTTCGGTTAAAGCCGCACGTGATTGGTCAAGATCCGTGGTAGAAGAGGAAGGGGAGGGTTTTACACACACACACACACACACACACACACACACACGCACGCACACACGCACACGCGCACACGCACACGCACACACGCACACGCTGCAGTTTAGAGAAGGGGGAGGGGTTAGAGAAGAGACACAGCAGCACACTGAGCAGCACGCAAACAAGACAAACGAGGAGACGAGAGTTAGTTAGCGAAAAAAAACAACACGGTGGAAAGCGGAAAGGTGAGAAAATGGATAGGAAACGCAGTGAAATTTGGACTCATTTCAATTTAATTGATAGTTCAAAGGCAGCGTGTAGACTGTGCAAGGTTAAAATATCCCATCGATCAAGCTCCACAAATAACCTGCACAGGCACATCAGAAAAGTCCACCCATCAGTCCAATTTGAAGAGAAAAGACAAGCAAGGGAACCAGCTATTAATGAAGGTGCTAGTGTGTCTGCAACTGTTGCTGCTGCTGCAATGTCACAACTGCCTAGATCAGGGGTGTCAAACTCATTTCACATTGTGGGCCGCATATAGCCTCGGTAGATGTCAAGTGGGCCGGACCATTAAAAATGACACCATACTCTGCTGTAAATAACCAAAATAATATGTATATCCTTTGTTTTGGTCTAAAGAAGCACAAGAATACTAGGAAAATGTTGAAATTTAATGAATATATTTTTTACAAAACATTACATGAAGGACCTTAGATTTCCTTAGACAAATATGCAATTTACTTTTATCATTCACATATATGCATTGCAGCTGATCCCATTGAATGTACAAAGGCACCAAACCTTAACAAGTAATTGCTATTGAAAAATATAGTAATGCACTTTTAAGATTAAACAAGATTTATAAAGAAAGGAATTTTTAAAACCATTTACACGAGCATATAAATTCTAAATGTAATCCCTGCCTACACCTTACAAACTAAGGAGAGTGCTATAATATGTGTAAAGAATAAAGTATTCACATATCCTTGATAGCGTCTGCTGTGTTGGGTCTGTCTCAGTGACAGACTGAGGCTGGTATTGTCTTCTTCTCTGATCAAAACAAGGTTGTCTTTTTCTCTGATCAAAACAGTGTGTCCCCCTAGCGGATATTCCCTGAATTGCACATCATTAAAAATATTCATTCCGTGTCTTTTATGCATTTTTTCACTTTTAAATGATCCTGCGGGCCTGATCAAACCTCCTTGCGGGCCGGTTCCGGCCCGCGGGCCGTATGTTTGACACCACTGGCCTAGATGTACAACCCAGAGCTCTATGAGCCACTTTATGCAAAAAGCTATAAACCAGCAAAACAGTACACAATTGACGAGGAACTGGGTAAAATGATTGCAAGTGATTTTCAGCCATTTTGGTTGGCTGTGTGTTGTTGCAACATCTGTCCCCTCAGAGAGAATCTTCTCCAAAACAGGGCAAATATTAACAGAGAGGATAAACAGGATCAACCCCTCTAAGCTGAGGCACTTGGTTTTTCTTCATGCCAATCTTCGCGAAAGACAAGTTAAAACTTTTACCTGGGTGCTGCTTTCTTCTTTTTGTTTTACAAATTTTAACTTATAATTTGTTGTGTGGTATTCAAAGCTTACTTATGTTGTTTTACTGTAAATAGTTAAAAGCTTATAAATATACACATTCAGAGATTGGAACTTTTTGTTGACCTTGTTTTGATATGGGTCTTTGTACTTTGTTTTTATTTTTGTAGCACTCCATGTTGTACTCCATGTTGAGTATGTTCAGAAGAATATACATAAAGCCATATAAATAATAAATATTTGATATACTGTCTATTTTTTGCATTAGTAATTCATTTTACGCATAATATTACGTTATTTTTGGTAGTAAATTAATTTAAGCAACAAAAAAACTGAGGAGCCATTTGGGAGCCGAAAGAGCCGGCTCTTTTTAGGGAGCCGAGCCAAAAGAGCCGGCTCTCTAAAAGGAGCCGGAATTCCCATCACTGGTGGCCAGTCTCAAATGGAACGTGTCCGCTGAACGTCAGCAGATTCGAATTGTTAAGCGAGTGCAGCGAAATCTTGGGGGAGCGAAAGGAAACGCCGTTCCCGTGAGAATCATTTCCACTCATCAAATACCAAGTACAACATAATTCAACCTAACAACACGGATTTACAGTAAAACAAACAAAAAAAAGTTTATGTTATATTATCATCATTTTATGTTTGAGAATCATATTATTTCACGTTTTTGGTGTACTGTAGTAGCAATTTATAAAGGGACAGAATGGGAACAGATTTTCCATCGTCAGGCTTCTCCCATGCAAAAATAAAACTCCTCCAACTTTCCTTTCATTTTCTCAACGAAGCATCGGTCTCTGTAGTCTCTTAACCAGTAAATCCTCCTAATCAACGTGAGAAGGCTTTCTTTTGTTTGCAATTGTAACAAACAGTGGACCCTTGAAAGGTAAACTCAATCAATTCTGGGAGCCTGGGCAATCTGTAAATTTGGGATTTCATTCATTCATCGATTAAAAAACAAAAACAGATACACACAAAGTATCACTTCAGCCATTATAGAATATTTAATTACAGTACTAATGAAACATTGTTTTAAGTTGGAATTTAGTACAGTGCACGTATCTCTTAAACGGCATCTATTTGACATAGGCCATTTCAAATTTCTACTGTAAATTTTAACCAGAAAATGTGTCCTATATTGCAGACATTTTTTTAAACCACGAGCTGTATTATGTAATAATGGCACACTAGTATGAAATAATTTCATCAAGATTAAGGATAACTTTTGAATGATCATCATTTACAGTGTGCTGATTGGATAGGAGAGGGCTCACGATTCGAGTGAGGCCCACAATTAAACTGGAGTGAACAGGAAACAATGTAAAAAGAGGCAAACGTGTACTCAACCTGATGCACGAGGAGTGATGACAGCTTACAGAGACGTGCTATTGGCAATTTAAGTGTGCATAAAAAGACCCAAGACCCCAACTGTCCCTCGATTTCTGCAGTAGGAATGTTGCACGACCATCCTCCATATACCTCTTCACAAAGTCATACCTGTCAACTTTTCGGAGCGCCAACCTGTATAAACTACCAAAAAAATCCTTATAAAGAGCAAAAAATCCTTATAACATACCAAAGCATTTTATATGTCAAAATAACGGCAGAAAAAAACCCACGAAATTGTCAATATTTATTGTAGATCTCCATAATACAATGTCTGGTTGTCTAATCATCATTCTACTTCGTGGCATTACTGTGTTCAGAGTTGTATTCCTGCGTTACTTTTTTCACCAACTCCAAATGCTGACCCATCGGCTCGAAGTTACAGCATCCATTCAAATTTACTTTGGAAATGGAAATGAAAGCATTCGAGTAGACTAGCACCATTCTGGGCAAAAGCAAACGGAACTACCTGTTAGGGGGGGAAAAAAACAAAAAACGGGAATTTTCAGAATCCGTATGATTAGTGCGATACGGCCATATACGTAAGATTCACCACAAAATCCGTATGAACTATGGCTAAACCGTATGAGTTGACAGGTATGCAAAGTTCCTCTGCCACTTCTCTCTGGTCCTCAAGTCATTGCAGTTTGCTGGGGAGGGGTCAGAACCACGGCGTGTTTGTCCAACCCAAGGTCCATGACACCTCGTGTTTACCATTTCAAGAATTGCTCCCTTAAATCGTGTTTTCGGAATAGTACACGGGGAGCAGCCGTTTGACTTGGCAGTCCCGACTGGCATCATCCCAGATCAGCAGCAAGGCCAACTTGTCTCCTGGGAAGGCGTCCTCTTGCCCTGTGATGTCGGTCCTCTTTGGCGTTCAGGTCTCTTGACAAACACTTTTCAGTGGAGAAAACGCTGAATATCGACGACGTTTTGAAATTTGTCTTCGAATCTTTTGGCGTCTTCTTTTCCTGCCCTGGCAGCCTCTCTGGGTCTTAGCACACCATGGATTCCGCTTCTCTCCTTAAAATTAACAAACCACCCTTTGCTAGCCTTGAATTCCTCTGCACTTCTCCCGGGGTCGTCTCGGGTCAGGGCGTTATGCAGCTCCCTTGCCTTGTCACAAATTAGGGTCTCTGACACGGTGTCGCCCCGAAACTGTTTGTGGGTAATCCACTCAAGCAGAACTTTTTCCACTTCTTCCACTTTGTCAGTTCTTCTGCTGCTGAGTGTTTTGACCCCTTTTGCCACATCCGCCGCTTTGATGGCTTCTTTTCTCTTCAATATGGTCGATACCGTCGACTTAGCCATATTGTACTGAACAGCCAGGTCCGAGACGCGCGTACCTCTCTCCCACTTGGCAATAAGTTCCTTTTTCAGTGCTATGGTTGTCATCACAGTTTTCCTCTTTGGCTTGTCATCCAGGGTACCCTTCTGTGGTGACATGTGGGATAGGTATCACACACAAAAAGATCATGAAAATGAAATAAATAAATAAAAATAACACACACACTTTAGTATTTATCCTTGAGATGCTCAATGAAATGCCTCAGCATGTTTTAGCATGCATGTCAACAGTTACGAGTTATGGATTTTTGTCCAGCCTTCAAATCGTATATTTAGTTTATTAGCTTTGCAAACTGGACTTCCAAGGGTCCACTGTTTTTTTTTTTTAAAACAGACCTGTGGAAAATGTATTTATTGCTTATACTATCCAGTGGTGTCCCTCCTGTCAAATTTATGAGACATATTTTAAGTAAAAATAAATAAATAATCAGCATCATAAATCATTATATTCCAATATACATTTATAAAATACATAAAATAAACGACTTTTCAGGGATGGGGGGAGGAATGAAGTTTGACAACGTTAATTCAAGATTTATTGTATGATTAATCAACTTGAAATTCAACAAGCCACCACTTTATGATATGATATGCAGAAAAACACATTCTTCACAAAATTTGGCAGTATGTGCACCGCAGATGTACTTTTGGCAGTTTCTGCATGTGGTTTGTGTCTTAGTGTCCTTCAGCGGTCCACACACCTCGCAGCGCTTCCTCTTTCCACTAGCTGCAACCTAAAATCAAAAATAAACAACAGATCAGGATGGTTCAGGATTGATTTGATTTATTTCTGAACCCCCACCCCGCCCGCCCAAACACACCACACAACTCACACAGGACACTTACTTCAGAAATTTGAGGCTGTGGTCATGTGAAGGTGTGGAGGTGAGACCACTCCCACCTGCCTGAATTGTGGCTAGAGAAGTTGTTTTTGTGGGACATGTCCCTTTGGAGGTGTGGTGTTCCTAGCTTCTTAAGGAAAAGGTTTCTTCTTTGGAGTTTCCCTTGGTCCTAATCAAAGGTCCCATCCGGTAGATGCTTTGCAAGCCGAGACATCCAACAAAATAGAAAATATCACAAGCCACCACTGAAACGTTCTTCTTTGGCAGGAAGAGCAGGTCGGCAGCTTCTTTTATGTCGCCGGCCCCTCTTGTAGTGGTGTTGTGATGATCCTTCCAGCTATTTATTGTTCCATTATTGAACTTTTTGAATTACTTTTTGTTTTGTTATAAACCAGGACAGTGTTGGCTGTGAACATAACTTTGGAGGAATATACCGTCTTATTCTTCACGCTCAGTACTTCAGACGAGGACTCTATTTTGGGTTTTTTTTAACCCAGATTTTTCAAACATATCGAAACTGAGTTTTGAGAAGCTCCTATAATTGGCATGTTCCTTGCCAACAATGAAAATAAATCAATGGCAACCTAGATTTTGATGCCTTCTCTTGCTGTTTAGAGAGCATAAACCCGCTGGTCCCACTGGTTGCCAACTTGTGTCATCTTCAAACCAGTCTTGGTTCCTGATTATGAAATCAAATGTCCCTTGAACAAAAATGGAAGCTGCTCAGAGTGATTTTGGCTCTAGAAATAACCTTCCCCGTCTCAGCATCCCACAGACTTGCAGTTAATGCCCCTCTTGATCTGGAGACACCAACAAGGCCGGGGATGCCAAAGTAGGCATGCAAGACACACGATGTTCTCCTCTTTCCCCTGCTGCCCCAAAAACTCAAAATTGGCCACACCCAGAATCATATTCGGAGTCAAAGGATGAATTGATGGCTGGAGCATCAAAGCAAATCGAGCACATTTGTATTATGTTAGCAAGTGAGTGCAGTGGGGACGCGGACATTCCAGTGACTGGCTCTTGGGCTCCTCTGGCCATCACCTGTGGTGCTCTTCCTTGCGATGTGTATTCCAAGTGAATAGTCAATTTTTACTTTCAGAATCACAATTCCGGACTCCGAACCGATTTGTAAATGGATCCTCGTATTTCAAGACACCTTCATATTGTTGTGGATCCGATTCTGACATTTTAGAGCTATTTCAGACCTTGATGCTGCAGTATTTTTGTTCATGGTTATCATACCGTTAGAATCTAGAATCTAATATCGGCCCATGCCTACTTTTGCAGGTTTTCTTCTTGCACAGTTGCAAAATCGCACAAAGGTACATGACCGTAATCTTAGAAACAAACAATGAAAGTTTACCTTTTTGAGGGGCATTTTTGGACGCTCCTGAAGTAGCAGGTCTTGGTTTGTGATTTCCCCACTGGTGCTCGGCTGAGCGAATTCTTTGGCTGTGTAAAATTCTTGTTCTTTGGGATCAATTTTAGGACAATCCATTGTGACGCCACTGTCTGATCCACTCTCTCGTTCTAGTGCAAACCTTCTATTGTATTCTGTTTGCTGGCCATTAGGGTCATTGGCCAATAGCTCTGACTCTTTGGTTTGTTTGCATCGAGGTATATCAGGCAATGGCACAGCTCTTTCAACTGCATATGTCTCTGACAGTCCTGTTTGCTCTGATTCTTCTACTGCAGATGACACTGGTACTTCTGTTTGTTCTTCTTTAGCTGTATTAGCAAATGGCTGCAATACATTAGCCCATGGCTGAGTATGCTCCATTTTAGACCTTTTGGTTTTTGTCTCTGCTCCCTTCTCCTCTGGAATGTTCAATTCAGGAATTTGCTCTTGCACAGCCGTAGACATCCGAGCCAGTCTTTTGTGATCTTTTGGAAAAAAAAGAAACAAACATTACACATTACATTGGGTATAATAAGTTGAGAAAATGTCCAACACAAAAAATATATAATTTCAAGGATATCTATTGAGGGAAATTGACTTGCTGAAATGCTTGTATAGAATGTCTATTGAATATCAGCCCACCTATCGAGTGTGAAAATATATAATCATGTCCATCTTTTGTGAGCTGCCTATATTCAAAAAAGGTGCTTGTGACTGAGCCAATCCGAATGTTGTTAGTTGTGCAGTCCAAAAAAAAAAAAAAGACACTACACTAGGTTCTCCGCCAATGACAGCTGGGCGAAAAACAATCTGGAGGCTCGCATGTGTTTGACAGTCTACACGAGTGTTATTGTTGTTGTTTTTTATTTAACGTTGTTGCACAATCAGAAGCTACAAGTGAAACGCGAATAACCACAAAAAAATAACTTTTAAGGCTCAGAAGGAAAGTAGCGAAATCGCTACTTCGGGAGACTTTTCTATGCAGACTATACGGTTAATATTATTTGACCCCATTGTTCAAATGCTGAATATAAAATTACAAACCGATGTTGGTTATATTCCACCGGGGGTTTATCTCATTGTTCAGTAAGGACCGCAGACAGTCGTTCTCCTCTTGGTATCCTTTCACAATGAGCGCCACTTCTTGAAATATCTCCATGGCCAAGCTGGTAAAACGTTCGGTTAAATGAATCTGGAACGCATGCATTTGGCTGACAGTCGACATGTCGGAAACAATGAAATGCAATGCAGCAACAGCGGTTTGGTCTTTTTGCATCCAAGGAGCTCGAACGTAATCGACGACAAAGCGAAAGAAGAGACAACCCGGAAAAGAAAACAAGATGCGACCCCCGTTTCCGGTCAACTTTACATCTTGTGCATTTTTTTTAAACACAGCGCGGTGTCCTGTCTGGAGACATAACATCTAAAAACAACCTAAGTATTTTACTGTTGTCAATCCAGGCCATCTTGTAGTCGAAAACACGAAGTCAAGCAAACTTTCACAAAGATGGTCAACTCAAGAACATTTGAGCTGAACAGTTGATGGATGGATAGCTGTGAGACCCTCTGCTGGGCAAATTAAGTATTACATGTCAATTCCTGAACACTGACGGCTCGGCAATATTTGCGGGTTTTTTTCCCCAATAGTTTGTTTGATTGTAATTTGACGGATTAAATAACTAAAATGTGATCATTTTCAAGACTTCTGTTACTTTTTAATAAGGTTATTGTTTTCAATAAAAGCAGCCACGATACACAGCACTGTGTGAGCATGTACGGAACACTAAAACTAGTTTTCACTGACTTTGGCCAAAGAATCCATCCGGCTATTATCTGAGCCGATTATCCATACGAGGGTCGCAGGCATGCCGGAGCCTATCCAAGCCGTCTATGGGCAGTAGGCGGGGCACACCCTTAACTGGCAAATGACTCTGGAGACCACGTGTGTCTAGTTTTATTGGACTTAACTGCAGCATTTGATACAGTGGATCACAGTATTCTGCTGTCTCGTTTGCAGCACTTGGTGGGCATTGGCGGCAGTGCTCTTGAGTGGTTTAGGTCCTATTTAGCTGACAGAACCTTCTGTGTCAGCCTTGGCTGCTCTGAGTCACGCACTGCTCCCCTGTCATGTGGTGTTCCACAGGGCTCAATTCTGGGGCCTCTGCTGTTCTCGCTGTATCTGCTCCCATTGGGTTCCATCTTAAGGAAACATGGTATTCCCTTCCACTGCTATGCAGATGACTGCCAGATCTATGTCCCACTGAGCAAGAAAGACGCCTTCTCATTAAGGCCACTCCTATCCTGTCTGGAAGAAATCAAAACCTGGATGGCACAAAATTTCTTGAGATTCAATGAAAAGAAGACAGAGGTGATATTGTTTGGTCCCAGTGGCCCTTGTACATTCCATCCTGTAGACTTGGGCCCCCTGTCTCCTTATCTTAAGTCAACAGTCTCAAACTTGGGCCTTAAACTGGACAGTGATTTCAAACTCGATCGGCAAATTGGTGCCGTTGTTAAATCCAGCTTCTTTCACCTTAGACAGCTGGCCAAAATAAAACCTCTCCTCTCACATGAACACTTTGAGATGGTAATTCATGCCTTTGTCACATCCCGGCTCGATTACTGCAATGCCCTTTACTTTGGAGTCAGCCAGTCCTCCATTAAGCGCCTTCAGCTGGTCCAGAATGCCGCCGCTCGCCTCTTGACTGGTACTCGTAAGAGGGAGCACATAACTCCTACTCTGGCATCCCTTCACTGGCTCCCCATTCATTTTAGAGTTATTTTCAAGATCCTCTTATTTGTTTTCAAATCTCTGAATAATCTCGCGCCACCTTACCTCTCTGAGCTCATCCGCCCCTACACACCTGCCCGGCGTCTCAGGTCTGTGGACCAGACTTTATTAGAAGTACCAAGAACTAAACTGAGGCTCAGAGGGGATCGAGCCTTTTCTGTTGCTGGTCCCTCTCTCTGGAATGACCTCCCACTAAACATTCGGCAAGCCTCCTCGCTGCCCATCTTCAAAACCCTCCTCAAAACTCACTTGTATTCTTTGGCATTCGACTCAGCATGACTTAGATTTGTTCTTGGTTTTACTGTTTGGTGCTTTCTACCGCCTTTATTACCGATTTGTCTTACTGTTTATTGTGCATGTTAAATTGCTCCATGTACAGCACTTTGTATGCAGCGATGGCTGTTTGAAAGTGCTCTATAAATACTGTTGACTTGACTTGACTTGACTTGACTTAACTGGCTGCCGGCCAATTTCACTGCATGGCCAAAGAATCCATCCATCGATCTGTCCATTTTTTTAATGTGCTTATCCCTTATACCCACGAGGGTTGCGGGCTTGCTGAAGCCTATCCCTGCTGTCTTCGGGCAGTAGTTGCCAGCCAACCGCAGGGCACACAGAGACGCACGCTCACAATCACCCCTAGGGAATTATTTAGAGAGTTCCATTAACCTGCCTTGCATGTTTTTGTACTGTGGGAGGAAACCGAAGTACCAGGAGAAAATCCACGCAGGTACAGGGAGAACATGCATACTCCACACAGGAAGTATGGAGCCGGGAATCAAACCCTGTACCTCTGTACTGTAAGACGGACGTGCCAAGCAATAGTCCACCGTGCCGCCTGGGCAAAGAACATTCAACAAAATAGTTAAGCGTAATACAAGTGACTACAAAGCAATGGCAAAAATGTTCCATTGCAAAGGTAAGTGAGGTCCATGCACCTGCCATTAAACAGACAAGCCATCCAAAACGGGTCAAGTCTATTTATTCGATAAGCATAATTAACACAACCCTCCCCCCACCCAAAACCAACGGCTATACACTGTTAAAATCGTCAAAAAACATAACTTCAGAAATTAGTCAGAGTCAAATCAATAATACTCACTAGATGTTAATGACTGGCGCAGGTTACATGGGGTACAGGTACAACAGCACAAACAGGCAAGTGGGGATTGGACTAGAATTGGTACTTGTGAATGATACAATGCTCTTTTTTTAAACTTATATTAATAAATAACATTTAAAATCGGAACTAAAATGTTTTTACAACAATATTTGTCAACTGAAATCGTACATCCAAATCTTGAATATTACACCTAAATGCTCTCGCTCTCTCTCTCTACATCAGGATATAAATGTTCACTCAAAATGCAAAATATACACATATCTAAATCTTAAATAGAAATCTTGAATACAAATATAAATGTCTAACCTAATGTTTTGGGTGGAACAGAATATTGAACAAAGATGCAAATCTAACTGCCGATGACCACTAATACGAAAAAATAAATGCTTGAGGTTTGTGTCAATAACGTATAAAATCATTGTATCCTGAGAAATAAACTCTTGGACATAGATTATAGTAACAAGACCTATTGTGTATAAATGTACATATAAATTATATCGCCTACAGCCCCTCCTCCAGCCACCACTGATGTGGCTACGTTGTGGCTGGTCAGGGAATATGCATCAGATCAAACTGACGTGTAGAAATACAGGTACCAATCGCAATTCCACTGTGCAATTTTGTGTGTAGTGGATTTGCACGGCATAATCTTTGAGATTATAAAGATATGCCAAGGGCAGGATCAACTGGGGAGGAGAAGGCTCGATTGGGTGGACGGACACAGAGGCGGATGTGCCATGGCCTGTTACTCGCTTGGCCAGAGTCGAACGGTGAAGAGCAGACGAGGTTCATGAAACTCGGGCGTGGCACTGCCCACTTCCGTCGCTCGAGGGGTGTTCATCATCCATTTTGTCTAATTTCCAATCAGAAATGTGGTCAAGTACAGTATCTCTCGACGGCTGACACAAGTGGGGTAGGCGAAGTAGTATTGGTGTCATAGTATCAAATATTTTTTTCAAAGACAAGTGAAGATGTACAGTATTGCCACGGTTACGATACTAGAATCAGTATCAATTCATGCCGAGCAACGTTATATGTGGTCTTAAAGGGTTAGGTTTTTCCCTGACGCCACCTCAAAGTACCTTTGTGAGGCTTCCGCTCAAATTTTTCTGGGTGTTAGCTGTTACTTTGTCGTGTACTCTAACACTTTTTAAAACATTGCTGATTGGCAAATTGGCATTGAAAGAGCTGATTGGCAAATGGCCTCAACATGACACCAAGCATCATTTTTCTGAGTGGTACAAAAGCAGTAGTTTGATTTCGCAGTTTCCCGAACGGCGGTCAGGCCAACTTTTATAAGCTTGCCTCCTGGGAAGGCATTCTTTGCCCTGTGATGTTGGTCCTCTTTGGCATTCAGGTCACTTCGCAAAACTTGTTAAGGGAGAAAACCCTGGCTGCAGACGAAGTTTTGAAATTGATCCTCAATTCTCTCGGCGTCTTCTTTTCCAGCTCTGGCAGCCTCCCTGGGTCTTAGCACCCCATGGATTCCACTTCTCTTTTTAAATTTGCAAAACCACCCTTTACTGGCCTTGAATTCCTCTGCACTGCTCCCGGGGTCGTCTCGGGTCAGGGCGTTATGCAGCTCCCTTGCCTTGTCACAAATTAGGGTCTCTGACACGGTGTCGCCCCGCAACTGTTTGTGAGTAATCCACTCAAGCAGAACTTTTTCCACTTCTTCCACTTTATCAGTTCTTCTGCTGCTGAGCGTTTTGACCCCTTTTGCCACATCCGCCGCTTTGATGGCTTCTTTTCTCTTCAATATCGTCGATATCGTCGATTTAGCCATATTGTACTGAACAGCCAAGTCAGAGACGCGCGTACCGCACTCCCATTTGGCGATAAGTTCCTTTTTCAACGCTATCGTCGTCATCACGTTTTTTCTTTTTGGTTTGTCTTCCCGGATGCACTTCTGTGGTGACATTTAGGACAAGAATAACACAAAATGACAACGACAACATTAGAAAACAAAGTATACTTTGCCAGGCAAAACGGCAATTTGTGTTCTGGATATGTGTCTGAACTCAGAACCATACATTTGTCAAAAGTACTTCTTCAACTCGTTAGCCCATCCCCATTTTCCTTGTGACTCCTAAGATAATGTTTGCGTTGTTTTGTTCATTTAGAATGGACTGTCCCTAAATTCTCCATCCTTTTCTATACCGCTTATCCTGAACAAGGTCACGGGTGTGCTGGAACTTATCCCACCTGACTTTGGGCAAGAGGCAGGGTAAAGAGCATTTAATTGTCCTGGCTTTGAGTACCGTATATGTTGTTGCTGTAGATAAATGGACAAAAACACATTATCTGTAGGAAATGCATAATTGTTGGACCAATTGAGTGAAACTGAAAATAATTTTCCACAGCACACATGATGGTCCCTCACATGCCACATCACACAAATTGGCAATCACGTTCTAATGAATGTGTTTGATCTGGTTTTGCATTAGTGAAGTTACAGCACTCTGCCATGTCAACCAAAGAGCAACTACTTTGTTGTGGAAAACCGAAGGAGCTGAGTCGAGTCAAGCCAAATCAGAACTGTCCAAAAGAAAAGTGGCAAGATGGCTCTCTTGGAAATGTATCCAAATTAAACTAATCCTAACAGAAACAAAGAATGACAAACAAGTCTACCTTTTTGTATGAGTGTTTCAGAGATTTGTGGTATCTCAGGTCTTTGTTTGTGATTGCGTCACTCCGGCACCGATGAGAAAATTCCGGGGTTGTGCTGAAGTCTTGAAACGCAACAGCGTGGAGTGCGGTAGCGATGTCAAGCCTTCCACTGCCTTCCTCTTTGAAATCACTTTTAAGACGGCCCGTTGTGATGCCATTTTCCATTCTGCTCTCTCGTTCTGTTGCCAACCGTCTAGTGTACTCAATTTCTTGTTCATTGGCCAGCCGCTCTGATACTTCCATTGCATAGGACACTGATATTTCAGTTTGCTCCTCTTTAGGTGCATTAGCCAGTAGCTCTGAGATATTTTTGTCCTCTTCGGGTATATTCGCCGTTGGCTCCAATAACTCAGTCTGCTCCATTTTTGGTACTTTAGAACTTCGCTGTAATTCTGTCTCCAAAGGAGTGTTTAGCCCATATGCTTGTTCTCTGACAGCTGTAGTTCGTCTCGGGAAGCGACCGTGATCTATGGAGGGAGAGAAAAGATTGGTTTTTACTCAGTGTTATCATAATGGCCAACATGGCCTTCTATGCTGGTCTAAGCACAATCAGAAACACTACATTGACTAAATTTGACCACTTGTTCCATTAAATTGTTTTGCTTTATCCCCAACACTCTACCCTCTTGATTTCATAGGGTTTCTCTTGGCTGCACTTCCAAATGAATGTATCAATTTTTTTCCCATCCATCAGATTTCAGCATCTTTGTGCGATCATGTCCATCTAAAATGACCAGGGCCTTCAGAGTTGGTAAGGTTGGCCAGTATCACTTAAAATACATCACCACGGGGACTATTTCTTTGGCGGGTCAGATTCAAAATGTGCCCTCCAAAGGTAAAGCATACGAGCCCTCAATGACATCAGATTTGTCTGTCCTTTTCATTGGTTGGTCAGAGCAAAACTTCATACAGCCAACTTGGGCTACGAGCACAAAACGTCGGTACCTTTCTGCACACACGAATATATTAATGTTTTGCCATGTTGTTAGATACATTTTGATTCTGGAGTACTCCAAATTATGTTTAGTTTTAAGAGAACTATTAAATCGGGTAAATGCTGACTTAATGAGGTGTTAAATGCACGAGCCACCCCAATCTCTTTATTCCCAAGGATAATAACAACACGTGCCCACAAAATATTAATTTTTTTATGAAAATCCACACGCGATTGTTATAAAAGAGGGTAATTTTAATATGCACCGTATAAATGGAAGTACGGCAAGTAATTTGTAACTAACAGTAATACAAACCAATCTTGGGTGAATTCATCTGCACGTTTATCATTTTGTTCAGTAAGCATCGCAGACGGTCGTTTTCCTCTTGGTATCCTTTTACAATATGCGCCACTTCTTGAAATATTTCCATAGCGACGCTGGTGAAACGTTCCGTTATTCGGCTCTGAAACGCGTGCAGCAGACCAGCGGTCGACATGTCGAAACCGAACAATGAAATAGTATAACTATGACATTTGTGCTCTTTTTAAAAACATTGACAGCAAGAAACGTCGACGAAAACACGAATAGAAAAAAAAAAGATAAACCGGAAAGAGAAAGTCCTGACGTTTCCGGTTGGTGTTATACTGAAACTAAACATCTTTATTTGATTTTGGATTGTTTATGCAATCTGAACAAATTAATTTTAGATGCGCTATCGTGTTTTTCATAACTAATTGAAATTTGCAAATGAAAAAATACAGATACAAGCACCTTGAGTATTCATGCGAACGTTGAAGTCGCGCCATATTGGATGTGGTGGTGAAGCCAGTGGTGTCGATACTTCATGATGTCTCTCCATCCATCCATTTTCTAATCCATTCATACTCATGAGGGTCGCGGGTGTGCCTGAGCCTATCCCAGCCGTCATCAGGCAGTAGGCGGGGGGCACCCTGAACTGGTTGCCAGCCAATCACAGGTGCACAATGCTCAGTCACACTTCGTGACAATTTAGAGTACAGTATTCCATTAACCTGCCATGCATGTTTTTGGAATGCGGGAGGAAACAGGAACACCCAGAGAAAACCCACACAGGCACAGAGAGAACATGCAAATTCCACATCGGAAGGCCGGAGCTGGAATCGAACCCTGCACCTCTGCACAGTGAGGCCGATGTGAAGTCACCCACCATGCCGCCCTACCTCATAATGCGTTGCATGGAAATGTATCAGTCCTGTTACAGTCAACGTCATCCAGAGTTTGTGGGATTTTGACTTTATAATTATTTTGCATTGTATTAGGTCATCATGTCATTTTCTGAACACAACTTGCTGAATTTGGAGCTAATACTCAGAAATTGCGAGCGAAACGTTGAAAATGCAACTAACGTGTATAGTTTCATGAGATAGCAATATACATTTATTCATTCATACATATATGAAAGCGCTATATAAATCAGCATGTATTGTATTGTATTTAAATATTTCTTACTTTGGGTAATAATACCATTGTTTGCAAATCTTTTTAACATTTAAAATCATTTTTGCTTGCAAATCTTTCTTTGGTTTGAAAATAATGTATGTGACTTAAAATCATTTTGTTTGACTGCATAAAAAGAAGCACATCTCTCACCCTGCCACGTCTATCTTGAATGAAAGAATGCCTAAGGGGCGCCCGTGAGTCACCCCGTTTAGCAGCCACCAAGGATTCACTCAAGCAGAAGAAGAGGAGGCAGTGGGCAGGCTGCTGCTGGTGACAGCCGCCAGGCGAACTGAACCGCTCCCCCCTTCACATCGAACTGATAAGGAGAAGACATTACGGGACGCTTCCATGGGCATACAGCCCTGTGCTCACCGAGAGCACGGTTTTAAACGTTTAGCTGGCCCGGGTGCCAATCGTGCATTCACTTAGGCTTCGAGTTTTCCAGGTAACATACGTTACGTTAGCTTCAGCGTTTTTAAACGATACAAGCGCGTCGCCTGTCAAGATAGTATTAATAAGACTCAGAGAAAGATGGGCGACATAAAGCCGTCGACATCTCCCGCTTTCCAGTCGGAGGTAAGTGAGGGTTTGTTGCAATAACTCGTCGTTTGGGCTGTGGGGTTGTTTTTGCTTAATTGCTAACGACGCCAGCGAATGTCAACTTGCTGGCCGCTTGTCACCGCACTGTTAGCTTGTAATGCTCTTGACAAATTGTTGTAACATGAATGTGATCAACTTGCTCACGGTGATTTTTGCATTCGCTCTCACCGTCCGTCGACTCACACACTTGTGTCATTTTATACGTGCAAGAATGATCTCTTCGATTTACTCCTGAACATACTTTGGAGGGATTGTTAACGTGCAATCGATTGGAAAACATTCCATCATCATCATCTTCATCATCATCACCATTGCTAACATGCTAACGTGTGCTAAGTCAACGCAATGTTAGCGAGACCCGACTGCAAAGTCCGCTCGGAAACAAACCATCGCTACTCATTCGACAGCCTTACTTTTGGTAAGGAAAGTAAATAAATAAAGCCCCCGACGTTGCTTTGTTATGGTTCACTCTCCACCGTTACTAGCCGGGGCTAGCCTCACAGTCGTCTGTTACTGCTGACTGTCCATTGCTAGCCCACATTTGTTGTCTCTGACAGTTACGTCTAATAGTGGGGGTTGGTAGGACTGCCCTCAAGACACTTAAAAGGCAAATACCACCGATTTTCCCTTACGGTACATTTATTTTCAACCAAAGTGCGTTGTCGTCACGTTATCTATCGTTTCGGATGACTGTTGCTCATTCGTGCGATAGTGGCACACTCACGCTAAGGAGCATTAAGAGACTGTGTCAACCCATCGTTTAACCGCAGAAGTAGTGTCTCGAAGCTAATCAGTGCTGGCAAAAGTCCTCACACTCTGCCTTCGTTGAGGAGAAAAATGGCAAAAGTAAAGTAAGAAGTACAGAATGCATGGCGCTCCTGGTTAAGATGTGTAAAAAAAAAAAACAACTTAAAATCAATTACATTTGTATTGCAGAAGCATACTCTCACCCTAAAAATTTGAGGCATGGTTCACCAGACACAGAATCAAGCTCATCCCATCCCCATCTCTTTATCCAGGGGATGCCAATAATTCTAGAAGGGGAGTATAAAGTTTGTGGTCTCATTACTTGTATGTACCGCTCAAATCATACTAGCCGGTGTTTAAACAGCTATTATGTTACCAAATCTTCCCTTAGCTTTGCCAATAAAAACTCAAATATTCAAATTAGCGAACGATAGCCCCCAAACAAATTCTTACAGTATTTTTTCTGATGAAACTATGACTTTGCAAAGCTTGTACTGTTTAGCATGCCACAAGACGCTACACATTTTCCACAAATCATAGGAGTAGTTAACAGTATGAAATCATTGTCTTAATTAAGGCTAAGGCCATGGATGAGACACACACTAGTATGACTAAGTACAGTATCCGGGGGGGGACTAAACATGCAACAGGGTGATATGTGGAACAACGAGGCAACCACACTGCCTGCAACTACTTCTCACCACTGGACCTAACCTACGTTTCTCTGTGTTCCAGGGCTTCAGTCCACCCTACAGGAAGAGGAAAAGGACAGTGGAAGATTTTAACCAGTTTTGTACGTTTGTTTTGGCCTATGCTGGTTACATCCCATATCCCCAAGAGGTAAGTAAGGCTCAAACTAATACATTTGGTCAAATTCAGTCCAAAACAATATACAGGGTAGGGCTGAGCAATTACTGGGTTTTATCAGTCAAGATAAATGTTCTTTGGTGGCTTAAGAAGTTCAAAGCACATCGTGACCGACATGCACACACCAACATGGCCAGAATATATTTAAAGGTATTTCCATTTAATTCATTCAGGAATATTTATTTGATATCTGACAAAATTTGAGTTACAAGCGTAGTCATGAACGAAATCCTGTATTCCTGCATACTGTACCTACTCGGCTTGCCACGGTCGCCCGAGCTACTGGCATTTATTTATTTATTTTTAAAGCAGTAAATCCAGGAACTACAAGGTACTGTTTCTGGTACCTGGTGAGGATTCAAAATTTGCGATACAAAAGAAGAGCAGATTCCTCAGTGTAACATTTGAGGATGCGCAACTAGAAAGAACCAAAATTGAAACAGAACACGAGCTTTCCCCGTGACTGACTAGCCACCACAATACTGTAGGATACTCTACAGTCTGCCCGCAGTCTCTTCGCCAATATCTTCATACAGTGGGCATGCTGAGAAGTTAAGTACAGGAGACCCTCATTCTCCTCCACTGTTGTTCACTAGCAAGTTTCCTTCTGAGTGGAGTGCCGATAGCGCAAAAGCCAGTTGAGTAGAACTGAATGGAGCTCGTTCTTGACAGGCTGAAAAAAAATAGTGGATTTTTTTTTTTTTAATCGTTTACAGAACTCTTCACTGCGAAGTACTTCCAGCCCACCCAACAGCACCGGAAGCACAGTTGATAGCGACGGATGGACCCCAGGGCCATCGCCGTCTTGTCCCCAACACCCCTTCATGGTCCCCCTGGACAGGAACAGAAACCATCCACAGCTCGGGGCCACATTATCCAGTCACATCAAGAAAGATGTGAGTTGAGTTTATAGTCTAAGCCAGGAGTGTGGAACCTTTTTGCTTGCAGGGTATCGTCCGTCCAATCTATCCACCGACCCCCGTCTATTCACATATATTATATACCCCTGTATATATTATGAGCTTTTATGCTTTCAGGCTTTTTTTATTTTTTTTTTTACAATTTCCTGCTGGCGCGTATATGGCCCACAAGCTGTCGGTTCCCTAAGCCGCGGTCTACTAAACCAAGTTAGAAATATCCTCTGAATTTGACCGAAATGATCTTCCTTTGCACAGCACACGTTCACCAGCCTGCATCCGGAGGATCGCAGGAAAGCCGAGAAGCTGAAGAAGAAAAAAAGGAGAAAGGAGAGGGAGCTTCAGGCCACTGAGGAACATGGCCAAGCTAACTCGCCCGACCCGGGACTACCGCCTCCGTTCCCCTTTGGCGACTTGCCCATAAAAGAGGAGCCGGAAGACGACATCAGCATTCTGCTCCATCCTCAGCACGTCACCAACCCGTCCCAGTGCAAAGAGGAGCAACAGCAAGAACGGAGCCAGTGGGACGGACGGGATCTGGAAGAAGGCGTGGTCCAAGTACAGAAAGTGGAGGGCATTTCTGGAAGCAGAACTGTGTTCCGTCAGGGCAAGCAGGTGGTGTTCCGAGACGAAGATGGGTCGGGAGAGGATGAAGATATCATGGTGGATTCAGGTAAGCACTTTGATAGGTAAAAAGCAGGACATTTAATCTGAATGCGAATAGCAATGTTTAGGCAGCTTAAGCATGTGGCCACATTTCCTCCCCCCATGTGGCCTCAGACGACGACTCATGGGACCTGGTGACGTGTTTCTGCATGAAGCCATTCGCCGGCCGCGCCATGATCGAGTGCAACAAATGCCACACCTGGATCCACCTGTCGTGCGCCAAGATCCGCAAGAGCCACGTGCCCGAAACTTACGTGTGCCAGAGCTGCCGAGAAAACGACGGACCTGCCGCCGGAGCCGACGCCCGTCGCTCCCACCGCCCTCGCATCGGTCCGCGTAAACACCTGCTAGAATGACCTCCTAAACGCCACTTCTGATCCCTCTGAGGATTTTCCAAGAACACTTGCGGAACTTGAGCAAGTCTCTATACCCCATCCGGAGTCATTTTAGCTCTACAGATGTGTACTTGTGCTTCCCTACAGACTCTCTGCGTAATGCAATCACTGAAAGGATACTCGACTCACAAACAGTGAGGAGTATCTGGCTTTTGGGTGAAATTTCAGGATCTCCCGAAAATGCACGCGAACCGTGACAGGCGACCTTTATTTGACCTTCTGTGTAGTTTTGAACGCCAGCGTGCCATCACAGAATGTTGCCCTTGCGATCCTTGTTGAAGAACAGCAAGTGATGCAAAAAGTACTCGACCATGTCAACAGTTGGACGAGCATTCCAAAGGTTAAGACGTGAAACAAAAGTTCACCTGTCCATGTTACGGTCCATTGTAGGCTTACCTCAAAATTTCACCCAAAAGCTGAATATGTAGAATATGTGTCCGTAGATGACTAGAGCATAGCAGCCAACAGCTACAGTTGGGACTGTCGTGTCTTGCAAACACTGGAAGCTGCCATGTCAAGTCCCTCCAACAAACTGCCACCCTCTCTGGTGCATGCAGGGATGTGTCGGAAAGACTTGTTTGCACTTTTTCTCACTTTAAAACAGACCTTTTGACCCTTTTGTCAAACAGATATGGTCAAATGTAACTGGACTTGATTTCTCCCCCCCAAGCGGCCTCTTGTTGGTATGAAGTGGTTGTTTTCAAGGAGAAAACAAGTAAAGCCTTGCGGTAATTGTTTCAGATGGTGCTATAGTATTAAGCTGATAATCCAATAGAACAAAGATCTAGACTGCATCTGCTTCATCCGTGCTTTTTGTTATTTAAGTCCACTGTGGACAAATAGAAGCCCAGAGAGGTGGTTCCTCTCGCTTTCTCCTCTTCTCAAGCTGTCTTCCAATGCCGGATGCTGCGTGTATCGACGAATAGGGAGATGGTTCCCTTCTTTCATTTCTATCGGTCAAGCATTGTCATCGTTCATCAGTATTTTCACCTTCACTATCAGTTCAGCTGTTTCATTCTTTAAGCTTCCTTTGTCAAATATATTTATGGAAGGGACTGAAGGCCTTTCCGTTCAAAGCTCCAGCAGGAAATGTGATGGTTAGTTGACTGGAATAGTGTTGACATTCTCTCAAGAGTTGATGCGTTTGAGGGAGGAGAGGACGTGGGAAGGACAATGCCATGTGCCGTTATGAAAATATCTGGTTTCTGGTCTTTTACCGTAAGGTGGGCATCTGCAAATGTAATCAGCTTTGGTGTCCCATCACTTCCCAGTTTTAACAGCAGTATTCACATACCTTCACCCTCAGCATGTTTACTGGGAAAAAGCTTTTTTTTTTTAGGGTTTTTTTGCCCCACTTTTCCCCTTTAAACTTGCTGCCATTTGGATGAAGTGTTGTGAACGTTTGTGCCATGGACCTGTTTTTTCATCAGTTAAAGAAAAGCCATACTCCAGTGTAGAGTGACATGAAAGACAAGACTGGGAGACGCAGTTTTTATTCTAAGGACGGGGTTTCACAGCACACAGTCACAGACTTTGACCAGAGAACGTGTGTGTGTCTGGTTGGCAAACGGGTGTCTTCTGTTGCTGCGCTGCCAATAATCAGCCCGGTTGGGATGTTTTCGAAATGACAAGCACTGTTATTTCATTGAGAGCCCTCTTTTTTTTTTTAAAGATCAGTTAGATGTAAAAGTACAATTAACAATGGTCTGCGTGTGATAGAAGTTGGTTTATTCTGATGGGTTGAGTTGTCCACTCCCCTTATTGAGAATGTGTCATGTATACTGTGTGGTGAAAACTGTTTCTATGAAACTAATGTAAAGTATTGTAAATAAAGAGTTACCATTTTATCAATAGTCTTGTTTTCGTCGCTCATGATTCTGCAAAAGTAGGGTTTCCCGACGGATCACATATTAAGCCACAAATTAAATGGGAATGACACATATAACCAGCAGTGGGAGTAGGCCATAAAACTCTGATGATCTGTTCAAAACAAAGTTTTCAGCACTTCGGAATTATATTTATTGTAGTATTTTCATTGAAGTGAGCAGACGGTACACATTCGGTATACAGTACTACATAGGGACATTTTGGACGTCGCTTGGAATGAAACGATTAGGGTGCTGTTCTTATGCTGGCCTGAGTGTCGCTGCAGCAGGCATGAGCCGAACACCTGTCAAAATAACTCAACCCGGTCACAAGATTAGTGCACTTGCACATGCCTAACTCGAAAACCGTCACCGCAAGAAAATAAGTCCTTTTAATTGACTTGTCTGTAATTTAATATTGTAATAATATCCGATGTGTAAACTGCCTAGAGGTGTTCTTTCCCTTTGCCGAGCTCTTGTAAATGTTATACATAATATCACTGACAACGTCATTCAAAAACACAGCCTTACTGTCTTTGTAAAGGTAGAATATTTGCAGCTCTTGTATTGGATCTCTTTTGATTGTGCATGTGTGCCTTACCAACCTCAACACATTTTAACACAAGAAATGGGACAAATATTGGACAACGAACAGAATTTAGGAGTAACAAGAAGGCAAATCAGTATTTAAGTACTTTCACCTAGAACTGGAATTATTTGCAGCATTCAGTCATTTCAGTGCAAAAATATGCAGTATTTTCTTCTACTACAGTCTCGATTATAACGGCAATTATAATCCTTATCGTGATCAATTGTTTGAAAGACTAACATTTGATAGAATAGCTCAGAACTAAAGGGGGCACATTATGTGCTAAGTGTGCAGTTCTAAAAGACCAGTTAAAAAAAAAAAAAACAAGTAGCATGCGCAGTGCAACTCAAAGTAGCAACAAAAGGGAAAAACAAGAGAAAATACCATGTGAAAGATATGACCCAAACCTTAAGTCCTGACTTTGCTAACTGGTCATCATTTATAACTATAAAGTACTATTCTGTTCCAGAGGAGATGGCTCCTTCTGTCCAATATAACAAACCGTCAGTCTCAATTCAAGAGTACAATTTTAAATGAAAGTAAACATCACACATTTGCATCAGAGTTTATGTCTCAGTAGCAGACGAAATGTAGTTATTGCTACAACTAAACCGCCAACGCCGAACACGGAATCCGAATGAAATCGCATGACCATTTCCCAAAATGGAGAGAGCGGCACCCTCCTGCACTCCCTGTCACTTCCCTTTCCCTCAAACTCTTATTTTTCACACATTTGCACGCAGCGACACCCGACTGCACAGCAGACAAACCAAAAACATGTCATGACCTTAACAAAAAAGTAGCGTTCAGTACAAGCAACCTTATGACTTGATCCAGTTTATATAACGAGGACATCATACTCTGTAATACATAATACATCTTCTGAAGGACAAAGGATCAGAATCAAGTCCACAATGAGGTAAAATCGGGCTTTTCCTTAAGTGGCTGCGTACTTGACACTTTGGTGAAACTTTGACCGATCATTGATGGCACCATGATGGGCCCTTCTGTTGAGTGCTACTCTGTCCTCCTTCGGTGGGCAGATGATATGCGAGCAGCCCTGTCAAGTGTCAGGCAAACATGCGCTGCAAAATCCCAGTGGACGTTTGAATGCCGCAGCCGGGAGTCGCTTCGTAGGAAAAGAAGGATTGGAGGGACTTGATAAAAAAAAAAAAAAAAGATTCACTGATACCATCACGGAGGAGGACCAAAAGGCCTGTTGTCAAAAAGTGTATTTGTTCCTTTGTTGCCCTCTGGTGCTCCATGGCTCCTAAGATTCACTTTCAATCCTGTGAGCTGATGAGACAAAAAAAAAAAAAAAAAAGACTGGTTTCAGTGTGAGTCTATGCATCCAAATGACAGCAAAGCCACCAAGTGGCACATTCCATCTGTGTTATGACTTGGACTCCTGAAGTCGAATACAATGTCATGTCAGTGTGACACAAAAGTGTTCTTATCATGCCCTTTCACTCGACCAGCGTTTCGCAACCTTTCTTGAACCAAGGCACATATTTGACATTTGAAAATTCCCAGAGCACACCACCGAACAAAGACGGCATATAAAGTGTATTTCGGATGATCTCATCGTTTACATGTAAATTAGAACTGAACACAAAACTATTAGTCTGTTGTATGAATGGCAAAAGGTGGGTTTTAATGGTACCTTCTGTCCTCGAGTGAAAGAGCATTTAATAATGTCACCACTAGATGGCAGCCATGGCTAAATTATGCTTACAGCAGATCTTCTACTGCCCGATGCTAGATGAGTAGGCCTAATTATATTCATTTTTTCCGGATTTACAATGGTATGCAGGACAACCGTAAGACTTCCATAATACTAAAACTTTGAGTGAGTTGATTTTTGTGAAAAAAATTACAAAAGCAGTTATTGCACTCAATGTTGGTTTCTTGTTCAGAAGTTTTGTGCCATCCTTGAATGGTAATTCTTATGCAAACAAAGCCCTCTGCAACCCTTTGTTGTTATTTCAAGAGAGTGGATCTTTACAACATCCATATCAAAAATAGCATTTTTGTAATACATCTGGTTAGGAAGTGTGTGGGCCTATGTGCCCCCCTCCCCAATAGCATTGATGAAAAATTACGGCATCCTCCAGCATATGAATTGCCCATCCTTGGTCTAAATCATCTTTGTTCACCTGCTTATGCTCGTGATGTACACCAATAGCAACAGGCAGGACAATGCAATGCTCTTCCACTAGATGGCCGACAATAAATCTGCGCGTCAACCTGTTGCCATTCATGCAACAGAATAATATCTTTTATGTTCAATTAAACAAGCCCACATTTCACACCGAGTAAGTGGATTTGTGCATGAATTGAGACGAAATGATCATTATTTCAAGACGGGTGGATGGATGGCGGAAGCAGTTGACGTGCTTGGAAGCTGCAGCCTTCTCACATTGCTTGGGTATCCGGAGCGACTCGGTGTCTGCGGAAATGACTTGGTGCATGACTCCTCGGAACTGGTAGAGCAATTTCAGGCCCTTCTCCTCTCCCACGCAGGGGTCGTAGAAGCCTGGCAAGCCTGCCTGCGGCAAGGGAAGCGATTCATTTACATTGCATGCGTTATCGCAAAGGCTGACGTGCAATTACCAAACGCGCGTGCGCGTGCACACGCACACCTTGGAAGTCTCAGTGAGGATGAGTTTGGAGTCCTTGACTAGACACTGCAGCGGCACGGTGACGTCAATGACTTTGGATTTCTCCTGCTTCTGGCTTGTTTCGGACACAAACTTTCCATACCAGGCATTCAGGATGATCAGTCCTGCGGTTAGCAACAGATGAAAGTTTCATTTGCTTTCGAGTCTCTGGATGCATTC
Source organism: Hippocampus guttulatus (assembly GCF_054856545.1). NCBI lineage: Eukaryota > Metazoa > Chordata > Actinopteri > Syngnathiformes > Syngnathidae > Hippocampus > Hippocampus guttulatus. The sequence continues at coordinate 17,511,220 of NC_141268.1, read as the reverse complement.
ATCGTCAAGTGCATCTGAAGAGCAAAGGCATTCAGCGAGTGTCTCCTCAAATAACCATGTGGAACCTCGACATAAATGTGACAGGAAATTAATTAGCACACTGAGGTCACAGTTTTGATTTATGGCAAAGCGCTCAGACGCAAATTTACACATTTAACCTCTGTAGAGGCTGCAGCATGCAGATTGGCTTCACAGCGCGGGATGATTGAAGTTTTGAGTCCTGGAGCTACAGTATATATAATGCAGCTGACAGCCACCGTGACAAATGTGTCTGATTTACACCTCGGGAGTCCTATTAAGTTTTGAACTTGTCTACAAACTAAAAATGGTCATTTTCACACGCGGCGTTTTACCCATCTTGGATTCTTCGGCCTCGATGATTCTCCTCACAGATTCCTGCATCAGCAGAACCTGAAGAAAAGAGGGGGCCGACCTTTTGTTCCCGGTAGCGATGATCAATGATTCCACGTGAAAAGAGAAACAAGTGCATGTTTGCAAGACTCACAGCAGACTCGGCCTCCTGCTTCTTCTTGGCAATGTCTGTGGCTGAGCTCTTCCTCTGCAGCTCCAGCTCTCTGGGAAGCACAGGAACATGTATGACTGACTAGGACTGACCGTGGAGGCTGACTACTTTTCCCGAGCCAGCCCCGTCACAGTCTGTCAGAAAATCAGGCAATAACAATGCGAAATCGAGGCTGCGAAAAATAGAGCAAGCGGAGTGGCAGGGCAGCTCATTTAAAATGAGGTGACTGCTGTCACAGCTCTGTCGCGGAAAAAACGGAATATTCTCTGAATCCCCAAGTTGGGCTGGCATCACACCACTGTTAGTTGAGTGAAAAAGTAAATTGGCATGACGGTGGAGTCGCTCTCCTGCAATGATGTGCAATCCGAGTGTCATGCTGTCAGTCTTGTAAGAACCACTAGACTCAAGCTTTTGCATCACTATTTGCACTTAATTTTTGATATCGAAGGCGGATTGGAAACGAAATGTGTTCATCCACTATCTGGCAGCTGCTGATCTGATGCAAAAAAAAACCCCTGAATAGCCGTGGAGGTTCAGCTCGCAAAGGTAAACTCTAATTTGGCCTGTTTTTGCATTGTGGGGAGGGTGGAAGAGATGTGAGCTACGTGGGTAGTGGCACTCAGTGTAAGCAGCCAATGAATTCACAACACACAGGGTAAACAGAGGACAACTATAGAGGACATCTGGCCTTTTATCTTTCTTTCTTGTGGCTCTCATTCTATTCTTCTTTCGTGTGTCCAATGGTGGAATAAAGAGTGAATGTGCATTCATGTGCAGCGCGTAGTTCGAAAAGAGATGCAAAGATATGATTTTTACAAGATCTAGCAATGACAATTTCTTTTTTTCTCCTATTATCAGTCATGAAATCTTTTGTATTTTTTTTTTTTTGTTGTAATCTGTTACACGGCATAGCAGGGACGATTTTGGCGTGTGACTTCTGTTAACAGACAAGCAAAATAAGTGCACATGCCAAATTGAAGTAAAATCGCCCTGCTTGGTGCTAATGGGACAACGACACTCACTCTTAGAAACACAGTCAACCGAAAACCAATGAAATCCGTACTGACTCTTCTTTCTGCGCTCGCGTGTAAGGGATGATGACCAGTTTGTGGACGGCTATGTAGAGCAGCAGCGGCCCCGCCGTGGCATAGAAGACAGCGCTGGGCAGCAGCTGGTCTGTCAGGTGAACTGGAAACAGGTACGTCTGACTGGCGCGTGCCAACCTGCGAGAAAACACCCATTATATCATCGCACAAAGGCCCACGGGGGAAAAAAAAAAGGATCCATCAAATGCCAGGTCGTTGAGTACTTGATCTTCAGTGTGACTCCCTGAGGGACGCCGACGCTGACAGTGGCTGACAGGACACTGTGGCGACTGATCTTTCTCTCTGCTCCGTATTCCAGCACTGTTCCGAACCAGCCTGTCCTGGAGAAGGGAAGACACAGACGTCAATAGAGACCAAGAGGCCGCTACTGACGACAGCAACTTGGGCAGAACGTGCAATGACTCAAAGACGCGGGCTGTTTCCTTTCCATCAATGCTGTACAGTGGTAGGGGTGAACCATTAATCAAATGCAAATTGACTATGCAAAAAAAATGTATACATATTTATCGCAATGAGATTATCTTTCAAAATCATTCAGCCCTAATTAAGATTACGCTGCAGGATATAGTGCTTCTTTTTTCACAGTGCAACCGCTCTCGTCCTCAAATTTGAGGAGAACGTACGAGAACGTGCGGGATCAGACATAGTTAGACACAATTAAAATTTACAGGAGATCGAATATTTGATCGCCAATCACATGCGCAAACTGTGGTGCAGTGAGAGACCCGATTCCTCCTTTGAATAAAATGATGTTTGATCATGAAATAAGGGTCATTATTTAATCTGCTTTTGATACTGACGCGGAGTGTGAGTATTGTTAAAATATTCAACAATCCCGATTTTTGATCAGTCACGTTCAGCTGTTAAATTAAATAGTCGGATGGTCATGTAAGAAATTAGATCACAAAAGAGTTTTTTTTTCTAACACCTTTTTTTTTAATAACATTTCCTTACAACAAAAGAAAAATACATACATAAAAAATAGACATGAATGTAATGTTCTGCACTTGACTTTCTATGCAACTGTCATATAATAATGATTGCCTGTAGGAGTTGTGCCACAGCAGAGGCCAACGTGTATCTCATGCTTCTTTTGATTCTCTTCATCAAAAATCAATTCCACACAATCAACGGATATCTTTGTAGCCAACCACTAGATCACATGCCCATTCCGACGAGCACTCATGTGGTGCACTTATATGGATGACAGACTTACTTGACAGAACCTTTGACTTTGGTCTGGTCCTCATCTTGGAACTTGTACTGGTAGCTCATCATTAGGTAGGAGTGGGGAACACCCAGCTAGAGAGGCCATTTAAATATTGCAATTAGAGCACACACAACATGCCCGGACCGCATCATTAGCTGCACCACAAATGCTTTAAAAAAGGAAAAAAAAAAAAAGAAAAAGAAAACAAGGTGGGGGGTAATAATCCTCAGTCTGGATCCACATTTTTAAAGAGCTTTCCAATTTTACGATGTAATAATATCAACACCTCTCCAGCGCAGTTCCTCTCTAGTCTCCGTAATGATGAACGATCAACTATACTGTAGCTGTTAAATACACAAGTGCATCTCAATAAATTTGAATAAGGGGGAACGCTTAATTTCAGTAGTTCAAGTCAAAAAGTGATACTCATATATTACTTCTTATGAGTAATTTACAACACGTAGAATGAAATATTTCATGATTTAATTTTATTGACTACCAGTATATAGAAATCGTACATTTTACCATGACAAGAAATAAATATTACGGAAAAAGACATGAAAATAATTTTCTCAGACAGGTACAAGGAAGGAATTTGCCTTCTTAGAGTGTTTTTGAATTGAATGACTGAAATAAATGAACTTTTCTACAATGTTCTTATTCTTCAAGATGCATTAGTACATTGAGGCTTAGCTCTGTCCAACATTCGTTCTCTTTTAGAGGCACGCTTACGTTTTCTGTCAAGCACTATAATGCATTTTGAAATTGTTCCGGAGTTGTATGTGATGTTTATTGTGGGTAACAGTAGCTCATCTGTACGAGGACTTTGGAACCATTATATCTCAGTAAATTATGCAAGTGCACCTTAAATTGTGGTCGGTGAGAATCGTTACCAAATGTGTCATGTTACAACGGACACATAAATGTTCGGATTACCTGTACAGCCAGAGTGAAGTGACTACTCTTCGTGTCCCGCACCACACTCGTGGTCATGGCACTGGTGGGCCCCCAGCGCCACTGCAGATAACCCATCGTGTTTTGGTCCAGGTGGCGTGCTGTCATCAAAGAGCAGCTGGGGCGTAAGCCTCGGGGGGAAAACTGCAAGCCGCACTGCGCTGTCAAGAAACTGAGCAGAGGAATGGCATCAAGCAGATAGAGCAGAACAGCAAAAGTCCATGTGCTACATGAAATGCGGGGGTTAAACTCTTGGGCCATACCATCGCTGCGTGACGTTACGAAACACCTTCAAACCAATGACAGGTCCCAATATGTCTCCTGCTCCAAATTCCACCTGCGTGGATTTAGAGAGAGAGAAAAACAATTCAGACAGCAAGCAGAAATGATGCTCGCAGCTTGTTGAATCCTCCAAATGGTCATAAAAAACCTTGACGCCAGGTTCCGCCCACACAAGATGGTGCGGGCAAAAGAGTTTTGCAATTTAGCGATTCACAACCATCAACAGTGCTAAAGCATATTATCCAATTTCAGGGCCCACCCCCATTTCATTTTCCCCCTCATTTAATTTTTTTTTTTTTTTTTACGAGCTAGCTAGCGAGCTCGCTCGCTAACTAGATAGATAGATTATTGGAGTATATGTCGACAGACATTTATAATTTAAACAGGGATATCAGCATGGAATATAAAACAAAAGAATGAAAAAAATGCCAGGGGGTGCACAATTACATCTGTCAAAACTACCAATGTACTGTATATATCCACAGTGACTATGTTGACTTGACAACAGGTGGACAAACAGAGTCGTTGTACCTTCTGCCATCTAGTGGGAAGAGCATTCCATTGTTTTGCTTATTTCTATATGTTGCTGGCATGTATTCATGAACAAAGACACATTACTTGTGGTAAACAATTTTCGGACCAATGAAATGACTTTTTCGGCACATCTGATGATCTCTCACGCAAATGCATCATAGTTGTTGGCGATCACGTGTCAATGTTGGAGCCTCACCTCTCCCCAGCCTTGAGCAGATGTCACCCTCCGAACAGTCATGTTAATGTTGCCCCCGCCGTTACCATTGTGTGTCGAGAGCGAGCCAGAGAGCACCGCTGTGTCAGAGTTTGTCAAAGGGGCCTAAAGAATAACAACAAAGCTGATAAAACAGAAAAAGTCTTCTTTAAGTCTGCTTTATAGAGTCCAAAAGGTAACAGGCTGCCAAGTAATATTTGCATACTTCAGTGATTATTTTTATTTATTATTTTTACCTCGATGGACTGGGAGATATGCATCTTGTTGATCTCAAGGTGAGGAAAACCTCCACCTGGCGTCTCCTCAAAGTCTTCATCGTAACGATCAAAGAGGTCAGTCGCATCCACACCCACACTGATGGTGCCCTATTGATGAATGAATCATGATTTGGTTGAAGGAATGCATGACAGAATGCAGTTCAAGTCAAGATCAAATGCACAATAATCCACGTAAGAAAAATGCCCGACCGATATGGATTTTTTATTTAAGGCCGATTCCGATATTTAGCAGAGTTAAAAAAAAAAAAAAAATCTGATAACCGATTAATTGGCCTACACACCATTTGAATTACATTGTGTATCTACAATGAACCTCCGCCTATGTGCAGTGTGCTATTTAAACGTTCTTCTATTATTTCTTTTCAGTAATTCATCAATTTATTAATTTTTTTTCTGTAGAAAAAAACAGAGAACTGAGAAATTGACGTGAAGCTTGACTTTCACTGATATTTATCCATTCAGCTGACTTTGTGTGAGAGGTGGGGCACACCCTGGTCTGGTCAACAGTCAATCGCAGGGCACATATACAACCTTGGGGTTCGTTCTTTGCTGAAGCTTCCTCTCTTCTCTTTCTCGTTGTAAACGCTCATACTCTTCCCGAATTTCTGCCGGTGTTCTTTTTCGTTCCACCACCTAGACAAGCATATTACCATATTGAGGATGGTGACATCAAACCAAAAAAAAAAACAGAAACAGAAAACCTACTTCCCAGCCCTCTACTTCCAATCCTTTCTTCCCAAAGAGGTCATAGATCGATCGAGCGTGAGGATCACTTAGCACTGTGGAAACAAAGGGAAACAACTTGATGTGATGTAGAGGGTTACGGTCCACAATATTTTGTGGCCATTTATTTATTTTGTGTTTGGGTTCATCTTTGCATATGCGCAGCAGCGCTCCCCTGCTCTTTGCTGATTGGTGGCCGACCAATTCTTAGCCGACCAATCAGTGCAGGGAAGAGTGACCCAGTTAGCAACTACTTTCAGGTGTGCCGCCACCTGCCAAGATTAACCACCACTGTTGAAAAGGAATTGGTTGTTTTCAGTTAGGGGCCGGCGGCCCGGTAGTCCAGTGGTTAGCACGTCGGCTTCACAGTGCAGAGGTACCGGGTTCGATTCCAGCTCCGGCCTCCCTGTGTGGAGTTTGCATGTTCTCCCCGGGCCTGCGTGGGTTTTCTCCGGGTGCTCCGGTTTCCTCCCACATTCCAAAAACATGCATGGCAGGCTGATTGGACGCGCTAAATTGTCCCTAGGTGCGAGTGTGGGCGTGGATGGTTGTTCGTCTCTGTGTGCCCTGCGATTGGCTGGCGACTGATTCAGGGTGTCCCCCGCCTACTGCCCGAAGACGGCTGGGATAGGCTCCAGCACCCCCCGCGACCCTAGTGAGGATCAAGCGGTTCGGAAAATGGATGGATGGATGGACAGTTAGGGGCCTGGGGTGTTCAGTTTGTAGTCGGCACACAGGGCTGACTGGGTTGTGACTTGTGAGTATTGTTGTGGTGTTCAGGCCTAACCCCTTGTGAGTCCTACCTACCACTGCCTATTGATTTAGTGCAGCCAAATTGTTTCCTTGTCATAGCCATCATCCATCCAGTTAATTTGTGTCCACTTTATTCATTCGAGTGCTAGAGAACTTTGACATACCGGTAATTATTTTGTTGTTCATTCATTTCACCGGTATTTATTTGGGTTGCGCTAAGGCAGTGGGATTCAGGAGCGTTTACTCCAACCTTGTCCTGTTGTGTGTTGTGACACCCCCCCCCCCCCCCCCCGTTTCCATCTGCGTTAGTACTCGTCGTAACATACAGAAAAACATTGATTTTTTTCTCATTGTTCTTGTATGAACTTTGTTGCTCGATAGATCATAGAAAAATATTTTATCTCGTGTCCTTACCTTCGAAGGCTTGGTGCACCTGAGTGAAAAGCTGTTCAGCTTGTATTTTCAGCTCAGGGTCGCGATGTTTGTCAGGATGGTAGAGCATGCATAGCCTCCTGTACGATGCTTTCAGCTCCTCCACAGTAGCCTGTGATCAGACGGAAACAAACAATACCAAACTTGAAGCATACGAAATCAAAAATTATAATCTAGGACAAAAATTAATACAAAATGTACTCGTGAGTCTTAACTTTTGGGATTCAGGAATGCTGGATCATAAAACAGAACATCCAGTAGCAAATATGGGAAAGTAAAATGTCCACTGATATGTAAATTAAAACATATATGCTATTACAATCCTGGCCAGGTACTCTATGTCCACATCTACTATAATAGGTGGTGGTATGCCTTACTTTGGCGTTTTATCTTTGTAAAATTTTTTTTTCAGGGGTAGCAAATAACCCGGATAACCAGGAAAGTAATCACTGTTGGAAAAATATATACATATACAAAAGGGTAAGAGTGGATTTAGTTGGTTCCTCAGTTAGTGTAGCACGTTGAAGTAGGTCAGGGCTCGAATCTCAGCGCCAACCTTCCTGTGTGGATTTTGTATGTTTTCTCATCCTTGCTTCTCTCCAGGTACTCCATCTTCCACCCACATTCCAAAAACATGGATGACCATTCTGCACCAACTAGATCAGTGAGGCAAAACTATGCAATACCCTACTACTATTTAAGAGCTAGGTGTCAACAAGTGGAACATTATAATGCACAAGTAGCATGCAGTTGTCAATATGTGCAGTTTTTCCTCACTAGTACCATGTACAGTACTTACCCGACTAGTATGGCAAAAGCAGTAGGAGAAAATGGTTACTGTCGTAAAACACGCACAGTCGTTCTAAGTTCTGTTTGTTCGATTGCCTTACAACTGGTTTATACTGGATATCAGATAAATGCCCAGACGGCTTTCCATGCGCATATTTACTGAGACGTGCAAAATAAAATATGGTTCATTGGTGTCTGTGCAGCATCACCCGGTCTCAACCTCCTTCCTCCTCGCTAGCTGGATGACGCACCGAGCACTTCCTAGCGAAGCAACCTAAGCACAACCGTCGCAGTGACGGACCTTCGAAAGCTCAAGGTTGGCATATTCATATTCAACATCCGTACCTCCTTCCTCACGTTGAGTAGCGAGTAGTAATCCTGATTATTGAAGTCAACATCATCGTCTAAGGACGCAGCCATGTTCTAGCTCGCTGTAAATCCCGCCCACAACTCAAGTGAACAAAAACCTCATTGGCCCCCTAAAAAAAACAAGATAGCAGGTGGGTTTTGGCGCCCTCTGCAGGTAATGTGAGGACACACTCCACCTTCAAACTCATTTCTACCTCATTGTCGTTAACGAGTTCACATTTTTCAAAGTTGAAGATTAAATAAACACATGAAGATAACAGAGGCCCCCTTTTATTTACTCTCTTTGGGCTGCATCCGTCTTTTTGTACGTACCTGGGCTTGTGCATTTTTTAACTGCACGCATTCTAGCATCCAGACTTTTGACACGCTTACCACATTAAACTAGGGAATGAGTGCTCAAACACCAAGGAGACACGATTCATTAATTATGAGGCTTGCTGTAATTCATGGAACATTTTTAGAATATGAATTTAATGTTCACCGATGTTTTGAATTTTGAATTGCACCAAAAGCAGTGGCCTACAGTCAGCCATGAAAACTATTTGCCGAACCCCACACACAGCGAGACAGTTCAGTCGGTTTTAGTTGTGTCGCTCGGTGTGCAACAGTTCTAAACACACACACACACACACACACACACACACACACACGTGCTAATGCAAATGATACTTATATTAGAGATGGAGGAAAACATCAAACAACTAACATTGAATTAGCTACAGTAGTACTATTTACACATGCAGGTAAGCATGCTAAGAAATGTCGTTTTGTCTTGACTTAATGTGAATTTCAAGTCAGATGCATTACTGCCACATAGTGGAAATGTAGAGCAGGGAGTTACAGCAATCAAATGGAAAGTAATTTTGTTGTAATTAAATGAATATTGGTTGATCCACCACAGCTAGTGGTCTTTGCAATTCAGATGTATGCTATTTTTAAAAATCTGAAAAAATACATTGGAAATGTTGCCATCCATCCACCCATTTCCAACATGTGCAAAAATGTAAACGCAAATAATGTACTCATCGATTTTTCTCAGGACTTTATCATCCAATTTGTAATTACCATGTAGAAGCAGTATATTAACATTGTTGCTCAATGCCTTTGGGTTGCCCATTTTTAAGAAGAACAGTTTTTCTCAATTTCTCAGTGTCACATTGAATAAAGAATTGATGGAATGCATTTTTTTTCATGTAATGCTTTAGGGCCATTTTTATTGGAGCACCGAATCCCCCAAAAAAACGCACAAATTCAACAAGATTAAAGAGAAGGTAATTTTCTTCGGATCTCTGACATGACTAATTTTATGTGACACCATTATTATACTTTCAAAAAGACGAAATACATGGAATATGGGGTGTAATTTAGCAATTAATGAATGTTTTAATCGCACAAATTCATTTCTGTACATTCATATGTTATAGTACTGCTAATGTACGTGTCATACTCTGCTTGAACTACGCACCAGTGAATATAATCATAGATCCACATGTCTTCTTGTTTTCCAAGGTTAAAGTGCATGGAAACTTCTGAGCATGAAATTGAGTGAGTATTGTCTATGTCAAACTCAAGACAAGTGCACAGACTGGCAGCAGGTGTACACTTTTGTGCTTTTATTTATGTACAGGAGATGAATCAGTATTTCTGCTCTTTTATTTTTTGCACAAGTTTCTGTTTTTCAACTAAGGTCTGCATAAATTCTCAGTCATCTGGGTCAGAAAGGTTTTTTGTTGAATACAAGAACAATTGCTGTCCATTTGCCTCCATTCAACATATACATATTAATAAGGCAAAGAAAAAGAAGGGGGGTCATTTAAAAACACACAAAAAACGTGTACAAGTCAAAAATTAAAGGAAAAAAGCAGAGTTAATGAAATGAAGTCCTCCCACCGTACTACTTTGCTTATGTCAAATAAACCATTGTATTCATAGCTAATTTTTTTGTGAGATTGATACAAATTCTAATGATTTGCTTTTGTAAATATATTTCCATACATAAAGTTTGAAATTTAAAAAAGCAATACTTAAAAAAATACAATCTGTACATAGCCAATGAAGGTCGTGTGGTCTTTCGAAACTTTGTACCAAATTATTGCTACTTTTCATCACGTTTCCATCTGACGGATGCTGCTCTATTGCGCATGCGCGCGGCCTCTGCAGGCGCGTACGGAGCTGTCCTTTCAGCACCAATGACAGAGGCTGCCTGCCCACGCGCATCTGCAACCTCTCCTCACTCGTGTCTCCCCCGCACCATGTTTCAGTTCACTTGGAAACCGCGAGAACGCGACAGCAGCTTGTGTGCGAGAGACAAAACGATGAAGCATCGCTCGAGGAGGATGAGGAGGCTGTCAAGGTTGTCCTAGAATACAGACGTGGTGAAGTGACGTGATAAGGGCGGCAGGGGAAGAGAGGGGCGCGCGTGAACGTCAGTGGGCGGACCTTGCGGGAAGCGCCTCCATCGCGGATCCCCTCTGTCAATCACTGGCGTTTGAGCCAATCACCCAACCGGACGTGGCAGGCTCGCCCGCCCACCACTGCCGAGTCAACTTCTCGGCCCCGCCCCCTCCTTGAGCTGTCCTCTCCGAGTGTGCACGCGCCTGCGCCCCCCCCAGCCCTCCACCCCACCCCGCCTCTTCCCACCCCACCCCGCTCCTACCACCAACACTAGGTCGAGTCGAAGAGGAGGAGGAGGAAGAGGAGGAGGAGGAGGAGGGATGAGGCGCGCGGCGGAGGGGAAATGGCTGCCGAAAACAAGCCGGAAGGTAAGACAGAAATATCGGTTTTAATTTAAGGTGGCGCCGTGTCGCTATATTTGGCCTTGAGACGAGGAGACGACCGGACGCAGGGGGACCGACGAGGGAAGAGATAAGAGCCGGGCTTTCCCCTTTCTTGCTGTCCGAGCCGAAAATACAGAGGCAGGCTGGCTTGGTGCTGAAGCAGCGACAGCATAAATAACCGACACAGAGTTACTGTGTGCTGTCGGCGGTGCTGGGATGCAGTCGAGCCGAGTGCTTTCGAAGCGTTTTAACAACGGAAAAGGATGAGGAGAGGATGAGAGTGGTTCACGCTGAAGGAATTCAGATGCTGCGCGCGCGTGCGTGCGTGCGCGTGCGTGTGTTTATGTGACTCTCCTTAAAGTGTAATAGACCGCTGCATTTCAAATTTCCTGACGCACAACACTCAAGAGCTTTCAGTGTTCTATGGTGTGTGTGTGTGTGTGTGTGTGTGTTTATGTTTAGTGCCATGTGTGGTTCTGCTTGCTTCACATGACTATCTGGTTGCATTTAGGTGGAGGCAAGAGAAAGGGTGTGTGCGTAGTGTAGTATTTGTGTCAGTTTTAAGCAGTACTGATTACCCCCCCCCCATATTTTACTCCCCCAATTGAACTCTTGACTCACAGCCACCATTTAATCCAGACTGTTATGCATTCGTTCATGCATTATTTAAGAGGCGGCAACGTTATCGCTATCTCGTCTCGTGGATTCATTAATTTATGGTTTATTCAGTGCGTTTCATTTGATTTGTTTATATACACCCCCCGCCCCACCACCACCACCCTTGTCAATGTGTTCAATGATTGCTTTCGTTGAAAGCCAACAAACATGTTACGCATGAGAAACACAGTTCCGCCGTGGATTACACGGCGAAATGACATTCATATCACACGTAAGTGTTGACTAGGTTATATTTTTCAACTATTAATTGGCGAGGGCTGATAAATGACAGAGGCTCTCCACTAGGGAGCGATACTGGCAGGTATTTCTCCAAGGGGGGCAATTTTTAGCAACACACATGCAGTGTCATATATTGGTTGGACCCATTTTGTGACACAGAGCACTGAAAGCCTCCTTCACATACACAAACACACACGTGCAAACGAGCGTGCAGCGAGGAGCCAGAGGCAGGGGGAAGGTCGTGGGTTGAGAGTCCCATTGCGTGAAAATACTTGAACTGAAAGATGAAGCAGAAGGCCCATGGGCAGTTCAGCAGGCAGTGTACCACATAAATGTAAAACCATCCCCCTGCCCATATTGTAGCCACGCACACACACTCGCACGCACACTGCACGAGGAAACCTTTTGTCCACTGCCCCTCAATGTTACATACAGGGAGGATGTTACAATTTACGAGCCCCCGGCCCGGCTGAATGAACGGCGAATGAATCACGGCAGTGAGGGCAGGAGACGGCCATCCAACTCTACCCATCCCGTAGCAGATGTGTGTGGCGCCGATCCGCAGAGCTCACAAGTGGGCATGCGAACAGCATCCACCGTATAGCTTGGAAGACCCTCTCCCTTGGACTAGTTTGTCTCATAGCAACAGTGGTCAGGGAAACAGAAATGATGCGGGTGAGGAGAAACTAAAGCAGGGTACAAGTTAGTCACACACGCGCATGCACGCACGCACACACGCGCGCGCAAACACAGATAGCGTTTCGACTGTGGCCAATCGATCAGAGGATACAATTGATGCTCAGAAAATGGATCATCCTACATTCATATCAGTCGGAGTTGGATTTGTGGGCTTAAGAGGAGGAAGAATGGTTCAAGGAGGAACAAATGCCAAGAGCTTCTCCCAAATATGTCTTTTGTCTTTTTCTCTTTCTGCAGGACTGAAGAAGATTAGAAATCCAGAGCGAATGGTCAGGATTGCAGTTGGTTACACGGGACACACCCCTCCCAAGAGTGATGACACTGACGCCAACAGTAAGAGGCACACAAACAAACGCCACACGTGTGCGTGTGTGCGTGTGTGTGTGTGTGTGTGTGTGTGTGTTCATTTAAGTGCCGTGCTCACATTTGTCTATAGCGCAGGGTAAGTCTGGGAGCGAGTATAAAAGCTTTCTGGCAGAATGATGTGATGCAGGAACTGAGGTCTTGCTCTGTAACAGATCTCACGCACACACACACACACACACACACACACACACACACACACACACACACACGCCAAAAATACACTCTATCTCCATGTTTCACTGCTGAGACGTCATGATAATTCAACACTGTAACACTTAATGTTTATTCATGCATGCCAGTACAGTATTAACGGACACACACACACACTAAACTGCACCATCGAAAGTCACAGTAAAGGCAAGGCTCATTTGAGCTATTAGTAGTTTATTGTCAAACCTAATCTGTACACATGGCATTATGTATCTGTAATCCTCAACGGGCCTGCTTAAAGTCAGCACTGAGGCACACTGAGTAGTCTTGGGTCGCTGCATGCTTGAAGTTAGGAATGTGTGTGACGAGTGCCTCTATGGAGGGACTGCCTATATACGCAGTGATCATTCCGACTGGTTATTGATTAGAGATGATGTTGGACGTGTGTGGGTTTATGAGCATTATCAGCTGGACAGACTGGAGGAAGGTGAACAGATGTAAGGACAAGCAGTCAGACATGGCGTGGTTATTGATGGCTATCAAACACACACACACACACACACACACACACACCTACGCATTTAATTTGAATTGTATGAAAAAAGTAGGGGTTGCCTGTGTGGATGTAGTGTCCTAAAAAAATGTATTTGGATCCATTTTATTGTGTCCAACTATTAAGTAAAGTAAATTCAACACATTTTTTTTCAGTGTATGCGTTGGTCAGCAAAAATCTGCTTGTAATTGACACCAATTTAAATGCATTGGCGTGTGTGTGTGTATTGAAAAATTTATCAAGGGGTCATTCAAAGTGTGAAAACGGGCCACACGCAGCCCGTGGGCCACGAGTTGAGCATCTCTGCTCGAAACTGTACTTAATTTAAGCGTGATTGTGAGTGTGTTTTTATCCATTATGCACTGAGATTGACTGGCGACCAGTCCGGGGTGTATCCCGCCTCCCACCCCAAAGTCAGCGAATGAAGAAAAGCGCTCTAGAAAATGGATGGATGTTTGGATGTTCGATAGGAGTTGAGGCTTGCTCTCGCTGTCTTCTATCAGTTCTGTAGTCCCAGTTGGAGGATTACCCGAGGAAAAGTTTATCAGCAGAATGATAAAATTAGCATGCACGCCCAGCTCTCCGTCCCCTCCCCACCTCATCCCCTCACCCCCCCCCTTTCTCTCTCCCCTGCATCCTTCCTTCCCCTTACACCCTAACTCATCCCGTGCAGCGTTCCCCTCCTCCCCCCCGCCTTTCTTCTCTCTGCCCTCATGCCCTCCCTCCCATCCCTCTCGCTGCTGCGCAATGAGCCTTTCTTTCTCTATGTCACATTAATTTTATCCTGAAAAGAGAGAGAGTGTGTGTGAGGCGAGGGGGGGGGGTATAAAAATTTCCCCTGACGCATCCTAATATCAGAGGGGGGGAAGCGTTAAGAGTTGCATTTGGAGCATCTCTCTTTACTGAGGAGAATTTCATAATTAACTGACAGCCTTCTCACAAGGGCATTGGCTTGTTTCTGTGTTAAATATGGAGATGGCAGTTTTATGAGGTAAAATATTCATTAGTCGCAGACTTCACTTCTGTGTGATTTTGGTATAAATCAAAGCATTTGATCAGCTGCGAGAGCAGTGTTTCACTTTGGTCAACGCTTTCTGGCAAGCATGGGACTTAATACGCCATTAGGCCCTCTTTTTTGCAGTCTCGTGTCATCCCTTTTTTGACTTTCACGCGCATGTTGGACTAAAATAAAGTAACGCTGTTACATTATTAATGTGCTCTATGTAATGCAGTATATAAAGTCAAATGCAAGCTGTTCTGTGATGCTCGTTGACTTCCAGATTGTCAAAACTAATTTCCCATAGGATATAATGTAAAGCGAGCCCCGTATAATGCAACAAAATGAAACGAAAATAAACTCCAACCCACTTACCCTTTGAAGACCCCCCGACATAAATAATGAACATTTTACTCACCCCTGTTCACCAGGTATTTGCAATATTACGCAAAAATACACCAAAGTGACTCATTTTAAAACCCTTTTTCCATTATTTACCATCCTATAACTGAAACGACTCAATTCAAATTCTTTTTTTCTTTTCGAGAGGGGAAATACAACTTAAACATTTGAGATAACGCAGCGGCACATGCGTGCTCGTCGTCTTGTAAATGGAATTTAGCTCTGTTTGGAATTAACCGATTAAATTGGAGTCAGCACGCATCTGCCACCATTTAGCGTGCCTCTGATTATATCCGCAGAAACCTAAACTGTTCTAGTAGGCTTTTCCTGTTATTTGAAAAAAAAACATTGCTTGATAGCAGAAGCCTTAAGTTTTCGTGCCAACACTGACTGATGTTGTGATCTGTTCGTAACTCCGTTCACTTTACTTTGGCCCTCGTTCCAACTGAAGAAAAACAGCTTGAAAGCGTGATGCGGCCACCACCGTGTGTCAGTGTAGGTATGGTGTTGTTTTGGTGAAAAGTTGTGCAAAACATACCTTTTGGAAGTTTGGCTAAAGTGTTTAACCTTCGCTTCAACGGACCATAACAAACACGGAAACACGTTGGAAAAATAGTCAGATGAAACCAAGGCTGAACTTTTGGGCCGTCATTCCAAAATGCTACCGCAACACCAAAAGAACGCCACTTAAGTGCAGCGGTGGCACCTTTCTTCTTCTAGAATTGTGCAGTAGATAAAACAGAGGGAATTATGAACAGTTCAGATTAGCAGTCATTGATAGCATAAAACCTCCAGGCTTCTGCTAAAAAGCAAATAAAAACATGTTAGGGGAAAAAAACTATGAGAATAGCTGAACTCAGTTTAGGGTTAGTCAGAGACATTTTAACCCTTTCATGCACGCTGTGACCTGATCCCATGATAAGATGTCCTCTGTAGTAACCACTGTCCCTGAAAGGGTTAATAAATGGTGTCAGGTGTGTATGGTCTCCTGATTTAGCGTGACTTGGAATGTGATCGGTTAATTCTGAACGCAGTCACACCCACACAGTTATTATTTCAGTCGTTTATTTTGACTCCGCCCTCTTGAAAAGATTTTTTTTTCCCAATTCAGTTGTACACTTGGTCAGATTGCGAGTGTAAAACGCTTTGAAATTATTTATATTGTTACCATTTTTTTTTCATATCACAAAAGCCAGGCATTGGAACACGGGTGTCTTGACTTTTTATATTCATTATATGACTGGAGAAGGAACGGGGGGGGGGGGGGGGGCTGGTTGCGGAGCAATACTATCACCTAGTGGCACTTGATAAGTGGAATTAAAATTTGATATTGTATGAATTACATTGCTAATACATTACTGCGCAGCCAGAACTTTTCCGATGTGGTGGTAGGTTCCATTTCTGTTGACACGTGACCCATCAGTGGCACCGCTGTGCGGTGGCGTCACAACAAATGCAAAACGCAAAAGCAAAACGCGCTCACAGGATGACGTCTTGCATGATGTCACACCTGATGAGGGTTCGAACTCCAAGATATTTTTCTGGAACATTTTGGTCGCTCTCCAGACGACATGATATTTCTATATTTAGCAACCTGTTCACAGCGTCCTGGGACAAGTAATTTCCCTTGGTAGCCAAAAACTTCAGAGAACTAAAGTTCTTTTTTTCTTCTTTTTTTTTTTTTTTTGCCACATGTCCCACCGTAGTACAGCTCCGCTGAGGATCATTTGGAACAGATGGAAGGCGATTACCCACAGAACCCGGGCTGAATACAATATATGAACGGGGGATGCATTGTGAGAAATAACACAACTCTTCTGTAACGTTGGCCCTCTGTTGAGAAGGGAGCGGTATCAGGAGGATGGGTTAATATGGCGATCGTGTCCATGAAGGTGCGCTTTGAAAGGGATTTCAGCACCAAGGTCACCGAAGGGGGGAAAAAAAAAAAAGTGGCTCTGGGACAAATACTGTGATGTGTGTGCCTTGATTGGCAAGCACCGTGTGTGTTTGAATGTGTGCACGCGTGGGTGTGTTTGTGTGCAGAATGGCTTTGTTTGATGTGGTGGTTCTGGTACATTTCAAAGGCGAGGCTCTGATGAGAATTCTTCAGAACAGCAGGGGGAGGGGAGTTTGGGGGGGGGGGGGTTATAGCCAGGAGAGGTGGGGTTTAAACGCTGATTGGCATTCATGGCAGAGAGGCTGGAGCGCTGCTAAAAAAGAAATTAGGCTTTAACTAAGCTGCACCATTCAGCTGTTTAACTAAGCTGCGGCACCGTTCAGCTGTTTGAAATTCTGTCTTCTCAGGCCTTCTATTAATAAATGCATAATTGATTAGGGGCGGCATACGTGCTTGAAACACACTTCCTCCCCACACCAACACACATACAAGACAAGACCTCCCTCCTGTCCGGGAGCAGCACTTATCTTTCTGCGCGTCTTTGTGTTGCTCCACCTCTTGTCCTTGCGAAATTGCGGCTGTGTAAATATTTCTCTCCCCTGCTAAGTTTCTTTTTTGCCTTTCATTGGCCCCCCCCCCGCCCCTCCCTGCTCTGACCCCCTCACTCTTCTTCTCTCGTTCTGTCGTCTGCCCTCAGGTAGAGTATATAATTCATATCTTCCCAGGGGAGTCATGAATGGACGCCCTCCACTCAAATGCTTATCAATAACCTTTGAGTGCACGCTCTCTTTGATTCCAAGCAGCATATCTGTTGGATACACGCTCGTAAATGGACACAGATACACTTGCGCATACGCTGGGGCTCTATCTTTGAGAGGACATTTTGAACCGGCCAAGTGATATTTTCTGATGCACCGAGGGATTTTTTTTTTTTTTGTCCTTTGTCTTCTCAGTATTTCATTGCACCTCTGTTTTGACAACCTGCCCTTTGCAGCGGAGGTTTTGGTGTCAGCGTCGACTATGATTAGTGGTTGTGCGCTTATGGATCTCCCAAAAAGGGCAACAAATAACTTATATTGATATTTTTGCTCGTCATCTCAGAGCAAGAAGGTTCTCGGTTTGATGTTGCTCCGGCTTCCTCCCATCCACAGAAAACAATCAAAAACAGATGGCGGCTGGATGAATTTTTCCAAGATTTTTTTTTTTACACTTGCCAAAAGATGCCATAAACAGCAACCTAAACAATCGGTAGCTTCTCGGCACTTATTGGCTTGCGATGACGCTGAACTTTTTGGTTACATGGCCTTACAAGGTGTGTAACTGTTACACGTGCACAGTTCTCTTAATTTTTGTCCTGTTGAGTTTACAGCAGCAGGTTGTTTTAAAGTGGACATAAAACTTGGCGCTTGTAAAAAACGTTTTTGTAATGTAAAATAAAAATAGACTGAGACAAAGCTCCACTAGGTTTTATCATAATGTTCAGTCTTCTTTTGAAAATGAATCTATCCGCATAGAACAACTTGACTCGGCAATATTTGCCCAAATGTGCTGCGTATTTATTTATTTATTTTGCTGAAATATGAAATTGTTCTTCACCTCTCTGCCAGCCTTCTGTTTTGTGCCATATTCATAACCCTTTGGAGTGTTTACTTGCACCAGCACATCAGAGTATCCCCTTAAAACGCTGTGCCAAGGCCACCGCCCATGAAGAAATCTGTCATCTCCTGAGTAAACACTTCTGAACTTTAGGCGTGATGCTTCAATTGAATTAGTCAACACAATTTGGTGCCAATAAAATGTCAATGGTTTTAGGGTGTTTTGATGTCACTGAATCCAAACATGACATTGTTCTTTTCCAGAATAAGCACATTTTGGAAAAAAAACAAACAACTATATATATATATATATATATTTATTTTTTTTCATTTAACCCTAAAAGTTGAGTTAAATCCCTAAAAGTTGCGTCAAAACTGAATAACCCAAAACAAATTGACCCACGTGTGGGTTGGTCCTTTTTAACACAGAAATTGGTTAACCCCAAATTAGTTCTTTTTGACCCAAGTGTTTTTAGAGCCTATAATCAAAGTACATTTTGTAAACTGTCAAATCACATTAAACCATCATTAATCATCATTAGATCTTATCAATTAAGTAAAATATTGATCTCAAAAAGTCGAGCCAATTCATAGAATTGTATTATAATTTTCAGACTCAGCAGCTCAAAATTGCTCAGAAACTATTAAAATATCTTTGGCACTTGAAAAAAAAATTGTTGTACTGTGTGGCCTGGACCATGACAGTTCGACCTCCAAGATTTTGTGCAACTTTTGAGGTATGGTTTTATTTAACGGATGCGTCATATTTCAAATTGTACAACCTTGGGCCCTGCGGAGAATCCACTGTCGTATCCATTCCACTGTGAGTGGGATTGACTCAAAATAAATTGCCATGCCCATATTCACTTTGCAGAAGATGTTTTGGACAGTTCAGAGAACACGTGGCACAGAGCCAGGCCACAGTGTGCTGAAATATGGCGAGTAAAGGCAAAGCAAAAGTCTGCTCATTCAACTCGACAAGGCTTTGGAGGTGCCGTTAATTCTTGACTAGTAATCTCTCGGGGGCTTATTTATGGGTTTTGCACATCACCATCATCATCATCATCATAGCTGTTGTCATCTTGACCAAATGTAACTGATTTTCTTTCACGAGACGAGCGTAATTTACTCCCGAGTTCCTTTAGAAGACTCTCACAAAGCCTCCCCTCATGACCCAAAATACTCCGTCGAGCAACGGCGCTATAAAAGAGAGTGAGAGACACCCATGCAATTGGACATGATTGTTTCCAACCAAATGAACTCATAATGGAGCTCCTCTGGAACCAAATCGGTATCGGTGTGGGGCTCGAGTTTTATGTGTGCTGCTCCATTTGGAATCCAAAGTGAAGTATTCTGCCACATTCTTATGTGCATTTCATGTTTGACTTGGTTCCATGTTTATAAAATTAGCAACCTCGCCACACAATACAGTACGTCACAATAAACATCAGCCCCTAAATGAAAAGTAAAATGGTGGACATTCTAGGGGGCACTATAATGTGTGTTGTGTGTGTGTGTGTGGGGGGGGGGGTCTGTTTTACATTATGATTATGAACCCAAAGACTATCCTCCTCAACCATATTTTTCCCCTCATTGATTATAGCTAACATTTTGCACTTTGTCTTTCTCATTAAAAAAATAATAAATCACAGGATTATAATGGATTGACTCCTTTTAGCAAAATCAGCTTCTTATGTCCTTCACACGCCTGAACAAATGATTATGCTAAATCGCATGCTTAAGATTGCTCAATGCAATTAAAAGTAGTATTCAGAAATAGTCGGCTTTTTATTATTTTTTTTAAAACAGTGACCTGTAATGTTTTTACTTTTCTTGAATGGATCAAAAGCCAATTTGTTTTAAATGAGTTTCAAGGCAATCTGCTTATTGCGGAACTGGTGTTCTCCTTCTTGAATAGAACTCCTGGCAATTCCTCTAAATACCGTACCAAAAAAAAAAGCATAAGAAAGATACTGAAGAAAAAAACAGCTAAAAATAAATAAATGAAGTAACAAAGAAAAAAGGTCCATCTCTTTTTATTTTTAAACTATGCACCACAATGAATGTACCCAAAATTGTCTATAGGTGTGCAGGCTCACCTGCGACTAATGAGGACAGAAAATTGGTTGGTTGGATGTTGACGTCGTTTTGCAAAGTGCAGCAGTCAGAGGAAATGACGTGCTGTGAAGCGCACGCAACCGTTGGATCGAACATTTGTAAAAATGCCGTGCGTTCGTCTTCTCTTGGAACTCGTTGCTTTACCCTCACCCTGCTCTCCCCTCGCTACAGGTGAGCCGGGCCAGTTGAAAATCTACCTTCCGAAGAAGCTTCTCGAGTGTCTGCCCAAATGTTCCTCTCTGCCCAAGGAGCGCCACCGTTGGAACACTAACGAGGTGAGAATGTGACACACTCGTGAGGGAAATATGCGTGACAGTGAGATGAACTCAGCGTTGTGCCGCGTGACTCATTTCTATCTGAAGTCACCATGAGGGCTGGATGAAGAGGAGGTAAACAAACACGAGGGTCGTTTTTTTTTCTTCATTATATAAACTTAAAACTGTGACACGAGGAAAGAAAATAAACATACAAAACCAAGCTCGGCGGTAAAATGGGACAGATGTTGGCGCCCGATGTTTGCTTTGTAGCCCCGACGGGGTTGACAGTTGCTGTCCAGAGGACACAAAGCCTTTTGTGTCGGACTCTTAATTCCACGCGCTCGGCTCCGCACGGCTCTACTCACCGTTGATGCTTTTCCACTGACAAAACCGGGTACTCTTTTCACGAGCACTAGTTTGCGCACAGCGGTCATTATCAAAATATTTTATCCTCTCTTCAGTGGGATGTGAAGAATAACTTCTATGCATACACATTGTGCAATATATTTTTATTCAGTCATCTAAGTATGGGGAGGGGTGGGGGGGTTCTTCATATATTCAAGTGCACAGTTAAAGTCAAAACTCTGTAAAATGTTACCATGCTATACTATCCCATAAAATTAAATATACCTTTTAGGTATAAAACCCCCGGATTCATTTTTTATGAACACTTTGGCCAACTATTTTTTTTTTCGGTCTATTTGGTTGGCAATTGGCTGATGAGCAGTCCAGGGTGTACGCCGCCCCTCACCCAAAGTCATTTGGGCTCGGCTCCAGCTCATCTGCGACCCTAATGAGGACAAGCGCTATAGAAAATGGACGGATGGCTGCTAATGTTGACTAACTCTGTCACTGTGCCAGCTGTTGTACTCCATAGTCTCCACTTTGCTGCAGTGGTCAGTTTCCTTGATGCTCAGCCTCCCCTTGAATTATTTCTGTCTCCTCAGCTCCATGTCGTGAAGTAAACACAGAATACCCTCAATGTCTTTTGTTTACGGCGCCGTCTCTCGTTCTGACTCCAACCGGCCCAAACCGAGACGAGTCGAGTTGAGCCAAGCTGCGCAGTGCCAATTTTCAGCCATGGCTTTTTTTTTTTTTTTAAATCCCGCAAATGGAATGAACCATGGGTCAGTCGAAGAAGGGGAAAAAAAATATCTCGGCATTGTTGCTAGGCGACCATAGACGCTGTTAAATGCATGCTATTTTGGGCTCGTTTTTTTCTGCCTTGTGTGTAAATGGTGGCTTAGATACTGTGTGTAATTTTGCCGACAAAACAAAAGGAAGACTGAACAATGAAAAGCTCTATGTGATGAGTAAACAACAAAAGCAGTGACCATGCACCTTGAGAATTTGATCATGAGTTATTTTTTTCACACCTCATTAGTCAGCTACAAACGTGTGGATTCTTTGTGAGTAAAGAGGACAGGAGCTCCCCCCCCAGATTGGATTCCAATGAAGGATCTAGATACTAATATAAGTTTAACTGTTAGACTAAAGTTTCAGCCTGCCTACCAAAGTAAATTTCATGGTTTTCCCCATTAAGGCAAAAAGTTATCAACATTGTGTAATGCAGATTTTCTTAATGCTTATTCATTACAACCAAGATGTCGGGCTGCTAAATAGTAATAAAGGTTTTATTTTATTTACATTTTTTTCTACATTAATTGGTCATCCAAAAAAATATAAAAACCCTATTTTGTGAAATGACGTAATTGTCTGAGGTACAGCAACGTCAATCTACAAAAAAAAAACCTAGGAATGGGCATTTGACTGCATTTATCTGATCAACTATGATGATCAATTGATGGATTATTTGTTCTTTTAAAAGCGTAACCCTTTTGACATCACTTCTGCATTCGTTAATCCTGAAATGCTGCTGCCGCGATGTTTGTTTGAACAACACAAACTAGTTGAGACTGAATCAACAACCTCCCTGCTGGTTGAAGCCGAATAGAGAATTTTATTTTCCCCAATCGCTTCCAAAAGTGATGAATCGACATTCTTAACGATCAGTTACTCAACCATCAATGACTTTGATCACCCCTTGTCCAAATACAGAAAGCAAGGATAACAAGTCGGTCAAAAGTCTGGGTAAAAGCAAATCTGGTATGCAGGCTTAATGGGTTGTCCAATTATAGAACATGAGGTGATTTTCTACCAGAGAGCCCAACTTTTTTTTTTTTTTTTGCTTCCTGTGCCACTTCCTTTATGCAACTTTCACTAGAATGACTGGGGTGCCTCTCAGATGCTAATTCCAGTTCTCATTATGCATCCGTGGATTCTATCAGCATTTGAAATTTACACCAGGGGGCAATAATATACTCGACTTAATATACACAAATATCAAGAACGCCTACAGAGCCATTTCCCTACCCCACACGGGCAACCCTGACCACCTATACTGTTCTCCTAATAATAAAAGTTTGCTTCAAACTTTTGCTCTTTTATTAAGGGCCATATGCTTGTTCCAGGCTGACGTAACCTTAACCCTTTCATGCACCCTTAGCCCGATATCGTGATAAGCCGTGCGCCGTAGCAACCGCTGTCCCTCAAAGGGTTAAACAGGACATTACCAATCATGATCTTCGCACCTTTGCGTTTTGCGACAGAATATAGCCGTTAGCTAAGAAAAGAGTCTCAGGGCTAAAAAAAAAACGGATATCGTGTATTGCACCGCGCGACACTTGGCGGTTAGCGACAGCCGCGCCGATGCGGTTGGCCTCTGCCGGGACATTTTCTTCATGTGCAGGCTGAGCACTCCATTATGGATGAGCGTTTGTGTTATTGATTACCGAGTCCAGCATTATTATGCAATGCAAAGCTGATTTAGCTTGTGGTTTTTCTCTGAGGAAAGTCATTACATTTCTCATGCAATCCATCTCAATGAAGGTCATACTGCGAGTTAAGCAACAACGCGGAATGAGCAGTGGGCTCGCGTGAACTGTGTGTGTGTGTGTGTGTGTGTGTGTGTATGTGTATGTGTATGTGTATGTGTGTGTGTGTGTGTGTGTGTGTGTGTGTGTGTGTGTGTGTGTTTGAGCAACCACATGAGTGTTACCGGTAAGGTTAAAGCAGTGGCAACCAGAGCAACCTCTCCCATGTGTAAACCCGACTCACCATTGAGTCCTCTCCGTTAGAGCCTGACATTTTTGGGAATGCTCGTGGGACAGAAGCCAATTACAAAATTCATCATGTGACTGGGACGTCAGGAGAAATGTCAGCAGGAAGGAGCTGCTATGGAATCATAACAATGGGGGCAGTTTTTATTTAAATGCAAATTATATTCATAAAAAGTATTTGCAATGTCAGGCATTGCAGGGGGGTTTTTTTGTTTTTGTTTTTTGTTTTTTTTTAAACTGGCATCCAGTTATGTTTCTGCTCCGGTAACTGGTTGCAAGCAGCCACCAGGGCAGCGAATGACGTATTTGGATAGATGACACATGGTGCAGTGCCAACACGGTGGCCATATGGTGGCAATAAAAAGCTGTGCCGCACAACACAAAGTCATCGAAGACGAGACTGGTGATAACATCACATCAAAACAATAGCGGTGCCTGAAGGCGGTGGAATTATTCTGTCATGGGATTGGAATGAGACAGGTGTATTTTTGAGGAAGTCGCTCGTGTACAGCAGAGAATTTACACTCCTGCGTCACCCTCTGCTCTATCAACATCTCTCATTGCCTCTCCTTCCTCTCTCTCTCTCTCTCTCTCGCTCTGCTGAGAAGGCACGGGCTCAGTTCAGGGGGAGGTTTGGTGTCCCTCAGTGAATTCCTTCAAAGCTTCTCTTCCAACCAGGCAAAGTTTGCTGCATATTTAAAGACAGCATTGTGTCTTCTGCTTCTCCTGCTTAGTGCTTTCACCGGGCTAGCTGTGTTAGCTACGATTGCTCCTGATGTACTGTTGTGCATGTATCGGCGCGTTCGCCTCAATGTGCATAGCTCCGGATGATTGAGCCGGATTATCTTGTTGCCAGTGTAACAAAAAGCAGATTTTCTTCACTGTTTTTGTTGAAAATCGTTGCGCGCAACATATGGAAATCGAGTAAGGGTTGCATCATCTCCAACATTCGGCACTCCGGTATAGTCTGAGCATTAGATTGCAAAGGAGTGCCAATTAGACTCTAATCATATCCAATAAAAGAACTTAATCTAATATTCTGCCTTAATATTGATAATAGTGTTTCATTTTGATTGACGCAGTCAGTCAGAGAGGTATTGATTAATTCATACGTACTTATTGGTTGCAGTCAGTGTCAATCAAAATGTCTTGTTTTTCTTTTTGTAAAGACATCATATCGGTATCCGGTTTTACAGTACGTACTGTAATTGATGGTGTCGTGGTACACTGACTTGTGGGTTCAGCGATGGGGTGAACGGCAGTAGGAATGCTCTCTCGATGTGCCTTTTGATTGACTGCCTCAGGGCTATCACTCCACTGTGGAGTTTACTTTTCGCCCTGCAGTCAACTGGGATAGTTTGCAGTTCACCATCCAAGATAGACGGTACTGGTGTTGGATGGGTCGATAGATTTCATACGAGAGAATCATGGTGGGTCTCGTGGTTATCGCATCTGACTCGCAGTTGACAAGTACCACGTACAAATCTTTATTCAGGCTCCTACCTGATGCATGTTGGGTTAAGATCTAGCCATAACTAATGATTTTCTCATGGAGTCAAAAACACACTGAAGGACATTGGTTAGGCCACATCCGATAAAATGTAAATATTCAAAAAAAAAAAGTCCCTTTCATGTAAAAAAAAAAAGAAAAGATACAATCTCATTTTCATTTTGATAAAAATAAATAAATAATCAAAATGTAAATAAAATACAAATCTGATGCAAATATATCAGTAGGGGGTCAAACAAACCACAAAGAAGGAGAAAAGCATATCTCCGATTATTCAGGAGCTTGACACCTCAAGTGTGCGCCCTTGCATTTTTTCACTGTCCACGAACGTGCCATTTTTGTACAATCTCTTCTCTTGTCACTAGCAAAGTGTCACTACGTGAATTTCTCCAAAAATCCAAATGTAAAAATTGTACTTGTAGCAGCGAACTCTTGAACTTACAGTCTGCGTGGTGGAGATTTTCTCCTCGGTTGCTAGTTCAGGTAAGTAGGGTTGTCGTCGCGTCATTTTGTCGGCTAGCACACCACTTGGGGCCAGATGTAGAGGAAAGATGACAATGGAGTTAGTGAGGCGGATATGTGGGGGTTTTCTGTCTATTTCTGTCTTCTTCGGGTTCTTAGAAGACAATTCTTCTCTCTTTGTGTGTGTTTGTGTTTTTGAAGAGAAAAATAATAAACAAACACATTGACAAGAGAAGCCACAGGATAATGCATCCATCAAGAACGCTGTTCAGTTAGCAACATTTACACCATTAAACGTAGCACTTTCTGTTTTATGCTCAAATTCCAACAGGCAAAGTGCACCACACACCACATCCATTGGTGGATTGCCGCTGACTAACTGATGGTAACGTGCACTAATTAACATTATATAAATTTTTTAAAAAACACTTACCGGTAAATAACGCATTATGGTGCAATGGGTAATGGCTAATGCTAACAAAACACTTTCAGTATACTTGTGTGTCGCTACGCACTTTGTCATTGATGCATACACCGGAAAGAAACTGCAGCACACACGGTACCAAGTAAGTTGCATCCTCTTCTGACATCCATCTTGAGGTGACGTCACCGCTCAGGCACAAGTCTTGTGAACAGGACTGCTCGAATGACAAATATACCAATGCATACAAAATCAATAAACAGGGCACCAAATTTATAACAATGAACTTATTTCCCCTAAAATGCCTTTGGCCTTTTCCATTGACTCTTTGTGTATCTTTGGCATGAAAAAAAAAATCCAGTTAGACATGCTGTGACCCAATTAAAACACACGGTGAAGGAATAAAAGCAGCAATGAGGCGGTCTGTAATTATCCGTCAGGAAGAACGTGAGTTTGAATTATTTGTCGGATCACCGGCAGCGTGACCCTAAAGAGGACAAGCGGTATTAAAAATGAATGAATGGATGGATTTTGCCGTTGTACCTAATGAAGTGACCACTGGGTCTGTACGTCCCACGTGAGTCCTGACCAAGCCAAGAACAAAACAGATGCCGCTCATGAAGGTTAGCGATGCGTTGTAAAAAAAAAAGTGCCCATTACTAATGCAGCGTATTTATGCCGATGCAGCATTGGAGATCATTTATATGGCGGATGTCATCACCTACTGTTTTGGTGGAGATCTACATGCTCTTTATTAATGAGTCCACGGAGAAGCGCAATATGATTTCCCTGGTTCCCGTGTGCGCACGTGTGTGCAGAAAACGAGATTACCATTCGGATCTCACGCCTCTGATAGAGCCGCACCCGCGTCATCCAATCACCAGATCATGTCCTTAATCTCACCTTTTCCTCGCTATGCGTACGCTTCACAAAGTGTGCGCTGGTATCTGTGTGCGCGCACGCGCGGTGCCCGCGCATTTGTTTCTTTGCTGGTGTGCGCGATGCCATATGATCCTCTGATCTCTGTTTTGTCACGCATGGCTCCCCCTGACACCTTGGCCTCCCACGAGCACTGAGCCGAAACCCCCGTTCATTTTGACTCCGTACACTCCTCCTTCTGCTCTCTGTCCTTTGCCTCTCCTCCTTCTCTTGCCTCCCCTCTCTCTCTCTCTCTCTCTCTCTCTCTCTCTCTTTCTTTTGTGTATCTACTGATGTGTGAAATTATTCCGGGATGGAGGGATGGATTCCTCCCCAAAGGGCTGAATGGAGGCGTGAGCCTTTTCTTCAATAATAGATTGGGGGTGTATGTGTATCTGTCCGTGGTAATAGACTATAGACTAGTTTTAGATAACAAAACATACTCAGGTGGACAGATGATAGCAAAGATTTTTTTTTAATCCATAGGGAATACCTTTGTTCGATTACAGTAAAGTGGTTGTTGAGTTAAGCTTCAAAATAAGCCTGCCAAACTTTTTAATACTGACACGCGCAACACTTTCTTTGGACATGAACGTGAAGCTACGACTCACTTCGTGAATCAGACATTAAAATGAATATGTGATTTAGTGGGTGGCGGTTTCACAGTGCAGAGGTACCGGGTTCGATTCCAGCTCTGGCCTCCCTGTGTGGAGTTTCCATGTTCTCCCCCCGGCCTGCGTGGGTTTTCTCTGGATACTCCGGTTTCCTCCCACATTCCCAAAACATGCATGGCAGGCTGATTAAACACTCTAAATTGTCCCTAGGTGTGAGTGTGAGCAAGGAGGTTTGTTTGTCGCTGTGTGCCCTGCGATTGGCTGACAACCGGTTCAGGGTGTCCCCCGCCTGGTAGACGACTGGGATAGGCTCCAGCACCCCCCACGACCCTTGTGAGGATGAGCGGATCAGGAAATGGGCGGATGGACGGGTGGATAGAAAGAGTGCTAGTCGCTCTTAAGATTCAGTTTTATCCTTTTCGAATAATTAAATGATTTGAAATGAAAGGTTAATCGTTTGATTGGCGAGCACTTGTGATGTTATCAGGGGACACCGCTAGCTGTGTGATGAAGTGGAGAGAGCTCATCCCGTGTCTTGCCATCGGTGACACTAACGTGAATGGGAAGATCAAAACGCATATATATATTTAAGACTGCCGCCCCAGTCACCGTGCGCGTCGCTATGACAACCGCGCGTGTGTGTGTTTGCGTGTGCACGTGTGTGTGTGTGTGTGTGTGTGTGTGTGTGTGTAGTTGTGCTAATGGCGTGATCGATGGCGCAAGTGTGACACAAATGGAGTCCATGATTGCGCGCTACATCGGAAGTGATAAGCGAGACATCTGCTGGAGAAGTGTGATTGTAATGCCCAGCGCGTACGACACATAAAAAAGAAAAACAGCTGATGAAGGACAAAAGTAGTGTTTGTAAGCATCATGCTCCTTTGCGCACTTTAGGCTCTATAAACCTCGTCTCCGGCCTGAAGCCGCGTGCGTATGCGTGGCCATGAGGGGGAAAAGTCGAATATTTCATTTTTGCCATCACTGTTGTTTGTAAGCCATTTCACCGATCCCCAGAATTAAATATACATTCATTGTAGTCACTCGTTTCTTTGCAGAGATCCGTTGTATTCTCCTCACATAGGTATTACAAGGCAGGAGATATGTCTCGGAAATAATTTACACCAGAGGGACGATCTTAAATGTCAGCTAGCAGACTGTGGAAAACTGCTACGGATCCATTATGGAAACTCGGAATGATACCGGGGAGCAGACAGGCAGTTTTCGGGGGCCTCTGCTCTTTTGAAGGGTGTCCTTGATTTATGACTTTGATGCGAGACTTGCTAATGTCCAACTCGCTCTGGCACCAGGCCGCGAGAAGCTGACACACTCCATTTTGTCAGCCGTGTCGGAGCCAAGATAAAAGAAGCGTGCTTTTTGGAAACTTACAGAAATGTTCATTTTTAGAATATAAAGGATGTGGCGATCATGCACAGGTTTTATAGTGTTGCTGCGCGCGCGCGTGTGTGTGTGTGTGTGTGTGTGTGTGTGTGTGTGCGCGTGTGTGTGTGTTTCCCAGAGCGTGCCCAAGGCGTCAACCTCTCCAGTTGACATTGAGAACTCTGCTGTTACCGTTTACCAGTGTAAAGCAATTTAATGAGAGGCCATCGAAGCCAAAACACTGACATGCAAACGCACACATGCTCAAGTGAATTCACACACACACACACACACACATGCGCAAACACACAACCTATTTGCGCAAAACCATGGTATGTTTCTCAGCTCCTTATGTTGATTCCTATTCTTTTGTTTTTAATCCTTCGTCTGTCTTTTAGGTTGAGAAATATTTTATGTTTGGAGAGCGCCAAGTTATAATCACTAATTAGTCCTCCAGGCTCTCTGTCTCCCTCTTAGTCTGTATCTTTCCATCTATTTCTATTTCTCTCTCTCTCTCTCTCTCTCACTGTGAGTCACACATAGCCCAATTAACACCCAGCGTCAGCTTGTGTCTGTTTTGACTTTCTATTTCTCCTCCAACTTCAAACATTGTCTCTGCCCCGCTGACCTAACTGGCAGCAGAACCCAAACACAGCTGCAATGTAAAAAACCAAAAACAACAACAACATCAACAACAACAACAAAAACCAATAATTAGATTAATTAAATTCATAGGTGCAAGTTCCTTGTGGGCATGTGTAATTAACCCACAAGCCTTAAATTTGACTATTCACTGAATGTGTTAATGGGGTTTCACAGATTGCTTGGATCGTTGTTTCAGTGGTTCTCACTGCAGTCCACAAGGGGCTGGGGGGATTCACCATTCACCAGTCCTCCCCTCCCCTCCCTTCCCCTTCCCTTCCTCACATTCTGCTCCTGCTCTATTTTCTCCGTGTGGCGCAGACCCTCTATTTATCTTGCCTGCTTTAATTTGACACAAAATATTGTTAACTGGAGACACAGAGATATATTAAACCGTGGGAATGTGTGACTGCGAGTGTGTGGGTGTTGCGCATGCATGAGCCTTGACTGGGCTTGTGTGTACCTACGCCTGTGTGCAACTTTGTGATTCAGGTCTCTGATATACTCTGAGCCCAACCACACACACACACACACACACACACACACACACACACACACACACACACACACACACACACGCAAAGAAAATGTCCAGCAGTGTGCTCTAATGAGAAGTCAGACTGTTCAGTGGATACGATCTGTTTTGTATCTGTAATGTCCCCACATACAACCTCTGTATTATCTAAGTCCTTCGTAAATTAGATTTAATTCATGGGAGACGGATAAAACATTCAAATGTTCACGGAGATCATTGTGCCCCCATCGTGAGCACCTGCTCGGTGTGTGTGTGTATGTGCGGGTGTCCTGAACACTTTACAACTTTAATAACTTTCCACGCATCAGACACTGCAAGTCCAATGTTATTCTCGGTAATATAATGAAACGTGTGCACCCTTAAAATACCAGCGCACTATATCGGTCTCAGTTTAAATCAACCCATGCAACAGATTGAACGCCCCGAAAATTTGGATGGGTCAAGATTCATTGGTACCGTGCGTGACGGATACAATAAATTGCAGCTCGTTGCGAGAGAGATGCTAGTTTTTATCCTGACTACTGTTGAGCAAGTCACACGCCACCCAAAGCACAGTTTTGCTTTCTCCTGCAGTGTACTTCTCAGGTTGAATGGTGTTTTGTTGCATTTACATAACTTACAAAGAGTCGAGCATTAAAACCAGACCGCCAAATCCAATTTTTGTGGTCATTATTTGAGATAGCGGTGAAGCAGGCGTTGAAGACGACTTCCAAAGAAGGCAATCAATTTTCATTCTCACTTTGCTGCCATTCTGTTTGCCTCTTCGCCCCTGCGCCGTCTTTCTTCTCATTGTCCAAAAACATCTGCAGTATGTTAGAACAGCGATTCCCGACAAATCATCCCGTCCCGCTTCATTCGTGCGGAAAGTATGATTTATTTACAACACGTATTTTTGTTGATCTATGTTAGTGATGTGTAGTGACAGGCAGAACAATGAAATGCTCTTCCACTCGACGACACATCCAATGAACCTGTTGTCATTCATACAACAGAACAATAACTTTTGGTTCAACTCAACAGGGTCCGGATTTCATACCGCAAGTAAATTTGAGAATCAAGTGAGACGGTATAATGTACTTTTTGTCACATATTTGGTTGGGGTCGTGCCCTGAGATGTTTTTTTTTTTTTTTTTTTAAATGATAAAATATGTGCTTTGGCAAACTAAAGGTTAGGGAATGCGCACTGAAAAAATGGTGTGTTTAATTTACTCCATTTTGTTTTGTCCAGTGGCTGCAAACAATAGAATCATCTGGGTTGAGATACATTTTTTTGAAGTTGATGTAATGTCTACTTCACAAATATGTATCTGGATCCATGTGAACCACTTGAGGAAATAAAAGAGAGTTAATTCAAAGCTCCATTTTTAAAAATTTGACAGGACACTGGCGCTGCTTTATTGTGGCGTGAGTCACATGCATGGATCCGTCACCTTCAGTAATTTGCTGAGCTATGTATCCTCGAAGGGCAGCGAAGGACAGCTGAATACCAAAGTGAAAACCTTCCCGTTTTCAAAACGGCCACCATTCACTAAACGCACAGTAAGATTGAGACTATCTTATGCTACCGTGACTAACTTTTTTCTCCCAACACTATCCCAAGAATGGACCCCACATTTAGATGGATTGTAAATATATTGTTTCCCATGTTTACCCGCGGAGTGAAATATTGTGTTTGTGTAGCGCGGCCGTTTTCAATTTTGCAGGCGGTATCTGAACGGTTCCACTCAGGAGACACGCAGTATTTGTCCAGAGTGTTCTCCCATCAAATGGCCATTCTACTTGGTGTCACATATTTCTCAGTCTGCCCATCTCGGTCCTCCCTCTTGCTCCCTCTTCCTCCACTCTCATGCTGATGTATGAAATGTCTACTCCCATACGCAGGGTGTTTGTAACAGTCAGTGTAATCAAATTTCACTGATTCCTTGGAGATTGAACAGTGTGTGTGTGCGTGCGCGCATGTCTGGGCGCGCGCGTGTGTGTGTGTGCGTGCGTGTGTGTGCGCGCGAGAGCTTGTTGGATATTAGCTGTGTATCAGGTCTGAATTGTATTCCTGCAGTGTCATTAGTCTAAGACTAGCTCAGCTGTAATAAAATATCCATCATCTTGTTCTCTAAGGAAGAAGAGCTTCGCGAATGACAGCGATGCTGCATTTGCATACCGCCGGCGCATATATTTCAATTTTGACTGTATCGTATAAAGCAGTAGGTGGGCGGGAGATTGATAAACACTTTTCCAAATGAGAGCATCTAATTTGTATCTTGGCCAAAAGATAAAAAAATAAATAAATAAAATAAAAGATTCATTCCTGCCTTTGGGTTTTTGACAGGTGAATATTTTGAGCACAAAATCTTTGCTTGCTCCAAGAAAGGAAGCACTACAATTACAAAGTGTCACCGCTACATATCATTGCGGCCACTTGGCAGCATATCTTCTGGCAGTGTGGGTTTTTTTTTTTTTGTAGCTCGCTCTCACAAAAGACTTAACATTGTCCAAAACGCAAGGCCAGCGTCAATATTAGTGTTAAATGGCTGCTCTTAACGTCCACAAGGAATTCAAAAGACACACTCCATTGCAGCTCCTACGGGGTGGAAAGTTACCCTTCTAGGACATAACTGATGTCCGACTCCTTTTTTTGCTCTCCAAAAGTGCAACAAATTAGAGCAATTATTAACCGAGCGGGGAGCAACGATGAATTGCGTTTCATGGATCAGGTTGAAGCAAACAAAGGTTGCGATGGCTCCCATACCGGTGACTATTATGCAGTAGAAAGCAGCGCCACTCCTGTCTGACAGTAAAAACGTGGCTTTCTTTCCACAACCCTCCAATTCTTTATTTATATACATGGATCTTACATCATGTTTAAAGATAGCTCGCACACTTTGACACCCACTGCATGAATCACAGTACTTAAAGAGAGGGTGATGACACCAGGCTCTACTTTGTGCAGTGCATCATCACCGTGCACACACCGCACTTGCGGTGAAGAGGAGTCCTTTCAGATGTGTACATTGCATTATTATTATTTTTTTTTTATGTATTTATGGCCTCGCATATGTTCATCGAAGATAATCATTTCTGTCTGCGTACGCATTTTTGTCTGCAGCGCAGCATTACAACTTGTCATTCGGGGGACGCTTTCATCCATACAAACATCAAACAATGCCCGGATTCTGCTGACTCCTGATTTGTGGTTAAAGTCAACACGTCGAGCAAATTAGTATTCTGGGATTAAAAAATGATGTATTTAGACAGTGATAAACATTACCGTCATAAACAGTTATTGCTGATATAAAAGTGACAGCGATTCCACAAGCTGGAAATCATCAGGAGCTGGAAGTGTGAAAGGTTTATCGCATTTTTCAGTACGGTGAAAGAATGAGCGCGGGGGCCCATAGTAACGCTCAATTCAGTTCCAGCGCAAGGATTCGTCCTTGGCAAAGACGCATCACGCTGAGCATGAGTCAGTCAACAGAACTCGCTTGATAACCTGCAATGTTAGCTTTTCCTTTTGATTGGTTTGACTCCACCCGACTTGCTCCCGGCACGGAGCCGCCCGGTTTGTTGGCAGAAGAGAAGATGAACTCGAGGTACTTGTACTGTATATCTGTATAATGGTGCTTGTCTCTCCTAGTTTGTTTTTGAGGCCCGAGTAGAATTAAAAATGCATGGCTTCAGCACAGGGCGAGGTAAGCCACCCCCCCCTCCCCGTTACAACAACAACACACAAACGACATCAAATCTTTATTTGTCAGAGACGAGCGCAATTGATTTTTGAACGGCGTGAGACACAAAGGCCTACGTGAGCTCTGGCACTCCGCGCCCGTTTGTATGTTTCGCAAGTGTGATTGAGCCCAGGTCCGCATACATCTATCGATACCCGCCCGGATCACGGCGGTTGAGCAGACAAAACCCAAGGATCACGGCAGAGACCCATCTTTCAAATGTATTCATTAAACTCCCAAATGCTCCCCTTAACGAATGTAATTAGAATATGGTAATGAGAGAGGGTTGAACCGGGGAGTGTTGCATTACGCTCAGCAGCACACAGCCAGGACGGGAGAGACAAATAGAAAGGGAAACACAGTCAAAGGCTGAGAGGAGAGAGAGGAACCGAGAGACTGACTGACAGGGTGCCAATTTGTGTCTTGTTGTAAACAAGTATTTATGCCAATGAGAGGTGCCACACGCTTTTTTTTCCATTCATTCTCCCTAACCATCGGTCGGCGACCCTACTCAATAACAATCGCGTCCGCGATAGCAAAGCGCAGGCCTCGGAGAGCCGCGTGACTCACCCTCAAGTTGAGGCATCGGGGGGTTAACGCAACCACCGGAGACCTTTTCATCCAAACCCTTTCGCCCCCCGCCTCCCGCTGCCAAACACCCATCCATCATTTTTGACTTTCAAACCAACGTCTCAGCGAGCGCGCGCTCTCCCGCTTGACTTAGTGAGAAATTTTGAGGAGTCTGACAGTCTTTATTCAAGACACCCCCCGGCACGGCAGGGGTCCCGGCATTGTGTTTGACACCGCACACCTGTTGCCGTCTTTGATGTGTTCATCCCCCACTGCGGAGAGAGATGGGCGGTTGTTCTCCTCAAATGCAACTAGAAGAAAGGAAGGTAGGGGAGAGGGAAGGTGCGTAAGAGAATCTTGATTGATGTTCCCTCGGTAGATTAGGGCGGCCTCTCCTAGGTCTCCACCAAAAAAAAAAAAAAAAAAGTTTGAGATACTTTCTGTACAGTGAGTGAGTGCGGCAAACTTCACCGTGGGGTGATGAAAGGCACACAAGACAGCAGGATGGACGAAAGGTAAAGAGGTCTGGCCAGAAGGAGAGCCAACGGAGGGAGAGTGACAATGTCATCATAAACCTGTCACTTAGGTGGACAGAAGCCACTTCATGGATTCTTCCGAGATCCCGTGTGTGTACGTTGGCGAAGACCCGTGTACCTCGGCATGCATTAGTTATGACATGGTCACTGTGTTGTGTACATGCTCATGTCTCTTGCGGCGTGATGAATGCGATGAGCGTGACTCTTGCCGACCAGGTGACAGGGGTGAGCCCCAGCTGAAGGTCACATTTCATCCTCCGGTGACTGGCCAGCACTAAATACTGGGAGGTGTACACATGCTGCATTTTGAACCACTTTAACAGGCAACTTTTAACACTCTGGGCTCTATGATGGCCTTTTATTTCCGCCGCGCTTCCTTTTTTTGGACCATTTTGTCTGTTTGAC
Source organism: Hippocampus guttulatus (assembly GCF_054856545.1). Lineage (NCBI taxonomy): Eukaryota > Metazoa > Chordata > Actinopteri > Syngnathiformes > Syngnathidae > Hippocampus > Hippocampus guttulatus. Next base: position 17,475,514 of record NC_141268.1, on the reverse strand, counting down.
ATACTAGATTTGTACAATATTTACTGGATGAATCATACAGTTTGGATAAGAAGGGTTCAGTCTAGGACTCACGACTTAAAAATGTCCGTTTTTTGTGTTTTCTATCCGATTGCGTCATTCATTACTTTTTGTGCAAGGGACTAATTTCATGTCGTATTCTTAGTTTCCAAAAGAGGCTTTTAATGGCTTACTGCACAACAATGGAGCAAATTAATGATGCAATTTTGATTTTAAGAAGTGGAGATACCCTCTGTTGACCATGGAGAAAAATTTAATTTTAATTTAAGAAGTGGAAACTGGCTATAGAAAGACTGTTTGCACTGTAAGAAAGAAAAAAAAGGTGGCACTGAGAAGGTATAAGATGTTAATTCTACAGGTTGGTCCACAACCTGCCTTTGTGGGAACAAACTGACATTAAAAGCATTAAAAAAAAAAACACTCGCTGAATAGATATTTTATAGTACTAATGACAAGAACTGATGTTAGTTTCATGTATGCAGTAAAAGAAGCAAAAAAAAAAAGAATAAAAATAAGAACATCTTAAAATGACAGACTATGTCGGTATGTGGCCAAAAAATGGCTATGCACATGTGTGTGTGTGTGTGTGTGTGTGTGTTGCCTAGTGCATGATGAGGTGTTTATATGATAAACACAAAGCAAGCTTGGGAGGAATTCTGATCAGGGGCTTTGCAACAGTTGTTATGGAAACAGCATTAAGCAGCTGTATTAGCCAGTGGAGGTAATATAGAGGCTGTTGAAACTAACAAACAGTGGCGAGCACGGCAGTTTGGGAATATAATACAAACTACACATTATTGCTCTGGTGTACAATAGCCTTGATGAAATTTTAATTGTGCGGCTAGAACAGAACAAAATGATCCGTGTCGTAATTCAATGTCTGCCTATCTTTCAGTTTAAGAGCTTCACATATTAATTAACCAGGCCAGAGGAATGGAGTGCAAACAAGACATTATTGGACTAGTTTACAACCAACATAGAATCATTAATGTCAGCGGGAAGTGGAACATTACTTGGACTGTTTAGTTCTCGCCTTACAACAAAGTGCTGAGTTCTGAGCTTCTGGCAGGGAAAAAAAACAAAACAAAACGATTGACATTGTTGAATTATTTCATTATAACAGAGATACAATGGTTATCAAAATTCTAGACATCCCTGTTCAAATGCCAGGTTTTTGTAATTTCTTTTTCCTACAAGTCAATTGAAATTTAAAAAAAAAAAAAAAAAAAGGGAAATAAATCTTGGATGTGGTTGTGCAGGTGTACTCTGTTGATCTAGAATGCTTTTCCTGACATTAGTGTGGTCACATCGTACAGCACAAGCCACACAGACCTTTGAACAGCATCAGATTGTATTGCAAACAAACAGTCATGATAAGGCTACAAGGAATTTTCAAGGCATTGAATTTAACATAAAACACAGTCAAGACAGTCATCGTCAAAAAGAGCAAAATGTGGCACAGCAGTGACATGACCACGAAATGGGCATCCCTCCAAAAAATTTGATGAAAAAAACAAACAAACTACGGTAGACACAGTCAAGAGGCTGACAGCAACATGGAAGGAACTACAGGAATTTCTGGCAAGTCCTGAACATTTAAACTGGAAGCAAAAATAAATAAATACTAGCAAACGTCTATTGCAACAGCTGAACTTTATTTAGCACTTTAAATGATGTTTTTATGTGCTGCCTTCCATTTAGCACGGGTTTGAATGCGACTGGTTCTTTCTGAGCACAGACACTTAACCGGCTATCTCAATTGTTTATTTTTACTCCCCCACTCAAAGCGATGTCTTTTTTTTTTTTCAGTTGCATTGTGCAGTTTTCAGGTCACATTAACAGCGTGCAGAGTATGGAAATGGTTTACCCTTTTTTTTAATATACGTCGCAAAACCTGTCATTATGAACACGGCTGTGTAGACTGTTGAGGGCCCCCGTAAAGTGACATGAGCGGATAATGGCACGTCCACTGAGCGGCTTTCAATTGATTATCGATCATATAAAGTCAATCCGTCCGCCAATGTGGGTTTTGCATATGAAAGCTGAGTGTGAAATCTGCGCTGAGCAAATTGCTGACGTCGGATCGCAGAGAATTCTGAATCGGAGGTTATTACAGATACGACGCCAATCCCCTTCGGATATTTTCAAGGTTCATTTGGAAGTGCACGATGGTGCTGGTGTCGAGAACAAATGTCAACATCGCCCAGCCTCCCCGAGTAACACTAATGCAGTTCTTTGCTCAATATACGTAAACAGGACAAAGGCAAAAATGGACTCTGGCTAAAAAGGAAAAATCAGTGTGCCGCCTTGCCATCTCCATAAAATAAACAGTTCAATGCCAAATAACGTGTGTGGCGAGAAGGAGCGTCAGCCTTCGTTTGAGGTGCTGCTATGGAATGGATGTGACAGTTCCAGTTTACAGACAACTCTGTTTTCCCCTGATATCTGCCAGGGTGATGCTCGTCATTAGACTTCAAAACACACATACACACGTGCGTGCGCACACACTCATACGCTCACACAAGACACTCTCGCCTGTGGCCAGACCCTTAAACGGAATCCCCCCCAGGGAACGCTCCTGCATAAGTCTCTTGCAGTGTAGGCGACCAACCAAGCCGCCTCCTCCTTCCTCCTGGCGAAATATGCCCCGGGTTTGGGAGTGTGCGCGCGTGTGTGTATGCATGTGCGTGTCTGTGTGTGTTTGCATACGAGTGTTTTGTTTTTTTTTTTTGTACATGCCATCCATTTCTTGGAGGTAGATGGCCTCTTCGAGACCTGAGTGGGTGGTTGATTTCCCCACTTGCATCGCTCGCAGTCTAGCTTCCCACTCATGATCCCAACTTTGTTAGATACAGTATTGCTTAAGTAACTCTCTCTCCCAGTCTCTCCCAGTCAATCTCCTACTGACACATCAGAATGTGGCAGGGCAGTCAGCTGGGCCTGCCGGAATGCATTATGGTGTAGATTCACGTCGACGTGCAAAATAACTAGGTTTATGGAGTAGATCCCCGGAGAGCGATCCTTTCTGTCCCAGAGTCTGGCACACACATGCAAACACACACTCACACATACTTAGAGTATTCCTGAAGGGTCAGTGTGTCGCTAGGCTTGCTGCAGCATTCCATCACTGGCCGTCCGTCGGGACAATAACGCCGACTTCCGGAGGATCGACCTTCAAGTCTCACTTGTGTCACTCTTTACATGGGTGTGGTGTGTGTGGCGTGTGTGCGTCGGTGAAGGAGAGCGGCGTTTCGTGGACGTGTGTGGGTGCGTTTTAGAGTGTGTGTCAGGCTGGCGTTTCAGCTGACTCCTCTGTTTCGGGCTTTTTAATGGCTCTTATGGGGCAGGCCTTTAATTGCAAGTCTCTCTCCCTCCTTCGTAATCCTCCCATCCTTCTGTCTCTCCCAGCCTCTTGTCTCCACTCTTGCCACCTCTCTCCTCCCGCCTCCCACTGGCTGACAGTCACTAGGGGAGCCCCCAGTGCCCGGCCGGAGCTGTGGAGGCCGTACAGCATATTGACTTGCTGCAGAGTGGTTTGGGAGGAGGAGAGGTGGCTGCTTGTCACCACTAATGAATAGATGCATAAATGAATGAGGTGCTCTTTGTATGCAAGCGTGTGCACGTCTGGCGAAGATGAAAATGTGAACGTGAGTGTTGTTGGCGTGTGCGTTTTCAAAGCCAGACTCGGCCCCGTGCAATTTTGTGTAACTCGGGCAGACAGACATTAACAGTTGGCAGATTGATGGCGATAATAATTAATGGTGTGATGGCAGCCTGTCCCTCGCACATACGCAGACATACAGACAAGCAGGCGCAGATACATGTATGCAGGGTGAGGCGGGAAGGATGGGAGGGGTGGGGGGGACGTGGCAATAGAACCGAGGATACTAAAAACAATACTGTTAAGTGCCAGCACCCCCCACCACCACCACCATCCATCTCATCTGGTCAGCTCGGAGCTGGAGTGCTCTCGTGCCAAACTGGGACAAATAACCGAAAAAACACGCACGCATGCACACGCGAGGACGAGGCAGAGCAGAAGAGGAGGTCTGGAGTAGAGATGGATGATCTGAGGGGGCAGTGGAAGGAGGGCTGGATTTTTTGATGTGTTCTTCACTATTGCTTTGCGCCACATTTCAAACACTGATTGCCTTATGAGGACAATTTACATTTCATAGGCCTGCACAACAACTGGGTGAGAAGGGAGCCACGGATAGGGAAACAGACAACGGTGTTTAAAGTAGCTGAGAGTTTATACTCGGTGAAGGAAAAAGGCAGTGTTGTATCTCTGTGTGAGGCTGTTTTTCCTTTCCTCTCAGTAAAACACACCTGTAAGGCTGATTTATTTTTCCTTCCTGGGCTTTACCTGTGGAAAAAGAAATAGTGCGAATAGGTCGGCCGAGGGGATGAAAGGAGAGCCAGAGGAATTAGGAATCAAGTTATGAGCCGACTTTATCGGACGGGGAAGCTGCCAAACTGCGAAAAACAACGGAAAACTTTTCCTATTAATGCACTCGCTCAGCTATCGTGTACGTGCGCCCGTGTGTGTGTGTGGGAGAGAGAGAGAGAGTGCGTTCTTGTGCGTTTGTGTTGTTGGCCTTTCCTCACCGGTGGAGGCAGGCATCGCCGTGTCTGCTGCTGTGATTGGTTGCTAACCCTGAGGGGTCAGTGCTCAATGTCTGTCTCCTGACTGGCTGCCTCTGTGACCAATCAAGCGCCTTAGACTTCACCGTGGCAATCCGAGATATTCTGACACCCGCGCGCGCGCGCGTGCAAACACGCGCGCGCTCTCTGTGGGCATCAGCAGGTCATCTGGAAATACCTGTTATGTTTTATCTGCCTGTGACACAGCATGCACACACGCATACACGTACGGAAAATATATATACAATAACCTTTCTGTCTTGCCTTTGTCTCACCAGGAGATTGCTGCGTATCTCATCACTTTTGAGAAACATGATGAGTGGCTGACGACATCGCCAAAGACCAGGTGAGGATAGAGCAGACATTCTCTCACGCACAAGCATGCACACACACGCACACACGCGCACACGCGCGCGCACACACGCACGCGTGCACACAAAGGGTGACTCTGTCAGCAGGTGACTCATTGTTGTTTTAATCCCTACGACCGAGTGACTGTTTGATTAAAGCACTGGAGGTGTGTGCCTCCAAAGAGTCCTCCTGATGGGCTGCTCTACATGTACAGAACGCTTTCCAACACGGTCGGACTGCAAAGCACCTAGTCAGCTGGAAATGGAGTATTAATGAATGTAAATGTATTAGGCTAACTGATGTATAATTCAGACATAAAGGGGGGCCGAGGGGTCCAAGGGAGGTGCGCGCGCGCGCGTGTGTGTGTGTATGCGTACAGGCATGCATGCGTGTGAACAGGGATTTATATGCTAAAACTGAATATTCATCGTTCTCACTGAACCCCGCGTAGCTCATTTCCTAGAGTATGCTGAACAGGAAGAGCCCATCCGAAGAAGAATTCACCAAATTGATGTTTCATTCAAAGATAGGAACATCCCCTTAAAATGGCAGCGTGGTGGATGAGCCTATAAACATGTCCGCCGGACAATTGGTCCACTCGTTCCAAAACCGTGCATGTTAGGTTGATTAAAGATTCTGATTGTGATTGCTTGTGTGTTTACATGCGCCCTACGATTTTCTGGCCTCTCGCCCATCGTCAGCTGGGATGGGCTCCAGCTCAGTCGCTACCCTAATGAGCGTAAGTGGTCCAGAAAATGAATGGATGGATTTTCGTATTTTCAATACTGTAAAGGCTTTTGATATACCGTACTATATACGATACAGTTGTACTACAAAATTTGCATCAATAAAATTCACAAAATTGAATGTGTGCACTTTGCAGACATCGCGCACAGTGTGAGGCTTGCTTTTTTTCCCCCCTCTTTTGGCAAGTTTATCTTCACACATTCACTATAACAGTGGTTCTTAACCTGGGTTCGATCGAACCCTAGAGGTTCGGTGAATCGGTCTCGGGGGTTCGACGGAGCCTCTGCCGCGGAGGTTAAGACACACCCGACTCAAAATGTCAATAAGTTATGACACGCCCACTTGGCCATCACTGGCTGCAGATGATCACATGACATTGCTTGTCCAATCAGTGCTGCGGGAAATTTAGTTCACTCAGTAGTCAACGTGTGACTGTCGTGAAAGTACGTCATACAATTTTAAAAACCCGATACTTGTGCCATGTCATTTTATTTACTTTTTTCGTTTTTTATTAAATGTGTTTTTTAATGTTTTGAATCTGTAAAAAAAAAAACAACAACATATTTTTATTTTTCACTAAAGAAGGGTTCGGTGAATGTGCATATGAATTGGTTGGGTTCGGTACGTCTAACAAGGTTAAGAACCACTGCACGATACAGATGGAAATAATTGTTTTTGTATCGGATTTTTGTTTTAAATGTTGACAGATTTCCTCCTCAAAAATATATTTGACCGACTGATGTGAAGAGTAAAGAGTACAATGATGGATGGATGGATGGATGGACGGAATATTTAAATCTATCGAATTCTATGACCTTAATCGTAGCAAGATATCTTGGGCATTTTGTTGCTCCCATCTTTGTGAGAACAGTTTAATTGCTTAAGAGCTTACACCTCAGCCCCCTCAAAAACTTTTGGGAGGGACCAAAACATAAGTCTGTTTTACAACAGATCTTGCAAACTAGTCTCTTTAGAGCTGTAACCAACATCTGTCAAGAAGCTTTGGCCTTTTACAAACAAGACAGCGGAGGCGGGATTTGGCTGCAAATCTGTTTGCTTTTATATCGCGCTACAGTATGCCACAGTTTAATAATTATCATTACATGGATGATGAGGTTGGTTCCAACGTCCACTAGTGTGATGTACTTGTCATGAAAATGTTCCACCCTGCCAAGGTCAACAGAATTTTTTTTATGCTTGGTTCATATATTTAGTCACTCCTTGAAGCTTAGACTTTTTTTTTTAAATGTAGAACTGAACCACACATTTCCATCCTTCTTCCTCTATTTCTCAACTTTAACAGAGGCGCATCTTTGCTTTGGTTGATGAAAGTAAAAGCCTATTTTGACAGATTAGAACTATTTTCACAAGTAAGCAAAAAAATAAATAGATAAAAGTACGAACATTTGAAAAAGCCGCCATGAAGTATTTGTACTGAGTTACTTCCCGCCACTGGTTATAGTGCCTGCTTATTATAGTAAAACAGAGAGAGAGGGCATGATGGGAGAGAAGAAGTAGTAGAGGAAAAAGTCAAGTAAGTGCAGCAGTCACCTCATGGCCCCATTTGTGATTACTGATGCCACTGAGAGCCTGAGGTCATACCTCTGTGCTCCCATTGTGCGAGCTGAAGGACTCCTCTCAGGAGCAGCCTGAGGCCGGCAGCGCAGTTTATGTTGCGGATGGATTTCTCATTGATTGGTTGTGCAGCCGTATCACCTCAGTTTCCCAGCAGCAGCAGCAGCAGCAGTCGTATTGGTGTTATTGAGCAGCAGTTAGATATAATCCCATTTATACATGACATGAGGCGCGATTAGAACAGATTACACATAATCCCATCAGATGGAAAGGAGCGCAGCGAACGGAGACGGTGACATTTATGTGCCCGCCCCGCTCTGCGCGTGTTTGTATCGGTGCGCGCCATTGCTAATATTAAGACAACAATCGATGACCTTCATTTCTCCTCTCAATGGAATCCGAGTTCGCAGTAGCGACTGTTAGCTCGTCTCGCTCGTCTGACGTCTTCTCGCCTCCTTCTCTCCCCCCTTTTACCGGACACACTCAATAGCCCACTCTGTCTCTTTATCTTTGCCTTCTCTTTTTCCACTCTCCTCCCCTTGCCTTCTCTGCTTTCGCTCGGCTACACCGTGGAACGGTGGAAAAGCTTTTTATATCCCACACGTCACAGACCAGTTACAATCAATAGCATTTATGTCTGCTTGAATCGGAGGGTTTGCTAGAAGGACAGGCACGGTCCTCACACACGGACAAGAACATGTCCCCCCCCCCCCCATATACACGCACATGCACACACACACACGCGTGCGAAGACACACACACACAAACACACACACACACATCTGATCTCATCCATCGTCTCCATAACATAATTAGAATCAGCAGCCCTGAGATGACTCACACGGCGAGAGACAGAGACTAAACTCATCTTTGATCGGAAGGTGGGGGTCTCCACTCGGCTTCCAAGCTGGCAGGCTCACCCCCCCCCCAAAACAGAACAGATTTGCGGTGTCAAAGAAAATCAGTTCAAAGCAAATTCAATTTTACTACACACTGTGCGCAGCGTAAATTGCAATCATCCCAGTCCATATGTGCCCGCGTCAAACTCGAGGCGAGCGCGACGTCGTGAAGGGAACGGATGAGACGGGAAGATGAGACTGAGAGGGAAGCCGATGAGAATGGAGGGACACAGTCAAGACAAAATAAAGAGATGGTCTGATAAGAGGGATAAAGACTATATGTGTTTGTGTGCACAGTTGTGAGTATCTGTTAGTTTATTGATTGTTTCTGTTGTCACGAGATAAGGCAAAGATGCATTTTCCGCACCAACGCCCCCTATCCCCCCCCCCCTCCACACACACATACGTTCACACACACACAATTGCTCACACACTTTTCCTTAATGTTATAGGAGAATGATTGATTGCTGAGCAGCAGGTTTGACATTGAGCGCGGAGAACACATGGCGGTAGGTCCCGCCATCTGTGACATTGCTATAGTGTCTCTGTCTTCTCATGCATATGTTCACCTGGCGTCGGTGTGCGCCGGCGTGTACATTAGAGGACATTCATCCCACCAGCTTCACTATATGGACCCAAATACTAGACTGGAAAACGCTCGTTGCAAATGCGATTTGTTTGCCTCTCCGCGGCGACGACAGCTTCGTCCGAGATGACGACGACATTTTGGGTTATGTTTGAATTTTGTCCATTCATACAGAAGAGGAAGAATTTGTGTGGACTTGCGAGAGCCTGGCTTCTTTGTTCTAGGGGTATGGTCAAGTTCTCCAAACTGGCATGGCAAAGTTTGATACATGGAAGTGTTAATCACGTTTGAGTAAGATGAAGAATTAAGTTTCAAATGGAAGTGATGACTCGCTTTCTCGGACCAGGTCAGTCAGGGTCCCAAATATGTCCACACCATGTTCTCAGTGATGAGCCATCAAGGCCAGCAAGGTTTCTCTGCTTGACTAAAACGAGGACTGACCCCAATCTAAATAATAATATTTCTTCTATTCCATTTCTCTTGGCTGCACTGCTTCCAGTATGGATTGGATTTTTTTTTTTTTGTCCAATCAGATTTCCGCTTCATTGTGTGCCATGTCAATCTAATCTTCCAATAGCGCTCCAGTCAATGCACGTGGCACAGTAAGTAATGTGTTATTCTTTTTTTTTTTTGGATAATATTGTTGGTTTGTTTTCTATAGTTACGACCTGACAGTGGTGGTAATGAGAGAAGTACCCACTGAAGGCCCAGGTGCCGAATTCAGGACCCGCCACTGCATATATTGTACTTCCTATGTGAAATTTAACCCTTTCAGGGACAGCGGTTACTACAGTGGACATGCTTCTCATGTTATCAGGTAACAGGGTGCATGAAAGGGATAATCTACTGATATCCTCTTATTGCTCAGTCAGCTTCATCAACTCGGTGTCGGGCATAGCCGCTTTCACTGCATTCGCCGTAAAAGTGGCGCGTATGAGAGCCATAACCCGCGCCTTCCAGACGGAACTCGCAGAAGACGGACACTGCGCGTTTGTACAACGGATGCGATTACCCCATTAAAATAATGAAATGCGCGGCGAGGTCAGTGGAACAGAGGCAATTGCTTGAGATGAGGACAGTGAGGCTCATGTGTTGAACGCTTTGATCGCAACCAGTTGCGTTCCAACTCTGATAGTGGTTCAAACGCCAAAGGGAATTCCCCAGGACACTGAGATGAGATAAAGCAGTAAAAGAAAATCCAAATCTGACTTTGATGGTAAGTTGACCCCAGTCTGAGAAGTAACTACGGCAAATCTTTGTTCGCCTTCATTGTTGTTGTTTGTTGGTGTGTCTTGTTCGGGCCGATGTAATTTAGGCTCGGTATTCACATTGTTCTTCACGGTACTATTTTGAAGTGTTAAGCTGAGGCTAAATGAAATGAGCGGCGCCGTAGTGCGTGCTAAGTGGCATAGGGGGCCTAGTCCAACCTCTCATTAATTTATTGATTAATAGATGTGTCTTCATACTTTTTGTGATATTTGAATGTAGGGCTGCAACTAACATCTCATTTGATAATCAATTCATCTGTTGATTAATTGATGAATAAGATTTTTTAAAGCTTTTTTTTTTTTTTTTTTTTGCATGCCTTGATTAAAACACATGACAGTATTTCAAATTGACAGAAATGACCTGTGATTTGGTTACTGGTTTCGTACATCAGCATCTACAAAATTAGGCAAAAACGTCGGTCATTGCTGGTTAGCGGGTCCGCCTCACAGTGCAGAGGTGAAGGGTTCGCAAACTCCACACAGGAAGGCCGAAGCCGGGATCAAACCCACGACCTCTGCACTGTGAGGTCGACGTGCTCACCACTCGACTACCGGGCCGCCCCTTATCATACATTAGATGTCAATTAATCGATTAATTGTTACTAATTTAATAGCGTGTTCAGAAGTTAATGCTTGCCCTGTGTTAATGGATGGACCTACTTAAATATGAACACACAGTGCAGTCTCCATCGCATCTGTGCATGTTGAATTTGGGAGAGTGACCTTGACATTCTTTGCCAATAACACCGAATAGTTTCCACGTCACTGAGCAATGAAATGCTGACAATATCAAAGCCATCCCCACGTTGCGCAATATTTCTACTCTTCCGTCAAACTAATTCTCACATCTCGTGCCCCTGTTTCAACACTTTGCTCTCCCCCCTTCCAAACAGGCCTCAAAATGGCTCCATGATCCTCTACAACCGCAAGAAGGTGAAGTACAGGAAAGATGGATACTGCTGGAAGAAAAGGAAAGACGGGAAGACCACCCGAGAGGATCACATGAAGCTCAAAGTCCAGGGTGTGGAGGTGAGAGGGCGCCATGAAGAAGAAACACGTCTGTGATCTCTTTTTGTGCTGAGTTGTGCTTCGCTGCCAATCCAATCCATTCCGTTAGTCACTCCTTCACTCCTTGTAGACGCACGCGTGTAAACGCCAGGGCACGCGCAAACACACGCATGCTGGAGCGAGAGCAGTCTACCCGTGTGCAGTGTGTGTGTGTGTGTGTGTGTGTGTGTGTGTGTGAGAGAGAGAAAGAGAGAGAGACGTCCCTCCTCCTCGCTCTCCCTGCTCCTGCCCCTGTCCCTGTCTCCCTTCCTCTCTCGCTCTCTCTCTCTCTCTCTCTCTCTCTCTCTCTCTCTCTTTCTGAAGGATAAGAGTGCATTTGGCCTGCAGCCAGGAATGATGTCAATGCCTTCTTCAGCAGAACAGAGAGGGGTATCGATCCAGTCTCAAGGCAGCGTCTGTGCGTGCGCCCGCGTGTGCGTGTGCGTGCTTGAGTCACATCAGCCAGCTCAAAAATTGATTATTCAGCAGGAATGTACCAAGAGGTGAGAGCGGTGAGCATGCATGTGTCAGAGAGAGAGAAAGACGGGAGGGAGATTGGAAAGCAAAAAGGCGCGACAGCGAGAGGCAGCACATGGATGTGTACGGAAGGCTCACTCGCTGTGCATAAATGAACAGCAGACATAGGCAAAGGGAATAATTGAGATCAAGTATTCCCATCTGCACCTCTATTATTTACAACCCCACACTCACGCTGACAATCATCTGACATGCATTTTTCTGCTGCCGTGCACAAACACACACCGACACACACATCCAAAGGCAAGTGTTTCTCTCCCCGGTAGTTGCTCAGTAATTGTTTGTGTCACCTCTTCCCGGGACCCCTCAAGCAAGAAAGCATTGTGTCGCGCAGGGGGCAGGAATGGCGGAGCAGTGGGAGAGGAGGAGGCAGGCAGGAAGCCGGGGAGGAAAAACACATCCCTGGATTGAGAGCCTGCTCATATCAGATGGAAATATATGGAAATGCACTCTGCCTTTGGCCAAACACACTTTAGATAGCCGGCGGGCTTCTTCTCAGAAGAGGCAAAATGGCAAGAAAATGAGAGCGCCAATGAGACAGCAAACAGAACAGACTTTTGATGTCGCTATTTTACATCCTGCATCTCAGTATTCACCGCTGCTGTATGTACAAATGTGCTTTATGCGATGACCTTGAGAGAAGACCACTTCAACCATCCGCAGGGGAATCCCGCAGGGGCCACATATCGATCCTCTTGCGATATTTATACATGGACGCCGGTGCCAACTATTGATATCTTATAAGTCGACAACATCTGATGAAGGACCTTTTCGGAAATGCAACGGCATGTTTAGCTTCCTAAATGAAAACGACCTAAGTGGCTATAACCTGAGTTCTCCTTTGCTGTTCTCTCCTTTGCCGTCCTCACCTCATCCTCTCCTTGTGTCCCGCTCCCTCCATTTTCTTTTCTCCCACCCGACCCCCCCCCCCACCGAAATCTCCTCTCTCTAGTGTCTGTATGGCTGCTACGTCCACTCCTCCATCATCCCCACCTTCCACCGTAGATGCTATTGGCTGCTGCAGGTAAGCCACCCGCCCCTTTCCCAGCTTCTCTACATTAAAACAAGAAGACGCTATCACAGCGAGGGATAATTTACACCGAGTGACGATTGCCTTTTGTTAGCCGTTTTGCGGCCACGTCGCTTTGACTCCAAACGGATTTCGTCTTCGAGCATGTTATGTTAAGATTTAATTCACATCTCGACACCAAACTAAACCACCAGAAACGGTATAGTATATTGTTAATTTTACGCACCACATGTTTAATCTCTTAAATTGTCCATTACATTTTCCAAACAGCACAGTAACCTCCAACATAAACCATTGATAAACATCCTCCTCTTCAAAATTTAATGAGGCAGACTGTACTAAAAAGTCGGGGTAATAATAAAACTGGACGCCATTGCTGGGTTTATCGTCCCACTCAGGATATATCTGGTATTATGTGAACATGCTTTGCGGAGAAAACTTTTCTCCTCTAGAACTTTTCCAGCTATTCCTCACTTGGGCTACCTCTCAAAGTCTGAAGGCGCTACTCTCTATGTGGTCATCTCCCTGAAAACACCCTGGAGCGACTTACAACATGCACATATACGTACATTCGGCATGTATAGATTTTAGGCACACCCCTCCCTCCACACAACTCATGTGAAAAAGAAATACACACACGCACACTCACACACACACACACACACCCCTCCGTTGATTGGCCAAGCAAAGAGCGGGTCACCAGAACCTCATCATCTCCAGACCTACATGTTGAATCTTAAACATTCCCTTCATTCCCAAGCAAATATTGAACGCCCAACGATGTTCATTCGGAATACGGAAATCCAATACATATTCATGCGTTCCTTGCCAATAGGTCTTGCATAATTTGTCACATGAATTTTACAAGGACGTTCTCGCCACATGCTGTAAATTGAATTTGCCCTCTATCAAATATATTTTATTTTCCAAGGCGCACTTGACTCCCTTGTGACTCTCTGAGTCTAAAATTGGCAGGGGAACTTCTGCTTCCTCGATCTGTAATGTGCCATTTTCTGCTCTTTGCACATATATCACATCACATCAGTGAATATGATCATAAATGAGCCTGTCTCTTCTGTTGCATTGCACAGTGTGATGCTGTAGCAGCCCACTGTGCCATTTTCTTGTTCCACCTCAGCACGCCCTCCCCCTCACCTGAGTCTGTCTACTGAATCTTTTATCAAGAGGAGCCCCTCTCTCTCTCTGTCTCCCTCTCTCTCTCTCACACACACTCACACACACACTCCCACCCACCAGCCACATACACACTTGTTGAATCATTCATGGGATATCAATTCCATAGGCCTGCTGGTGGGCAACTGCATGGCGAGCTCCGTGCTGACCCGCTCATTCCCCATTTCGTTAATTCACTCTCTAAGTCGCATGCACACAAGCACACGTATGGACGTTTCTGCTGGCCCTGCAATCTGAGGGAGAGTGGTGAGTGGGCTCGCGCTGTTAAATGTTTCATAGGCAGGTGAGAGAATCTTGTCTGACACGCTATATCCGACCTCCCTCCTGACCTCCACATACTCCTCTTCTTTCCGTGTCCTTTTCCCCCTCCTTCTGCAAATACACTGTATCAACAGTCTATCTTGTTTACCGAGACAGATGAGCGAAAAATAAAGGCCATGTTTTACCAATGAGATGTGCGTTGCTGTGTTGTAGAACCCAGACATCGTGCTGGTGCACTATCTGAATGTTCCGGCAGTGGACGATAGCGGGAAGCCATGCGGCCCTGTTCTCTGCTCTATCAACACAGACAGGAAAGAGTGGGCCAAGTGGAGCAAGGAGGAGCTCATCGGACAACTCAAACCTATGTGTGAGTTATCTATTCCACCCCTCACAGCCCTCCTACTTTTTCTTGCTATTGTTTCAGCACGCACACCTGTCCTAAACCTGAGAATGGGAGTCATACTGGGTCAGCGACCAAAGTTGTTGTTGGGATTATCATTAAAAAGACGAGAGAAAAAAAACAATCAGATCCAAACTTCAGATTTAAGACTTCAAAAACATTGCTGGCTTGCTTTTTCAAACTCTGGCTGAGATAAGAGGCAACTGCAGAACTTCGAGACTACTATAAAAAACCGGCTGTGCAATTTCAGTAGTTTTTTTTTTCCTTAATGATTTGTTTCTTTTTTTTGAGGGGATCATTCCAAAAGTCAGTGCCGTGCTGCCACCTACAGGCAAGTACACATTGCACCAAAGAACCAAAGGAAAAGGGGTGGATGGTTAGGGGGGCCCAAGCTGGAGGTGCCCGAAATATCCAGCATGTATTATTCATAAATCAGCATCAGAGAGAGAAGATAACTTCAGTACACATACACACACACAGAAAATTACCTAATCTCTCATCTTTTGATGTGCTTTGGAAGGGCGAACAAGGACGGCTGCCCAGAATAAAGAGCCTTGTTGACTTAAATAGTAGTTATCGCTCTCTTCAGTGAATCACATTTATCTCTCCATTTGCTTCGTGATCATTCCAAATTAAGGATTACACATTTGTTTTTGTATCTTGTTTGAATTTAAATGTTTTACAAATTAGCTTGTGCGTTTTGCATGAGTATAACAGAGAGATTCGGATCACAGGCGGTGTGCTGTGTATGAATACTTTCAGTTTGCATTCCGGTCACAGGAGGGCGCTAACGTACACGTGACATAATGCTACCTCAACATCAGAGTTAAAGTAATCAAGAGCTTTCTGAATGTTTGATCCTAATGCAAAGCTTTTATTCCTTGTGTGTCAGGTGCCGGAAGCAGCCTGCATCAGAAATGCTCCAGCGTCAAGCAGCGCATCATCTCATCCAAGCAGGAGTCAGGGGCAGCAGCAGGGGGCGGCGCTGCAGCGGGTGGCGGCGGTACAACGGGCCAGAGATCTGAGGAAGCAGACGGCACGGAGGTCCAGAACAGCGATGTGTCAGAGGGCCAGACAGAGCCCAGTCCTGGGGGGCGCAGGAGCAGGGCAGGCGGGGGCGACCGGAGAAACGGCCGAATGCCAAAGCCCTCCCTCCTCCCACAGAGCAGCATGGAAGTGTCCTCCTCTACTTCCACCAACCAGGTGGAAGTCCCTGACACCACCCAGAGTTCCCCACTCTCGATCACCAGTGACATGGCCGACAGCCCGGCGCTCGCCATCGGCGCCGGGCTGTCGCAGAGCACTGCTGTGTTCATGTCCGAAGTCACCACACTGACTGGGGATTCGGTTTATTCAGCTGGCCACACCCACCTGCTGCCATCCACCCATGAGAGCGCCGCCACTGGCATTCTCTTGGCCGTTGCCCCCGAGAACCAGAGGTTTGCATCATTTCCCAGTGGCGTCGGCTTAGGAGAAGGAGGAGAGTTGGTCCTTTCCAGCTCGCTAGACTCCGGCGGAGGGGTCAGCCTTCCGGAGACTGCCATGACGTTTGACCCCGACTGCTTCCTTAATAACCCCAAGCAGGGTCAGACCTACGGGGGAGGTGGAGGGAAGACTGAGGGGTGTAACGGTAACGATGGAGGGATCCACTGCTCATCAAACGGCTTTGTGTACAGCCCATCCCTCGTCAACAACATCAAGAAGGAAGCTACACCGATGGAGCAGCCACTGGCCCCTCAGAGTAGTTATGTCGGAGAAGGGGCGGGCCTAAGCCCGAGCACCACTCTGGAGCAGATGGACTTCAGTGCCGTCATGTCATCACCATGCCTTGCCCAGTCTGCGCACCACCCTTCGCCAAACCTCTTCCTCCAGACCTCCACACACACGAACCAACCCTCCCAGCAGCAGAGCAACGGCGCCGAGGCACCGCAGGAATCGGGTGAAGCAAGGGCTTACATGAGCCTGCCAGGAGACGCCCCGATCCCCAACGGAGACCACCATACACACCTCCACCAAACCAGTCAAGACCAAGCCCTGTGTGGAAGGAGCGGAAAAGGAGCATCAGTGACCTCTTTCCCCTTGACGAGTCAGGACACTGATATTGAGCAGCCCAGCGGCGGGGTTCGTCAAGAGGCCGGTGGCAAAGTTCTTGAGAACGGCGCAGAGTTAATGCTCAAGTCTGGCGCCGCTCATGAGGCGTACACCAGTGTGGACGCTGAACACTACCTTCAACCTACGGATGGCAATAGAGTCGGGGAGGAAGCAGGAGTGGGCTGTGGCGCGGCGGGAGGAGGGGAGAATGAAATTCTGTGTAATGGAGTCAGCTTGTCAGGGGCCGCCAGCTCCGTGGTGGCCAGTCCTCAGTCAATAGGCGCCGGGGCAAGCATTGAGAGGGCACTCTACAATTCCTCTCTTCCTCCACAAGGTGGAGGCATAACTGCCACGGCGGCGGCGGCAGGAGCAGCCATCAGCCTGGAGGGGTTCGAGGCTTCGTTTGGAAGCCAGTTCTCCGATCTCATCAATGATTTCATCTCGGTTGAAGGGTCCGCAGGTGGGGTTGGGGCCGCCGTCAATGGGGTCCTGATGCCTCAGGAGGGCGCGGTGGGAGAGGAGCAGGGCACGGGGGCAGGCCACCTGCAGGGTTCCGAAGTGGAGCAGGGAGCTCTGGGAATGCTCCAAGAGACCGGGAGGCTGTTTGGTGTGACAGACTACTCCCCAGAGTGGTCTTATCCAGAGGTTAGTAACAACATTAGTATCATTATTTATTCATCAGTGTTGCCTGGAGTAAAATCAGACTGACACATGATGGAAGACGGCTTGTACTGCTGTTAAAAAATGGAATCATGCTCTCAGCTGATTGCTGAGTTAATGAAATTTCAATATTACATGGATTCCTCTGGGTGGCTTCATTAATTCATCCGTGTGTTGCATTGAATTGTACAGTCAGCGCGAATAACATTGCCAATGCTTTTGGTCCTTTTCAGCACGAGATATATATATATATATTTGTATGTATGTATGTATTGCACTTTTCCAAATGCATCTCAATTCCTAAACACCTATTGTCACTTTTTATTTATTTTTGTTGTTCATGTGTAGTCTATTGTTGTTGTTTTATACAGTTTCATAAACCAGATCACTCAACAAGTTCGATTATTTGCACTACTGTATGCCTGTAGCAGTTGAAACTGGGCTCTGTCCGCTGGTCGAATGCTTAATTGCATCACATTTAAACGTAAATCATTTCATACAAACGTCGCATGTCATCGTCTCTTGCATTTGTTCACTTTGTTTTTTGAGACCCGCTGTTTACTCCACTACGTCTCTCTGCGATGAACTCACCACAATGTGTGACATTCCACTAACAAGTGTTTGTGCTGCAGGGTGGTGTGAAGGTGCTTATCACGGGGCCGTGGTTAGAGTCAAGCAGTGAGTACAGCTGTCTCTTTGACCACATCAGCGTCCCCGCTGCCCTCATCCAGCCTGGGGTGCTACGCTGCTACTGTCCAGGTATCACGTTTCTACATAGTGCCTTGTGATGCATTTCATCATTTGGCATGCACGTACACTCCAGCCACAGTTTTAGACACCTATATGGATGAATGTCGTCACGATAATCCTATTTCGACAGGAGAATAGTAAACAAATAGGCCACTTTATTAGGTACAGCTGTGCCTGTGAGGGATTACTGTAGGAAAAAAAAAAGCACACGGGGTAAACGCTTCTTTGGGTGCTGCTTTCAACGGCATGAGTCACATCCTGCGTCGCTTATTAGGATCACTGAAGACTACAGTATATCCTATTTCCTGCAGGTACACAAAAAGCGACTGTATAACATACTGTGATGAATACGCTGTCCTGCACTGAGGTCACTTCCCACTGTAGTAATTCTTTTTATTCGTGGTTTTTTCCAGCCCATGACACGGGACTCGTCATGCTGCAGGTAGCAATGGGCGGCGAGGTCATCTCTTCGTCAGTGGTGTTTGAATACAAGGCGCGCGACCTTCCTGCCCTCCCATCCTCTCAGCATGACTGGCTGTCACTGGACGGTGAGAGCATTTAAGCTGTGCGTTGTCGCAACATGGAGGTGTACCGGTACACTTTGAAAGTTCCCACCAACTGCTTGGAATTATTGAAAATGCTTGCCATTTAGTTTGTTTCAAAGTTTGAGACGCATATTATGGATGTGTACCAGGTGTATACAATTATGAATATTTGAATGAGATTTGATAAAACACGCATAAACCTCGAGAGGAAAAATGTGTTTTCGTTTCTTCTGTCTCGGCAATTACAAGACTTGTCTTTCTTGTTACCAAATCGCAGACCACATAAAGACAAACCATTTACGCTCACATTCACAATAACGAATGCATGAATTTACATCATGTACTTTTTGCATGGGTACGAGTGGTTAGCTCGACCCTCTCACAGTTAATCACTCCTGAGTTCATATCCGTGGTCGGGCCTTCCTGTGTTGAATCCATCTTCTTCCCTTGCATGTTCCAAAAACATATACTGTACTGTATACAAAATTGTACTTCAGTGTGAATGTGAGAATGAAAATATATGTGTGTGTGCACCCTGCAATTGGCTTGCGGTACAATCCGGGGGCTACCCCGCTTCTCAGACAAAGTCAGCCATCATGGGCACCATCATGGGCACCAGCATACCCGTGACCCCACTGAGGATAAATAAGCGGTCTGGAAATTGCATGGATGGATTTTGCATGGCCCCCTGAGGACTAAGAGGTTCAACGTACACGATAAGTGTGTATGTGTGTATGTGTGTGTGTGTGTGTGTGTGTGTGTGTGTGTGTGTGTGTGTGTGTGTGTGTGTGAGAGTGTCTTTGGATTCTTCCCCCCACTTAAAACGTGCTCTTCTGTTTTTTGGGGAAACCCAGCTCATGCAAATAAGGCAGATGTGTCTGCATGTTTGTGAGACATTCATGTTTCCTCGTCTTTCCTTACACCAGATTTGATGAAAAAGTATTGCAGTGGTGATAGAGGGAAATTGAGCAGTTGGTGTGTTTTTTTTAAAATCCATATAGTCTGTGTTGGTAACACACGTGTCTCCTCAGCGACAGCATGCCCTGATTTTACCGCGCTCGCGCGCCTGCGCGTGCGTACGTGCATGCGCCCCCAGTCTGCGCGTTGCGCACTGCGGCAATGCGGCTGCACGGTCACAGAGTACTGCATGCACGAGTGAAGGGCAAAGTCAAAGTGGCTCAATCGCCATGTCATTGACACCCCCTAACGGCCCACTCAAGCTTGTATTCATAAACACACTTGGCCAAGAGCGCATTTTCATGGTCACGCGCCGCAAACTGTGTAGTTGACACATCAAATGGATTACAAGTACGTCACATGTCTGCTCCAGTTTAGTTGGGAATGCGGTCCTCCTATGCGACGATGACGACCTAAACCTCCTGCTGCTCCAAAGTCTGGCGGGCTGATTTGAAGAGAAGAGCGCCGCTGCTCTCTTCACACACAACGTGCGCGGTCTCTCTCTCTCTCTCTCTCTCTCTCTCTCTCTCTCTCTTTCTCTTTCTCACACACACACTCTCTCACCCCCTCCCTCCTCTCGCTCTGTTGTTGGGAGTATCGACGTGTGTGTCGCACACTTCAAACTAACGCGGTTGAGCAGAAACTGGAACAAAGAGACACTCTCTGTTTGGGTTCGTAGATGATCTGATATCATTTCATTTCAAAATTGATGTCTGGAAATTGCTGTTTTGCGTCCATGTGGTGCATGATGCAAGTGTTTGTTTCTTCAGGTGATGCCATTGTCCAGCTGCTTTGTCTTGTGTGATTGCATTAAAGTAATTTGTTGTGAGAATACAGCTAATTGTGGAGATTAAATTCATGTAATGGTATAGTCATTTTGTATGCCTGTATGAATGTTTGAGCTTAAAAAAAACCCTCAGAGGTTGCTTCTGTTGGAGGCAGAGCTGAAGAACAATAACACCACAACAAGTGCAGGGAGGCTATTTGCCTCCTGGAGCTGCTCACACAATAGCAACCGATATTAAACGTGCTGTTGATGACTTATGTTTATTTCGTGCACATTTTCTCCGGTTGACCTGCATATCAGTGTGTGTGTGTGTGCATTGACATTTTTTTATTGCTGTTACTATCATCTATGTCATGTTTATGGGTAGAAATTGCTTACTTGAAAATGGATGCAACAGAGTCATGGGACTATAACAATCTCATTAAAAGTATGACGATAAGCAGTTGTATTAGCGCTAATGATGTTGTTCATAATGAGTTTTCCTGGCAAAGGATTACAACCACAGAAAGAAGTGAATAACTTCTGAAATCACAGTTTCACCAAAGAATAACTTTGAACATGCATTGATGGTGAAAAATAGAAGGCAGTGCGAGCGGCTTGGGAAATGTGGTCATTATCGCGAAACAGTGGGGAAAGCAAAACAGTTATGCGTAATTGTTTTGAAATGCACAAAATGTGTGACCATTTTTGAAAAAAAAATCTTTTGAATGCGTTTTTTTTTTTTTTTTTTTTGCTCTGCGGTTCAAGCTTTTTGTTTACATATAGAGGTGATGAGTGGTATTAGTCATACAATTGTTTGTTTGTTTGTTTGTTTTTTATTCGGACCGATTGACATTCTCTCCCTCTGATTGGTGGGCTAAAATGTTTGGAGTCTGATGTTTGTGTCACTCATATGGCTCCTCCCTCTTTTTTTTCCCCTCAGTCTCTGTGCTACAGACAGCAGAGAGGAGAGGAGGGAAAATAAAGAGCCTGAGTGACATGATGTGCACTGCAGCAAACTGCAGCTGCACAGCATTAAAGGGTCACACTTGGAGCCACGTAAAAATGTTCACAACATGTTCCGTTGCTGGATGCATGCACTGATGTACTGAATATTACCTTCACTTTCAAGAGCTGATTCAGACCCTGTTCGGTCTTTGGGTGTGTGGATTCCTCCGTCTTTATCAAGCCCCTCATAAGCAACCCTCCTCAGGACTGTATATCTTCAAACATATGGTAAATATTGTTTGGAATAAATCACCTATTTATGTTTTATTTCCTGTAGATACCCAGTTCAGGATGTCCATCTTGGAGCGTCTGGAGCAGATGGAACAGAGGATGGCGGATATAACCAATCAGAACCCCAGCTCAGAAACTATGGCAACCAAGAGTGGAGGTGTAGAGGGAGGGAGAGCCTCCGAACAGCAGTCTCAAGTAAGGCAGAAAGATGCCATTTGTTTTAGCAAAGAATTTCTTTGACATAAATGAACCCCCCAAAATAATCAATAAATCCGAACAGATATTTAAAATCAGAACGCGCTTCCATGAAATCCACCAAGGATTAACTATTTCAATTTGGATCATTTCGTCATGGTTTGGAGTTGATCATTATGATGAAAAGCGCTTTCAAATAAAATGTATTATTATTATTATTATTATTAAGATGACCTAGTATATGATATGATTTGAATCCTTTATATAAGGTCAACAGGCAAGATAAAAATATTCATGGGAATATATTGTATATCCTCGAGCGACAATGAATTAATCATGACTGTTTGATTTTTTTTAATATATTATTTATTTTATGTTTTTATAATGGAGGTATAGTATAAATACCATTAAGTGTTATTTTTATCATGAGAAAACACTTGTACCTGGAACAGATTAATGGCATATCCATTCATTTCAATGGGGAAAGATGATTTGAGATACACGCATGCTCATAGAATGAATTAAACTCATGTCACAGCTCTACTCTTGATTTTTTTTCCCCCATTTTGTACCAAAAATCAAACATTTCCGTTTTGGGGCATTGTGGAAATGTAATGAAGCATTTTGTGCAAACACTTCCTTGGTGGAAATAAAATGAAGCCTTAATCACTGTACCAATTTCTTCCCCAGACCTCTTCTGACCACAGTTCATTTGAAGGACGTGTTGTGGTCGTGTGTGAGAAGATGATGTCACAGCCGTGTTGGGCTTCCTCCACTCAGCTCGTCCACAGCAAGAACTCGAGAGGAATGACCTTATTGCACCTGGCTGCAGCTCAGGGTTACGCCGGGCTCATTCAGACTCTCATCCGCTGGCGGTGAGTAACAAACAATCACAGCAGACCATGTAGAGGGGCGCGGTGTCTCACGTGCCCATTTTTGCTCTGCAGCACGAAGCATGCCGACAGTATTGACCTCGAGCTGGAGGTGGATCCTCTTAACGTCGACCACTTCTCCTGCACACCACTGGTGAGTGGTCCTTATTTTGTTATGCAGACTTCTGTCCATGTCCTTGTGTGTGTGACGACGTCCCATTGGTCTCTCCAGATGTGGGCATGTGCTCTGGGTCATACTGATGCAGCACTGGTGCTTTACCAGTGGGATCCAAGAGCTTTGGCTATTCCCGATTCTCTGGGACGCTTGCCGCTCAACATCGCCAGATCACGGGGCCACACACGACTGGCTGAGCTCTTGGAACAGCTACAACAAAGTCCTCAAGCTCAAAGTCAGCCCGCTGACGCGTGGATGGACAGGTGGAGAGGAGGCTCTGAGATCAGCAGAATAAACAACAGTCACCCCTCAAATTCAAACTCAGGTGGGAGAGACCGTCAGTAAACGGTATAGTATGTTTTGGGTCCAGAAATGTTACATTTTCTTCAAGAATGTGAGTTTGAGTTTTTATTAAAAAAACATTCCGATTTCTTGAATCTTTTCCCAAGCCTACAAAATTCATAGGGGTCAAATACGGTATATTCACCATACTCCAGAAAGAAATTCAGGATGAACCTAAAATGCATTACAACCTTTGCTGGCGAACTCAATTTGCAAAATTCACAACAGTTCAGTCAACCCCCACATACTTCCTGATCGACACCCGCACATTCATACATACATACATACAAACATATATTTATTTATTTATTTATTTATTTATTTATTTTTTCCCTGGAAATTTTTTCCCCATTCTAACCCACGGAATAAATATAATGAATGTCAATCAGCATTTTTTGAAGAATTTGGGGGTTGAAAATTGCTTCTTTTTTTTTTTGCATGTGGCTTTTGGCTGTTTGTGGATAATGCTGGTTTTAAGATAATGTTACTTTTAACCACAGCTATACCCATAATTTGGTAATCCATCTTGTTAACTCATCAGTATGAATAGTTTTTACCCCTTGTTGGCTCAAAATCTTGACCCAATTTGCTGGATCGAATCCTCAACCCAATTGGAAGTGTACATTTTCTTTCAAAATGATGGCACAAAGTTATGTGTGTTTTACCGGAGTAAAAAAGAAAAAAAAAACACATAACTGCTCAGTCTAATGGGAATATGCATGACTTTGTGCTCAAACTCAGTTTTTATTCCACTTCTGCCAGAACTGAGGCGAGCCCGGACTGAGAGCCAGCCCAGCAACCAGAGCTGGAACCAAACAGGACACAGAACTTCACAGACAACCCAGGGAGAGCAAGGGGGTCCGCCCCCAGCTAAAAAACTCAAACCCACTCAGCAACAGCTCGCTAACTCAACCTCCAGCAACCTCAACTCCCTCCCAAACCTCCTCAGTCCTAACACTTACTCTTCCCCTCTCCCAAGTCCTCAACAAACCCAACATCCCAACCTCAGAAATCGCAGCGCACCTCCTGCCAGCTTCGGTCCTGACTGTCCTCAGCTCCCCAGCCCCTCCTTCTCCCACCTGCAGGCCAGGATAGGGGCATCTGGAGGGGGCTCCAGGTGGAGTCTCAGGCAGACTCTGGGTCAGCGTAGTCTCGCCAGGCGGATTCTAGGGAAGGAGCGATTGGCCGTTCACCTGCGCCAGAGAGTCCTGTCTGACAGGGGTGGAGAGACGGAGCTGCTGACCTATCAGGATAACACAGAGGACTTGCAGGTAGGGAGAGCACTCTACCATGACATATTTCGAAAGACTTACAACTACTCAAATGCGTTTTTTAAGTTACAAAACATGATTTTTGGGGGGGAAGGACAACAAATAAGCAAAATAAATTTGGAAAAACAGTTGCACTTATATGTTGTTGTTGCCACAGATTTAAGGGGGTCACTACATATTACAGTGCATTCCTTTTCCTATGAAACGCAAATTCTTCTTCTCCCAACATCCGCATCTCAGTCCGCAAGGATGCCACAAATGATGTGCTAGGAAAACATCTTTCCTGACCGAGTAGGAATGTGTTGACCCGCAGATTATATTTTCACGTGAGTCTGTTTGCATGCACATGTGTGTTTGTGTGTGTCGCAGATGGACATTTCAATGCTTGCCGATCACATCATGGAGACATCCACTGCTCGACTCAAACAGGAGGATATGGAGACCGAAACAGACTCCGGAAGGGTGGGCCTCGGCGGTGACGTCAGACTGCTGTCTGGTTATCTTGCCGAGGTAGAAAGGTAAGTTAAACCATGACAACCCGATGAACTGTTGTCTAGGCTTGATTTTGACGCACGCTCATCTTGTTACCGCTCCGCAGGTTCCTTAATGCCAAGCCGCAGACTCCTGGCCCAAAATCAAACTCTCACTCGGGGCCTGAGGGTGAGCAGTGTCCTTTAAACGAAGCAAAACTTGCCAAGCCCCTCTGACTGGAACTCCTTCTTCTCTGCAGCAATGAAAGCGGAACGATTGAAAACGGACTCCTCCTTTCTTGCCATGACGGAAGCAGAGCAGAGAGAGCTGTGTGAGACCATCAGGAATGCTCTGCACTCCCTTCGAAAACACAAGGTACCCATGATCTTGTATGACCTTCGCTCCAATTTCACATCACACTGAATGTAGTGAAAAATTTTATCGGATATATATACTCTTCCCGTCATGTATCTATCTTACGTGATACATGTTTGCTTGCTTGCATGAGCGGCTTTCATACAAACTCTTACCATCACCCCCTTCAGGGTCCTATTCAGGAACAACGCAAAGAGATTGCAGCAGTGATTCAGCGCTGCTATAAGAGATACAAGCAGGTATGATTCAATGTTCGGACAGCAATAAACTGTCCTACATTGCTAATTAAGGTGCTCAATAAATTATGTTTCATCATTTCAGAAAGTGCATACTGACATAAATGGTCTACTCACATAAAACATGTACTCCTTGGTAGCCGGGCTTTGGGCCAATTATACATAAAAGGTGTAGTTGGTCCAAACAGACATAAAATCCTGAAAAAGTAAAGTCTTTTATTTATGTTTTTATTTTTATTTTTTTTTTATTAGATCAAAAGCCATACTACGTTAGAAATGACGTCAAAAAAGAACTGAAATATTTTTTTTGAGAGTAAGGACATTTCTTCCATAATATAAGGCGGAACGTTACGAGTAAATCACATGTTGAAATAAGACTTTCTCCCCCTATTAAATTGGACTTTAATATCATAATGTTACAGCTGCCTCTTGAAAAAAAAAACTATTTTATCCTCGAAATATTAGGGCTTTTTATCCTGATGAAATAGTCCTTTGTTCTCTTTTTTTAAGTGAGTTCTCATTAAAAAAAAATTCTCCTCATAAGATTATGATGATTTCCCGCCCCCCCCCTCTAAAGTTTGAGAACCCCTGCTTTAGTTGGTGGAAGGGATTTTATAACATAACATAAATATTGGGCAGAACCGTTGCCATTCCTTCAAAGCCGAATAGGCAATGTTTTGAGTCACATTTAACATGAGCTATTTCGGGCCAGTTTAAAAAGTTTGTTGGTGTAATGATAGCTGGTGCCGTACCGGCAGAGGAAATAGAATCCAAGTCACTTTGCGTATGCCCAGCTCTTTTTGCAGTCTACATTCCATTTTGCTTGAATTATTATTGTCAATTTATGACATAACCGTATTGTACAGAGCAGCCCGGACAGAGATGCATGCGCCAAAAGAGCCACCGCATGTCAAATTTGTTCCGACACCAAGCGGGTGCGCAGGGGGCTCTCTGTAATCATTGCCTTTTTTAGAGGCCGCAATTTAAAACACTTTCTTCTGTTCTGATCTTATATTTTGTTTATTTGTTTATTTATTTCTTGTTTTTTTATTTTTTTATCAGCTGAGGAGCCAGGACACAGACTGCTTTAACATGCTGCATGTCCATGTTTTCCCTCTTTGTCATCGCCTGTATCTTTCTGTTGTCGTCGCAAAGAAAGAAATGTCCACCAAGCATTCCAATTATTGAGAGTCCTGGAATATGTGTTGCATTAGTTTAGCGGCCAAGCATTTTTTTTTTCGTCAATTGGCTAAACTTTAGCCATTTGAAGAAAAAAAATGTATTCTTCTTTTTAGCCATTTCATTACTGAAGTAAGTGCAGTCAATTTATTGTAAATATCAAAATGAAAAACAAATTGGCAATGCTTTGTCATTTTTCTACAAAATAATTACAATTACATACGGTACATGATAAATAATACATTCGACCAAGGACAATGCATGATTCATTTATTATTAAAGTTAAGTAGATACTGTTGAATGAAAATTTTACAACATGGCTGCTTTCAGTATGCACTTTATAAGAGGATGACCCTGGCAGCCATCCTGATCCAGAGTCGTTTCCGGAGTTTCCATGAGCAGAGGAAGTTCCAACAGAGTCGCAGAGCAGCAGTCCTCATACAGCAATACTACCGCTCCTACAGACACTCCCTCAGGTACTAAAACTGGGAAAACACACACAATCACTCACAGTCATTGTAACCCCGCCACCCCCAGCTCCCCCCAAAAAATCTCACACCTCTGCCCTTGCCCGCAGCAACCTTCTGACTAAAAAACAGAACCAGGCTGCACGCAAGATCCTGAGGTTCCTGCTCCGATGCCGCCACAGGTTAGCCATGAAGATCAACGCGCACGTGCACGCACACCCAACACACACCATGCACAATGCCCACACACGCGTTCACAGCCCACTGCCGCACGGGCATTGGTGCTAACAGCTGCTGTTGTTTTACTGTTCCTGCGAAGCCCTTTGATGGACCATAGGCCCCTGAAGCGGGTGAGTCTCCTCCCCCCACAGTCTCTCTCTCTCTCTCTCTCTTTCTCTCTCTCTCTCTCTCTCTCTCTCTCTCTCTCTCTCTCCTGGTGGCGGGTGCCTTTTTGCATGTAGGGGGAGGAGAGGGTCTTCTCTCTCTCCCTCCCTCCCTCGCTCTTCTTGTCTCGTCGAGGACTGCGGAATGATGCTGCTACTTCTGCATGACTGACAGATAGATAGAGGAGCACTCTTGCACATGGTTTTCCTGGGGGCATGACATCAGTTGGGGACTCAAGTATCTTGCTTGTCTCCTTTTTTTATTTTTATTTTTGGTGCCTTGAGGGGGATGGATAGGATTTCGGGGAGGAGATTTCACAAAAAAAGTCTGTGGATAATTACTGGTGATCAGGGATGGGCAACTGTTGACCTGTGAAGAGCATGCCACCACAGAATCACCTCTTGGTTAATTATAGAAAGAATAAAAATATATTTATTTTTTTTACAAACCCAAAACATTCTTCAAAAAACGTTGTTAAACATTCCATTTACATTTTCCACAAAAAAAGTGGGGAGAAATGAGGCGGGGGATCCTTGAAAAATTGGGAAAATCCAAAATTTGAAATTTAAAAAACATTGTGAAAATGCGACTCCGCAGAGGTCGACTGTAGTTTTATGGTGTAATATCACTAATCACTACTAGATGGCAATGTGAGTATGACAGATAGATAGATAGATAGATAGATAGATAGATAGATAGATAGATAGATAGATAGATAGATAGATAGATAGATAGATAGATAGATAGATAGATAGATAGATAGATAGATAGATAGATAGATTTTTTGCAGATTTTGCAGGACACACACAGTCCCTCAATATTAAAATGTTTAGGTTGATTTTTGTGGAAAAATGGACACAAATATTGAATCATAGTTTCAATGCACTGGGGGGGGGGACACGGTATGTGATTATTTAGGTTTGCTTCAAAATCGGGGAGGAGATTTCTTTGTGGATTTTTTTTCTACATGCATTAACAAATGTATTATCAAAAATGAAATATGTTAATGGCACATATTTTGCCTGCGTGCACGTATTTTGTCTGTGTTTAAAAATAACATTTTTGTCATACATTTGGTTGGGAAGAGTGTGGAAGTATGTGACCGCCGCTCTCCCCAGTAGCGCTGATGAACTCTTGTGGCCCCCCTCCAGTATTTATGTTGCCCATCCCTGCTGTAGATGAAAACAGACATGCAAACATTTACACGCACAAAGAAGAAAAGGAAGAAAAAAAACACCCTAATGTGTTCCCGATATGTGTTTTCACACCAGGGTCAGAGAGCAGAAAAAGGCCAGGGGTCCTGAAAGCCCACCGCCAGGCCCCACCCACAGCCCACTAACCCTGTGAGCAATTCTCTTCTCCCCTTTTTTTTTTCTTTTTCCTCCCTGCCTCCCTCTTCTGCCCCTTCCATTCTCTCCTCCCCCATTTTTCGCTCGCCCTCTATCCTGTCCTCTCTCGAGAGGAAGAAGCTTCCCTGACAGACGGAGGACAGGATAGGTGTCCATCATGGCAGCTCAGACAGACAGACAGACAGACAGACAGACAGACAGACAGACTACTAGGGCGAGCCCAGGGATCTGGCTCTGTCCGCAGCACTGATCCTCCTCCGCAGTTCCACTGGGAGGCCATCGCATTAACCTCATGGCATTCTTTGCACTCTTCATGGGTATGTTTCCAAACGGGAGGAAGCGGATGACGGCCGGCGACGGCGCGGCGCCGCCCGGATGTGGTGAAAAGGCTTCAGTTGGCTCACTCGCCAAAGGCAAACTCCGGCTTGCCGAACTCATGCAAAACCCGTTGCGTTTTGTACCCAAACACTGATCCATGAAAGGATGAGAAAACATAAACCAAAAAAAACTTTTGTCTATGTTGCATTTGCATGCAAGTTATTTCTTGGTTCTTTTTTTTGCATATTCCTCCTCTCCATCATGCCGAAGAGCTCTCGAGGCAAACCATCCTGTTAACGCGGTGTCACCACAAAATCACCAACCAGTCCGACTCACAACTACTTACGAGCCGATCAATCAGTCACCTGATCAAAAGGGGAGGAACCACTTGAATGTAAGAGGAGCGTTGTTTCCGTGAGGGCGGAGGTCTGAATTAACGATGTCTTAATTTGTTACATGGACTTTGTATGGAGTTTGTTCTCAGAGGCGGCACTTTGCTCGCCCAACGTGGTGTCCGTGTTTGTTCAATTCAATGCATGTGTTTGAGCCGCGGGCTCCTGCATGCTTGCCAAACTGCTTTCGTGTTGTTTCTTTTGTATTTCTATGTGGAGTTGTGTCTCACTGTTCTCATCGACTTATCCTTGCCCTGCGTAATGTGAACTGTGTAAGGACAAATGACATTTTGGGGTGCTTTTTTTAGAAAACAACAACAACAACAACAAAGTTTATTTATTTAGGGTCTAATTATTTATTTAAGAATGGTTCAGCTCGAGACTGGTTTCCCCCCTTGTGTGCTAAAATACGACATGTTGCGGTGGTTAAATGTCTCTGTTAGTTTGTTCTTTGCGTGAACCTCTAAATCCTAGCTGTGGTTTTTGAGGGAAGAGTAACATACAGTAACATTGCCTTGACTTCTTCCTGACACTGAGAGGTCTCTGCTCGCTCTGTACAGGACAACGGGTCTAGAACCTTGCCCGATACAGGGCATTGATCCCCATATTAGCCCATGCGGGCACTCAAATCCATATTTTGGACTATTGCATATTCCTGTATATAAACCGACGAGGTAAGGGGATACGAGGACCCTGAAACTTTTTCATATGAGGACTGTATTTAAGATTATAAATTATTTTACTCCCATAATGAGAACTTAACATTAAAGACCTGGCTACACAGGACGGCTGTATTGCTTGTACATAATGTAGATATTACAAACTGAGTAATGTGCATGATATTTAAGACGCAGAAACAACAAAAAGAAACATGTTAGTGGCTATGGACTGTGAGAGGATTTTAACGGCTTCACTTTAAGAGTATCCAGTATAAGTGTTACTGAAAAAGAACATTTTGTTCAAGCATGCAAATGACAACTCTAATGTTAGAATTAAATAAGTGGGAAAACAAAGTTAGCTGAAACAAAGACCTTTCAGACAAAACATTTACACGTTGTGCTTTTGTTCCTTGGCTCGCAAAAATCAAACACTTTTTGCCAGTAGTGCCAATTATTATGAATGCTATTTTGCCTAATACGTTTTGTTGGGGGGGCGGGAGGGGTGGGGGATACAACACCCAAAAGATATCAGTAAGATGCACAGAGGCAACACACAGACTATAAACAGTAGACGAGATAGTAATAGCTCAACAGTAGTAGTGCGACTAGAGGATGACATTGAAGATGCAGTTCTTGAAATAATGGTGATGAAGTTGCTGACAACGATCATTGAAATGTGAACGCGTTGACCCAAAAAAAAAAAAAAAGGCAAGAAGAGGGTGCTACATTCTTTAAAATGTGGTTGTGCTTCAGCAACATGCTACTTTACGTTTCAAGCGCTCTCACCATTCAGTCGAGCAGAATGTCTCCTTCCCACTCCTTACATATCATTTCAATCCTTCTTCTCGCCATTGTCACTGCCGTTATTACGTAACATGTGCTTAAGCACCCTGGAAAGCTCTGTTTAGGAAGTGCCTGATCAATAACAGCAAAGTGCAAGTTCATATCAGGAAAATAGCTATTGTATGTTCTCCGAATGGCTGCCAGTTACCTTTTTCTTTCTCCTAAATGGTGTTTAAAAAAAACTAAACAAAAATAACAGTGTTGGACTTGATTGGAGTCGTTGCGAGTTCCGTGCGATTATTTGTCAGAGGTCGGGATGAATGCTCACGATCGTTTTTGCCCGCTTGTGTGTGCGCGCATCGTTCAGTATTTGAAACCATAAAATCTCTTCGGTTTTCTTTGTGTAAGATATTGTCACGAGTCAATCAAACGTCTTGGAGTCAGAGCCTGTTTTCCTTGCACAGGTTCGCATGGGAAAATGTTCTCGTAGCATTCAGCAGACATTAAGAACGCAGCGGTTTTCCAGACAACAAAAGGACTGTCCTGTACACTCTTTCCCGTTCGCTCTCTCTTTCTTTTTCCTTTCACCCCATGTCTCGCACACACACACACACACACACACACACACACACACACACACACACACACACACACACACACACACACACGCACACACACACGCACGAGTGCACACAGTCATAAAAACAAGAAGGCCACAGTCTTTCTCTCTGTGCTTATGTCTTTGGGAACAGTTCAATCTCTCCCTTAGATTTTACTCAGGGTTGAAGAACAGGGAGATGATATGTGGAGTGTCACTAACTCATTGCTAACACACGGCTTTGTGTATGCATGTGTATTCCATACGTTAGGGATACTCCGGGTTTGTTTATCTATGAAACAGAGTCCTCTCATTTTCTATTGTGGTTCTCAAGTGGCCCTCTTCCAATCATAAAGTCTCATTTTGTGAGGCGGGGAATGTGATCTGTTTGCTTGATCTAAACTGTAACATGTGTCTTTTTTTTTTGTTTTCTACAAGAAAAGAAAAACAAGTATTGAGTGATTTGTAATGGTCATAAACGCACAAGATTAATATAAGGAATTCAAAATACTGTAAGTTGCAGCCATGTGTTTCTTTGATTGAAACACTAGTAAGTCCAGTGTTATGTATATTTGGAACATCTCAAAAATGTCTTCTGCATAAACCTCTCAAGCAAACACTCCTCCCAGACCACCACAGTTCCTTTTTAGACACTCCAAACACACACACACACACACACACACACCGCAATATCCTCGCGCACAGAACGGCTAACACAGAGATCACTACGTTTGTGTTTAGGGAGAGGATGTTAACTGGGAGAAGAACACAAGAGATCACGTAAAAAAAAAAAAAAGTAGATTAAAACAATTGAAGATACAAGTGAGACAATTACTGGCAGATGAGCAGAAATGGCCTCTGTTTCCCAATGGTGCGCCTGGAAAATGAATGGAACCTGCATAACCTTTTATGCCTCGTCTCTGAGGCGGCGTGCCCAAACACCACATTGCATGCTAGAATGGTAGACCCTCATAGATAAGCTAAGGCTTCGATCTGTCCACTCCCCTGTCTTCCCTCTGTCTCATCTCCTGCGCTATTCCAACCTTGCCTGCTGTTGTGTTCTCCATGACGATCATCCCTCTTCTTTTGTAGCCTACTTTGACTTCCTCCGTTCTACTTTTTTGGTTTGCATGCAGAAGCATCACAAAACAGTTGATGTTTTTAAGAGAATATTTTGTTGCTGAGGCCATGCAAAGTGTTTTGAATATTGCCCTTATATGTGGAAAATGTCCTCTGA
This sequence comes from Hippocampus guttulatus, assembly GCF_054856545.1. NCBI lineage: Eukaryota > Metazoa > Chordata > Actinopteri > Syngnathiformes > Syngnathidae > Hippocampus > Hippocampus guttulatus. Next base: position 17,442,646 of record NC_141268.1, on the reverse strand, counting down.
ATGCTTTACATAATTTCTGCTGTAAAATGAAATCAGAATAAAAAAGAAAATTTGCACTTTAATGTGTCTTTGTCTGATATTTGTTCAGATTTATGTTGCATCAGAGGGGACGGACCTTTTTCCAATCAAGGGCCATTTGAGTTTTTATAAAGTCCTTTGAGGACTATAATAAATGTATGAAAAAGTAAGATGCAGCAGTCAAATAGATTTAATAATGTAGTGGTTAACTCAACTAAATTATGCAGAGGTAATGGTTGTTCAGTTCCACTCATTGATGGTGTGAGTGACCGGCAATGTTGCAGCCAGACCAATTGTAGTTTCCCTGTCGCCTGGAATCAAGTGCAACCCTGAACATAAGTGGAAATTGGCGCATTATCTGCATTTGTTAACTGTTTGGTTTTTTCTTTTGTTTTGTTTTTTATAGTGACAGGGCCTCAAATGTTCATTTTTTTTCATTTACATGAGGAACAAAAGGATACTTTAGTCAATTACGCTTGTCAACAATTCCATTCAATTATTTTATGAGTATAACGTGGGCAAACTTTTGTGCTTGAGGGCGGCATTTCATTTTTAAAACAAATGGACAAATGTGCCAGGTCATTCAAAGAGGGGGAAAAGCAGGGGGGCGGGGGGTTGGTTCAAATTCCATTTCATCAACATAACGTGATGAATAATTGCTTATTTCGCCCGTCGTTGGATGGATGAAATGTTTCATATTGAATGTTAAGGTTTTGAGCTGACCCTGATGTGAAGGGTCCACAGGAAAATTACTGGGAAGACTATGACGTCAATTTGTATTACCGTAAAATATAATGTATGCGTTTGTCCTTGCGCATCAATACGACTATCCAACTGATATATGTCCGTTTCTGGAGCAATGGCGTCATTTATAGCAATATTTATGATGAAACTACAGTCCAAGATTCTCTTTCAGACGTTTGTTTCATCATAACAGTCAGTACTACTTATCTGCCATCTTTATTAAGACTATGGACATTACGGTAATAACCGGAAATGACATAAATTCGCAGCTGATATAACGACGTGGGGTTTTTTTCCGGTATGAAATGGGATTTTCTGCCCCCGGACGGAGCGTTTTACAGAACCTCATAGCCAATATTTTAAACGACAGATGTGTTTATTTTAGTAGTGCAGATTTGTATTGAAGTATATAAAGCGATGTTCGGCTGTTGCCCGTGTAAACCCGGAGCAGTAGCGTGCTGTGTGGCTGTCAAGCGCTCCCTCGACTGAGAAAACAATGCAGGCCTGATCGCTCATGTTAGCAACTGCTACTTGCATCGCCGCTCCAGTGGATCGCCGCAGTGGGGACTTGAAGCCTTGGGCAAAGCCTTTTTCTGACTGCGCGAGCACACACCGCCCGGTATGTAACGTACACCTTCATAACAACATTCCGAATCGCTGCAGTAATCTATTTTAGATCTGTATTTTGTTTCGGAGGCTCGTTTGAATCCCTTCACCTAATGTCTGCTCTCCAAAGTTACGTTAAGCTAGTTGGTTAGCAGCTTAACGAGTTCAATGTCGAAGCGCTGTTGATTTGCTCTCAAACATCCGCACAAGGCTCGACTGAGATACAATTGTGAGTTTAAAAAAAAAAAAAAAGAAAAGACCCATCTCTTAATCGGTTGGTGATGTGATTATCGTCGGAGGTTTTGTGATCCTGGCTGGGCTTTAAATGTAGGGCCCAATATAACTGCAAAGTCTGCATTCTCGAACAACTGACGCTGTAAATCTGTCGTAATCACGCTGTACTAACGTTTGGATCCTTTTTTTCAATCGGCGCCACTAGTCTGGTTTTATGATTCCATTATGGCAGTTTAATCCTGTACTATGTGTACATTGACTGGGCCCAGAAATGCATGTATGTCGGATGTCATATGTGCATGTGTGTGAAGCATTGATGCTGCCGATGTGTTTTAATCTGGAAAAGATGATGTTCACAATGTGGATGATTCGCTAAATTTGCCATCGTCTCCGAGGCCACCCCTTTAGTTGTCGCATATGGACCATTTCTTTGTATACGCTGTTTAAAACGGCCCTAGTGTGTCATCTATCATTTTTCAGTTGTCGTTTATTTGAAACGGCATATTTTTTTGTCATGGTTGTAGCCTATTGAGTGTGCATTTTACAGAAAGTAGAATCTTCAGAGTCACGCCCTTGTCTCAAACGTCACTTGTCAACGTCACGCATTATGCCTTCTTGTCTTGACTGGTATTCGGATTTCTTTTGCAAATCTTTTCAGATGTGTTGTCAGTTCTTCTGGTTGCTTAAATGTTCATTCATTTTTTTTAGTCAGAATGCATCTGTCGGAGGAACTAGAAGAAATGTCATCATGTGTCATGGTGTTGGATTGATTGTCAGATTCCAATGGGATGGCTCTTTTGCAAAACGCTGGCCACCCTATGTTTTTTTGGATGTCAAAGCAAAATTTCTCTTGAGTAAATAATCATTTCCTTGCTTGAAATTTGTGGCATAATCATATTAAAATTGCTCATTTCAAATTGGGACTGGACTGTTTTACGGTTCCATTGTATTATTATTATTTCTTTTAATTACTGGCATTTGAAAGCATGATGCACAGACTGTTTAATTATTTACACTCTATTATGTTGTATTTTTTTAAATAAAGAAGAGTACTATAGAACACTATTTTTCTTATTTAAAAACATCACAAACATGTATTTTGATTTTGTGGGGCTGGAAACTATTAATTGCATTTTCATTCATTTCAGCAGGGAAAGATGATTAGAGATATGAGTGTTCTGAGTTAAGAGTGTGTTTTTGGTATGAATTAAACTGGTAAGTCACACCACCGCTGTATTTATGGCCTATTGAATATATTTTAATCGAGGACCCCTGGTTTTGAAAACATTCGGTAATGTTGCTTGGCTTCTGTCAGTGTTTAAAACGTGACGTTTCTTTTTCAGCTATGACCTCACAGCTGCAAGTTTTCTCGCCTCCATCCATCTCCTCCAGTGCCTTTTGCCGTGTTAAAAAGCTGAAGGTGGAGAACAATGTTTGGGACGTGTCCACTACCGAAGCGTACAACTCCATAGCCGGCCAGTCTGCGTATACCTTTACCCCGGCCATGGCCGTCCCACCCTTTGCACCGTCCCTGGTCTTCCCCCCAACAGCGCCGGGCTCTCGCGGTCAAGTGGTGGTTCGGGCAGCCGATAGCACCGGTAGTCTTCCGCGGGGTTCCAGTCGGCGCGTCGCCGAGCACGCGACATCCTCTTCCTACGCTCATGTGGAGACGGCCTCGGAGACGAGAGGACAGCGGCACGGGCAGAAGAGAAAGTTGGAGGAGACCAATGAGGGCAGTGGGAGCGGCTGTGGCAGTGTGCAAATTCTGGAGGAGCTCTCCGCGCCGGCGGCGACGTTCTCCACTCGTACGGGCGGCGGCGGAGGAGGCGGCACGGGCCAATCCATACCTCACTCGGCCCCAACCACCAAAAGCAGTAGCTCCAACGGGGAAGGCGACTATCAGCTGGTGCAGCACGAGATCCTCTGCTCGGTGTCCTGCAGCTACGAAGTGTTGGAATTCTTGGGGAGGGGCACCTTTGGCCAGGTGGCCAAGTGCTGGAAGAGGGGTACAAATGAGATTGTGGCAATTAAGATTCTAAAGAACCATCCTTCCTATGCTCGCCAGGGACAAATCGAGGTACCGTCTCATCTCGTATACTGCATACATTGCAATTTTTGTATCTCCACCTCCATATGGCATACACGACGAATGCATACTCATTTTCTTTGAGTTATTTTATTTTTTTTCCCCTGTTCCAACCAGGTGGGAATCCTGAACAGGCTGAGTGCAGAGAATGCGGACGAGTACAACTTTGTGCGCTCGTATGAGTGCTTCCAGCACAAGGGTCATACATGCTTGGTGTTTGAGATGCTCGAACAAAACCTGTATGACTTTCTCAAGCACAGCAAGTTCAGCCCGCTGCCGCTTCGGCACATTAGACCGATCCTACAGCAGGTATGCAGATGTTCTCCCGCTCAAAACCTCTTTGGAAGAAAAATAAAAAGTTTGCAGCCAGACGAATGTTGATGTGTTTAGGTGGCCACGGCACTGATGAAGCTCAAGAGCTTGGGACTGATTCATGCGGACCTCAAGCCTGAGAATATTATGCTAGTGGACCCCCTCAGGCAGCCGTACAGGGTAAAGGTCATTGACTTTGGATCGGCAAGCCACGTTTCCAAGGCTGTGTGCTCAACATACTTGCAGTCTCGCTACTACAGGTATCGCATATCGACACAAACCCTCCAGTATGTGACGTCACGATGCTCAACCCGCTAACTGCTGCTTTGCTGTTCAGGGCTCCTGAGATCATTTTAGGTCTGCAGTTCTGCGAGGCGATCGACATGTGGTCTCTGGGCTGTGTGATTGCGGAGCTCTTTTTGGGTTGGCCCCTCTACCCCGGAGCCTCAGAGTACGATCAGGTCCGTCCCACCATTCAAGCTAATCTGAAAACAAGAAAACATTTTCAGTGTTTTCCCCTCACGCAATTAAATGACTTACCGTTTTTTTCCCCCTTCCCAGATCCGCTACATTTCTCAGACTCAAGGCCTGCCAGCTGAGTACCTACTGAGTGCAGGCACGAAAACCAGCCGCTTTTTCAACCGAGGACCGGACTCGAGTTACCCACTTTGGAGACTGAAGGTCAATAAACCTGCATCGCTCATTCAGACGCTTATGTGGGTTGTGAAAGATCTTGAGTAATAACGTGATCACATCTCTTTTGCAGACACCATCAGAACACGAAATGGAGATGGGCATCAAATCCAAGGAAGCTCGAAAATACATCTTCAACTGTTTGGATGACATGATGCAGGTGCTTTTTTTTGTAGTGGGGGGGGGTGGAATCTTGTCATGGAAATCGTATGCCATATGCCAACATTTACAAAGAGAACTGTATACAGCATTGAGCTATAACAAAATTTTTTTTCCTCCCTAGGTCAACCTTTCATCGCATTTGGAGGGGACAGACATGCTGGCTGAGAAAGCTGACAGACGAGAGTTTATAGATCTCCTGAAGAGGATGCTCCGCCTCGACGCTGACAAGAGGATCACGCCTACCAAGACACTGGGTCACCCTTTCGTCACAATGAGCCACCTCATGGATTATCCACACAGCTCTCAGTAAGTGCGCCTTCTCGTTCAGTAAATCCCTCACATTCGCGGGGGAGAGAGACCAAGCTCTGCTTTTTGTCATACCGAACGTAGAACGATTTCTTTCTTAAAGCCGTTTCAAAATAAAAGTAAAAAAAGAAGAAGCAACTTTTTAAAATGACTAAAAGATCGTACATTACAGTGACATTGATTTTTTTAAATGTCTAAAAGACCTTAAGCTAAGCTACGGGGGAAAAAAAATCATTGTTTTTAGTTTTTACCCGGATTGAAAAGCACAAAAAGCCAAGGCTCAGCACACCTCAGACATAATAGTCCTGGAAGACAATCTTATAAGACATAAAATAGTTTTGCGCTTGATGGGGGCTGATTTTATTGTTCATTTTTAACTCATTCAGTACCACCCAATTCTCGACCAAGTCTGAAAAGACGTTTAAAAACGTCTTTGGGAGTGAATGAGTTTTAAATAGGTTGGATCGCTGAAGAGTAATCATTAACACAAAATTGATTGTGCAGTCAAATATTTGGAACACTTAACTTTCTGCTCAAAAAAAATATCTGTTGAAATGCCATGCTTTTTAATTTTATTATTTTGCATGGACGTCTGCTTATGAAAAAAACGATTCATTTGCTTGAATAGAATGCCTTTTCATGAAATTACCCTCGGTTGACAAGTTCAATTCCATCATTCCCATGGAAAGTTTCCACTTTGGAATATTTCAAAAATCCCCCCCATCTTAACGGCCCACGAGAATGTAGTGGAAAGTTTCTAAAAATGCTCCGCCTCCTGTGGAAATGTTTCATCCCTGGCACCGGCCAGTACACATCTGCTTTGCTCGCGGTGACGGTTTCTGGACGGCTTCCTCAAAGAAAATGAAATGTTGTGACTCCCCAGCGTGAAGTCGTGCTTCCAGAACATGGAGATCTGCAAGCGCCGCAGCACCTATGACAGCAACAAATCTCTCTACTCCACCAATGCCGTCCCCAGCGCTGCGGCAGGAAACCTGACTGTTACCTTCAGTAGCCAACTCAACCAGCATAACCAGGCAAGCTCAGCACATTCTCGAGTAAACAAGTCATGTAAAAATGTATTAACTCGCGGATGTCCAACAGGTGCCTTCTGCGGGGGGAGCGGTGCCTTTACTAAATTATCAGCCGGCGTTGTACCAGCAGGCGACCATCAACATTCCCGGTCTGACTCAACAGAGTGTTCCGATTCAAACGCGTCCTGCTGGGCTGTGTAGCCAGGCAGAACCCTTCCAGCAGACTCTGATTGTTTGCCCACCTTCCACCATTCAAGGTAAAGGATTGCACACAAATTGGTGCCCTGACTGTCAGGTTAAATTTGTGCCGTGGCCACGTTTGTAACTCAGAAGTCTCATGTTATGAATCGTCGTTCCCCATGCAACTGAATGGAAATACAGTTAAGCCCTAGAAAAACACCACAAAAAAGTGTTTCTAGTCGGAAAAGTAGCAATATTGTACTTTTTAAAAACATACAGGAAAGAACAATTTGTGCATCATATCATGCCTGTCAGTTATTCACCGTGCTCCTCCTTCTGATGTGCACGCCTTGACCACCAGGGGGCAGTGTAATACAGACAGATGATTTAAGCACAAAGGGCCATCCACAACAAAAGCTGCAATAATATTTTTTCCCAGAGAATACATAATATATGCCTGTGATTTGTATTCACTGTCCGCATTAGTTGCAACTATTTGTGTTGGGCTCGAACAATCCAGGTACCGGTAATCGATTTCAAACTGACATCGCAATGGAGTAGAATGTAACGGTCAAATAGCCAAGGCTGCGTGGGTCACTCGTCAATCGAGTCACCACTGTATTGCGATTGTAGCGTCCACATGATTTTCTGCATCAAACGTCCTTCTGCGAGACGTTCCGCAGTATCATTATGTGGAAATGACGTGCAGGGCTGCAGTCATCAAGCAAGAGCTCCAGTTTCCCCGTGAGAATGGAGAACTCGGTTCCTATCGTACCTCAGAACCAGCCTGCCCAGTCCCTGCAGATCCAGCCCAGCATGCTCACGCAGGTAAGCGCTCGGCGGGCATTTGCATGTCCGATGTCTGATCTTCCGATTGGAAGAAATCGAAATATTTGACTCATCAGCTTTTGTGGCTTGTTTTCGTTATGTTGGGTGGTTTTCTGTCAATTAAGTGCTGGTATGGCAGGTTTGGGGGGGGGGGGTTGATTTGCAAAAACTCGGCATGCTTTCTTGCATCCGGAGTTGGTCGACCGCTGCGTCATCGTGTGTCACCCGCATCTCCTCCAAAGGTCACGTTTCATTCATGAACCCAAAATTAAGCGGTTTGACTTCGTTTAAATCTCGACCGATAATGATGTTGTGAAGTCAGGAATATGGCCTCCGTGCTCTGATGATTCTCTCTGCGTCTCAACTAATTCCATTTTGTGTTTCCACAACTGATGTGACCGCCACCGTGGACTTTGGGCGCGTCCCGCGCTGAGCCCCATTTGGCCACAGATCTGGTTTTCAGCTAAAAACAGAGCCGATTTTTCTGCACATTGCAGTTTGAGTGTCCGGATGGCGCGTGCAGCTGGGTTGATCTGCTCTCTGAATCACACGGCGACCCCGTTTTACTTCTCTCACCCTTACTTTTCTTCCCCTTATGCCCTCACGTCCTCCAGGGTTCCTGTACACCCCTGATGGTGGCCACCCTGCACCCACCCGCGTCAGGCATAGCCTCGCAGTATTCTCTACCCGTGGGGCTAGGTACTGGGGTGGGTCGGCCCACCCTCTTGGAGCACACAGCTACGGTGCTGGTAAAGAACCACCAAGAACGACGTGCACTTCCCTGCTACCGATGAAGGCGTCGTGTGTCTCTCTTTTCCCACTTTTGTTGCAATGGTTTGCTCTCCCCTCTGTCTCCGCATCACACATTGAATCTCAGTCTTCACGATGACACGCATCGCATCAGAACCTAGATGTTCTACTCACAGCTGCACGATATTTCTATTGCAATTGAGCTTATTTGTCGGAAAATTGCTGGTGGAGTCAAGTGCTCTGATGATGATCTTGCACCTGGAGTACCACCTGCTGACATTTTATTTGTGATTTTTAGATACACATTTGAGTAAACACAGTATGTTAAAGGACTGATCTTTTCACTCCTCCTTTTTTCTCCTCGCATCATTCTCACACTGTGACATTCTTTCCCCATAGGTGTCGCTTAGGGCATGGAGCGCATGCGTTGCCGAGTTGCTCTGCGCTTTGCTTGCAGCTTCTCGTGTCCTGTCCTCCTTTTTGGTTTCAGCACAGGACGGTGCGCCTCCAAAGCACGTCAAAATCCCCTCCGGTTTCACTCTTGACACTTTCTATTTCAGCCCCTCGACATATGGCATGCTGCAGACAGACCGTTTGTTGTCAGTTAACAAAAGTGACTAACTCCCGTTTCTTCTTTAACAGGCGCCGTGACTTGTTTTGTTTTCGTTTTTTTATTTTATTTTTTTTTACACATCCTGGTCTGTTTCCAGTGCTTCAGTGTTTGTGCTTTGCATGATTTCATTTTGTTGTCGATTTTGTTGCAGGGCCCTGCTAAAAAAAAATAAATAAGGGAATGGCTTGGGAAAGGTTGCTCGCTTATATCCCGTGCTTTGCCTGCAGCCGAGATTGGCTCGATTGCCTTGAGAAGTCTTTGGGTTTATTTCTCAGCATGGCCTCGTTTGCCCGACTTGTTCAAGCCATGGCGTTTTTCCATCGCTCGACTAAACCCTGGACTGAAATGCGACTCTCCGGGCTGTTTCTCCCAGCAGGCCTGGCCCACCGGAACTCAACAAATCCTCATCCCGTCATCATGGCAGCAGGTCCCCGGCGTCGCCATTCACAGCTCTGCTCACCAGACAAATATTGCGGAGTCACCACGGGACTCCCATCACTCTGATGCCACTGCCCAGCAGGGACACAACTGGAGGTATGTCCACCAGACAATCTTCATTTCGACCACTTTTTATTACGTTTGTATCAGAAAAGGTTATGCCTGGCACTAAATAACATACGCGACTTTCTCCGAGGCAGAATACAATTGTAAGACCAGTTTGGTTTCTGGAGAGACAAAGCAACCCCAGAAGGGGAGAAAAATAAGGGGTAGAGCAATAGAAATTGGAAATCAAATTTTGCTCCCAGCCCCAGGCTAGTTTTTAGTATTTTCTTCAATTAGAGTATGTGCAATTTAAAAGTGGTTACCAACGGGATTCCTGCAAGTCTTAAAAGGCCTTTTAAATCCATGAATATAATTTTTTTAAATTGCCTTTTTAGCATTAAAATGAAATCAATCTCTTTCAACAATGTCTCACTCTTTTAGCAAATTGTGAAAATAATTTCTTATTGGAATTAGTCTATGTTAAAATGCTTCATTCTTAGAAATATAATTTAATGAGTCGTGATAGTGGCACCAACAAAATGGTGATGTGGTTTGAAAGAGCAGACGCATGTCATTTAGATACTGTTGCCACTTTGAATAACATTGGCAACAAGGAATAAATTGAAGTTACCTTATGCATTTTTTGGATGCATCTTTTTATTTTATTCCTTTGCTTTCCAATGATCATGCGTTGCATGTATTTAACATACAAATAATCAGATTAGTATTGTGATTCTGTTGCACTCTTCATGTTTTCATTTTGAGTTTGTTTTTCCCCCTAACCCTGCTAGGAGCACAACGCAAACCAAAACTCAGCAAGAGAGGAAAAAGGTCAAGGCCAGGCGAGGAGAGAACAGAAATAGGTCGGTGACCAAGAAATGTGAAATATGGCTGCCGATATGGATCATCACTGCAAATGACTCATGGTCCATCCATTATTATGAACTAGTGTTTTGAAAGAAACCACATTTGATATTTGGTAGGTTTTAGCACGAAGGAGCTTAGTTTTTGCTTCCAATGCTTGCGTTTAGGGGTGCGGCCACCACGTCGTCGGTGCTCAGCACCAACGCTGTGACGTCGTCCAGCCTCATGGCCACTTTGTCGCAGCCCATCGTCATCTCTGACACCCCCAGCCCGGCGGTCAGCATCATAACAATCCACAGCGACACCGACACGGAAGATGAGCGCAAGTTTCACCCTGCCAGGTGAGCATCTGATGACCGCGTGACCAAAAATAAAAACGGTTTACCCAGCAGACCTTGTGGATCGTGACCGAAATCCATTTGTCTTTTGACCCACAGTGTTACATTGGGCCAGCGCACTAATGTGATCAGCTGCGTGACTGTGCACGACTCCGACTCGTCCACTGCCAGCCCCCTGACTCCGCATCCCCGCACGCTCAACGCAGCCGGCACCGTTTCGTCTCGCCAGGCCAAGTCTCTGGCCGTGGTGGCGCCTTCGGTCAAAATTCAGGCGCCTGAGAGAGGAGCATCTTCACGTAGCCGCCCAGAAACTGGTGAGACGCGTCCTCATTCCTGAGCCATCGCGCCCTTGAGGGTGCTTTGGCGTTGAAAGTGGCAGTAGTTAACACATGTGATTTTTTTTTGTTTGTTTTTTTCCATCAATTCCAGTGAACTACATGAAACCCAAGAGAATGTCCCATCAGCAGCCAAGTAGTTCGGGGGAGAGCCTGGAGCGACATGGGCTGATGCTTAGCCAGTCACGCCCTTTAAACCTCAGCCAGGTGAGGGGGGCCACTTTTATGTTAAGACAGCAAATATCACATAAGCACTTTTAACACTACAGTGTACAACCGCCTATTCCTGGTTCACCACTCACAAATTCACCTGCCATCATCGCTGCTATTCTGGAGGTTACCCCGCCACGCGCTGTCTGCCGGCATCTTGGTGCCAAGCAGCAAAGTTAAACTGAGGAAGGTTTTTGCACTTCTTTTTGACACTATATCTATTTAACATGCAAATTGAGTTTGACTAACAATTTAGCCAGTCGTTTAATCCTTTTTAGCATTTTGACTAACAGTGCTAAATAAACGTATTCTTCAGTGGAAATGCCGTTGATGTGAATGCTCCGGAGAGCCACCTTCTGGCAATGCTTGGAAATACAGCACTACTTTGAGATTAGATATTGAATGCCTTAACGTTTTTGGGGGTTTTTTGTCTACTGTAATGTCATGAAACTCGAGGCGATGTTGTCAGTGGCGCTTATTTTGCACAACAGACTTTTTATTTTCAACAGATCAGCACAGAAACAAACCTGCCGCATTTTTCTTTTCTCTTCAGCAAGACGGCCGCGCTCATCTTGTGTTCCGCAGCGTAGAGTGATGTAACTGTTGGCGGGCTATAAAAAATATGCTTCTGTTTTAATGGTTATATCTCACTTGTGTTTTTATTGGAATTGACGATGGACTGGCACCTTTGCAAATGACGCAAAGCACAGCCACATGTTATGCAAATCTTACGACACGGTGTCATAAAGCGACAAAAGCATTGCGGTGGTATCTGCTTATCTCATTCATCACCGTCTTATTTTGGAGTGCATCCCATGCTGACATAAATGTGTGTTGTGAAGGTGCAGCCCCTGGTGTCTTCATCTCAGGAGCGCACAGGGGCGTCCCACGGCGATTCATCGATACGTCGGCAGCAGACCTTCCCCGCGGCCGCCTCAGCTCCTCATTACAACTTCCCCGAGGTGTCGGCCCTGGCTTCCGTCTCGGCCGCCGCCGGGCCCGGCCTGTACACCTACCCGGCCTCCACCGCCCTCTCATCCGCCTCTCAGGTCATGGAGCAGCTGCTGGGCCGCGGCCATGCCGGGCACGGAGGCCACGGACACTCGGGACACTCCCCCTCCGCCTATGCAGCCACATACACCTCCTCTTCTTCCTCGTCCTCCAGGAGAGACTCGGCCAGCCGCAAGGATTCCGTCAGCAGTCTGCTGCACGGCCTGCCGGCGGTCTACCAGCAGCAATTCGCCGCGGCCTCTCCTTACATGAGTGTGACGCCGCGGGCGGAGGCGTACGGCGCCTACCAGTTGAGCCCCAGACGCCTTGCACAGTACCCCTACCTATAAGATTCTTGATTCGCTTACTTAGCACCACCAAGGGACGACTGTCACTTAATCTGATTGCTGCTTTTCACCCCGAGGCTTGTCCTTTCCATGTATTTTCCCTTAGGAAATATTATCTGACACCCTTATTTTATCCACTTCATATTAGGAATTGCGGTTCATTGTTTCTTTGTGTGAAGAGAGATTCCGCTCCTGTCACAAGCTGCGATGACCCTTTTAGGCCAGCTTCCTGTGCTAGTGGAGGACTAGCTGACACTAATCCAGTGAGTCCCTGTGTTTTAGCCAACCTAACAATAATTGTACTTGACCCACGTCCGTTGATTCACAAATATGTCTTTTGCTCTGTTTAAATTATGTTTTGTCTGTGTGCGGTGGGAACACGATGACGTTGGGGGTTTAAGCTGCGAAGGGTGACCCAAATGTGATGGCTCCATGTTAATTTAAGTGCACATGTGATCGTGTGTTTATGTAGTGACAGTGTTTTAGGCCAGATAAACCATGCAATAGTTGTTGTTTTTTAATTTTGCGTTTCCGTTTAACAATGTATTTATGAAGTCCCGATGACTGAGATCGTCATGCTGACAAATGACATGAAAAGCTTTTTGGGTTTGGAAGAAAAAAAAAAGATCCGGTTTCTCTTTAAAAGATTCAATAAATCCCAATTGTCATAGGCACACCTGTTAAATGACACGGCCGCTAGCCACTGTTGTGTAGGACCTCTTTGATGGATTGAAGTAAGGCCAGTTTTTTTTGTTGTTGTTGTTGTTGTAAAAATAAAATAATTGTCCCTTGGGGATGCTCACTAGCTGCAGTACTCATTAACTGCTGAATATTGGCATATCTTTTGGTTGATTACTCACTGGTGCGTAACAAGCTCTTATGGGAATGAGTTTAAAAATAATAATAATAATCCAGCCAAAAACGTTGCAGAAGAGAGATGTTTTCCTTCAGGCGACTGTGGGGTTCTCAAAGCTTTTTAGGCGATCCTTCCCCGTTTGTGTTTGCATTGTTTTGTGTTGTAATGTCTTGAGTATTTAAGTGTAATTTGACTTTATTCTTGTAGGTAAAGATGCTACTCTGTAGAACTAATTCAGGGAAATGTTTCAGCTCAATAATCCATCACTGTTTGCAATAAAATCACCACGAACACAAGCCCGGTCTCGTCATATCATTCCACATAAACGAAGCGAAAGCAACCGTCTTATGCTGCCGATGCAACGGGAGCTTGAGGATTGGGAGTGGGTTACAGGTGAAGAGAAGCGCAGGTGGACGGAACCATGATTGTCGCGTGCAAACAAGCGTGAAACTAACTTCGAAGTAGGCGGGCGTTTACCACACGTTTCTCTTATCGCTTCTCTGGAAGTCCCTTTATTCATTGTTGGTCATAAAAAGTTCATTGTGAATTATAATACACCTTCCCGGCTTTATTACGGCAACGATTCACTTTGGATGTTCTTGGTGTGAACGACTTTCTCGTATAAATAACGTGTTGCGTTAAAAATCAACCACTACATTAGTAAACAATTTTAAATCAAGTATAACAATATTCAGTATTCTGAATTTAAAGGCTAGAGAAACTTCCAAGGAAGTTCGTATGTCCTGACTGCAGACTTTTGCTCTACTTAAACAGTTTTTTTTTCTTTCTAAAACTGATGCGTGAACCATTTCCACGTTTTTCAGGATGAGAGCATGCTACTGCAATGGAAAATGGTACTGTATTTATTTTAAGGCTTGTAACACATCCAAGAGTACTGTAAGTTGAGGGGTTCGTTGTTTTTAGTGGATAGCTCTACTTTACGAATTACAAAAGGAGAGATGGAATCCCTTAGTGCTATTTATTAAGGGGGGGGGGGCGTCTGCACCGCATCACGTTCGAGATAGCAACTCTCGGAACAAAAATCACTTCCTGCTTACTTTAACAGCCAAACAGAACCTATCAATATAAAAATATGTCTAAGAAATCATTAAACAACAGAATATAATTTAGGAATGCTTAACATGAAATAATATGATGTTCAAACATAAAATGATAATTAATAATATAACAAGCTTACAGTACCAATAATTATGGAGGACGCTGTAAGTACGAAAAAAAACTTTAATCAGGTAATTGTACAGTTCAGTCATTGCATTAAAAAAACAAAGCACAACTTTGATACAAAGAATAGAATGCGTGCCCAGAGTGCGCAATATGGAATGTTGCACTGAGATGAATGTCAGATGACAACAAAAGCATCAGGCTCCTAAGATAGTCCGTCGTCCATCACAAAACAGTTGAACACTTTATGTAGCGTGGACTTGAAAGCAGTGTGATTTGAATCCGAGCTGATGAGAAACAGAGAAAAGGAGAGATTAATTTTGACACTCCGACATCAAGAGTAAAAACATGTCAAATGACGCGTTCTGCTTACAACACTGTCCTGATGAGCTGCTTGTTCAAACTCTTCACGGATTCCCCCTTGATCCCCTTCTTTTTTAGCTCTTTCTCCGGTATCCGATCCCAGATCTCGGTGTTTATCCACAAGGCCTCGGGCAGGGCCAGGCTGGCTTGAAAGGTGGTGACACAGCGACACAGAGGGCAGTAGATTGTTTGGATCACGTTGTCGGCGTTGGCCAGTTTCTCCAGACAAGGGACGCAAAATGTGTGACTGCAGTGCAGCAGGCGTGGGACCCGATGACTTCGTGAGTAGTCGTGGAAACACACCACACACTCCAGCTCTTCATTTGGAGACATGCTGACGACACTTGGCAAGCTGTGTATGACAATTATGTTGCGTTACACTTGCACCGCAACAACAAAACCATGTGGCCAAGCGAAAAAGGTGGCACGATTTTGCTATTCCACACCCATTTTATACAGAGTACCCCAATTTTTTCTGAGGCTGAAATGCTCCCACAAGCAACCAAAGTCTAGAGTAGGTGTCACAATCCCAGGTTAATTTGCATCAGAACAGTGACAAGAGAAAAGCATTTAGAATGAAAGGAAAAGCACACCTTTCATTGCATACACGTCATGTGTCAAACATGGTGGAAGTTGCCAATTTACAGTTGTGTCACTTTTGAGAGTTTCGTACTCTGCATTAAAAAATAAAGTTGTCAGTTATGAATGCTTATTGGCATATTTTTGTGAAAGCATGTAAATTGCAGACGTAATCCTACACTTGACATTTTGGTTGCTTCATTCCGAATCTGTTGTGATGGTGCATTATTGAAAAATCATAGAACATCTGGAAAATACTTGCACAATATACATTTGAGACATACTTACTTGTAAGATGAGAGTGGTGTTGCCTTGTAAAGGTAGCGGAGAGTTGGCTGAGGTTTTCTGAGTGCTTCTGCAGGTTTTAAAGGCACAACTGTTTGTTTATGTCACGTGACACAGACAAGCGCTCTTCCAGGGAAGTCAAGGTTATAAACGGTCTTCTGAAGAATACCATTCACACTGCGACGAGACTCAATAAATACGTTATCAAAACACACGGCAGCCTTCGTGAGTGATTTATGAATGACTATTTTTACATGCAAACTTTGCCCTTTCAGACCATAGACCAGAGGTGGGCAAACTTTTTGGCTCAAGGGCCGCATTGACTTTTAAAATTTGAGAGAAGGGCCGAGTCAGCACGAGCTACGGTACATGAAAAAAAAACTGCATTTGTTGACAGTCCATATCAAACATCAACAGAACAAAAGCATGAAAGTACTGTATTAATATACTTTAATGAGAACAGTGTTGTTGATCACCTATTATACCCAGTCAACAAAATTGGTCTGGCCCAGCTCTGGGGCAGACACGGCACGTACACTCGGCCCACATACCTCAATGAATGACGGTCCTGCAGTGGCCCACGTCTGGCATCCATGAATAGTAAGGCGTTTAAAAAAAAAATATATATATATATATATATATATAACAAGGTGTAAGGTGTTTTTAGCCGAAAAAAACGACCATGTATAGTAAGAAACTTTTAGCCGAAAAAAATGACCCTGTATAGTAAGCCGTTTTTAGATGAAAAAAAAGACCATGTATAATAAGGCGTTTTTCGACGAAAAAAATGAACATGTAAAGAGAGGCATTTTTAGCCGAAACAAACGACCATGTGTCGTAAGGCGTTTTTAGCCGAAAAAAAACCCGACCATGTAGAGTAAGGCGTTTTTGGACGAAATTTTTAGCCGAAAAAAACGACCATGTAAAGTAAGGCGTTTTTAGCCGAAAAAAAACGACCATGTATAGTAAGGCGTTTTTGGACGAAATTTTTTGCCGAAAAAAACGACCATGTATAGTAAGGCGTTTTTAGCCGGAAAAAAACCGACCATGTATAGTAAGGCGTTTTTGGACGAAAGAAAACGACCATGTAGATAGAGTAAGGCATTTTTGAACGAAATTTTTAGCCGAAAAAAAACGACCATGTATAGTAAGGCGTTTTTAGCCCAAAAAAACGACCATGTATAGTAAGGCGTTTTTAGCCCAAAAAAACGACCATATATAGTAAGGCGTTTTTAGCTGAAAAAAACGACCATGTATAGTAAGGCGTTTTGAGCCGAAAAAAAAGGACCACGTATAGTAAGGCGTTTTGAGCCGAAAAAAAAGGACCACGTATAGTAAGGCGTTTTTAGCCAAAAAAAACGACCATGTACTGTATACTAAGGCCTTTATGGACGAAAAAAACGACCATGTATAGTAAGGCATTTTTGGACGAAATTTTTAGCCGAAAAAAACGACTATGGCGACTAAAACGACCATGTACTGTTAAGTCCTTTATGGATGAAAAAAACGACCATGTATAGTAAGGCGTTTTTGGACGAAATATTTTGCCGAAAAAAACGACCATGTATAGTAAGGCGTTTTTGGCTGAAAAAAACGACCATGTATAGTAAGGCGTTTTTAGATGGAAAAAAAGGACCATGTATAGTAAGGCGTTTTTACACGAAAAAAACGACCATAGTAAGGCATTTTTAGACGAAAAAAACGACAATGTATAGTAAGCCGTTTTTTGCCGAAAAAACCCCAACCATGTATAGTAAGGCGTTTTTTGCCAAAAAAACCGACCATGTATAGTAAGGCGTTTTTAGACGAAAAAAACTACCATGTATATATAGTAAGATGTTTTTAGCCGAAAAAAAACGACCATGTATACTAAGGCCTTTTTGGACGAAAAAAACGACCATGTATAGTAAGGCCTTTTTACACGAAAAAAACGACCATAGTAAGGCATTTTTAGACGAAAAAAACGACAATGTATAGTAAGCCGTTTTTTGCCGAAAAAAACCCAACCATGTATAGTAAGGCGTTTTTTGCCCAAAAAACCGACCATGTATAGTAAGGCGTTTTTAGACGAAAAAAACGACCATGTATATATAGTAAGATGTTTTTAGCCGAAAAAAAACGACCATGTATACTAAGGCCTTTTTGGACGAAAAAAACGACCATGTATAGTAAGGCCTTTTTCGACGAAAAAAAACGACCATGTATAGTAAGGCCTTTTTGACAGAAAAAACCCACCATATCTATAGTAAGGCATTTTTGGACGATATTTTTAGCCTCATTGTTGCAACAACCAGTGATTGAACACGCAACCTCTGGTGTAGCACTCCATCACTCTACCACTGAGCCAAAGCAACACATAGAGTAGTGGAGTTGTGATTTTTTATTAATCATGGTCGTTTCTTTCGGCTAAATATGCCTTACTATACATGGTCGTTTTTTTGGGAAAAAAACGCCTTACTATACATGGTTGGGGTTTTTTCGGCAAAAAACGGCTTACTACACATTGTCGTTTTTTTCGTCCAAAAAGGCCTTACTATACATGGTCGTTTTTTTGGGCTAAAAACGCCTTACTATACATGGTCATTTTTTTCGTCCAAAAAGGCCTTCCTATACATGGTCGTTTTTTTCATCCAAAAAGGCCTTACTATACATGGTCGGGTTTTTTTGGGGCTAAAAACGCCTTACTATATACATGGTCGTTTTTTTCGGCTAAAAATTTTGTCCAAAAATGCCTCACTATACATGGTCGTTTTTTTCGTCCAAAAACGCCTTACTATACATGGTCGTTTTTTTCGTCTAAAAACGGCTTACTATACAGTACATGGTCATTTTTTCGGCTAAACGTGCCTTACTATACGTGGTCGTTTTTTTCGGCTAAAAACACCTTACTATACGTGGTCCTTTTTTTTTTGGCTAAAAACGCCTGACTATACATGGTTGTTTTTTTGGGCTAAAAACGCCTTACTATACATGGTCGTTTTTTTCGGCTAAAAACACCTTCCTATACATGGTCGTTTTTTTTTTTTTTAGTTCAAACGCCTTACTATTCATGGTCGTTTTTTTCGGCTCAAAACACCTTTCTTTACATGGTCATTTTTTTCGTCGAAAAACGCCTTACTATATATACATGGCCCCACAAAAAAAAAATTCTTATAATATGTTCTTTATAGAAACACATTTTTTAATGCAGAATATAATCCATCCATCCATTTTCCGAACCGCTTGATCCTCACTAGGGTCGCGGGGGGCGCCGGAGCCTATCCCAGCCGTCTTCGGGCAGTAGGCGGGGGACACCCTGAATCAGTTGCCAGCCAATCGCAGGGCACACAGAGACGAACAACCATCCACGCCCACACTCACACCTAGGGACAATTTAGAGCGTCCAATCAGCCTGCCATGCATGTTTTTTTTTTTTGGAATGTGGGAGGAAACCGGAGCACCCGGAGAAAACCCACGCAGGCCCGGGGAGAACATGCAAACTCCACACAGGGAGGCCGGAGCTGGAATCGAACCCGGTACCTCTGCACTGTGAAGCCGACGTGCTAACCACTGGACTACCGGGCCGCCCCGCAGAATATAATGTCACTGTAAAATTTAGACACATAATATGGTACGGTCGTTCTTGAGGAGTCAATATTGGACCTCTCAGTCGGCTTTGCTTCTCTCTATCGGTGGAAATGTGGACATACTGTTCTCCTCTTCCGGTTTGAGGGAAACGACACCGTCTGTCAGATACTGCAAGTGGATGATATGCAGAGTTTATGAGTTTCGAATATAAGTTGCAATGGCATACAGAGTGATTTGGTTTTATAGGGAGGGGGTCAGGGGTTGAGTGGAACCAGCAGAGGCCCTGATGATTCAGTTGCAATTAATTTGTGAACAGAAGGAAGACATGAAGTCAGCTGTGTTTGTTGCATGTTTAATTGTTCCAGAGAAATAGAAAAAAAAAAAAAAAGAATGCTGTTACCAATATGAAAACACACCTTGAAACTAAAAAATTATATGTTGATTTAAGTCTCCAATTAACTTAAAGTGCATTTTTTTTTTGCTGTCACCGAACATCAATAATTGCATAGGAGTACTGTCAGGCATCCCGATTTTCCAACCGGCTTATCATAAAAATAAGTTGGGGTAAATTCCCCATTGTCATCACATCAATCTCCAAGTATGGAGTATAAATCTACAATACATTCATAGTTTTCCATCATTAGTAAATAAATAAATTAATAAAGAGGAGGTCGAGTGGTGAGCACTTTGGCCTCACAGTGCAGAGGTTCCAGCTCCGGCCTTCCTGTGTGGAGTTTGCATGTTCTCCCCAGGCCTGCGTTTTCTCCTGTTACTCCGGTTTCCGCCCACATTCCAAAAACATGCATGGCAGGCTGATTGAACACTCAAAATCTCCCGAGGTGTGAGTTGGTTGTTCGTCTCAGTGTGCCCTGCGATTGGCTGGCAACCGGTTCAGGGTGTCCCCCGCCTACTGCCCGAAGACAGCTGGGATCGGCTGCAGCACCCCCCCCCCCCCCCCCCCCCCCGCGACCCTTGTGAGGATAAAGCGGATCAGAAAATGGATGGATGGATGGATAAAAAGGAGAGAGAGAAATTCTGAATAATCTTATTTTTATTCAAGTATCATAAAGAATAGTGCAGTCTCGTAAACTAACTTGCTGAGCAAGATTCACTTGCGTTACTGTTATTTCACTTTGTGATGGTCGACAAAGGCATGATGATCAAGTATCAAGTCTCAAGTACAACGTTATTGTCAAATGTATGTTCCACATACAACACAGATGAAATTTCCTCCCTCTTACAGACAAAAGACTGTTTGATGAATGAAACTGATGATGATGAAACAAATGAAAATGAAAAAACTGAATGATAAAATAAGAAACATGTATAAATAAAAAGGACTAAACAGCGCAACACACAGTGCAAATGTGTGTGTTTTTTTTTTACAGTCGCTCAGTTTCTCCAGAACTATATGCACGTTCAATATATACAAAATATATATAACAACATTGGCTTGGTCCAGATGAACGCCAGAAGACAACGGAAACATCAGCAGGCCTGCAAATGCTGCTCTTGCACGGTGATACAGTTGAACATTTTTTGGAGTGTAGACTTGAGAGCAATTTGATTTGAATCCAAGCTAAGGAGAAAGAGAAAGGAAAAAGAGGTTTTAATTCATGAGTTCCCCCTATACTCAATTGCGTCCCCCGTTGGATGCAAATGGTTCGCTTTTGGTTGAGAGCACACTAGTAGGACAGCCAGAGTCCAACTAGGAGCTAGTATGTTTTTCCACTACTCCTTTTCACCACTATGACATTTGTGCAGACTCGTGAGTCATTTGAAAAATGTGTGCTAATAGTGATGATGTCACATTTTACGATTTCTCATCTAGCACAGTGGCTCTGTAGTTGTATGCAAAAGAATCACTGCCGAAATACAGTTCAGTTGTATTTAAAAAAAAATTGGTAACTTTCATGTGCAATTCATTTTAACTGGATTTTTTTTTTTAATATCAGCTTTTAATTTTCCTATACTGTATTAAAGCATGTTGAAAAATCAAACCTGTCTTGTTTTTAATGAACACTTAGGCCTACTATGCTACTATATTTTTGAGTTAGTCCTGATGGTGGGAGTTGCAGCGCAAATTTTCTTTTTAATTATTCGTAGGTACCGTACACTTGGTGTAGAAACTTTCAGAAGCGCTGATCTAACACATCACTTGTACTAGACCTCAAACTGGACTACAAGGGAATAAATGCTTCAACAACTTTCCCAATGACTTTTGAAAAGATTTTTCTACTTACGCCATTGGCCTGATGAGCCGCTTGTCCACATCCTCCCTTGAATCCCCCTTTGCCCTCGTCCTCTTCTGCTCTTTCTCTTCCATTCGATCCCAGATTGCGGTGTTGACCCACAAAGCCCCCGGCAGTGTCAGACTGGCACGAGTGCAGGTGATCCAGCGGCACAGGGGGCAGCAGATAGTCCGGATCACGCCGTCTATGTTGGCCAGTTTCTCCAGGCAAGTGGCGCAGAAAGTGTGGCCGCAGTGCAGCAGGCGTGGGACACGTTGTCTGCGCGAGTAGTGGTGGAAACACACCACACACTCCAGATCTTCATTTGGAGACATGCTGAGGCCCCTGCGCAAACATGATCATTCAAACTTAACACGCTTACCACTTTTAAAAGCACAACGTAGATACACAACTTTGCAGACAGACTTTGGAACTCACTGTGTGTCCATGCGAAGTGATCGCTGAGCTGGTCGAGGCGTGTTCTGTGTGCTGCTGTATAACGAGCCACTCTTAAAGACATGACTCCTCGTGCCATGTGACGTGAGCGCTGAGCGCACTTCCAGGGAATTCTGCTCTGGTAAACAGATCCACGGAAGAATTCTATTCACCCTCGCACAGAAGTCTAAATCAGAATTCTATCATCACTAAAAATCGGTTTCCACCACGTTCCATTATTTAGTCATCAGTAGTAGAACATGGATTAATTTCATTCAAATAATCTATTTTGCACCCAAAACCACAGAAAATTAGCTTTCTGTGAAAATATTTTTTTGTGATTTTAATGCTAACAAATTATTTCCTTTAGCGACGCCACAAACATCTGAATGGCTCTTTTCTTCTATAAAATACCAACAACAGTGCATTTGTGCTTTTCATGGCCAAATAATGTTTACAATGAATCGCCTGTGTAACAATTTAACATATGACAAACTACAAACTATTGGCATGTTATTGAGTAGTAGTAGTAGTAGTAGCAGCGTGTGTGTGTGTGTGTGCATTTTTGTGCATGGATGAACATTAACATCGCTTCTCCTGCAAAATCTCAAAAATGTCCATCGCTTTTTCTCTCTTTTGTGACACTTTGAGTCATAGTAGTAGTAGTATTTTGTAGTGTGTGTGCATTTTTGTGTATGGATGTACATTAACACCGCTTCAACTTCAAAATCTCAAAAATGTCCATCGCCTTTTCTCTTTTGTGACACATGTAGATTTAACGTATCAAATTCTTTGATCAATCCCAAGCTGCATGATTCAGCAGGAATGTGGTGGAAATGAAGACATCTCTTGGGACTATTTCAAGCTTTCTAAATTCCATCTAAGTCAACAATTTGACCAAGAACAGCCTCAGTATGGCTAAACTTCGTTGCACTTGTACCAAAAAAAAAATATTTACATCTTGTCGTCATAGTGTGAAATAATGACATTCAATGTACTTTTATTGCTGTCACGTGTCAAAACAAGATCAAGTCTGTCCTGAAAAGTATAAGATTAAAAAACGTTTTGACAGGGGGAAACTTGAACACAGCTGGTTCACACAGCTGGCTCTCCGTCACATGCAAAGTGCAGATTAAACGGTTGTACTGTGCTTGTAAATCTGCCCTTCCCTACACGGTTATTGCTCTTTATCCTCTTAATTCTGATGTCACTGTTTGTTGTGAAGCAGGCTCACGTTTTCAAGAGGTGTACTCTTATGACCATAACCCTGATTACACAAACTTTACAGATCCGTTTGTAGTCTTGTAATGGGCTGTCGGAATACGGTTTCCTCCCCCAAGTTCTCAAGAAGAGCCAGGTAAATATTTAATCAGACCATTATTTTGCTTTCAACTGTTGCCTGCCATAAAATACAGTGATGACACACCTCTTACTGAGAATGCACATCAGCGCAAATCAGAGATTCTCTTCAGTGGTCATGCAAATGTAGAGGCGTCAAAAGAATTGCCTCACCTCAAGGTGTGTCTAATGAAGTGGCTCACGTGAGCGGGAAGCTTTGAGAGCAGTCTTTGAAACGCCCCCGCCAGGTAGGCTCATTTATTTTTATACAATAAGTGAGGTAAGTGACAACCTTTGTTGTATAATCACACAACATCAGTCCTTTTATGATTTGTTTATTTCCAAAGACTGTGTTGCTGCTGAGAAAAGAAGTCCACTAGCTTCACTAATAAACGCAATTCGCAACAGTACAATGATAAGCAGTCATGTGGACACTTTGTGTCATCCGACTACACACTCCAAAGGCTTTGTCTATAAATTAAAATGACAAAATTGATCAGAAAGAAAATATACAGAACAAAACGTTGATTCACCTCCCGCGTCTCCTAACCGCACGCGCGTGTGCAGAGCGACGCTAGAGTGGTCAGGTGAACCAATCCCCAACTGCGCTGGTCCCGAACTCGCGACTGATTTGGGCTCATGGGTTGACTGGAGGGAGCCGATGCGTCTGTTCCCGTCGCTTCCTTCCAATGCTATTCTGTTGTTGCCGCTGAGGCATACCTCTGGATCAAACATTTGCCTATAAAGACTTTCCTTTTGTGATTCAGAAAATGCTGACTTTAGCCAGAGATTTATCAGTCAAACTAGAAAAAGGAAAAGATAATTGTGTTGGGGGAGGGTGGGGGCGGGTGCTGAGGTACTTGAAGATAGAAAACTGGGGGCTGATGTGGCTCCCTAGGTCGCTGCCACCTGCATCTGCCGTTCACGCTCTTTTTGTAAACATTTTGCTGACAAGAATAAAAACATAAGCAAGAGGAAGTGTGTTTGCCAATAGAAGAGAGAAAAGTTGTCGCTCCACAAAAGCAACTTGGGACCAGTGGTGTAAAAACTTTGCTCCTCCACAACCCATGAGCCACCACTGACTCCCCCACCCCTTCTCACAGTCACTCCTGAGCGGGCTGCTTTCTGTCCTCCAGAGTCCGCGGTGGTCCGGGGACACAACGTCCCCACGTGGACCTGACATTAGTCCAGCTCTCAATCCTGCGCTATGCTCCTCAACACGTACTTGACCGTGTAGGCGAACGCGGCGAAGCCGACGATCACAAACAAGTTGGCGAGAGCGCCGCCTAGGAGTCCATGATTGCGGTTGGGTTGCTGCAGGCCGTGGGCGGGGTTGGCGCCCCCGAGCGGGATGGGACCTCCGTTGAGGCCGTAATGGGCCTGCTGGGGGTCGCCGTCGGGCACCACGTCAGGTAAGGGGAGGGGCTGAGTGCGGGCGTTGAGCTCTTCCTGTGCTTTCTGTTTTTGCTTCATCTCCTGGCGACAGAACACAAACAGCGATTCACAGCCAACGGCACAGCAAAGCTAAGAAAGAGGGCTGAACAATTAGCCAAATTGAATTTCACACCGAAATGTAGTACTGTACCTTGTCATTGTTTGGACAGCATTGTTTCATGAAAAAAGGTTTTGTTTGCATGATACTGTCATTGTCATTTGATTTATGCGTTAGTGACTTCATGCCACGTTTGATTGTCGTAGTGAACGATTTAAAAGACTGCAGGTAAACTGTACAGTGAATAGATAGATGGTTCAATCTTCCGATTGGATTGCTTACTGGTGGAAAAAAACTTCTCATTGTGTCAAGCCTAATATGAATTAATTTGCCTTCATTTTCAGCTTATAAGACCAACATATTTAAGTTGATATATGTTTACTATAGTAAGACGCATTCATTTATAGCTTGTGTTCAGAAGAGGACCTCCCAAAAAATGGCATCATAAATCGCAAGTGTAGTATGGAGGGAAAAAGAAAAGTGCAACTGAATTATTTTCCTAAATGTTTCCGTCCGACTACAAAAGCAGCGAGCTCACCTCCACAACATCTGGGAACAATTCACAAAAGACTTTGTCCTTCAGGTTGAAGGCCAGGCTTTGGGCTGAGAGTTGTCTTTTCTGGAAAAACAAACACAATGTTGACACACCTACCGTCATTTACAAGTTTTATTCATTCTGTGGCCAAGATCATCGCTCAGTTCACTAGTCCACCAAATCAAGATGCCCTCTTGAAATAAACAAAAAATTCCATTCCTCTGATCCAGCCCTCAAATTTGAAAAAATGGTTATGTGTTTTTATTCCAAAAAAACAAAAAAAAAAAAACAAAACTATTGTGTAAAATCACACCGTGTGTCATGAAACTCCAATGTCAGGGCTCACCGTGTGGTCCGAGGTCTCGATGCTGCCCAGAGTGGGTCCTTTCTCCACCATGAAGCTGAGCAGACCCGTGAGGATGGTGGAGACGGACCACGCCGGGTTCCACGTGTCTGGGTGGAAGTCCGTGATGGACAAACACAGCCTGTGGAGCGACAGCGCGTTACAGCATGGCAACGCGACACCAGTGTGTGCCACTAAGTCCCGGGGGGGGGGGGGGGGGGGGGGGGCAACGGATTCGCTTACCTCGTATTACATTTAAATCTGCCGTTGGGGGTTATCATGTAGATACTTGGTGGTTTAAATGGGAATTCTCGAGGAAACATGAGCTTTCCGTGATAGTAACCCCCTGTAAGGAAGACAAGATGGACAAATGTGAAGATGAGAATAAAATTTTGGATTGGAGCACACAGTGCGCAATGACATGCCTTGAAAAGTCATTTGCGCATCTCCTTATCAAGTGAGACGTTACAAGAATTAACTGTGTGCATTGATGGCTATTTACTTTGGCTTTTTGGAGGGATCTTAGAAGAAAATACGAGAGGAGACGACGACACCCTGGAAGTTATGTGACGCACAACTCCCAACGTCAACAGGGAGTATAACGCAACTTCGTTTGACAGCAGTTACATTCTTTTTACACTCGTGTGACAATACCATCAAAAAGTGCTCGGGACTATAACGCAACTTCGTTTTGTGTGCCTTTCATTAGAGCATTTTATCATTCAAAGTACATTTGTTAATTCATCTCATTATGCCGCTTGAACATTAACAAACAGCGCTTAAAAATGTAGTTAAGTAAAAAAAAAGCTTAAATATTAATTTGGTTCAAGCAAACCTGTATTACACAAGTTGGATGAAAATTGAATGAAAAAAAAAAAACAAAAACGAGAAAAAAAACTCTGATCAAATGAAGGATCTGCGTCACTCCGAGTACGGCACATTCTTCAAACGCACCCATAGGTGAGAAAAATACACTTGTGTGCAAAAAGCTTAAGAAACAAACATGCTATTGATTGTATACTGTTTGCTTGTGTCACTCAAGCAGCGTAGTAGGGGTGAAAAGTTTATGGCGCACTGGCGCGGCAACGCCGGTTCAACGGCTAATTATGAGGAAAACGCTTCCTGTGATGGGTGAGGAATGAGGACGTGGCGAAACAGCAGCCTGCAGGCGTCTTCGCTTGTGATTTGTGAGCATAGTATACATTCATCACCACTTAACCAGTGTGATAGGTATGAGAGCTGCAAACCATTTTTTGGATGACTGCCAAACGCCTATTCCAGCACATCAATAAGACAGAGTCAACTTGACAGAGTCGTCAAAAGCTGTCTTATTTTTATTTTTACCTTCATAAGGAGTCTTCTCAGGACCTCTCACCACATAGTGCCTGCGGGAGACACAAGACAAATGTCGCACATGTTACCACGTTCACAAGAAAGACGAGACCACCATCCTGGTGAGGTTCTGTCACTTGTACCTTCAACATGCACGTGACATGACCTAACCAAGACATCATTGTCTTGTCGCAAGTCTTAACACAAAGCAAGTGAAGTTTTGAAAAGTAAAAAGAATCTGGCACACATTTGTCAAATGCATGAAAAGGTGTGCTTCTATCAAACATTGACATTGTATACATAAACGTTGGGTGCATAATATCTCTTCTACCCACGTGGACAAAATTGTTGGCACCGTGTACCACACTAAACATGGACCAGAAGAAGCAAAGGAGCACGTTGTCTCAGGGGATGAGAAGGAAAATTGACACACGCAGGTTACAGGTAAAGGCTGTAAGATCATGGACAAGCACTGAATGCAGCTGAATGTACTGCAGTCACGCGACTAGACAGTCGAATGCAGCGCATGGAGACTTCATATGATATGAAATATATTTTTTGATAGCAGTTGTGTTTCCAACTCAGTATTAATATGACTTAACTCATGGAGGTTTCTTGTAACTGCACGAGGATTGATATCCTATTAGTCACGTGCCAGCCCGTAAGACCACATGAGACAGGGGGCGCATTCGGAAATTCGCTCCGACACTTGTGCAATACTCTGATGACATTGAGTGTGTTCGGAGGAGCATGTGAATTTCTGAACGCGCATCAAGATGGTCGTCGCACAGCTCGCGACACCGTCTCATTGAGCCCCCCCCCCCCACTTCCAAATTGCAACGACTGAAATTTATTTGGCATCTTATTTTCGGTTGTTTGTCCAAATGGCAACGGCGCAAACAGTTGCCAAGCTCTGCAAGACATTTTGAAATGCTACAAGGGCTGACAATCATTTAGAAAAAGGAAGCAAGGAAGTCAATGAACATCGACTAGAGATGAGGGCGATGAGTCCAGATAGACTCGGGGAAATTGGCGCAAGGTATAAAGTAAATCAAAAATTAACGAAGGTATATTACCGTACACCGCGGTATAATGAGGAAACGGTGAAACAGTGTCGAAATCTGAATATCGCGTAAAACCCATTGTAATATTCCATATTTCCTCATATAATGTGTAAACGGTATAGACTATGGTACATATAAATTACTTGGTAGAAACATTCACCAGTTAAAAAAATAAGAAAAAGTTGCAACCTGATTCAGCAGCATTTATGACATTCTTTAATCACTATTAATTATTTAAATAAAATGCAACTGTCTGGAAATGTACATTGAAGTAAAAAAGGCAGAGTGTGGTGTAAGGATGGCGAGTGTACCATTCGAGGATATTGGAAGGGAGAGGCTCAGCACAGATGTAAGGCACAGGGTCTTTCTTTATCCTGAGGTAATCCTGTTTAAGTCGCTGAGTGGCTGTGGTTGGAGCTCTCTTGTTCCCGTTGTTGTTCATCTGTTGATATAGAAGATAGAGAAAAAAAAATAGAGACTTCAGTTAATCATCTAAAGTAGGGTAAAAGCAGTTTTAAGTCATTAAAAGGTACCAGACTACGAGGCAGAGGAAAACAAATGTGAAAATAATTCTGCTTACGCTGTCCTGTTTCTGAGCAGAAAATAAACGTGTTCGTTCGTCACTCGAGTAGTCGGAATACGAACCAAATGACTGATTTGGTTGTACTAACTGTGTTTTTTGTAAACTAGCTCATTACTGTGGGCAGACACGGTGCTAGTGTCAGCAGTGCAGGACAGCAAGGAAGCCACTTAAAAAAGAAAATTATCCCCGATTCGATGAATCAATCATTCCTTCTCCCTTGTTGTATAAACACGTGATAAAAGGGCGGTTGGTAAATGGTTGTTTGACACGTAACTTAAACTGTCAGTATGACAATTGTTTGTTTGTTGCATTACCCAAAAGCAGCTGGGCAAAATCACAACACAAAACCAGAAAATAGTTGCAGATTGGCAAGCAAAACGTATGGACTAAATAAAATAAATTCAGGTCACGTATTTCTGTGTTGTTATTGGAAGATAATACCGTATTGTCACAACCACTTAAGAATGTTACGCCGATGATCGTGTCACAAACATTTACATATTGATGCGCTAAACAGCTGGAAGAATTATTTTACAACTGAAACTAACTGATGCTTACAGATCTTGCGTCACGCGAGGCTCGTTGCGCTGACGTCTCATGTCATTAAAACTCTTAGCAAACACTTCAGTCAGCTTTAATTGGCTTGCTTCAATTTGTTTTCAGCGTCTTAGACTGACTATCGGTCCAACAAAGTGATTTCGACGACCGGAGTGGTTGCAGCCCACACCGTATCCGGTGTGTAAACACTTATTAGCGATCAAAGGCTAACGTAGGCCAGTGCTACGTTGGGGTAGCTAAGGTAGCAGTAGTGGTGCTACATAACAAGCGTTGCACATCCACGTGTGACATTTCGGAGCTTATTGTGTGTTGTGTGGACATACCTCTCCAGGGAACCCGGTAATAATTGGGGATTCGGGTCTGGATACGAAGTAGGGCTGTAGTTTCAGCGGTCAGACCCCAAACCGATAGGACGAAGAACCACCGAAGCGATAGCTAAGCAGCAGGAAGCGAAAAACTCGCTTCCGGATTTATTCTTCACCTTCCGTCGAGGCGTGTGTATTGAAATGCTCATGTAGCTCTTGAGCGCCACCATTACGTACGGCGGTGTTACAGGATCTGAAAATAGACACGACATTAGCACGTCTGTCTGGGACAGAAACGTTCTTCTATTTATTTCAATGTCAATGCTTATCACGTTGCATTGGCATGGATAGGAATTGGTATGTAGTTTTGTGAGACTCTAGCCTGACAATTAAAACCATTACATGAAATGAAATAATGATATTAAGGCAGCAAGGTGGGAACAGCGCAGGGGTGTCAAAACTCATTTTGTCGCAGGCCACATCGTAGTGATGTGAACCCATACATGACTGGATGAAAATGTATGACACCCCCCCCCCCCCCCGCCACACCTCCCATATTGTCACACTTGCACGACAGATGCCAGTACAAATATTCACTTAAAAGGGAGATTAGTAACAAAAAAATGCTTGCAGTTTCACAGTGTTTTCACAAGTGTAGACAATTTGCAGTTTTGGTATTTTAGCAAGAAACGGGAATTTGAAACACATGATTATAGCCGTCCATGTAAGATGATATGGTGGGCCTATGGGACAGTGGTGAGCACATCTGGTTCCCAGTTCATAGGTTTGGGGTTTAAATCACTGCTCCAGCCTTTCTGCATACTGTATTTTCTGTGTGCTTCTTAACCGGTATCGTTATAGAAGTTAATTGAAAATTCTAAATTGCACATTATTCTGAATGTGATGGTGATTTTTTTTTCTCAGTGCCCTGTCATTGTCGAGTGACCAGTCAGTCATGGGTGTACTCCACCCCTCACCCCATTGAAGAATTAAAATCATAAGTATCTGTTAATTATGAGCCATTACCTTTCATAATAAATTGATATCCTTTATTAATTACGGTGCAATATACAAAATTATACAAAACATCAAACAGTATCACCAACCAAATCCGTTTTGCTTCAGCCAGTTGTGCATTGACAACAAGCGTGCCGAATGCAGAGAAATAGGGCGATGTGAAATTGACTCAAGTAGCGAAAATGCTAGGACGGCTTTCAACATTTGACAGCAACAACAAGCCATTGACAAATATCAATGCCCTGTAGGTGGCAATGAACTTGGTATGAATATTTGCCAACATTTGTGGGGCAGCAGTTCAAATGAGTGCTCGAGTCACGTGCAATCTTGCACATCAATAATGGGAGTGTGAAGCAAACATTACCTGAAAACTTAGACTGGAGTCTGAGGGCATGGTGTTTTATTGAACTGTTATTTAGGGCAATAAATATTTGCCTTCCTTGGAAAGGTTTGACTGATATTTGATTTTAAAAACTGCAATATTCCTGTCATTTCCTCAAACAATGGCCCTTAATACAAACTTAATACTGTTGCGTGTTAAAGTCAGGCTACTCATTCTGATATGCAGACATCTGAATCGAATTATGGCAGCCATTTGTATACTTACAGTCCATGTACAAAAGTCAAGTTTTGAGCTGCATTCAGCTGAAATATATGCTAAGCATTGGCTTCAAAACACAAAGATGATGACGAGGCAGTGAAAGGTTCCCCTTAAGGTTTCTCGCAGCGGCTGAACTGGAGACTTCTCCTCTTCAGCTTCTCGGGCTGGAGAGATGCGAGAAGAGAAAACTCGCGAAAGACTTCCCAACGGGAGATGTTACCTGAAAGTCAAGGCGTTTTGTTGTCACTACAGCTGTGATGCGGCCGCCTGAAGTGAATGGAAATGTAAACATTGCTCCACGACACACCAAAAGCCCAGCGGCATGTGATTTGTTTTGAAGGGAAACTATACGGCAGTGCGACCACATGTAGCTACATCGTCGAGTTTGGTCAGAGGAAAAAGAACATGCAAAGGAAGAGAGTGGGGAGCATCCTGTTCGTTACCTCCATCAGTAGTGTTTCCCATCACGCTGATGTCTTTTTGATGGCTATAAATCCGATTGCATTATTGTTTAGTGTTTAAACGTAGCAGTGGAGCGGAGAGTGTTCCAGGCGCTACTGTCAGACAGTCTTAAGAGTATGTGGAGGTAAAAAGACATGTTAACAAATGAATGTGATTCAGATGTGAGCCAGGTTTATGAACATGAAATACTCACCCACCACTTAATTAGGTGCACCAGTTCACTCGAATAAGATCCAATATGAGAGCTGTAAGATTTTTGAAATAAAGTGGGTGAAAGAAGTACAGGGATGATGCTCAGTTTGGATTGACGCTGCCAATATTGCTTTAAAAAAATATGTGCTTGTAGTTTGCAGCGGTGTACATTTTTTTCATTTCATGGTTAATCGAAGTGTGGTACACCCGTGGAAAATGGGTGGATTGAGTTAGGGAGGGCACCTGGTATAAAAATTCTACAATTGCTTGTTCTTTGAAAATGTTCATCGATCTAATATCGGAATGGTTTATCTTCACAATGGTGGAGGGCATATTGGGGATACAATTTGTATTTGTTTTAACCACGGCTATACTGATAACCTGCTAACCCACCTCTTTGTAGCCTTAACTCATCTATATGGGTTGTTTTGACCCCTTGCTGGATCAAAATCTACCACCATTATTTAATTTCTTTTAGTTGTAGATTTGCGTTTTCCTAAATTAGCTTAAACTGTTGAGCTGAAAGAAACCCTCACATTAAATTAACACAATTTTTTTGATTGACACGTTTGTTGTTTCTTTTTACATAACTCTTGTATTGGATCTCACGAGAAAGTGTCGGCATAGCCAACACTGTGTCTTGTGATTCTTATACAAAAGACACCAACTATTAATAATAGATGAGGCAAATATCTCGCAAAGCGACAAGCTAGCTCCAGATGTTTAGCATCAGACCGACCAAAAAAAACCACACCGCCATCAGAAAGGAAGAACCAAAAGTGTCCCGCTACACCACAGTATAAAAGCGACGGCCCAGGATGCTTCACTCACTCTATCCCGTGGTAAAGATTTAAACCTTCTGCTGCCCTTGGCAACACCTGTGGTGAGAGAAGCAATGACATGTCAGTTAGTGTCCCACGCGGTCTGTCTTTCCATGAATATAAAATGACAGAACAGTTCTGGCAAGTGAGTAAAAATTTTATAGTTGGTGTTTAAAAAAAAAAAAACCCTGCTTGTGAGGTCACATGAATGTTTTACAAGTGAAGACACTGAATTATTCAAGGCACACAGTCATGCTGCAGGCCTAAAACCCCTGCACCGCTTGGTACGGAGCACTAATGTGAATTTTAATTTTCAAATGCGACATTTAAAAAGGCACGGCTCATTCTTATGAGCCTGCGTTAATTCTTTGAATAGGTCCAGTGTGTTCGGGGAAAGTTTGGACGCTAGAGCAGATTAAAAAACAAAAAAATAGCAGTCTCCCAACACAGAGCGATCCCTGAAATCCAATATTGATAAAGTGATCAATTCAATTTTGCTACAATGCTGAGGGAATGCAAGAGGACAACAGAAATGAAAGCAAGTACAGGCCGGGTTAGTTCATGAAGAGTTTCTCAGTTTTATTGGATTCATCTTTTTTTTGTTGCTCTTGGCCTCCGTGTGTCTAAAGACGAGGAATAACATTTCCAAGATGTCCAACTATTGGAGTGTTGGGTGGTTTTTGAAAGAGAATAAAAAGACAAACATGAAAGAAATCGGAGCGTCACCATTTGCTATGGAACGCTGAGAGGCAGGCATGGAGTTCAAATACACGAACGAGTGTACTATTTACAGCACCTTTTTACCACTCCTATGTCAACACACACAATGGACACGACACTGAACACTTCCTCGAGGGCGGCAGTCGCGCCCTCCCCTAGACTTCTACTACTTGCGGTCTTTAACTATTGCCATGTGCGGATCCCAGTCCTATTTTTGATCATGTGAGCCAACGGTGTTTTTCGGACCACACTGTCACTTCACAAAGCATAGCAAGACTAAGCTGCATCTACTCAGAAACTGTATCACGTTGACGAAAAAAAGAAAAAAAAAACCCCGTGATATAATACAAGGTCAGACACTTTCCCTTCAAAAGTCTTTGGCAGAAAAAAACTTTTAAAAAAATGAAATTACTGCTTGTGGAAAGAATTTTTGATTGTGACATCAGAGAGGTCATGTTGGTACATGCTTATTTCCACAGGACTGCACTGCACAATGTGATCAAAACTGTAGAAAAATATCAGAGCATGCTAGGAGCGTCAATCACGTTGACTCGCCCACAAAGCATGCAGAGAACACTGTCAGCTATCAGGCATTGGAGCCTGCAAAGTGTGTAAACATGTAGGAAAAATGTGCTCCATAATCTCACTGATACAGATTTTGTAACATGGAGTATTTACAGGAACAGTAAATGCGGGTGTGGTTCTATAATCTTTCTTCAGTCAAGGGCAGTGAGCAGCACCGGTGTTTTCTGCAGAAGTGTCGATCCTGTGATGGAACGCTTCCAACTGCCATGCACCGAGCTCACGATTTATGGATTTTATCACTTCCTCCTCGCCAATGAATGCAACCATAAATGAAACTAAATACATTTCTTTCCATAAACTCAGAAAAATCTCTTGTCAGCGCTGAATGCTGATTACTGTCTTCAAGCGTAACGTAAGGCCGCTCCACATTCCGTCACGAAAAGGGCCGCTACGACTGCTATTATCGGGCTACTGTCAAAAACACTTGCGAGCAATATTTTAAGACTAAAATGACAATCATCAACAGAAGATAATAAACTGCGTCAGTAAATGCATTGCACGGCTCCTCTGGGAAGACAAATAAAATAAGACAGACAGGCAGAAACAGACAAGAAATCGGAAAAAAAAGAAGAGTACCTGAAAACAATGTAATGCATAATAAAATGATAATACTGAAAGTGGGAAAAGTGCACAGTATTAGAACTCAAAAAATGAAGCATTGACTATTCTTGGTAACGCCAACTGCCTCATGGTGTTGTCTCTTCCTGGAGGTCACCACTTTTGCTATTACGCTCATGTAGTAAACAAATTATGGTTCAATGCAAGATTGTTATTTCACCGATTCACTGTTTTTGTGTTGAAAGCCGTAGCCATGTCTAAAAGAAAAGTATTGCTTTGGCACCATCTAGGCAACAATAAAATATGTTGAAGTTCAGGGAAGAGCTTTATTTCATAAGGCCATGGCCTTGTCTAATAGAGAAAAAAGTGCTTTGCTGCCATCTTGTGGCATCTATAGGCAAATACAGTATACTGTACACTTTTTGGGTTATTTACGAATTTTTGCTGTTTGTCGTAGGCCTGGATTACCATCCTCGCCAATAGCGAGGAACACTGTATATTTATTTCGAATTATTATCATTGTGGAAAATAAAACGCAGTTCAATGATGATATCACCGCAAAGAAAAATCTCACAGTTTTTAGCGGTGGCAACCATATCAAATATTCAGGTAGCAACAGGAAGGACCTGCAGAATACAAGCCTGCCTGCCTTTGTATTGTGTGACGTGACCTCAAATATAATGGCGGACCGGGTCGCAAATATATGGCCCGCCACAGGCAGACAAAGGGAGCGAAGAAAGCAGCAGGAAGAGACGGCGCATCACCATCCAAAGGGTCTTTGTATTTTGTCAGCTAAACATGAATAAAATTAAGATTCACCAACGTCATATTTTGGGGCTTAACGAACAAAATAAAATCGAGAGGAACTAGTTGACATGGAAAACATCAAGCCCATCCTTCATTTTTGCGAGCGTTTTTTTTTTGTTCGTTTGCTTGGCAGAAATGTATTATAACATCATACTGTTCAACTCTCAACTCAAAAAAAAAAAGCAGACAAGCCCCCGCCCCCTCCCCCTTAAAGCCGTCTTTTTGTCACAGTTTTACTTTTACATCCCTCCCTGACACCACTTATTACGCACCGCAGTTGTGTCCTTGAATGAATGCTGTTCGCCTCATGCCACATGACACATCAACACGGTGAAGCACTTTCTAAATGACACTATTTACACCTCAGGCTGAGGAGAGACAGTTCGGTACGGGTTAATGGAGCGACAGGCCTCCCATGAGAGGTTAAACCACAGCGTGAGAGGATGTTAGCAGAACACCAACAAGCAGATGTCATTTGACTTGATGTGATGCGGCTAGTGTGGGATAGCGAGCAGAATCCTAGCGGAAAATCGAGGTGCATGGGAGGGGGTGGTGAGGGGAGGGAGGCAGTTTGGTCAGTAAGAGTTAAAAAAGGTCCATCAGGGGGTTTGCGTTGCCCATAAGACTTGATCTAGCTGACATCAGTGTCTAGAGGCAGCTACAGGAGGACTCTACAGCGCAAGATAAAATGTATTATTATTATTATTATTATAAGATGCTAAAACTCCTCTATGGTGAGGCAGATGAACTCTTGGATGCACTTCCTGTACTGTTGCTCAGTGGGGCTGGTGCTGGGGTATTGACCTGGTTGTCCCAGGGGGGCTTCTGCCGCGCGCATCTCTTCATTCATCCGCGCCAAACGCAGGCTGGAAAGACAGACAGGACAAAGACCGATAAATCAGATGAGGAAGGGGCTTTTGCTTCATTTTTTTCGTCGCATCCAGGTTTTTTTTTTTTTTTTAAAAAGTGCCCATTTTCATCAGGGTCATAGGTGAGCTGGAGCCCACCCCAGCTGAATTTGGGCCAGCAGGTATATTTGATCATACAATATTCACATCTATTAATGAACCAATTGTTGAGTAAAATAAAATGTTTTTTTTGTATCATTTTCAAAATGGTGTATTTTAACAATGAAATATTGGGATTTGTATTTACAATACATGAATCCACAAATTATTCAATCAACTAAACAAAACATAAAGCAAGAATAATGAGCGTAACCAATCAACTTTAAGAAAACCCAGTTGGATTAATGCAACAAATTTTATAAGAGTTGATCATGTTAAAAAAAATAAATCGGCGGTTCAAGATTAAAGAAGGGCTCACTTACAGGGTGACGATGTCTGCGTTGGCCGCTTGCACGGCGATGCTGAGCGGATCGTAGCCCTGCTCGTCCACCTCTGTCTGCGACGCCCCTCTCTTCAGAAACAGACACACCTGGCTGTACAACGACACACATTTAGTCCCATGAGATGAACATCAAGTAGGAGTATACTCTACTTCCAAGAAGGAAGTCCCTCAGTGGCACATCTCGTCTGTATAATATCATACCCGGTGTGTCCCAGGTAGGTGGCGTGATGCAGCGGGCCTCTCCCTCTCATGTCCCTCTGGTTGACATCGGCTCCATTCTGAAGTAGGAACTCACAAGCTATCAGAGAGCCCTGATGGAGAAGGAAAGTAGAAACACGTCAATCATAAATCCACGTTGCTCAGACTACGAATGACAAACAAAGTTCTTCTCACCCCCATCACAGCCTGTATGAGTGGCGTTTTGCCATCATCTTCCTCACTTGGAGCGTGAACGTCGGCACCGTGAGCCAGCGCCTCCGCCATGAGGGGCAAATTGTGCAGGCGGGACGAGCGGTGGAGCAGCGCGCCGGGGTGGAGCTCCCTGGGATCCTCGGGGTCTGATGGTACTTCCTGTTCAATTTCTACCTCACCACTGGAAGACTCCTCTGATTCCTCTTCTGGCGGACAACAGCAGAAAAAGAAGAGAAACGAGTTTCATGACTTTGAAAAAAACACTGCAGATGAATTTGCAATAAATATTCCTAACCAGCCCCTGAGAATGAACTCAATTGTAAAAGCCAGACATTTTGTACACTATGCATCCAATGTTTTGTTCTTGGAGTAAATTGACTTTATTTGACTTTCATGTTGCTAAATACCCTTTAGGTGGTCCCATAATTCCCCAAAAGAAACAAACTATGGTGAGAGTACGTCATGACTATTCC
This sequence comes from Hippocampus guttulatus, assembly GCF_054856545.1. NCBI lineage: Eukaryota > Metazoa > Chordata > Actinopteri > Syngnathiformes > Syngnathidae > Hippocampus > Hippocampus guttulatus. The sequence continues at coordinate 17,405,471 of NC_141268.1, read as the reverse complement.
AATTCACACGGGGGAATTTCCCTCTTCATGATATCACTTCGCTTAGGCTGATTCTCGGGTTGACGGTTCGCCACGGTTTTAAAAAGTCACAGTTTCAATAACTGCTCATACTATCTGTTACCAGTAATGAGCTCTTATTTATTTTATATTTTTCCAGGGCCCAATACGATTGGCTGCTTGCAAAGTTGAGTAAACGAGCCGCCTCTTTGAAGTCAACTGGAGGGGAGTCGCTTTATTTTCTCTTTCTCGGTGAGCAGAGATAGGAGGGGTGAGCAGTTACGCACAGTGGAAGAGGAGGAAGGGGGATAGCGGGAGGTTAGATGAAAGAGACACAGTTACATTTACTTCCACAGATGCCTTTAGACTAATGTGCATTGTCCTTCACACACAAAAAATAAAAATAAAACATGATGCCAGCATGTACTCGTTAGTCCCAAGGACATGAGTAGCCTGCCGGTCTGCTCTACAAATAGCTCACTGGTGACACTGTCACCTGCTATGAAGATTAGCACTCGTGTTTATATGTGAACGTACCTTCTTCTGTGACGCTGTCCACCACAGAACCAAACACCAGGATGTCGGTGCTGCCGTCAGTGCTTCCTCCCAAACCGCTGTCGCTGCTCAGGCCTGCGGGGCCAAACCACGCCAAGCCACGGACACGTTAATTATGACATAATTGTGTGCATAGCGCCATCTCTTGGGGCCCTTGAGCACCAATGTTTGTTCATCTCTGCTTTTATTCCGCCTTTACAAGGTCGAGTGATGCAAAGTGAACTTACTGCGAGGACCCGAGCCTGTGTCGAAGTAGGAGAAGAGGGAGTCCAGCTCGTCTGGACAGAAAAGGGAATCCCTGCGAAACTTGGCTGCAGCCGCTGCCAAAAGTTCACAAGAGTAATCGAGAGAGGTTGGTTCTGGAGCCGCTCATCGTCACAAAACAGCCACGAGGCTTGTTGCCCCACTGACCTGCCGAGAGATTCGCAGGCGAGGCGCTGCCAGGCTCGTAGCGATGGTATTTCCTGCGGGCTTTGTTTGGCGCCCGAACTGAGCTGTTGTGTCGCTGGCACTTCTTCACGGTCCACGGTCGCGACTTCCTTTCACCTTCCGCCAACGCCTCGCTCCCACTTATCTTCTTTAGGAAGCGCTTCTCCACATATTTGGACTTAATCCAGGCTTCTTTCTCCTGTCTGGAGTAACAAAGACACCGTAGTGCACATTTAAAAAAAAAACGTTCATTGTGACAGATAGGGAGTAAGTGAGAGCATGGCTTGTGCAAGGCTCAAACGCCGACCTTGTGCTGGACGGTCTGGGCTTTTTCACCCCGAGCTCCTCGCAGGCTCCCTCATAAATTTGATTGATCACAGTGTTGCCTAATTCACACATCAGCTGAACACAAGAGCGGGAGAGATATGCGTTACAGAATGTTCCTAAAACATTGTAAGAATCTTCAATATTATGAATCCTTGTTGTGTTTCAAATTCACATGGAAAGTTTCCAACTTTGAAAACTGATGGAATTTTGTAACCCTAAGTGGGACGAACATTAGAAACAGAAGAACGGCTGACCTTGAGTAGTTCCGGCTCCCATGAGTCAAGGGTCAGTGATCGCACTTTAGAGCAATGGACGCCGAGACTCCTGGGGGAAAAAAAAAGTTAATGAGTATTTTGAGTGAAAATGAAAGAAACGAAAGAGAGTCTGTTAAGCCCATCGGTGCAAGAATAACTTCCATTCTTCTAGTAAGACTTTCGAAACCAAAAATCTGGAGTGTGTCTGTGGCAAACACGCACACACGCAAAAAAGGATTTCAAGTTTTAGAACATATTCTATTATGTGAGAGTTCATGGGTGTTTGTCTACATATATGTGAATGGGCTGGCAACCAGTCCAGGGTGTACCCCTTCTAGCAAAAAGTCAGCTGGGGATAAACTCCAGCTCACCTGTGACCCTACCGCTCAATACTCTAGAAAATTGATTGTTTTTTATTATGATAATAATAAGTCTTGTTGTAGGAAGGTGAACCTGTGGATCCCCGAGCACTCGATGCACAGCAGCACGCCGAGGTTGATGGAGGCCCAGCAGGGAGCGCTCTGGCCACAGTCACAACACAATTCATTCCCCGGCAGGTTCTGCACCCTCTGGAGGAGTCCCTCGCCCCCTCCCCGGACTCCCTTCTCGGCCCTTTCACCCCTGTCTCTGGGCTCGCTGGCTGAATCGATGCTGCTCGTGGAGGGCGAGGCCGTGCGATCCAGACGCTATGGAGACAAGGAATCACAGTTCAAACACGACGCATCGATTTAATGAGTGTCGTTGGTAGTTAATGACTATGTGTTTCACCTAGTCATACCTCAATGTAGTAGTTGTCAGCGATGTCTTTGTAAGCTGAGGCGATGCTTGCCTGGACCGCTTGGATCCACGCCTGCCTCAGCTTCTCGGATTCAGCCTGTAGCATGCAGCTCCTACAAAGGTGATGGAAAACAACTTTTCACATGCTGCATCACTGAATTGGATAGTGCCGTTTCTTCAACAAACTGACTTTTAAGATTCGGTCACTAGGGGCATCGCTGATGATTTAGTAATTGGTTGAATCACAAAGAGTCCTTTGTTGCGCAAGTGAGAGACTTAAGACATGACAGACATTAAATTTGTGAGGCAACACGAGATGAGTCAGCAACCGCAGACAACGCTAAATTACTGTTGACAGCGACTTGCGATACAACTAATACGAGTAAGCCAATGAAGAAGAGAAATTTATATAAGTAAATGATAAGTTCTGAATCATTTTAAAGTACATTTTCTGTCCTTATTGGGCCACGTTGTACATAATTATACTTACTTGGTGGGTGAAACCACCTCGAAACAGAATCTCCTCTCGTTATCTTCACAGGGTTTGACGGAGCACAGCCTCAGGTCCTCCACGACCACAGTCAAAGAGTCCTGAGAAGAGGAGCATCACAATCACTATTTTGGTGACAAATTAGAACCGAAACTTGATCACAAAAGCTCACACTATTGAACGAGATCATTCACAAAATCCAATTGTACCTTCAGTTTCTTTTGGTAGACCAGCTGGCTGTTCTGGATGGAAAACCATCGCCTTGCAGGGAGAGGGGGCATGAAGTTAGACAATCTTTAGAACTTATAGTGAGGGAAAATCACATACGATCTCAATAATGACCGTAAAATCTACAGATAAAAATAAAGAGTTACAAAATTTGAAACACAGAACGAAGCATTATTAGACAGTTGACTGCTTCAGTATTGAAGTTACCGAACATGCGATATCAATACAGTATCTTCAGTTCAGATTCTGTGAGGCAGACAGAAATGCCTCCTTTGGCATTGCGTTTCACAAATCAAGAATTGAGGAAAATGCATGGTCGATATGGAAAATGCACGATGACACAAATCTCACGTTAATCCACATACCATCTGTCATTTGTCTATAACATTGTTGTAGGTGTACCTCTGTAGAGGAGCTAACACTCTGACAACGAGAGCACCACTGCCACCTACAGGAGTGGCTGTGCAATTACATTTTATTCTAGTAATGAGGGGGCATCACATCACGCCCCGCTATTTGAGACGGACTGCCGTACAGTACTACACTTTACCTGTTCCAGGTCTTAAAAGCATTGCTGGCTCTCTTGAAGAGGTAGCCCTCCATGACCACACCATTGGGGGCATCCACATTGAACTCCAACTTGGGGTCATCGTAGGAAAAGTCCTGTGGAGACATGTTCCTTAAAATTACAGCTGAAATATTTGGAATCAAGTTCCTGACTCATTTGTAAATGAGGAAGAGAAAAACAAAACGTGGTCATCCATTGGACGCTTAGCACAATTCAATGACGATTTCGAGAAGAGGTAAGATCATACGCGGAGTCTGTGTTTAGACAACAATTACACGCTAATTGTATATTGAGAGAGGATGTTGCGACTGTTGCGCCTATTTTCGACAGCGTCTCCATTGTGAGAGATGGGTGACTCAAATGAGGAATGAGCAATCCGTTTAGGCGGCATTTCCATTGAGCAGAGCTGAATGCGAGGCCATCTGTTTCTCAGGTTACCTTTCCACATTGCGACACAGACTCTGCGCCTATTTATTTATCTCGTCACCCTTTGAGCTTCTGTCAACACAAAGCGGCAATTCCGCAGAAAGAGGATTAAATCTGGGAGCCACTTGCTCAACGAGGTGGATGACAAAAAGACGGAAAATGAGAACGATGACAAAGATAAGGCAGCTCCAAGGTCAGGTTTTCCTTTTGTTGAGGGGATTTATTGGACCAGAAACAGTGGCGTCGCAAAAATGTTATTCTCAGTACAATGTGGCTATAGTAACAATACACTTTAAAAATCCTTTTAATGTGAAGAGAGTCCCTTCCATCACACATGCAGTTATCTCCCTCTGCATGTTCAAGACCATGTCACACAGCCTTACCGATTTAAGCCTTACTATACAGTGATTAGCCTATTTTGAGACTTGTATGACTCAGCTAAAAATGCTAAAAAGTGGACAGCATGCAGTCGACTACCTTCAGCCACTACCTTGAATGCTAAGCTTCCATTCGTTTACACTTGAGAAATGGCAGTTCAGAAATTAGTGAGGTGATTCCTTGATTGTAGAATTTAAACCTTTTGTGAGGCAACAGTTTAATTCAGTTGTGATTGTTTCTTTTACCAAACTTTTTTTTAATTACAAACAAATCAACGTGTAACTTTTTAAATGTTATTCTTTTACTATCCATCTATTTTTTAATGCACGTTTCAATCAATTCAATTTTATTTTGTGAAACCACTTGACGAAACAAAATGGAGTAAACGTGGCATCTCATTTTTTATTGCGCAATTGCAGATTCAGAAGTTGCTGGTATTTTTATTTTTTATTTTTAATAAATACAGATAAAGTTAAGATTTGAATAACCCAATGCAATGGACAGCTAGGACATAGACGGAACAAAACAAGTAAACACAGATGTACCGATATTTACCCCAAGTGCAGGTGAAGCAAGTGTCAACCGAACGAGTTTTGTAATTCTCCCACTCCCACTACGCCAAGCGAAAGGAAATAACAACTTTCCTCACCAGTGGATAGCTCAACCGTCCGAGTATCTTCATCTTTACCACACTGACATCCAACAGCATGTTCAAAACAAGTTAAATGAAATAAAATGAATGAATAAATGAATGTGGAGGAGAGAAGAGCATCTCCGCCATATCTCGCATGTCGTCAACAAGTGCAAAGCTCTCGATCGAGAATAATAGTAGGCCACTCGTGCTGTATCTCCACTACCACGTGCTGGTCTGCACGCTGCCCCGCCTTCTGCAAGTGACACGGGTGCTCATTTCCATACAGCTGTGAGGTCCTGGTGCTCCCGTGACCCCGCCGCGGCTGCCGGATAAGTGGATCAAACATTTCATCGCTCGGCCGCACCTCCCTTTGTCAAGCCTGCGGCGACATCCTCACTTTTATGGAGGAGTCGGCTTTCCATTGGCTTTCCATCTGTGGATGTGACAACTGTTCCTGCCTAATCAAGCTGACATTATGGCTCCCCCTGCACCGGCGTGGAGCCCCCGCTTCCCTCCTTAAATCAGCCGCAGACTTGAAGAACGCAGCACACAAGTGGCTCAAGGATTGCTCTCGGAGTTTGCTGATGAGCTGATCATTTGAATCCGGTGTGTCGAAGGCGGGAAGTATCGAAAACGTGCAGGACAGCATATTTGGACACCCCGGGCCTAATTAGCCTAATGGCAAAACTGCATGTCATTTTTAAGTTATTGTCACAATATCAATACAAAAAACAAAACAAAAAAAACATGCTTGCTAAAGAATTTAGTTTTTCTTTCCGTCTGTGGGTATTCTCAGAATTCTAAATCATCGAAATCCAGAAAAGTTGAATTGAGGCAACTGGACTCTTTCAAAATTAATTCAAGGCAATTATGCTACAAGGCCAGCAAGTTATTCTTGTCGCTCTTTGCAATGGTGAAGAACTGCTTTGTGGCGACTTAATTTAAACTTCAGGTGATCGCATATATTTGTATTTGTATCATTCAGTGTGCCTAACACTGCGACCTTTGAGTGGATTTTTAGCCTTTCACATGCCTAAAATTACTTTCCCTCATTTTAATCAAAACATTTTTTTTTTGCAAACTGCCTCGCATTGGCAACAAAGTTAAAAAGCTGGAAAAATGGAGGTATGGCAAATTGAGGCAACAATCCCCTGGGAGCCACAATGAAGTCACCGCTGCACAAAAGATGCCAGTGAAAGGACAGCAGGGAGGAGTTTATAACAAATGGGAGGAACAAGCAGCAAAAAAAAAAAAGGGGGGGGGGAATAGCTTGAAGGCTATATTCTTTTTGTCAGCATTCCCTCACCTGCCACCCCGTTTTCAACTGACATTGTACTTCAGCTCACTTCTTTTATACACCACATCACAAAATAATAGCTTGCATCGAGTATTCACAAAGTCGGCTGTCTCGTGGCTTCCTGCAGGTTTCGCTTTATGGGGGCCAATGTCTTACAATGGCTCATGGCGGACATTCTCTGCTGCTTTTCTTCCATTTCTTTTGGCAGATGTTTTCTCCTGTACGAGTGTTTGAGGATGTGAAAGGAATTTTTGTCGCAGGCCACATTGTGGTTGAGAGCCTTTTTCACCGTGAAACCAGATAAATGTTTCAAGGCGTCAGCGCGCACACAGCAAAATGACTAAACTTTGAAGAAAAATTGTTTGTTTGTACGCTGTTCAATTCAGTGGAGGTTGGTTTGCGATAAGACCTCAATAATATTCAACCTGAAAGCAATTTGCCACATAAAAGAATGTGGCGGGCCAGATCTGTCCCCTGGGCCTGGTGTTTGACACCTGTGTGTCATCTGGACAGAACTACTGAAAATAATGAACGTTGGTGTATTGAAAACAGGGGTAGAAAAAGTCGTGTGAAATTTGACTGTTATTTTTGAAGCCATTTCTGATTGCTTAATTATGTCTTGGCACACAACATCGTCGGCCCAGCGTATCTTTGAAACAGCCGAGTGGGCGCGTCTGGCACATGGCAACTTCTTCACAGCCCTATGAGTCACTTGGGATTGAGCCTCGTTACCTTTTCCGCACAACAAATGGCTGCATGGAAAAACCAGATTCTATTGCTCCGGCTTGCTGCATCTTCTAGACTTTAAAAAAAACAATGTTATTTCTGTTGCATTGCTCTTATCTGTGTGGTTTGTACGAGCACCAGTGGAAAAGAAAAAAAACCCATCAGACAAGGAAATGGTACGGTACTCCGATACGTAGCTGATTTAAGCGGTTAGTACAGCTCCACATTTCCTCGTATAAAAATGCCACCGGACCGTTGACTATTATTCACTTGCCCTTACACTCACCCTCACACGCATATGTGCTAATACCATCTGTTGCGTTTGGCTAGGAGAAGAAGTGGGTTACGGCTAGACTGGTGCACAGTCACATCTCTCCAATCTCCAGTGACCTCCTGTCCTCTCGTTGGTGGCCCAGTATTTACTCAGCCCAAAACCACGGACCCAAATCAGAGTCAGGCCAGATGCGCTACTACTCAGAGTAACAGTCCCATTCCGGCCTCTGACATAATCCCAATCTGTGAGGTTTATCGGGATTAGGTTTTGCATTATCGTTCACTCTGACAACTCAGCTCGAAGCGGCTCTTTCGGCGGACAATCCGATTGATCACTTGGGAAGAAAAAAAAACAATAATATTAAGAAAATCAACAATCACGCATAACAATAACTAAGCCTGTAAACCAACAACAACCAACAAGGAGGGGATTTAAGCACTGTCAAATATGCGACGAGAAATAGCATCTGTAACAAGAACTGCCACCTTTTTAGAAGAACAGCATAAAAGGAAAATACTCCCCTGACACAATGAGCTCGGTTTTCAGAGCCAGCGCATCTGCAGCTGGCAGAATCAGATTTTTTGGTGCCAGTGGAAGGCTCGCTGTGGATGTCTGCCGATTTGGCCGAATGGTCCGTGCCAAGATGGGCGTTCCACCGCAGCAAATTTGGAGGTGTGCCTGGCGGAGTGACAATTTGGTGGCGGAAAGCCATGCTAGTCTAAGACTTGGCGCAGGTTCAACCGCTGTTCTAAATAGATTTCTGTGAAGTTGGTCGATGGGGGGGGGGGGCAGGCAGACAGATACTGAGCCCCACCAACATATTTAAGTTGCCAGCCGTTATTACCAGCTCATTCTGTGTTCAATTAATACACACTTATGTTTTTAGTTGCCACATCAAAGCAAGAGCAGTGACGATGCTCTTACTCGCGTCAGGATCATGGCGATTACGCATCGAGAATGGTGCCATGATGCCATGCCGGACTGTGAGTGCACCAAATTTAAGAGGAATGAGACGATCCCCTTTGATTGATAGTGAGTGTAGTGAGCTGTAAACACTACTACAGTGGCGCAGCCCGTCCTCTGTTTGATCCGCCGGCCTGTGCTAACCTCTTTGTGGTGCAAAGTTGCGCTGCACACAGTGCACGAAATGGAGCCTAAATATCCATCCATCCATTTTCCGAACCGCTTAATCCACACTAGGGTCGCGGGGGGGTGCTGGAGCCTATCCCAGCCGTCTTCGGGCAGTAGGCGGGGGACACCCTGAATCGGTTGCCAGCCAATCGCAGGGCACACAGAGACGAACAACCATGCGCGCTCACACTCACACCTAGGGACAATTTAGTGTGTTCAATCAGCCTGCCATGCATGTTTTTTTTGGAATGTGGGAGGAAACCGGAGCACCCAGAGAAAACCCACGCAGGCCCGGGGAGAACATGCAAACTCCACACAGGGAGGCTGGAGCTGGAATTGAACCCGGTACCTCTGCACTGCAAAGTCGACGTGCTAACCACTGGACTACCGGGCCGCCCAGAGCCTAAATATGTCTTTGTAAATGAAAGCTTAGATAATTCCAGTATCTCTGAATACAGTGATGAGAAACGAGGGTGCTGTGGCACACTAGTGTGCTGTGAGAGTTCAACTTAATTTGCTGCAAACATATTTATTATCATTAATAAATCAATATTTGGCTATCAATGCAAGCAAACAACACAGGCAGAACAATTAAATGTGCTTCCACTAGACGGCAGAAGGTACAATCCACCGGCTGTCAATTATGCAACAGTTTAAGTCATGGCTTTCTGCAGCTTTGTGTTCAATTAAATATGAGACGACCATCCTTTCAGTATTCATACTGTCCATTTTGTTCCATTTTGGCTTGGTGCGATTCCATTTTTCACACATAAAATGGGTGTCTGGGCTCAACAAAAGTTGGGAAAGACTTTAATATAATATGGTCCCTATCAGTCACTTTACCGTCATTGTGAGAGTTATAGGAAATGCAGTCGGTCAAAAAATTGTCATTACAAAGACATAATTGAGTGTGTGTGTGTGTGTGTGTTGGTAGTTGTTAATCAATGCGGAACAGATTGAGTGACTGATCTATTCAGAGCAAGTTTATGGAGGGAGCCACCGAGTGATGACCATAAACCTGAATGAATGGGTTTGTTGCAGATGGTGTGTTTATGTTTGTGCTGGTGTGAGACTGCGCAAGAGAGAAACATATACACACACACACACACACACACACACACACACACACACACACACACACACACACACACACACACACACACACACACACACACACACACACACTCAACCAAAAGAGGTCGACCGGCCAAGCAGACACAGACATGCACACATGTTCGGTGAAATCCTGTTGCCAAACAATCATCATCCTAAAGAGCGTTTCATTGGAAATGTGACACAAAAGTACACATTCATCACATTGACTTATCTCAAATTCCCTCAGACACTCATGAAACGGTTGCACAAAGGTAAGCACTAAAATGTCTTATCCATCTGTCTGAAACGTCTGAAGTGATTCATGTCCCGATACACAATGGATGTGTTTAGCGTGTGGTCAAAACAAACTCACCTGCATCAGAGTCTGAAGAGGAATCGGACCGGTTGAAGGCAAAGGGAGAGAAACACACACATTGCATTAGATTACATTTCGATTTTTTTTTTACACACCGAAATGATCATTTTAAAACACTCTTGCAACTGCCATAAAGTTTGCCTGTAGTGTACCGAAGAACGAAGTGGCAGGTTTTCCACATGAATCATGTAAAATGTTCACAATGTAATGGGAGAATGTCTCGCCGAATGTTCTGAACTCCTGCTTTTATGGCGTTGTGTTGAGCACCGTTGTTGTTTGAGCTTAGACGAAGGCCAGAAGCAGCCATGTTCACCAAATCTGGCGAAGAAGCCTTCGCTTGGCAGCTACTTTGATCAGAGGGATGCGCCAAGTCAGGCAGAAAACCTACTGGTCCAACAGATGGATTATCTTTGTGAGGCATCGCAAAGAAAAGAAGGGCTTTTATTCGGCAGCCTCACCCATAAAATACATCAAACCACCACCGTGTGAGACGCTTTTCTGTTTCGAGTTGACCAATGAGTTGAAAAAGAACAAATGGGATGGAAATGCAGCACGCGGATAAATGATGAGTACTTGGCGCTTCCGAGGAAAGAGATCCAGACCAAGTTATGTCTGACGTCACTTAAGCTTATTGTTGAAGCCCTAAGTACTTCACTCATTCACCCCCAAAGACGTTTTTAAACGTCTTTTCAGGCTTGGTCCATAATTGGCTGGTACTGAATGAGTTAATAAATGTAATAATACTTGAACTGCATTTAAACACACACCTTGTGACCATATTTAACAGAAAAATCAGCAAATCGGCACGTGATTGTAAAAATTACAACAATAACAACAAATTTGATATGATGCAGCAAGGAAGTTCAGAACGTGTTCTTCTCTCACCCTTTGCTGGATGAGGGCATGCTTATGCTCCAACTCCCTCTTCTCCACTGCTGAGTCGATGACGAGTTGATCCAGCTGCACAAAGCAAGAGTAGAAGCGGAGCAAATCAGACCATGGTCCATGGAAATGGGAGCCACATTAATGGTGAAACTTGAAAGAACTAGCAGATGCTCTGACATCTGGAGGGAGCAGATTAAAACCAGTCATAGAGGCAGGCTGGCTAAACCAAAGGAGTTCTGTTTATTTGGCATGTTGGTGGTTTTCCTCACCTGGGCAGCCAACTTTTTCATGTAGGGGTCAATCTCATCCAGAATGTTGAAACCTTGTTGGAAAAGAGTGTACTGCGCACGCATGAAAGACAGCATCTGCACAGGTTGAGAAGCATTCTGTTGTCATTTCCAAAAACATGTACATTGGAGGAGTTGTACCAGTATGCTCATGTGAAACCGAGGGAGATAAATGTGAGTTTCTCACCGCATCCAGGATTTCAAACTTCTTTCTGGCCTGAAGCACATTAATCTGTCAAGAAAAGAACACAGCACTTTAATTAATGCAGCTCATTTAGTTTAATGGTTTCATTTTTTTTTTTTTTTACTACAATTAAAAAGTGCCAGAAATTCATGAAATGAGGTTGAGTAGCTGTGGAGCATTAGCGCTCCCTTGTGGACATTTTTTGTATGCCAGCGTGCATGTGGCCCACCTGCAGGACATAGTCCAGGGCAAGGTGCCTGAAGGCTTTGCGGCTGAGGACCAGAGCTTGCGTGGCCTCCTCCGCCTCATGGACCTTGTTCCTGGGGGCCTGGGCATTCTTCACCTGAGCCAGCTCCATGTCCTCTCGCACGCGATCAAACTGCTTCTTGGTATCCTTGAACTTGCGCACGTCACTTTTGGGGAAACATGGCACACTTGAGTCGTTGGAGGCTTTTCACTTTCATAAGGTGTCACCCATGCATTTTTCATATCATTTATCCTCCTTATGAAACTTAAAAGACATGGAAACGTACTATATGCATCATTTAGGCCAAGAAGGAAGCTCCGAAATAGAAAAATCCAATCTATAGAAGACTTACTCTTTAATGAAAGCATGAAGCTGCTGCTTGATTGACCTCTGAGCCTGGTCGAACAAAATCTGTGGAAAAACAAGACAGAGACATGATTCTCACACCAAGTACCACTTCAATAATAATTACTTCTCCAGGTACTATCATACTGACTAAATACAGTACAATTAACCTGTGTATCTACCTGTTGCCAGTTACAAAAAAAAGAGCGGTAGATTTGTGTTCAAATAAACTGGCCCAAACCACACGTTTATTTGTGAGTAACTTGAGACAAGACAGTCATTATTTTAGTATTCATACATTTTTTCTCTTTTTTTTTTAATGCATTGACATTTTTATCGTGTAAATCATGTTTGGGGGTTTTCCCGGTTGGTAAACACTGCAATATATTTGTACTGACTTGACGTCATGAGGGGGTACAGTACAAGCTGTAGTTTATCGGTCTACCACAAGATGGCGATCTAAACTTGTAGCCCTTGGAAGTGACGATGCATGTTTCGTGGGAGGAAACGTGAAGAAGATGAAGGCACATTGATAGACACGGGAGAGTTCAAACATATGTAAGGAGTGTCTGTGCAAGCGGTTCAGACGAGTAACAGACAGTTGTTTGCATCACACTAAGGTGTTTCCCTTATGTTTACGCTGAATGAAGGAGCAAAAGATTTAATGGCGAGCCTCTCAGGATAAAGCAGTGCAGTTATTCACATCTACAAGAACAAGCATATCGTTGAAGTAATACTGTACTCCCATGACAGTGCCGATCACACCAAGGCATTCTTATCTTAAAAGGTGCACTTTTATTGGATTCCATTACATTGCGCAAGTGTACTTAGTATTGCGGCTGGTGAATTTATGTCTTAATACCAATACTACTCACTGTTAGATTTAGTGGAATTACACATCACATTCGTGGACAAGATCGGCACAATATCATTAGAAATGCTGATTACAGGGCGGCCCGGTAGTCCAGTGGTTAGCACGTCGACTTCACAGTGCAGAGGTACCGGGTTCGATTCCAGCTCCGGCCTCCCTGTGTGGAGTTTGCATGTTCTCCCCGGGCCTGCGTGGGTTTTCTCCGGGTGCTCCGGTTTCCTCCCACATTCCAAAAACATGCATGGCAGGCTGATTGAACGCTCTAAATTGTCCCTAGGTGTGAATGTGAGTGTGGATGGTTGTTCGTCTCTGTGTGCCCTGCGATTGGCTGGCAACCGATTCGGGGTGTCCCCTGCCTACTGCCCGAAGACAGCTGGGATAGGCTCCAGCACCCCCCGCGACCCTAGTGAGGATCAAGCGGTTCGGACAATGAATGAATGCTGATTACAGTTTAGTCCTCATGAAAAATCAAAACACTAACCTTGATAACTGCAGAGAGAAATGTTGCAAATGGTGGGAAAACAGCATTACTGGGTGACTGTTGCAATGGACAACCCCAGTCAACAAGCTAAGCTTTATGTGTTGGGGCGGTTCGAAGCGCTTGACAAAACAACCTCTGTTTACCAAATAAGATCCAATTTTACGTGTTGTCCTGGATCGCTTGTGTTTACTTCAAATGTCTCTTCCTGTTTTTCTTACGGAGGTCAGCAAATAGGTTGTTATTCTATTGTCTGGCAATATAAATTCAAGCGAGAGGACGATTAGTACCGTGATGGGAATGCTTGGTACTTTCCACAGTGGTGAGGTTGCCAGCCCACTCAGAAATCTAAAGCAGCTCCATCGGGCCACTAATCCAAAAGTTCCACCCAAACCTGTTTTGGATTATGGTGTCCTGCTGGGCGTGACCCCCACATATCGTCATGTGAATTCGCGTTGACTCAAAACACTCGTGTCACGTTCAGAGACCCTCCCTGCTTATTTCTGCGGACGACAGGCAGCGGTCCAAGGATACGCAACAGCTGCTGACAAGCATATACCATCTGTTCAAATAGACAAATGAGTAGAATTCATAAAGTTGTTTTTTGGGGGGGGGGTGGCAATAACTATGAAAATTCAGTCAGTTCCTCAACTTCTACAAAAAAAGGGCAAAAAGGATCAACCACAAAGTCGGCCATCTGGATTGTACTTAGTCACTCATCTTTGCAGTAAAAAAAATAAAATTAAAAAATTAAAACACAGTGAAGTTAAATCCAAACAGTATAGATCACCCTAGCGGGTTAATAATATGTTACCACAAAATATTGAAAAATATGCTTTCAAGATAGATTTGACAAACAACCCGTTTCACGCTTAAACTAAAGTTTGACTATTCATCGGATATCTACAACACATATTGAGTCTAGCTGTTACATGTTAACTAAGAGGGCGTGCCGTAGCGTGATTCGAGGGTCTTGAAAACGACGATCAGCGTATTTATGACACCACCAACCCCATTAAATCCAATGTTACAGCAAACAGAAAGAGCGATTAAATCTAACTGAGCTGATGGATCCTCTTGTGTTCAGCGCACATTGAGTTGATTTGAAAAGCCTAGAGAGGTCAAACTGGATTGACCCTTAGGGAGCAAAGGAAATTGAGTCAAAGAGAAGAGAGATACAGTGGGACAAATGTAAGACAATCGTTTATTGTCATTGTTATTTGTCTACTTACGGAAGTTTGGGTTTTTGAGTTGAGCTAGCAACACTACGCTAAAATCAGAAGCTCCCAAGGACAGAACATTGTCACTAATTCAAGAGGTAACAAAGAGCACACGAGATGCGGAAGTGCATTAGTAAATGAGAAGAAAAAAAGCAGAAGATAAAAGCCTCCCGCAGGTTTAAAACATCAAAAAAAGGGAAGCTCGTGAATGCAAGTAGCCGTATGCCGAGCCACATACAAGGCACTGTCATTGTTATCAACAATTCAGACGAATCGGCATATCTGGTTCCTATCCTATCCACTGCAACGTTTGTCGGGCATGTTAATTCCGCATATTATCAATGTCAACACCAGAGGATGATGACAATCTGTCATCTAAGTAATTCTTGTAACTGCATTTTCAATGGTAAATGGGCTTTACACTGTTACCACATTCACCTACTGATGACGCAGCATCAGGAGCAACTGGGGGTTCAGCATCTTGCCCAAGGACGCTTGGGACATGGTGGCAATAGCCGGAGATCAAGCCACCAACCTGCGGTTTGGGAAACCACCACTCTACCACTGAGCCATGCCGCCCCATACGCAAGAAATAGGTAACACAATTCCCACAAAGACATATTTCTTCCATCCTGACCCCTGAGTCATGCCAAAAAGTCCAGAATATGATTGTGTGCATGTGTTTTAAAGCATGTGTGTGCAATAGTTACATTTTAGTTATTTTACACAACGAGCGAAACATGTGGTTTGAATCAGACACATGTGCACACACATCCACTGTCACTGAATAATGTCACAACTCCAACTCTGTGTGTGTTTGTGTGTGTGTACATAAAGTGTTTTAAGCGGAAGTGGATGTCTCTGTACTGGCTGCCCTTTTGGGGGATAGGAGACAAAACGCTGCTTCATGTTGATCATTCCGACTTTGGGTGCAATATTATATGAATGTTGAGAGTAGGGCTTAGTATACGGCTGAAGCGTGTTGAATTTGAAATTCAGTTCTCACCATATGGTAGTTGACGATCTCCTGGAGGCTTTCGCCACATTTCTCAAGGCAATCCTGCATACACAAGCACATTCCCGCATTTTAATGTACAGTATACGAAGCAAGTAACTGATTTAAGGCTCACGGCAGCGATAAGGCTAAAGTCATCGAAGCACCCCCGACCCTCCAAATGTTTTCCTAAAACGCAGGCGGCGTTTTTCAGCCGTGTAAGCACGAACATCTCCCGTCCGTATGCGGTTGCGTGTCACGCTTACGACAGCTGGACGGCTCCTTGTCTAGACAATATTGTTTATGGAGCTCTGCTTGTTTGATTCATGTGGGGAACCGCCGGAATGTCCTGTTTGAGTCAGATAGATGAGAAGGTGACCCCGACCTACATTCGTAGTTTGTATGTTTGCGTGTGTCCGACATGGCGACAGAAGCGACGTGTGCTCACTCACCGATACCATCTCTTCTTTCTTGCACTGCTGAGACAGGTCCTTGATGCCGTTGACAAAGAGCTTGTTGGCGCTGACGTAGGCCCTGCCGGCCTCGATCATCCCGCTGCACAGCTTCACCAGCTGAAGGGAGCAGATCCAAAAGTGGACAAAAAAAAAAAAACAACACCAAGGATGCGTTCTATTTAATTTAAAAATTCCCCGCTTTACACAATGCGACACAGGGATGATAATAATAGTCACACTGGTTACATAAATCAAACAAAGCTTAGGTAGACTGGCAGTTACAAAGAAAACACACACCTGTGTTGTGGCCAGCGCAGACAAAGACTCTGGCGCAACCCAAATCACATAGTGTCACTGTTGGCCAGCATTTCATTTATTCCTTTTTTTTTCTCACAAATCTAGATGATTGGTCGAGAACACAGGTGTCAAACTCAAGGCCCTCGGGCCAGATCCGGCCCACCACATCATTTCATGTGGCCCCCCGAAAGAAGATCATGCGTGTCAAATGGCATGATCCTTGCTAAAAACATGTCAAATTGTGATGTGTAATAAATGAAATTGAGATTTTGAATCATTTTGTTACCTATAAAATTAAGAATGTGATAATAAAATTAAACGTTTTTGTGGTTTCACTGTCATAACGGCCCTCCGAGCGAACACGTAACTAAAAAGTGGCCCGCGACAAAAATGAGTTTGACATCCCTGGTCCAGAATGTTATGTTTTCAATCCACACATGGGTATGTTATTTGTTTTCAAGCAATTGACTCAAGATGGCGCTATTACATACAAGGGGTGCCGACATCAACTGGTTTGCGCAGTGGTGCAAGAATACATCGTCACATGGCACAACTGAATCCTTTTTCTTCCAGGTACCGGCATATATTTAGATTACACACAAATTTCACACGAATGGCATTTTTAGACCGTTGCACAATAGTGAGGGATGATCGCCTTAAGTGTAAACAGTCCATGCTCAACATCCTGCACATTCCATCTAACATTCTTTGAAGGCACTCACTTGTGCTTGTCATTTGAAAGACGGAGACTGGCCAAAGAAACACTCCTAAATATTTACAAGCGTACTGGGTCACTCAAGTTGTTTCTTTGCCAACTCATTTTTTTCACTCAAAAGTGGGTTTTTTTTTTCTTCATTTGTGGAATTCACATCCGGCAAACTGAACACATAGTATTAGTTACTTTATCTAGATTGTTTGGTTTTAATAATATACTGCTCAGAAAAAAAGGGAACAATTAAACAGCACAACGTAACTCCAAGTGTCCCCTTTATTTATTTATTTTGTTTGGGAGCAGTTTGTTTTCACTTTTTTAACTCCCTAATTATTAAAATGTTATGGCTGAACAAAAGTAAAACTGAATTGGTGTTACTCGTTGACTATGATTTATTTCTTCAAGCAACGGAAGGCATTACACGTACTCATTTAAGCGCGGTGATGTCACTTTTGACAAATAACAGAAATAATGTCATGGGGTTTTTTTTGTTGGTTTTATTTGAAGGGGGTTGGAGAGGCAAAACAAAAAAAAGCAACCCTCTCAACAAAAGCTGTCGATTAGGTAATTCCAGACTAGGAATTCAGGCAGTAAAGTAACTCAGCAAAATTTTCCCATCACATGCTAAGTCGCAAAGAAGTGAGCCGTCTTTGAGGGTGTAAACATGTAAATTATGGGGTGCAGACAGCTCAAGAGTGCTGTGTGAAAACGATGCATTCCCACTTTGCGGATAATATGACGCGGCAGAATGGCACCGTCTACAGCACTTGGAAAGAGTGCGTTGCCGGGAACTTGAAATCTATGCAGAAGAGGGAGTCAATAAAACCTTTTAATCATCTCATGTAGTGCAAAAGCTCGTCAGCATCAGGCAATGCCTAATGTGCTGTAGTTTCGTGGCTGCTCACAGAGAAGTAAGCAATGGCCGGTCACGGAATTACTGGTAAGATACTATGTAAGTCGGAATGCCTAATTAGCCCTTACATGTATATACATAAGCCAAGTGAGCATCAGACATAATGCATTAAAATTAAATGTACATTGGTCGTTGCTTATGTCTGAATCCACACAACAGCGATTCCTGGCCTGCTCTTTCACAACATATCTGTCAGTGAGGTGGCTGACGGGAGGCAAGTGATCTCATCGTGTGCTGCACTGAGCCCCCGGGGTCTGAGCATGGCCATTACAGGCACATATATGTGTCAGCTTGTCAACAAATGGGCCGAAAGAACCACAGGGGCTCCACTTGGGAATCGCATTGCTACATCTGCTCAAATAAGACCAAATAGGTTGGGTTAATTGACCGGAAAAAAAAAAAAGGCATACAGTGAACCCCTGGGTATTTGCTGTTTATTGTTCGCCAATTCTCCTATTTGTGATTTTTTCTGGAACCTATCCACTGTCATTCAAGAATTTTTTTAAACTCATCTATTTGCTGATTCTGCGATCAGGTCAAAGCCTTGTCTTAAATAACAGCAGTGCTTTGGTGACATATGGCGGCATCCATATGCAATTACAAAGCTTTAATGGGCGGGCAGTTACTCACAGATTTGGCGTTTCGTGACAGGGCTTGCCCCCCACTGCGCGAACAGAACATTGCCCAAAAACTAGAGGCTGATCGTTCTTGAGGAGCACGATTGAGAACTTCCGTAAGACTTAAAGGATCACGGGACAAGTTTGTAAGAGAATCACTGCTGTGCTTTAAATACAAAGTACATGTTGCAAAGAAAGGCAGCACGGTGGACCGAGTGGTTAGCGCGGCGGTGAGAGTTCTACAGTTCAGGATTTCTCCATTCATGAAGACTCTAAAGCAGGGTGTCAAACTCGTTTTTTTTGTCGCGTGCCACTTCGGAGTTATGGCTTCCCTCAGAAACTGGTGCAAAATCTCAACGTTATTTATTACCCACGACAATTTGACATTTCGGTACAGATTTCAGCAAGAATCATGATAGTTGACACACATGATTTACTCCCGCGGGCCACATAAAATGAGGTGGGGGGCCGGAACTGGCCCCTGGGCCTTGACTTTGACACCTGTGCTCTAAAGTGTCCACAGGTATAAATGAGGGTGTGAAGTGTTGTTCATCGATAGTATATGTGTATATTTTTCTCATTTCAATTTTTGTGCTGTCAGAATACCGCCTGAGGCAGTGTGAGGACATCCCGTCAAACCAGTGCGAGGACCTCCTGCTGCCAGAACAAATGACCGGAATGGAACCCCCCCACCCCCCCACCCCTGCCCCCCAGGGGTGACTCAGATCATCATTCAAAGTTCAACAGAAGGTCCCAAGGTACTTGGGAGGGTAATTTTTGTGAGTGGGCGGATGGGAATGTGTGACCCACCAGCCTGCTAATTTAATTGCAGAACCATTGATGACCCTGAGGTTAACTGCACACTTTATCTCAAAGACCAAATTCAAAGTCGGGACTCAAAAGAACTGCGACACTATATAATGGTCCAACTCGAGAGGGATCGAATGAATTAAGATGTTTGGTCGTCAACTCTCATGTGCTTAAAGTTCAGCTTAAGTTAATAAAAAAATAACTAAAATGGTGGTGGGTGAGAACAGAGATTCGTCTTGCTAGCTTCCGCTTTTCTGGCTGCCGCTCGTCTTAAAAAAGTCATACCAGCGGCCGGACCTTTGGCTGCTCCACAGAGCAAGAGAGTGTGTATTTTACACCATAATGCTGTAGTTTGTCATTATTTAAACACAAATAAGAGATTAATAAAGTTACGTTCCTCTGTTGACAAATCATAGCGCAAAATATGGCATCATACTAAATTGCCATGAGAACACACTCAGGATGTAATGTAGTTAATAGATTCTGACTCAGAAAAATGTCTTTGCTTATCTAAAAGAGGCATTACCTCAGCTCGGAGACACCCAGGGGACAATTAGCCGCGTACATTCACTTTACATCGAGCACTATATTATATTAATCGAGCAAGACAATCATGCACGAGGACATGTCCTCTGCATGTCAAGTTTGCTTTTAAACAATCCGACAATTATTTATGACGATGGCTACACATCTATATATTAATAAACATTCTATTCTGGCATATTGTCAAATCACTGACACGGACAGAAAATGGCAACAGAGTAATAACGGGTGACTGCGAATGATTCTATGCTGCACTCGGTGTTGTTTGGCTATGCACGAGCCAATTGGACGGAGCAGCGCACATCTGGTTTTAATCGCCTGATACAAAGAAAAGCAATTAGAGCTCACACATCATCTAAGCACTGATGGCAGTTTTTCAGGGGAACATTAGGATTCAGTCACACAAAAACATATTTGTTTTAGTAATCCGGTACAGTGGAGGGGGAAAAAAAAAAGAAGTCATACCTTGTCCAGCTTTGCCTCGATCTCCACCACGTCTGTCTCCACATCATCAATGCCGGCCCTAAGACAAGAATAAACAAAAGTTTGTGAAATAATGATAGACTTGCGCACACACGCACACACGTGTTTTGTTTTTTTGTCAAACGATCAAAGTCTCTTAGGCGGTCAAACCTCAAAATGTGACATTCCAAATGTGTTTGAGTGATCAATTAATGGATCAAGAGCTGTCTATGTACACACAAAAAGAAATTGTGTGTTGAATTGACTGAATTTATGGTGAAGCTGCCCGATGACGGCGCCGTTTGCTGTTTTAGCCAACCTCGTAGCGTCGACAGTATTTCAACCCGGTTGCAACCAGACACCATCCATTACAGTTGCGCAGACTTGCGCGTTAATCCCAATGATGACGATAAGTGGCCATGGCCCAGCTGTAAAATCAATGAATGACATCATGCGGAATTAAAGATCCTCGTTTCGGCGCTCATAAAGTAAACACAACGGCAGCAGGAACAGGAACGGGGGTTTTCATTCGGAGTCAGCATCTAGTATTTCATGGATGAAAGCACCTCAGAATGCAACAAGTCAGAAAACATTCCGATTTTTGTCTAACGCATGCAAACATCAAAAAGGTCTCCAGAAAAAAATCTAGAAAGTAAAAATATCAGCATTATTCAAGATGTGCTAGGATTTATGTGAATTCCTCAATGGCAACATCTGCAGGAGCTTATTTGGATTGGATCCAGCCAGAGTTCAGCGTCACACCCCGCACGGGCTGCTGGAACGAGCCCCTCATATCACCAGACCCTTCAAGGATGGCGATGACCTCATCATTAAATGGCAAAGCCAGCCTCGTCTGCGACACGATCGCACCGGGGTTACACCCTGATTGCGGAGCTGACCTGCGGAACTGGAAAAAGAACACACTCGACCGCACTCGTCGCCGTTCCAATTTCAAGTTCGCTTCAATGTCTCGCTCTAATTCGGAACGATTCCAGAACAAAAAAGCTGGAATGCTCGCACACCTGCTCCAGAGAGGAACACTCACAGAGTTCCTTTTTGTTCCCGGACTTTTCAATTAATCGCTTGGCGATGCACAGGCACACTCAGCGAGAAAACAAATGTGTTTATCCAATTTGCCTCAGAACAACATGCTCCTACCACAGCGGGGCGAGCATGTGTGTGGTCTGCGCAGGAGGTCCGTTTTGTGTGTGTGTGTGTCAGTCTGTGCACGTTTTTACACTTGACTACTGTTGCGGATATGCACAGTCTACCATCAAACCAACCCTCACTTGCGGCTCTTCACTCAAGCAGGGAATCAAACACATCTGCGTGGTGTTCCGTTATAGCTCGCAGTAGACACGTCCAATGTCAAACAGCTATTCGGTGTGGGGGTCCATAATCTCATTAAATCAAGTATCACGCATGCCGCACTGGCAATGAGACGTGCGCTGGAGGTGGCGGCCAATAGCTTGAAAGACGAGGCGGATGCAGGCATCCTTCAATGTGGTTTGGGTTCCAGCTCCAATTTAACCGTTACGGAATCGAACCCTGCACCTCCGCACCGTGAGGCGGACGTGTGATCCACCGCGCCGCCCCACGAGAGACTTGAGGGATTTAAATCAGGAGAACAAATAACTCTCCAGCATGATCATGAATGATGCTAAAATAGAATGGGGTGGACCAATATCAAAATAGTTTCTACAGAGGTAATAATGGTCAGTTTAAACGCCCCCCCCCCCTCTGCTTTAATACATGTGATGCTCCAGTTACTTCTGAATAAATGTAGAGTGGCTTTCAGAGCAAAAGCCTCGAAGCAATTCAGCATTGACCAAAATAGAACTCGGGATTGGCAGAAACAAATTGAAAATTACGATGTGGTGTGAAAGAAAATGACAGACAGAGGATTTAAGATAAGCAGTTTTTAATTATTTTTGTGACTAAGCATATTTTGAAATATATCTTTTTTCAAAGCATCATCATTTATTTGTGTGGAAACATATATGCCTCAATAGATCCATTTCCTATGCTGATGATTGTGTTCAGGGTGTTGGGAGCTAAAGCCTGTTACTGCTTACTTCAGGTATCTTTTTTTTTTGTAAACTTTTGGGGTCATCAACAATAATGTGATTTTTTTTTTCAGCACATTTTTTTTTCAACAAACAAAAATAAATGATTAAAAATAGAACTCACCATTATGCTGAATGTAGTTGTTAGCGGTTAGAAGGAGCCATTCACGTTTTACTCTTCAACGAGCTAGCCGGTCACGAGTTTCATAGCTTTGCATATTTTAAGACAGGACAACTATAATCAGACTCTCAAAATTTTAAAAACTATTTTTTTTAAAATTGCTGTTTCTATTTCACTTTGAAGAGGCTTGCATGTTTTGCAAGTGACCATGCTACCAGTCTCATTTTTACTAAAATATTATCGTCCACTGACGACAGCAGTCGGGCAAGTCGTGAGTCCTCTGCCAATTGACCAATCAGAAGACGAGATGCCAAGATTGCGTGATGAGCACTTCCTTGACTTGTAGCTTCAAACTCATCAACTAGTTGGCTAATCGGTTCTACTCTGACCCTGAACTTGTCGCTTGTCAACCTTACAGCATATATAGAAAAACAACCATTCATACTCAATGTTCACGCTGTCGCCATCAGCGTGTGGACGGACTGTATAAGGAATAAACTAAAGCTTTTAAGAACGATGATGCAGCTAACCAGCCCAGTCAGAATGGGGGGGGGGGCACATGCTTGTTGCCATTGGTAACATACAGTAGAAGGTCTAACATTATCAGCAATAGGGGAGGGGAGCTTCATGTGCCCTCGCGCCACATGCACACTCATCAGACCCAACAACCATTCATAGTCTATTCTGGTCCTGTCACTCTGTGTGTGTCCATGACCCTTGCGTGGAGATCTTCCTGCATCTCTTCACATTAGTGTAACCACGTGCGCACACACACACACACACACACACATACACAGAGCATATCTTGCCGTCTACACACCGAGTCCGCTGTGTCTTGCAGACTCGATGTGTCACACGGCATCCTATCCACATGAGCGTCAGATCAAGGGCGAGAGAGACAGGGGGGGCCAGGAACAACAGGGCCTCTGATACCAGTCGAGCTTGGACCCGGCGGCAAAAATACTCGCATGCAGCAGGGCATCAGCCATGAATGAGATGAAATGGTTTGTGTCTGTTACACATTGACGGACTGGACGCATGATAAAACAAAGAGACAAAAAAAAAAAACACTTAGTCCAAACAGAAATGCAGCATTTCCATCTGGCTTCAAACAAATCCAGCAGTGCATATGCATATATTTGTTTAGTGATAAAGCTTGGTGTGTTCCCAACAGTTGGATATATTTAATCCCTACATTTTTAATCTGTCAGTATTTGTGATCTGACTCAGCAGATCAAGCTATGATGGGCAATGACCCATTTTATTTGTTTATTTATTTGACAGACATCAGGTGGATGAGAGCACTTGCTATTACCCCCGTATACAGGCACAAAAATGGTTCACGAGCACAATATGACAGATGAGGCCCACACAAGACCCACAATATAGAATTTCTTGACGTCTCCAATGTTTTCATGTCTCAGAGGATCAATGAACTGTAAGATTTTAGAAAGACGACTGCCGGGCTGGTAGAACTGATGAAGAAAAAAAAAACCAACTGAAAAATACAAACTTTTGCAAGCAGTTGGTGATAGAGTGTTTTATTTTCATGAAGTGTCATTTTTCGAGACCAAAAAAAAACAGTCTCTCTCTCACACCCCCCCCCCCACACACACACATCTCATTTATAATTACACACTTTCATCCACCCACAAGTTCAGCCTGCACACGCGTGAAAATATCCCCTTCTCGGAATTCCAAGTAGGGAGGCAACCATAGCAACCGTTCATTGACCCAAATCACCATGGCAACAGGCATCGGCATTACTCACGCCTTTTTTAAACTGACCAATTTCCTCTTTGTCTGACATGATTGTTCTTGAGCATCTCCTCGCCACTCCCCGTAGCTTGCATTTATATTCAGTTTAAAAAAATGTGTTTTAATCCAGTGACAGGATGGCTTTTATGGGCAGGTTTGCGTCACATCACTTTTTGCATCTTCTCGTGCGCACGTGTTAAGGCTGCAGACACAGCGGGGTTTGTGAGCACACGTGCGAGTCTGTCTACGAGATGACAATGAAACAGAACAGGAAACTCATTTGTGCATTTAATTGGACAATTTGCGAGGTCAGCGCACAATCGCCACACCATTAAAGAGCACACAAAACGAGCTCAGTCTCCATCGAAAAGAGCCTTGAAATAAAGGATCCTCACATTTGAAACACACACCCGCCCAAACACGCTGCCTTTCGACACCAATTGCGAGTTAAGGCAAACACTGGTATCTTTTGCGAGGCTTACAAAGATGCCTTCACTGCTCCCCCTCTGCCCCGGCCCCACCCCCAACCCTTCCTCCAAACACACAACAAGCATCACAGTCTTTCCAAGGAAAAACATTTAACTGTTCCGACATCTGAGGATGATAGTTGTGTGTCATGTGATTTTAATACATGTCATGATGGGCGAGACTGGTGATCCACGAGGATCTCCAAAGTCCATGCATTCTCGATATTGCTAGCCTAGAATGAATAAACACACATTTCAATATGGTGTGGGAGGGGGAAAAAAATTTAATTATCTTTGATGGTGCTATTTTGGAGGTTGAGCTCCCAAAGAATAAATTCAAGTACATTTTGTGGGAATGCTCGGTCATTAAAAATTGCATTGAAATAACCAGATCAATCAAATAAAAAAAAGATTTGAATCACCGCTTCACTTTCAACCTTTGAAACGAACGCACTGAAACATATGACCGGTCAATGGTTAATTTATGAACGCCTCGAATGATGCGGTGACAGGATAGAACAAAAGAATCACCGCAAACACAGAGCTAAGTGAGAAGATGGCTCCTCTGCTGTTCCCTGTTGCACTTTCTATGAACTCAATGCATGTATAAATATTTCTGGCAGAGAACATCAGGGATGTGGAAACGTCATTATATCATTCCAGAGAACAGGCCGGCAGGAAGCGTGCTGGAAGGCCTCGGAGCGTGAAGCGGGCAGAAATGATCTCTCTCGAACATAATCTGGTGGCATCTCAAACCAGGTGGCACTTCCTTTTGTTGAAAAGTGCAACATTTGGCTCGCTCTTTTGCGCCAGGGCAGGAGGGCAACGGTTTAACCGGGGAAAAGCCCTACGTTGACTTCCATTATGTGTGCTGTCAACACGTGAGTCCGAAAAAGACACCGGGGAGTCATGAAATGACAGTAAAAATGATCTGAACAACAAAACGCTCCAAAGTGCATCCAAGCATGCGTCCTTCACTTCCAGATGCTTCCCAAATGTGCGGTAACGGAACCATGTAGTCCGTTTATGTTGAAATAACAACATCAATATTATTTTGATGGGATACTGGGAAACGAGGGCGTCATTGCAACGGTAAGCCACAATCCCCTACTTCGGTCAGCTATTATATACGATTGGTGGACCAACTAGGACATGTTGCATGAGTGCCAGCGTCTGTGCTCACCGTCCCTTGACACGCACCAAAACACTCAAACGTCGTGATGATTAGCATAGGAAAATGGATCTCGACTAGTGACTGGCACAAAAATCAACGAGTCAATTGCTTCTTTTGAATTTTGTGTGGCTTTTGTTGATTTACTGGATCATCACTTTAAGTTAAAGCCAAGTTAGGCCAACAGCAATCTTCAGTTGTCCGTCCAAAAAGCGGTTGTGCAGACAGTGGCATCAAACAGAAGTTTAGAGCATTGATTTTGTTTTCTATAACTTTATATGACTTGTACGGAGAATAACATGGCCGCACCGCCTGAAGTCTTTCAGTCTGTTGTTCTGTTGTGCTGCTTCCCCTTGTTCTTGAGCACAGCATAGCATCTTATGTTTAATGCAAATCCATCCATTTTCTACCCCGCTTGTTTGTATCGACTTTGGTGAGAGGCAGCGTACAGTCTGTACAGTCGTCAGTCAAACGCAGGGAACATATAGACGAACAGCTATTCATAGTTTTTTTAATATGGGGGAGTAGCGTAAACCCACACAAGAACAGGAAGAACATGCAGGCCACCATGCTAACCGCTGTTCATCGTGCTACCGTTGAACACATCTAGTATACAGTAAGATGGCACACAATATTCTTAGAATAAATAGTGGACTGACAGTTTCTATCCGACAAACATTTTAGAACCAAGGCTGCAAATGGCTGACAAGCGGTCCATGGTGAACCCCGCCTCACGCCCAAAGTAAGCTAGGTTAGGCACCCGCTCATCGGCGACCCTAATGACAATCGCCCAACCGAAAATTGACGGCTGACTATAAAGAAAGATTTGCCAATTCGTTGAATATTAATTTCCCCTTGATATACCCGCGACATTTTCCCAAATGCACATTGCTAGTTTCAACCAGTTTTGATGTCACAGCTGTGGCCCAGGCGGAGCAGAAACTTCTGACGTTCAACCACAACGAGCTCAAGGGCTTGATCATGTTGGGTCACGCTGCACTCACACACCCAGAGGAATGTGTGGCTCTACATCTTTGCTCACCACACACTGTAAACGACTGCCCACGTCTCTGTTAAGAGGAAATGCGAAAAAACGAACGATACAGAACTATGAATGTGACTCTGATAGACCGGAGTCATATCACAGAGATCATCAAAATGACTCGGCACAACCGGTTGTTGGTCAAAGAAGAAGAGCATGACATCGGCTACGACAAGTTGAGACCAGCACTGTGGTACACCCGCTAGACAGTATTACTCATGCTTTGACATTTGGACATTAAAAAAAAGAAAACAAAATAAAAATAGAACTCGGTCAAGTTCATTTTCTCCAAGGTCAAGGAAATGTTATCAAGACGAAAAAAAAAAATTTTATAATGTGATGTGATAGGCTCCAGCACGCCCGCGACCCTTGTGAGGATAAGCAGTTTGGAAAATGGATGAATGGTTGCATCTGAGATCAAAAACACTCCAAAAAATGTCATATACATTTATATCTCCTTCTGAAATGTTTAAGTACAACTAATATACCAAAAAAATGTCTGATGGAGTAGAGTGCTTTAGAAAATGTAGTTCAACACTAGCTGAATGTCAAAGGCCCACCTCTTTGACCTTCACTGCCCCCCCAACTGAGCATAAGTCCAAATGCACACTGACGCAGGCGGCATGAGAATTGAAGAGGAAGGAGAAGACCCCCTGTGGCGTGTACTGTACGCTCCCGTTCCCAGCCATAAGTCACTTCTGTGCTCTTAGCGTCCATCCCGCCTACAGCCAGCTGACGGTATCTAATCGCAAGAGCCGTGGGCTGTGTTTGGCTGGGATGGAACCTCACAAGAAGACAAACAAGTCCGGACATTGACAGAAAACTCAAACGAGTAGCCTGTAACAACAAAATGTATCAAGCTTTAGGCATCAATCATCACGTCTTTCAACAAATGGGAAATAAGATTTGAGATTGCTGATATAATGACTGGCCACATCATTAGGCACACACAGTCTAATGAGCTGTACGAAAAAAATAAATAAATTGTCTATGGCATGATAATAATGATCAGTTGTTTGTTTATTGAATATATAAAATATACAATACTGCAACAAGTTGTGATGAACAATGTGAGAGATTTATTCATTAAACCATTTTTATTGTTGGCGTTGTAGTTTATAGTGGTGTAAAACTGTATATTCTTGCCAATGTGGAGACCTCAGTCCTGTGTCTTTTTCCTATTAGATTTTTTTTTTCTCCGTTCCACACAAAATGTTCACACCACACAGTGTTGATGCCAAATTGATGACCAAACCATCTCTGTATTACACCCCCGCATGCCCTCAGGAGAAAGCCAGGGAAGAGAAAATAGAATTCCGAAAGCAACGTGGAGCTGCCTGCACAGAAAAAGAAAACCAAAACGTCACAGCTGTCAGTTGGATAACTGAGTGGTGGTGATCAAGTGCAGGAGTTTGGAATTACGCCACCACTGCAAAGCATCAGTTCGTACCCATAATGCTAACGTACAGGAAGTACAAGGTTCTCATTTTACACAACTGTCTATAGGCACAATACAAGGAGTTACCCAGTCCTTATCCCATTTCATTTCTAAAACGTCAGAACATGTTTGTGAGCCTTAGTATAACAATGTTCACTTACAAAAAGGAAAACTTGCAGTTTTATCTTGTTGTATACTTTTAGAATCAAGTATTCTACCACAAATAAATGAAAGCAAAAATCTACTTTCATGATCAAAAATGTACAAGTGAGTTGCAGGTATCATTTTTATCCATTGGGGTTTGCCATTTCACACAGTTCACTGTAGTATCAGTGACTTTTTCGTGTGCGTGGCTTCAAAAGGCAGGGTGAGTGACATGGGTGTCAGAGAAGGACTGTGTAGAGTTGGCTAAATATTAACTGGCTAACCTTTTAGCTAGTCTGCGCGGTAAGTGACTCGGCATGAGAAGTAGGCATCGGAAGCTCGTAAATGAATGTGCTAATTGTGTGTTTGTTTTCTTGCCGTTTTCTGATACAGCAATTGAAATTGTACAGACAGTGACCGCTTGCGGGGGCATTACAATACTTTCGAACTAGCTATGGTAGGCTACATCAACTTAGCTAACATGGATATCCTATCGTCTGCATTGGCGATTGTAGACATCCAGATGTGGCACATTTTTGACTTCATCTTTTTTTAAGTGTGAAATGACATCAAAATTGGGCATTTCCTGTACTTTCCAGACTTTTTCCTCCTGCCGACATCATGCCAACTTATTTCTTCACGGAGTGATGCTTGTGTCGCATGACTTGCCGATGCCGTGGGCATAATCTGAATGAAAATGGGAGCAGCCGCTTCAATGGCTGGTTTATTCATCACAAAACCGAGTTTAAAGCGGAAATGACGCATTTCCTCTTACATTAAAACAGTTTATATGACGAATGAGGATATGTTTAAGCGGTCACCTGATAAATGTTCGACTGATATTTAAAAAAAAAAAAAACTACGCTACAAACACATCTCCTTATCTGTGTGTCGTGAGGAAGGAAATGGAATCTGCTGAAGGGGCCACACAGAATGGCTGCACACAAAGCACACAAATCTTGTCCGCATAAACATTTACACTAAAACAGCAGTTCGCATTGCCTCTTTGAATGGAGGATGTTCCATTTGGGTCAGCCTGATTTGCCAATTCATCCCGAGCAAAGTACCTCCCGTGACACCGAGGATAAGGTTTTCCGGTCGTTGAGAAGATCCTTTTACAGCTGAAGACAAAGAATAGATTTTCACTTCTGAGGACAGAACTCATGTCCATTTGAGTTTCAGAATGCCATCAAGATTCATGAACAGACTATAAGAATTGGGACACCTGGCCCATATTCAGATGGAGCGTTAATAATTCCTTCATAATTCCTAAATGGCAGAGAAAATGGATTCTCGTCAAATAGCATAACCAATACGGTAACGCATAATGTTTCTGATATATTCAGAGTAATTATGCAGTTGCATTGTCTCGTTTTGTGGGATGTGCAGAATCCGATTCCCCCCCCCAAAAATGGTTAGGAGATTATTTTGCATGAAAAGTCGGAATCATCTTACATTTGGCATCGATCTCGACAACATTTTCAAATCATGTTTGCTCCCCAAAGCCTTGAAAAATCCTGTCTTGGCGCACTCTTTGCTGTCTGTTTTTGTTTCGACGGAGAGGGATCAGCTGTTCAAACAGATGACACTATGTCACCATAAACGGACCAACAACATTCCAACTATTTTGTTTAATTGCAGCAAACGACATGTGGTGGAATCTTGAAATTCCTTTGTCAACCAGACCAAGTTGAAAAGAGGCGAGCATTCATTCAACGGCACAACAGATGACACAACTACAAGTCGTGTGATCAAAATCTCAAACTAACTTGCAAAATAAACAAAAAAAAGAATTTGAAGTGTGACTTTATTCCTCTTCGATAAGCCGACGCAATCACTTTTCTCATCTGTGAGCTACAATGCTCTTCGCTCCAAAGTCAACTTCTGGCGGCGGTTGCCGTGAAATTTTGTGCTTCTTTCAGCCAGACGCGGATCTTAATCTCCCTTCTTCTGCGGCCCAGAATCTCTCCGATACAACCTTCTCATTCATCCGGCTACATCTGGCCAGTCCAATGGGATCTACGCATTCACTCATTGGGTTTCCCGCCATGACTCTGCATGCACATTCCAATGCAATAGGATAATACTTCCCTTCCTACACCCAAGACAAACTGTCCATTACTGATCAGTGACTTGGCCTCAGCTGTTCGGATTTTTTTTCCCCCCACGCTTGAATAGGATTGGCGATCCATCCAACAAATGGAAAGAGGCACCCTTCCAGCCTGTACGAAAAAGTGCACGTGTGTGACATTGCGGGGGGTGGGGGGGGGGGGGGGGTCGAGGGAAAGGTTATGGATCCAAGAAAAGTGTGCGACTGCTGACAAGGCATATGGGAATGTTGTCATTTGGTTACAAGGAATTCCGCGGAGATCTGAGGCAAAGGCGAAAGCTGGAGAATGTAGGGAGAAAAAAAAGGGCCGTGACAAGGGAATCCATCCGTATCTGAGAGCAAAATTAGCGTCTGTCTTGTTTGGAAGATTGGATTCTCAATCACATGTGTGGTTTTCGGCGCCATAATGTTTTTTGGAACAGTGAGGTTCGGGGCTGGTGCGACGCATGATCAATGATGACACACCGAGGAACGACCGGGAAATCAAAACCACTTCAATAACCAAGGGAGGAACATGTTTCACTGAAAATAATCTTAGTCAGCTTCCAAAACGCTTTGCTTTTACCAAACACAGCAGTCCACATCGGCGGAGGGAGAGAAACCGAATCGATGACTAGAATGAAAAAAAAAAAGAGCAATAAAAATAGAAATAGAGATGTGAAGAAAGCCGCAGACTTCCAAACTAAACAGCAGAGCTCAAATAAATCTCGTGAATTCAATTCCAAATGTGAGGAGATCCACCGGATTTCAGATGTGAGACTTTGGTGAGCCAAAGTAAATCTCGCAGGCTCAACATCATTTCTGGACACGATCCACACCTGACCCTCCCTCAATAAGCCGTCTTCTTCGTCCGCGCCAGCTGCGTCCTCTTCTCGTCGCTGATGAACGCGTAACAAAAACACTCTCGGTATTAAACCCCGTGTATACAATTTATTGAGACCCAATATGAGAGCCGCAGCCATAAATCTGCCTGCTGAGATTTGATTGACAATGGATGTTTAGATTCTTGGGCAGAACGGTCATCACGGCTTCTTCGCAGCAAGATGGTTGCCGGTTTGAATCTCAGCTCGGGCCTTTCTGTGTTTGCATGTGTTGGCTTGAAGCAATTTGTGTAAAATAAAAGCACTACTTGGCTGCAACCAGCAGAGGCGCTGTTGCTTTCGTCTTATCTCGGTTGTGGTCTGAAGAAGAGGGTGAGGGTCGTTCACTTGTAACAGCTGAGAGACACGTAGACAATCTAATCAAACACTGTAAGCATGACCGATGATGAATTTGCATCACAGCAGGAAGGGGAGAGCAGGGCAAGTAATAGCTAAAGAAACAAAAAAAAAAAAAAAAAACAAGAGCATCTGTCTGAGTTATGAAAGAGAAGATGACAAAAGAATGAGAGTTGACTTCTGTCGCTTCTATTCACGCGAGTCGGCCTGTCCTTTTTCAAAGGCAGGAAGAAAGAAGTAAATGACACCAGATGATTGCTACATTGAGAGCAGACAAACATCCACTTCAATCACACTAATGGTAGAGGCAGTGAAATTTCATCATTAAACAACGCGCAAATGTGTGTACGCTTTTTTTGTCTGTTTGAAACCTCACGAAGTGAGCTTGTCACAGAACTTGACCCGCAAAGTCCACTGCTCATCTGAATCCAAATTGACACTGTGAGGGGGATTGCATCAACAAGCCTCAAAAAAATTCGGCGGACCGGCAAGAAGTCGAGGTTCTCTTTCTGGCAGAAAATTCGCTTTTATTTCGATTCGACTACATTTGGGATATACAATGCCCTACCTTTTTTTTTCTGCAGAGTTAGCTTGACTCGGCTAAACTTTTCAGCCCAGGAAATGACCCCGTTTTAAATATATCTCACACCTGTATGACCTAGGTTGAGCTTTAAAGTGCGAAAAACAAACACGTTCTCAGTTTCCACTGTTTTCTCAGCGTTCAACATGTGTACAAGCGTGGAAAGTCCTGAGAGCGTTTATTCATGCGTGGCCTAACGTGTGACGGTCAGCGCCGAGGCCTGGCCAACACGGATACATTCCACATATTGCACAACGACTGGTGTCTGTCATTTAACGACTTCCTGGGAAGCGAGATCTCGACTCCCAGAATGAATTTGGGAGTTCAGAGGTCAGATAGTGCCTGCAGCTTGAGTTGAAAAAAAAAAACCCCTGAAGAATCAGGTCATTCATGAGTCCGATAGCAACAAAAGATAAAACGGCTGCAATAAAACAAACAGGAAAGGTTTGTGACATTTTTATATACAGTATATCATATATATGCATCAACGTAGCTTTATATGCCAAAAAATAAATAAATAACTTCATATCCCCCTGAAAGTCAACTTGTGGGTGTGAAGGCGACACTTTGTGTGCGAGCGTTCATGATGTGTGTCAACTATCCAGTTGATTTAATCGGAGAGCGCGGTTTGCCGATAATCCTATTTTATATCGGGCTTCCACGCTAAGTCCCCGCAGAGGCACGTGCAGCCGAGTGGCAGGAAAGCTGCTTCATCGTGGGTGCAGCGAAAGTGTCCACGTGCTGGAAAGATGTCAAAGCTACCGTGTGTCCCACAGTTATGTAAAGACCCTGTATGGAAGAAAAATGTGCTCGACCCACGCATCGCACAGGGATTTGTGCAATCGTGCATTCAGACATGCTTCATTTAAAGGGGTGTGCTTTGTGTCAAATAAAAGAGATGGTTAGCATTGCGCGGTCATCTCTCTATCCTTTTTCTGTACTAGAAATCTGGACTCAGTCCGGACTGACCACCAGACAATAATACGGTGGTTGTGATTCCTACGATATACGGCGTTTACACTGCATTCAGCAAATGTTGGCATTAAAAAATAATAATCGATAAAAATCCATCAAACTGATGAGGCCATACATTAGTAGCCAATGAAAAGATATTTCAAGAGCGCAGATCTCCTCTAAGACATATAGATTAAAAAAAAAATCTATGCATGAAGGGCGGCAATCAATAGCTTAAGGAAGTGATGAGAACATATAACATTTCTTTAGGTCTCAAAACATAATAAAATGATATTACAGCAGAATGAATTAAATGTGTCTGAACTCTGAACGTGATCTGATTCTCAACTTATTTTTAACTTTAAATTGCTGGATCAAATACATCTTCAACCTGGTTTGGTGCGGCAGCTCCCTTATTTACTGGACAGGTCAAATTTTGCTCTAATCAACAAACAAATGTATACGCTTTTTTTTTGTCTATCATAAAGAATAGGATGTGTTTACATTTTGAAACAAACTGTCTGACACCAACCAATGTCACCAAAACTCAACGGCAATGTCTTCCCAAGATTACCTTTGCATCATTTTAAAAATCCAATAAAACCTTTTACAACGAATCCAACAAAAGTTGGACAATTTGGGCCAAACTTTCAAAAAAACAAAACAAAAAAAAAAACATCTGTGAAGTTAAGTTGGAGATCTCAACAAACATAATGCCACTACTCAAGGATATCGGAGGCTGAAAAGTCGGCAATCATTAATGACAGCCATAACAAAGCCGCTCAAGACAAACAGTATTCAATTCTCATTTATTTCCTGTCTAAAAGGACTGAGCGGCTTCTGATGAGAATCTCAAAGTCCATCACAAATCAGTGACAGCTTGCCTGCATATCACCACCTTCCCCTTTAAAGGAAGGGCAGCGCTGGAACACGCTATATTTAATAAGTCTCCATAAACCTAACTGATTATTCTTGCCAATAACAAAACCACGATAAATCGGAAGCCCGTGTTTAAGAAAAAAAAAATACCCACCACGGAAATGCAACCCTGAAATGCAGTGCCGAAAGTACACCAAAGAGGCGAAGGAGAAATGATGTTTTTCTTCCGTGACACATCGGAAAAATGACATAAATAAATAAATAATAATAATCGGCAATGTAAATCTCAGTTATGTGACTTTGACTCCTGGGCAGGCGGCGGTCAATTTTTTGAGAGGGGGGGGGGGGGGGGGAATCACAATTTCACAAAAGCGTAAAAATCAGACACTTATACAACCGCGGGTGAGCAATATGCTTGAGAGTCTGTCAGAACAAACAGCGAGACTCCTGCTGCCCTCCGCTGTGCCACAACATCTCCGCAAGTCTTTGAACTAGCAGGAATGTTTCATGCTCCCGACATGACAGACAGTCTTCCTGCACTTGTGAGGAGAGGCTTCCACTTTCGCATTGCACGGCCG
This sequence comes from Hippocampus guttulatus, assembly GCF_054856545.1. Classification (NCBI taxonomy): domain Eukaryota; kingdom Metazoa; phylum Chordata; class Actinopteri; order Syngnathiformes; family Syngnathidae; genus Hippocampus; species Hippocampus guttulatus. The sequence continues at coordinate 17,370,664 of NC_141268.1, read as the reverse complement.
GACACAGAGTATTGATGTGATCTGGTGAGAGGCGTTCTTGATATTTTTTACAAGCACTCATGCCAATAAAAGGTTAAAACGGTTCTTAGGATTGATTGCTAGTTGAAAAGTTACTTTCCTGAAAGGGAGGGAGCTTTGTTACTAGACACAGGAAAGCTCTTTTGGACCAAAAGGTGCTTGTTAATTTCAAATCTGAACTGATGACATGATTCCACAAGGACGAAGACGACATTTAGTGCTCCAGAAAGTGAAAATGGAAGACAATAAAGTGCCCCTCCCTGCCCCCCGTACACTTTATAGCCAAAGGTGTTTCCACTCTTCTGGCAAGACTTTCAACAAGAGTTGTGTCTGTGAATTTTTTTTTTTTTTTTGGGTGGGGGGGGGGGGGGGGTCATTCATAATAGAAGACCATTTGTGAGGTCACCAAAAACGTTTGCAAGCTTGCTTTTACGGCCCTCGCTTTGTGCACTGGGCCACTCGGAAAACTTGATTCCGTGTCATTTTGCTGATGTGCGTCTCAAGACTTGTCAACGCAGTGATAGCCCAGAATATTAAACATTTACTCATCAACCGTTATTTTAATATTATCCAACCCTTTTATGCACCCTGTAACCTGATACCATGATACCACCCCCACCCCCCGGCCTGGAGAAACGCTCGAAAAATGTTCTGAAATAGAGATTCCTCAATTAATCGACAACTAATCGATGAATTGGTAAGAGACATTATATTCTCAAAATTTCAACCTCACATGAGCAAATCTCTGATATCTGTATTCCTTCATGAATGCGGACTGATTTATTTTTGTGATTGATCCAAATAAGACATTTGCAAAGATCTACTTTTACTTTGGAAAATCACGATCAATATTTTTGCCGATTTCGTGACATGTTTCGGACATAATCAGTTAATGTGTGGGCATTTGCTGAAATGTCAATTTGAAATAATGTCCTGGTTTGAACAAAGGGATAGAAATCTAAATCATTGATTAACACCCCCCCCCCCCCTCCCAAAAAAAAAGACAGATGAATTCATTAGTAAAATAATTGTTAGTTGCCGCGGGCTTGTAGCTCAGCTTCCCACAAGTCACCCTCACCCTCTTCTTCAGACCACAACCGAGATAAGACGAAAACAACAGCGCCTCTGCTGGTTTCAGCCAAGTAGTGCTTTTATTTTTCACAAATTGCTTCAAACCACGATTCATCAAAATTCAGTCGAGATCAGATTACACACAAAAAAAGATGGAAGTGAGAACAAACAATATCAAATCAATCCACAAATTTATTGTGATCACAAAAACGACTACATCTAGTATAAATAAATTGCTTGACCTGGCTATACCTTCGAAAGAAAATCTACATCTCCATCCCGCAAATCTGCAGAGATTACGGCCAAACGCATTAGTTGCTTCATTCATGGTGTTTTGCCAGATTTATAAGGCGAACGGTTCAGAGGAAAATGCAGAATTCTTAAGCGGAGCTGTGCATTGTTAAATCATCTTTCAATTTAAGCCATATATGTACAGTTGGAGCAGAACTGGATAATTCGACGTCAACAGTTGTTGGGGTCTTGCTGTCGCAGCACATCCTAGCCGGTGGTTGAATTTAATGTGAGTGCTCTGGAATCCTTCTTCATGTTTGCTGATGTCTATTTCCAGCGAGGTTCTAAGGGTCAATGGGGGGATTTGAAAGTGTTTTTTTTTCCCCAAATACTTTTGAGCAGCAAGGACATTGTGTGAAAAGACAACTTCATTCTGCTGTCACTTCATCACGTTACACTTTCCAGACTCCAGCACAATCCTGGGAGACAACTTTCCCGCCTCTCATTTCGGAGGTCTGCATTTTCATCTTTCAGGCGGCATCATCTCAGACAGGTGAGGACACGATATGCAGAATTAAAAACTATGACGCAAGGAAGTAATCCAGACACTTATGCAAAAAGCACGGCGCCAGACAGATATCCAGAGCATCGAGGGGACACTTTAATCCGTCAATAAATAGACACTAGATTTTTAAAGTCAAGTCGGGGAGCCAGATCTGAGATGGCAGCGCAGCACTTTCAAAATCTTTGAAGTAAATCATGAAGCCCTTTTATTAATTTATTCATGTTTGAGTCTCTAAAGATTTTCCACAAACGTGATTTTGGTCAATTTTGTTCCGTATTCTCCATTACAACTGCCAAAACTATCACACTTCTCTGATCACAAAAACGTTTTTCCTTGAAGCATTTCCTGTGAATTTAACCCTTTCATGCACCCTGTAATCTGATAACATGATAAGAATTCCACTGTAGTAACCGCTGTCCTTGAAAGGGTTCGTAAAAATGATGACGGCGAGAAGAATATTTATACTTTTTTTTTATTAAACCAAAAAAAAAAAAGATTGTGTTTCACCTTAGAAGTTTTACTCAATAATTTCACTATTGAAGTCAGCATCTCTCCTCCTTGTTACAAAATAAGGAAACATGTATCATCCCGCCACAATCCTGCATTCACATAAAAAAAAAAAGAAAATAATTCAGTCAGTGCATTTCCAATAGCAATTAAAGTGCATTTGGGGAAAAAAAATAATCACGTCAATTTCAAAATGATAAGAATCCAAATGTATTTCAATAATCCGCAGGTTACAAAAAAAAAAATGCTGCTTCCTTCTTTTGTCTACACTTTCAACTTTTCAGCACTGTGTGCTGGCTTTTTAAATAAATATACCCAGACAGGATCTGACCGCTCATCTTTTTATTTTTTTTTCTTGCAAGTAACCATAGCAACCGCTCAAGACGAGCCAGAAAGAAAGCCTTGGGGAACAACAGCGTCATCTTCCACGCCTGCTCCGCTTTGAGAAACACAAGAAACCCCTTCTGTGCTTGAATTTGTGATAATGATGCTTTTGCCGAGCCGCATCCAACCTGGCTTGAACGTGCGGCTTAGCCTGCGGAGATGAGATGTTGATATTATCAGCCATCGAGCAGGTTGAACAACATTCACCCATTCACCAGCAGGTGCAAAGGTAAAGAATTGAAACTGTGCGTTCCTCTTAAATAAAAGGCCCGCGCAGCTATTGCCTATGGAACCTCAGTTTTGTACTGCAAAAATGATTTTGTAATTCTGCAAGACTTTGTCCTCAATATAATTGAGGTTTTCAACGAGGACACCATTTTGAATGGTGTCACATTGTTCCCCAATAACACATTTATTTATGTGTCACATTCTGAATGAAGGTGAGCCGCTCAACTTGTTTCGGGGGGGGGGGGTGCCATGCTGCAGGGTGGGTAGGACATGAAGAGGAAGCAGACTGGTGTGTTGGGTTCTTTTACCACGCAGCTGTGTACACGCTGACCTGAGATAAATATTACGTGAGGCTATTTTTCATTTTTACAAGACAGCTCGAAAACACGGACTTGAAGCGTGTGGCATGTGGGGTTTTGTTAAGGCAGAGTGTCTGTCAGCGTCAGGAGCTAAATACCAATCCTACACAAAGCTCCGGTTCTGTGAAAAACAAATCAATCTGAAAACATTGACAGATGTATACGATGTAGGCTTGATTACGGAATTATCTTGCGTGCCTCTCTCAGTGCAATCCTACATATTGACATTGAATTATTGACCAGCCCGAAGATTTTCTATGCACCCCCCACTTGTCTAAATACAGTATTCTGATTAATATTGCGTTGGTGGAACATGAATCAAGCAGAAAAATCTACCAGTTTTATCCATCTCAGGGGTCGACCATTTTACCACTTGCGGTCGACTGAAAATGACATCACACTGCCTAAGAGGGCTCAGTAGCTTGCGAACGTCACATGACCAATCCCAAGGTGACAGTCGTTACCTGAGCCGGTCGGCATTGCGATGTCATTTTCAGTCGACAGCAGGTGGGTGTGCAAGCCAAAATGACCGCCCTAAATTACATTTGTGTGGCCAGCAGTTTGGTCAAAAGTGCCGTTATGCTTTCGAACACTGGTGTCAAAATCAAAGCCCGGGGGCCAGATTTGGCCCCCCCCCCCCCATGTCATTTTATGTGGCCCGCGGGAGCAAATCATGTGTGTCAACTATTATGATTCTTACTGAAATCTGTACCGAAATGTCAAATTGTCACAGGTAATAAATAACGTTGGGGTTTTGCACCGGCCCTCTGAGGGAAGCCGGAACGCCGAAGTAGCCCGCGACAATAAATAAATTTGACACCCCTGCTTTAGAAACTCCACTTCAAATTCAAAAAATGAAATTTTAATGGATTCGGCCCGAAAAAAATGTAATTCAATACATCCTGATTTATATGAAAACGTTTTGGTGATGACGATGAAGACACCCCTTCATCAACAAATACCCTTAAAATTTGAAACTATGAGCAACAGTAATGCTGAATAAGGAATGAACCCAAACCTGCCCGTGCGATAAAAGCAGAAACAATGAGCCGGCCTCGAAGGAATCCGTTGACAACCCCTTTGTCCAACCACACCAAGCAGGTGCACCAGCTTTATCCCCACACCGTTATGATGAATGAACACAGCAGGTGAGTGCCGCACAGACAAGGCAGGACAACGGCACAAAGAGGTTGGAAGAAAAAAAACTAGGACAATGAACAAAGAGATTTGTGTTACGGATGCTCAGCATACCATCAATCCTCTCCCATACACACGCAGTCATGCAAAAACAGAGAAGAAGTTGCACAAGTTAAAACCTGCTGGGAGTGGGTGTGAAGAAGCCGCTCGAGCATCGGGCGTGGGAGAACACACAGCAATGACTCTCAGGATGCTTTTCGAAAATGACACAACCACCACAGCCAAGAAGACGGCCATAAAGAGGGAAACGCCGCACGGCTTGAAACATTCCGACCTGCTTCAGTCACCTTCAATGATGAAGAATGTCCTTTTGAATTGGATGAGCCCGACCTGATGCATGCGAACATCATTTTATGGTTCCAACATGTTCAAACAGGATTTGAGAAAATCCGAACGCACATCTTGGATCAAGTAATGGCGGAATGAATTTAATTCAAGCCAGCTGAATAGTCAATCCAGCAGAGGTCATACACAGCAGACAAAACAAAACAAAAAAACCCCAGCCTCAAACAGTAGGGACGATCTCATACCAATAGGAACAGCACAGCGTTCAACACCCAATTTGCTTGCCTCCTTTTGAGACAATCAATTTGCCACTTCAAAATTGAACCATGGGAAACTGTGAAAACCATGCCACATTGAAGGCATCATTCGGAATGAGACACACATGATGGCCTCTTGAATTTACTTCTCAGCATGTGGTTGTTGGGGACGCTCAGCGGACATGTTTAATTCCAGAGAGGTCTGTGGGGGGCTAAATTTTAAATTTGCATGAGATCCAAACCGGGCCACTGCAGTCAAGTGGAGACTGTGGCAAGTTATCGTGCAGCGTCCAGCACTAAAGCACAGCAAAAGGAAAAACTAACATGACAGATTGGGCACGACCGATACGGATGACTATTTTAGGCTGATGTCAATTCAGAGATGACAGAATAAAATTCTAAAAGCCGATTAATTAAAAACATTTAAGTAAATTGACTTTTTGAATTTTTGGTCCACTAAGGGGGAAGTCAAATAAAAAAATTAAAAAAATCTTAAGAGTAATATGTTCTATGCACCCCTATTAGTATAAAGACAATATTCTGATTCATAGCAGATGAATTTAGCAGTAAAATCCATCCGTTTTCATTCACATCGCGTGGCGGCCATTTTGCCACTTGACGTCAACTGAAAATGACATCACACTGCCAAATGGCTCAGCTTGCGAACGTCACATGGCCAAACCTAGAAATCAGGTGAGCTGTGATTGGTCATTACTTGAGCTGTACATACGGTACATACCCAATGGGTACGGTTTGGTGACTTATGCTTCAAACCTTTTTTTAAACGAAATCTGATGTGCAGTTTTGATATGCTGTGACATCTGTGACGCTGTTCACAAGAGATTCAAATTTTGAATCAGAGCAAAACCAGCGGTTGACTGTCAGCCTCTCATCAAAGCTAGCTACCCAACACTGCGTGACGGATCAGTTGGTTTCTGTCGCATTGCTCCGTGTCCGGCAGGCCACAGGTTCCAGCTCCCTTGCAACCCCCCAATAGGATGGATGGCTGGATGGATGTTTGAGGCACACGGTTATCCAGAGTCACAGCATTGAGTTGCAACTGCACATTGTTGTCTTGCCACAATGTATCCATTACAAGCTGGGTTTAAACGACAGAGCAGCCATCATAATGACCAACTTTACATCATGACCTCATTTTTAACCAACACGACATCCTGTTCTGTGTGTCATGGCGGAATTTTCCAAACAGCAGTCAGCATGGGAACATGGGAGAGTTTCATAGGGTGTTGCTCAAACACGTGCTCTTTCTCTGCCTCTTCGTTTGACCTTTCGTCCTCGCCATCCAGCAGAGTCTGCCGCTAGCTCGCTCACTTCTCGGATCGAGGTCGTCATCTGTTAAACTAAACTGAAGGGAAGCACCGCATCGGCGACAGACGCTGACACCATGAAACTACTTGTTTCTGCTGATTTGCATGAGACGCTTGCAAGCCAGGCAGGCACATGGATGAAGTGCAGCCACCACGGCCCTCGCCCTCCCCATTGGGTAGAAAAGGGGGCCAAACATCTGGATGTATGCCCGGGAAACATGCTCTGTTCCCCGCAGAGGGCATTCTCACCTCCCTGCTGATTGCTTGGCCAGCCAGGACGCATATGCAGCTGCAAGGACAACCACTATTCGCTCATGCTGAGGCACGAAAGGCCTTTTTCTCCCTCTCGCAGTCTCACACACACACAGACACACACACACGTTGTCTCACGAAGGCCACACAAATGAATGATCTCAACAAGACCTATCAATTAAGTCACTACATCGGCACCCTCGCTATAGCAAATGGCTCCCGACTGGACTACGCATTGCATGGACATATGACCCTTCTTTTTTCATACTGAACCAATGTTGCAATACACATTCGTAAATTACACACATACGGCATGCATTTTAGTCAAGATCAGCATTCCTCTTTCTTTGAATGACATTTAGGAATGTACGATTTATCCACCCTGTTGATGCAAGCAAAGTCCCTCGGTTATCGTCAGGAGGGGGGAAATCGTGTAAAAGAAGGCGTGCCGTTTAACGCAGCAGACGTACCTGAACCGGGGCGAATCCTTGATGCATTCTTCAAAGTCCACCGTCATTTTTGCGTCTTTGTCGAGTATTCCCACCTCAGTGCGCCAGTGTCATCGCCCGCGGCGGTTTGTCGCAATGAACCGAGGGGATGGACGGTGGCTGGTCGTGTCCCTGAAGCGCGGCAGTTCTTTCGGAGCCTCTTCCCGGTGGCAGCGTGACACCAAAAAGACGAGCCGAGTGCGCGATGACTAAATTACTACAACCAGAGAGGAGGAGGAGGAGGAGGAGGAGGAAGGCTGGAGGAAGGGAGGAGTGAGCGTTGGAAAATCAAGTGTGAAGAGGAGAGCGCCGACTAGCGCTGAGATGCAGGAACTGCTCACGACGAAGGCAACTCAAGTCGATGGGATCATTTCAGATTCTCAAATGTTGCTTTGAATACTGCTACTCGTGGTAGCAGTATTACTGGTACTCGAAAGAATCACTGAATTAAAAATACAAATAGAATTCTAAATATTCAAAAGATCATCGTTTGCAGAAGTGGAAAAAGTGACGAGCCTATGTTGACAAAGGAGTGGGTACATCTGCAGCTCGCTGGGCAACTGGTTAGCAGGTCGGCCAGTGCAGAGGTGCATGGTTCGATTCCGATTGCCTTCGTGTGTGGAGTTTGCATGTTCACCTGTGCGTGTGTGGGTTTTCCTTTCACGTTACAAAAACGTGCATGGCAGTTTGATTGGGACGGCGAATGGTTGTGCGTCAATGTGTGCCGTGCGATTGGCTCGCAACCAGTTCAGGGTGTACCCCGCCTACTGCCCGAAAACAGCTGGGATTGCCTCCAGCACGACCGCGACCCTTGTGAGCATAAAAGGATTAGAAAATGCATGGATGAAGTAGGTATCTATTTTCAACTTGTGGAAGTAAACGTAGAAAGTTGTCAGAAAAATAAGTACTCAAGTAAACTACAGATTAAAAAAAATAAAGTAATTATCGTGGAAAATGTATATTTTACACACTGCTGCATTAATGAGAATGCTTCATTTAATCACCATTTACACGGCAAGGCGAACAAAATCCACATTAATGTGTATTCCCACTATAATAGGACAAATTGGATCATCTCCGACATGGAGGCTTGTAGGTAGGTAAGATTATTTATAGTGTATTTAGTCCGTAAACGTCCTAAAACGTTTCCACAACTTTAACGTGGCTCTTCGTGATTGTCTATTGAAAATGTTTTTGGTCATTGCTTTTCATTGGAACAGAACCACGGAGGACAAAACGCAAGATTTGGCGACGCATGATGGCGTAATCAAAAAGCGACACCATTCAAAACAGAGAACGTCCTCCAGAAGGTCTTCAAAACGGTGGAAGCGGGGTTCGATGTGGAACCATTGTATTTTTATTATTATGATCATTATATTATTTTTGCATTTTGCGCTTTAGCAGATCAAATGTCGATAAAGGAGTCGTCGGTGGGTGCTTAAGCCTTTACTTCCGGACTACAAATCCGTCTGTGCCTACACGCGGATCCAACTCGGAGCATGTCGATCGGTATTTTCTAACTCTCACACCAGCGCGACGTTTATCAGTTAACAGGTTTTCAACGCCGTTTTCGCAAAAGTGCCCCCCCCCCCATATAATTTACACATGCGACACTTTTAATATGCACAACAAAAGAGACCGAAAGAGGTCATGTACAACCAGGCACGTTACCTTATCTTTTTCCAATATATTGGAACTAAATACAGGTAGGTCATTCTTCACGTACACATTATGTATTTACCATAATAATCATAACAAACTATTTGTGTTTTGTACAGTGGCGCAGTCAAAGTACCTCCACATCAACTGGAGAAAAAAGGTGTCCAAGATTACTTGGAGGTAACGAAGTCGACGCAATTCATGCCTACTCAGTAATATTAAAATATATTTGTGAAGAAAATTGAAAAACAAAGCTGCATTGTAATTGAGAGTAACCAATTATCCACTCGTTTGAGCAGAATCTATTTATCTGACAATAAGTTGGGAGCAACCCGTTCATTGTCGGTTAACTGAAGACTCTAAATTGTCCGTGTGAATGATTCTTTGTGTTCTATGTAAAGTGTTAAGGCGCTTAGTGTATGTTTAAGGTAGAAAAACACCAGTGAAACCTCATTTATTGGGTGTCCACCACCTCTCAGAAGGCAAGGCAATGCTGTTTGATTTATATTGAACATTTCATACACAAGGCACAATGTGGGTCACAAGTCAGCTGGGATTGATCCCATCTTGCATCAGAACTTAATGATGTGTACAAATTGGATGGCTGGATCTTAAAGTTAAGGTCTTATTTTATGTTGTCTACTTTCTTTTTTTCCTCCTGTGGCTCCATGAAGGATGCATTAAGAAGACTGAGGCCACACAACCCAGTGTCTCTGTCCATTTCCAGCAGGACAGACAGAGGCGTCCACGCTCTCTCCAACTCAGCCCACTTTGATTTTCAGCGCAAGAACGACAAGCCACCGTTTACTGAGGAGATTTTAGTTGAGGCGCTCAATTTCCACCTCAAGGCTGAGCAAATTAGGTACGTTAATTCAATGTTTGGCGGAACTAATCTAATAGTATAGTATTCCAAGCTTTATTGAGCCGAGGGACCCGTTTTAGATTGGGGAAAAAAAAATCTTATGATAAACGTGACAAGTAAAATGACACAAAAAAATCAACGTACCTTTTGTCATCTAATGGAAAAACATATAACTGTTCCGCTTGTCGCTATATGTCATTGGCATAAATAGATGAACAAAGATATATTTGTGATTAATAAGTAATAGGTTTCAGTAGTACAATTGGATCATTTCCCATGGTACCCCTCATGATCGCTCCCAACACATGAGTGTACAGTATATGTGTCAAGACCGTGGCAGTGGGATGACATCGAGCTTCAAATGGATTGCAGAACAGACAGAGAGGTGAGAGTGTGAAGGAGAATGAGCCATTCGGGAAAGAGACAGGGGAGAGACGTAGGAAGGAAGGAGGCAAGCTCCCAGCATCCCACTTGCATCCCACTAATCCTCCCAACCTGCAAAGAAAAGGTTAGAAGGGATTATCTCGGCTCCGCTTTTTGCTCTGTAGTATGCATGTATGCAACTGCCTCGACCAGTTAGAATTTAATTCCCAAGTTTGGGAACCAAAACAGGTCCTGGGTGAGTTTTTATTGGGTCCTCTATTGACACGTCAGTAAAAAGACTGCAAGTTATTTTACTGATTGTAAAGTACAAACAGTTACTTGGCAAACAGCTTCTTTCATCAGGTTTTGTTCTAATAGCATTATGTCTGTTCTACATCATTCGATCGGTGCTCGATATGACAATGTTGTAGAACTGGATAATGTGTGTCAGTCACTTAGAATGGCGGGGAGGACCTGAAATTGTAATGGGTCTGGAGTTAGGGAAAAAAAAGTGAAACCCTAAGTTTAGATACAACATGTATTATTTACAATAAATGAGATATACTGTGCCACAAAAACACTCGCAGGAATCACACATGGGCCCTCGCATTTTCGATACGGGAAGAAAAAAATAGAGAATACAATCTTCGTGTATAATAGAAGTAATTGAGTGCGTGTGTTGTGGTGTTTTAATGTGCTTGGGTGTGTTTGTTTGTGCAAGTGGCAAATGCTGTCTGTCACTTCACATTTCAGCAGGTGCTATGTTAGAAGACGTAAAGCTTTCCTGTCCCAAGTGTCGCATCCAATCCCCTCCCTCGTAACCTAGTTTCTCTTCTCGTGCACTGGGCACATGCTCGCATACACAGAGGCACGGAGATCTATAATGTAAGTCGGTGAACGGAACTCAGCCCGTACGTGCATGCATGATGCATAGTGTTGAACATCATCGGTCTCCGCCATGCCACCCACAGATGGTCACCTCCTGCTTGCACATGCATGAGGATGCTAACCAACACTATTAGTGAGTGTTGCGGCGTCACCACTTAGCTGTGTGTCGAAGTGTTCAACTACAAAAAATTGGGGAATGGGGGGGGTGTACTAGAAATAGCAATTCACCAATAAAGTGCATGTGTACATGTATTGCATATAATTTCATACCATGGCAATATCTTGATCACATGATCCGTTAGTGCTTGGGTTCAATGTCGTTATCGCCGCAACGTTGCTTGTTTGTCCACTTTGCCTGGAACAAAAGTCGGCTATTTTGGAACCGGTTTTGTTTGTTAACCACCTGCGGTGCTATAAAAATCAAGTAAAAGTTGGCGATTAATTACAAAATATATTTTTATGCACAAGATAACACAAATGCTTTCTCTTAGCGGTCATAAAATTAAGCAGAACATTTATGAATAATAAATGAGAATAAGAACTAAGATTGCTTCATAGAGGAGTGGCTGAAGACTGCAGAGAGTACAAAGTGGCCATTAGGGGGTAGGACATGTATTAGGGTGAGGCTTTTATTTTAAAAAGTGTTTTTTATTTTTATTTTTTTATTATAATGTGCATTGTAATGAATATAACAGTACAGCATATACCGTACATTTACGGCCTTTGTCCCTCACCGAATGTTGAAATGTTGTGAAAACTGTCAAAAACGGAAAACGATCGGGTTTCGTTTTCCGTTTTTGACAGCTGATCAACGAAACAGCTCATTAAGATTTGAGAAAAAGAAAAATGCATAACTCACATCTAACAAGGATTTCCCAATGTGGCTTCTAAATCTGGTGGTTCGCCATTGCGCATCGTATGAATTCAAAGCAGATGTCCTGACAGGAAATGGCGCCGACCTTAATTACATTGAAATACCTCACACAGACTGATTCATTGTTTCCCACCACTTGACGAGAAATCAAAAGAGACAGTGGTTGAAATGTCACACGCAGGAAGTATACCGCAGGAAGTATACCGTGTCCCCCTGCTGGATGCACATCGTTGAGTGTTGTATTTATTTTATTTATTTTTTCCCCCCCGAAATGCACTAAGGAGTGGCACCCAAATTTCATTGTAAGCTATACAATGACAATAAAGGCGATTCTGAATCAGAGCGCGTCTCATCCAGAACTAATGCTCAATATTTTGAGCGGAAGCGCTTAGCTCCTTTGAGCTTTGCGTTCTCTGACAATGGCTGTGGCTTTTGTATAAAAGCTGCATCATTGGCATTTTAGACAAAGACCCATGCGCAGTGTATATGGCTTGCATTAGAAAACCATCTGTTCCATTTTTTTTTTTTTTTGAAGGATGCTTTTGATCAGTCGTTGCATTAGCCATGCTTGAGACAGTACTTGAAACAAGAAAATGTTGGTCTGCTCGTCTCTCGCCCCCACAGTGGTGGACTTTGACCCAGGCTAAAATAGTTGAAGTACTGGATGGATAACCATGTAAACTGAGAAAAATTGCCACCAGAGGATGAATCCTAATGATGACTCTGTCAGTGTGATCACATGATATTAAAAGTAGAATTGGAGTAGTCTGACGAGAACGCTCAATGAAGGACACTATCAGAATTCGATGACCTGGGCATGCTGAGCGATTTGTAAGAAAACAAAAGAAGCCCACAGATCAGTTGCACCAAATGTATAGTATGGTACAGTCATGGAAAATAAGGAGTCCACCTCACTGTTCCAATAATTTTGGAGGGGGAGTGTATGTAAAGATGTCATGGCTGCAATCGGATCAAAAGTCCGAGTGACACACTGGCCAGACCAAAGAGCGCTTGTTCACATATTGATTTCTAAATGTTTTCCCCTTTGCCAGCGTTACCCGCGCCTATCGCGTGCCCGATGATTTCCACGCCCGTTTCCGAGCACTCTCCCGGACGTATGTCTACCGCATCGCCCTGGGTGTCTCTCAGCCTGCTCAGCTTCCCCTTGGAGAGCGCGACATGTGCTGGAATCTCCGCCACACGTGAGTCAACCATGTGTGTGCATGTGTGTGCGAGTATGATTCCCGTGCATACGGAAACCGGGCTGAAAGCCTGAGCTCAGACTACACACACAACCCCCCCCCCCCCCAATACGCTGCGAACAAGCCTTGCAGAAACAATGGCATGTTAGACACATGAATAATCCACATGTGCTCAGTCGCAACTGCAAATTAGGGCCAGTCAACTCAAGTCAAATGTTTTCTGAGCCGACGTCCCAAAAACAAACAAAGGACAGGCAAGAGATGTGGGAAACGATGGATGTTGAGGCGAGGGGGGGGGGTGCTTTTGGAAGAGATTCTCTGCTTACAGCAAGTTGTTCTCTTGGCTGGAATTGGAAGGAGGAGCATGAAGGAACACATTTTAGGGAGTACATACTGTATGAGCATTTGTCTTTTTTTTTTTTTTTAGGGAGAGGGAGAAAGTAGGCCAAGATAAGCTGCGGGCTCATACGCATGCCGAGCAACACCCACACGTCACCCTCTCTCTCTTTCTCCCGATCAGTCTTCCCCTGCTTTGCTTCCCTCCATTCTTCCTTTTGCTCACATTTTCAGCATCCGCCTCAGATTTGCGCCCATGAGCAACCCCGCCCTCCCGTTTGATCCGCTCCTTCATCATCACTCCCCATTGCCACTGAAAGAAATATCATCCTCTTCTCTCCTCTCATCTGCTGCCACAGGTTAGGTTCGGTAGCAGCATTACACAAAAGCGACATATATCTTCATGAAAATGTGTCGATGGGAAGCGTGCGTTAACATTTGGTGCGAGTCTGGATAAGTGTTTTTCTCATTTTTGTTGCGCAACATGGAAACATTCCCACTACCCTTGAATGCAAATGGTAGATTTTTTTTTCTTTCCTGTGAACTTTAAAGTAGCAGATGGCTAGTATAAGGATAGATGATATTTTTCAAATGTGTGCCATTGAAATTGTCAATAAGTCTCTCCGCTTCAGAAAAAAAAAATGTATTGCTCCTTTGTCTTCCATCATCCTTCATGAAACAGGAAGTAGGATGTTAACGAACCGAATGGAGAAAATGAACAGAAACGCATTGCACAATTTTTTTTACATTACATTAGACCGATAGATTCATGAAACCATTGTTTTTTAAATAATTATTTTTTTTGGGGGGGGGGCTGTTTGGTTGCTTATTGAACTATTTGGTAATGTCCCCTAGTCTCGTGTCATTGGTTCGAAAGCAGGAAGTAGCCTGTTAACTGAAAGCAAACGCTAATGTGGTGTTTTTGTTTTCAGAAAAGTTGAATATAAAACAAACGTAGCCGTAGTCGTAGTAGTGGTAGTCATAGTAGTAGTCATAATAGTAATCAAGTGTGTCGCAGTCCTCCCACTTTTTAGTGTTGCAACCCATGTCAAATTCCTTTTGTATGTTCTACAGCCTGCTAAGACATGGACAGCGGGCCGCAAATGGCCCCGGAGCCCTGGTGTGGACACCTCTACGCTAAATGGAGGCATAGTTGAAGTTAACTAGTTCTGGTTTGAATTGTAACTAAGTGCAGATGTATGATTACCTATTCATTATTCATTTAACCGAGAAGAAAATGCAGTTTTGATGTTAAAATATGCCTTAGATGCCAACATGGATTTGCTCAGTCTTCATGTCACAGTTGAAAACGTGAGTCAGTGTTTACTCGCACGATGATGTACTTGTTGCCTTTAAGGCGATGTAGCCGTACGAATTCATGTTGGTTCAAACAATCCTTTTAATGTTTACACTTGGTGTCGGATGACCCCCGGTGGAATATGTGAATCTGCTCTGATGCCACGAAGCACTTCCTTTCACATGCTTAGCCAGAGTGTCAATGATGATCACGTTTTCCACCTCCTTCATTTTGGACCAACTCTCATTTTCTAGATCCTAAATGAAGGCATCATGCTTTTAATTAGCGAGACATTCCCTTCATTCCCCGCTGCCCGCTGTGTTACGCTCTCTCTTTCTATCGGATCATATTTGAGAGCTCAGCTGACATTAGTTTGTTGGGGGGAAAGCAGGCGCCACCCCTCTCCCTCTCCCCCCTGATCAAGCCTCGCTTTGGCATGCTCGACGCTCTCACGTGGCGTTATGACTCAGAAATATGTGCAAGTTAACCATTGAATTATTCCACGGCTATTAATGGAACATGGAGTTTAAAATGTGTTTCATTTCACACATCTACAAGTGAACCGTTCTAGTCAAATGGCCCTGAAGTGAAGTCATGTACTTATTGAAAAATAAAAAGGGGGCGCCTTTGAATATAAATTGGTGGAACAATGTGCCTCTAACCTCACGCCTCAGTTCAGTCAGCATAAAAAGTATTAGCTTTTGGTGTGTTTTTTATTTGTTTGCTGCTACACTTGTTTTCTGCTGCACTTGTTTCAAAAGAATTCTATTGATCTGTGCCTTCGGTCACACCATGCGTTTGTGGTCAGGGAGCTCGATGTGGAAGCCATGAGGGAGGCGGCAGCCATGTTGGTCGGAACTCACGACTTCAGCAGCTTCAGGGCAGTTAACTCCGACATGCCTTTTAGAAACCCCGTGAAGACGCTGGATGTCGCCAGCATACAGCCAGGAAGAGCGTTTGTATGTGAGCACTTCCACAGGTAAACAGGATTGATGGATTTTTTTTTTAAACTATGAAAAGTCGACATAATATGATAAAAGAATAAAAGGCCTGCCCACCTAAGTGTGAAATTATACAACCTAATAAAATAAGCACTGAAGATATTTATTTGCCCTTACAACTTGGCAGACACGGCATTTGCATATGGAATCATTTTACATGTTGTTTCCATGTGTGTCTTGCAGAGAAATTCCATTCTGGGAGTTGACTTTTCAAAGCAAATCTTTTCTCTACAAGCAGGTATGTTCCGTAATGTTCTGCTGCCGGTTAGGCTTCCAATGAGGTAGAAACGAGATGGTTATTTTCCATTACAAGACACTTTTGAGTTCATTGTGTGGATGGCGCTAAATATTTTTATGGCATATATTTGATGCCATGTTAGACCAGCGATTCCCAACCAGTGTGCCGTGGCACATTAGTGTGCCTTGAGAGCACCAAAGGTGCGCCGCATTATTTCTTTTTGATTGTATGCAAAGATCCCGAATCAAGCCACGCCGTTGTTGTTTCAGGTGCGAAGAATGACGGGAGCCCTCGTGGCCGTGGGCCAAGGAAGGATCTCACTTACCAAGCTGAAAGACATCCTGGAGTCTCGAGACTCTCTGGCTTATCCACACAATGTCGTTGCTCCGGCCCGCGGCCTCTTCCTCACCAGGGTGGACTACAGAGAGTCAGGTAAATGAGGATGGAAGAAACAAAACCGTTGAGTAGTTGTGCCACATGTTTTATTTCACTATAATTTCAATGTTTTGTTTTTCTTTCATACAAATCAGGTAGAATTTAATTCATCCTTTATGGGTTGGCCAAACCTTAAAGAATTGTACAGGCAACGTACTCTTTGATGACATTAAAGAGAGGAAGTCTTGCTGAAGGCAGCTCTGCCTTCATCCCATCGCTTTACAGCATCTGTACCTGTCAGAAGTGTGAAAAGAAGTTAGTTGCACAATAAACCTACCGTAAGAAACAAGGGATGGTCTGTACTCACCAGTAACCTTGGCTTGTGCTGTGGCAACCGATAAGAATTATGTTCGCCCCAAACATAGCTGCGATTTTGTGGAGTTTTGTCACATTTGTTACATTCATTTGTTCTTCAAATTGGTGAAATAAAATGTATATATTTGGAATTATTTTATCCTATTTTAATTGATTGCAAATAAAAAAATAGTCAAATAAACAGACAGATTGCACTTTCTACGTTGCAGAAATAAATGGCAGATGAAATACATTTTTAAAAAGGAGTTATTAAAATAGACGTGTCCCTAAAACCAACGTGTCCTTGAGCACAAATGTTTGCCCACGCCTGATGTAGTTGAAGCAAGCTTTTTGGCAACAACTGTAAACTATCTTGTAGTTGTGCTGATCATGACTGAAGCGTTGTTGCACTTTTTGACCGTATCTGATTGTGAATGTGCACCTTTGCGCCATATTTTGTGGCATGCAATGCTGTGTTGACGTTGCTTCTGTTAATCACGAAACAAGCTGTATTTTGCGTCTTCCATCAGATCTGCTGCCGTCACCGCCAACCTCAACTGGAGACTCGAGTGATGCACAAACTCAAATGTGAACGTCCGTGTAATAAAAATGTTTTATTTAACCCTTTCTAGTTAATACTGGGTCTTTCAAATGACACATTGGACACTGCAAACAGATGACCACCTACACATTTTTATTCCAACGAATACATAACTGTGTCCGCGAATGCAGCTCAGCCTATCGACCAAACACCAACCCACATTGAGCCTACCTTGTTCTAAGCACGTTACTTTTTACGACTACTTACTGTGTGTACATGAACACAGGGTAGCTTTTTATATCAAACAAGGTTTACAACATGTGGAGTGTAACTGCTGTGTGTGTGTTGAAATAGTGGTAGACCACATAGAAAGTGCACACACGTCCACTATGTATACTGTGCATCCAATTGAAAGCGCAGACGCTTTTGTTCTCACAGATGATCCACGTGGATATTTATCACTCAGTTGCGAGCCTTGAATTTGGCTGCACCAAATATATTTTCTGCAAATAGTCCATGACTAGAAGTGTACCACCGCCACCGGTCTTGTAGTGCCAGTGGGGACCAAATGAGGTTTGTTCAATGTTCAAACTGACCATTCTCTGTGGTTTAATGGCCCAGAGGACTGATCTCACAAGTTAAAAGGACACACTGCCAATATTTTTTTCCCCTCTCTCTCAAATGTCGCGGCAGTCAAAGTTGAACCTCATGAGGAATGTTTTTTTTTTTTTGCACTTCTCAGAAGTGACATCAATAAATCAGTCACACAATTTGTTCCGAAGAGTTTTAAATGTGTACACAAGTACACGTCGTCTTATCATGCAACCGTGTTGTAACACAGTAAATCTGATTGGCATAGGTCCTCAAATCAATTCAGCATTTGGTTTAAGAGTTCAATAGATACAAATTTCAAGTGTCGTTCAGCATGTTAAGTCCAATATTTTGCATTCTCGATAAAACCATATGTATACATAATGCACTTGAGGAAGGCTTTTGTGTATTTAACTCACGCACAATCATTGAAAACTTTGCAGTTTGTGTGAAGAAGAATGTAATGGAGCACAAGTCCAACCCTGATAGAGGCGATTGCAAGACAAAATGACATCGGACCTGAACAGTCGAAATCTGGAGAGAAACTAAGCATCACGTGACAAACGTTTAAAAACAATGACGACATGTTACAGCTGAGCAGCCTTAATACTCAAATTAAAATTGTGTGAGATGCTCGACTGGGCAGAACCCAGAATGATCTAAAATGTTCGTATTTTGAGGACTTAATAGTTTGCCATCTCCATTGGCAGCTGTTTTGGTATTTGGCTCCACACCCTGAAACTAAAGTTGAGGTTCATTTGGGATTCATTTCTGTTATGTGAACACAGGTATTCATTAAATTTGCATAGACCCTTAAATCCATCCATCACAGTCATCATCCGAAATGGCGCACTAGCGTTCAGCAGCACCACCATACCCAACTTCACCCTTTTTACAGACTGTCAGTGCTGTAATGACCTAAAGAGGATACATTCATTGAACCTGTTAATACATATGAATGAACAGCAGAATCAAATCAGGTTTTCGGAGTCTATCGATAGTATCATGTGTACACGGCGAGTTGCTTTTTTTTCAGCATTACAAACTCAAACTTTATTTCATGAAGTAAAAAGAGTAGAATGGGGTATGTTCCACAGACTGAAGTTCATTACATGTGTGTAAACGTGCGGTGAATGTGGTTTTGCTCTTTTTTTCCCACCCCCCAACGGCTTAAAACAAAATACAAACTTAAAAAAAGACAGCGTAAAGAAGCATACAGTCTTTGCAGAGCACAGACAGCAGGTCTGGCTGGCGTCCACTTCATCAGCACGCTTGTCTTTTAGTTGGCGATTTTCTCAATTTCATCCAGGTCGTGTGTGTCTAGTTTTTCAATTTTCTTATCTGGGGGGGAAAAAAAGTTATTGGGGTGGGGGGGTTCTTGTAATAAAAATGCAGGGACCTGTGTGGATATTATCCGTGTTATTTTTTTTTTTGCACAGTCTTATTAGTATTGTGTACTATGATGAACAAAGACTGTCACAAACAAAAATAACTATAAAAATAAGTCAACTGCCCTTTAGTAAAGCCTGGTTCACACGGCAAGATATTAAAATTGTCAGCTGACTTCCAAACTCTGAGAGACCCCACGTGACGAGAAAGAAAAAAATAAATAAATCGCAGGTACAACTGTTTCGATCGTTCCGTACCGAAGATTATCTTTGGAGCCTTTACGAGAAGTGAGCCTGACCTGCGATTGTCAGCAGGGGCGATTCGGGGCTGAAATCGGGCCGATTATCCTGCATGTAAACCGTCTTGACAACTGGATCAACAGGCGATACATGACAGCAAGAGTAATAAATACTTACTAAAATGATCCTGGATCCTGTTGAGGATGTTCATACTCATTCTGCTGTCCACCATGTTGATGGCCAGCCCTCTTTTACCGAACCGACCCGTGCGGCCAATCCTGTGCAGGTATGTCTCGTTGTCTGGGTTACCGTCCTGGTCGACTGGCAGGTCGAAATTGATCACCACTGATACCTGCTCCACATCAATTCCTGGTGTACCGCAAGCACAGACAGAAAACTACTTAACATCCCATCTCAATTTTGTGACATGTCCAACTTGAATCCAGGTATTTTTGTTTTGCTTGTTTTTTTTTTTAACAGTACAGTGTGAAAGGAGGGTTCCAATATGTTCAATTTGTTTTGCATGTGTGCCTCACCTCTGGCACAGACATTTGTGGTGACAAGGACCTTCTCCTTTCCATCTCGAAAGCGTTCAATGACTGCGGCCCTCTGCTCCACTTGCATCTCCCCACTGAGCAGCGCCACCTGGTGGTTCTCTTTGGAAAGCTCCCCCGCCAGCCAGCCTGCGGTCTTCCTTGTCTGGATCGCACAGAGGAAAGCAGAGTCCATCCATCCATTTTCCGAACCGCTTGATCCTCACTAGGGTCGCGGGGGGTGCTGGAGCCTATCCCAGCCGTCTCCGGGCAGTAGGCGGGGGACACCCTGAATCAGTTGCCAGCCAATCGCAGGGCACACAGAGACGAACAACCATCCACGCTCACATACACACCTAGGGACAATTTAGAGCGTCCAATCAGCCTGACATGCATGTTTTTGGAATGTGGGAGGAAACCGGAGCACCCGGAGAAAACCCACGCAGGCCCGGGGAGAACATGCAAACTCCACACAGGGAGGCCGGAGCTGGAATCGAACCCGGTACCTCTGCACTGTGAAGCCGACATGCTAACCACTGGACTACCGGGCCGCCCGAAAGCAGAGTCATCAATTCATATACCAGCCTGACACTTACGGAACAAGACATTTTTTCTTTATGTGGAAAAAGACACTATTTTGCTTAAACCGACTTCGCTCTTAATAAGGTTCTTTAAACTCTGCCCAAACTTCATAATGTTTCCAAGGAAAAATATTACACCATTCAGAATCTATCAATTGGAAAGTTCTTGAGGAAGGGGAGATTCTCACGTGGCAGAAAATCATAGCCTGGGCTATGGTGATGGCACCATAGATGTTGCACAGGGCTTCAAACTTTTCCTCCTTGCTGTTACACAGCACATAGTACTGTTTGATAGTATCCAGCGTCTCCTCCTCTCTTTTTAATTTGATGATATTTGGGTCGGGCACGATACGCCTGGCGAAGTCCCACACAGTCTCCTCAAACGTGGCTGAGAACAGCAACATCTGGCAGTTTTTGGGCAGCATTCTGCGTGGCAAGGAAACAAATTGAGCTTAAGCATCCTTTTAAAAGTAGAGTGAGAATTCAAAATCGAAACGGAGACAAAATACAGTTTACACATACAGTACATCTTCAGGGTTTGGAACTTTAGAATTCAACTAACTGCACATTGTAAGGTGGGGACATATTCCCTATTATATGCTGAACTCATTCACTAATATTGCTTTGGCACAGTCTTGGTGCTCACCAAGAAGAGGACCTTCATTTAGACAGAAAAAAATCTTTGCTGCCATCTTGAGTATCTCATGGCAATGTCATGTCAATTATTTAGCTTTTTGCCTCTCACAACAGTCCATCACCTTAGCAGGGGTTCACAATAGGCTTTTAAAAGGGGCACCATCAACCCATTACCAATGTTGTTAATTGAAGGCAACAGCGAAATAAAGTTATTGATACTTCCACTGCAGAAAGGGAAAAAAGTTTGTGGCTGTGCAGTAAGCAGGCTCAAGTGTGATATAAAAAGGTGATTGTTTTGGGGTTTTTTTTCTTTTTCTCCTGTTCAAAATGGTAAAACAAACTCATTGAAATTCTAAGATTTCACATGACACCACTTCATGATGCTGTAGGTCGAATGAGTTTTTTTAACACTATTTCAGGAGAACAGGGAGTTTTATTTATTTTTTAAACATTCACTTTCACCTCTGGATGCGGATACTCTGGTCTTTGTGACCCTGCGTTGCGATCATGACATCAGCCTCATCCAGCACGAACACCCGAATCTTCTCGGGATCGATGAACTTCAACTTGCTGCACCAGTCCAGCATGGTGCCGGGTGTGCCAATGACGATCTGTTCCTGAAGCTTCACACCTCGTTGCACTGCAAAGTTTTGAGGGAAACTTGTCAACACAAAACACGCCAGATATTCAAGATGGCACCCAATATGACATGTAGAGCGGGCAAAGACTCACGCCTATTTCCTCGTATGGCATAAACTAATTTGACTTCAGGGTAGTTTTTGCCCATCTGCTCAATCACTTTGCCGGTCTGAAGCGCCAGTTCATAGGTGGGTGACAAACACAAGCACTGATGGGAGAAGAAAGAAGAGAAGCAAAGGATTTAGTGCGGCTCATTCAGTGCTGGGACTAAACCCATCTATAAGACTACTGATATTAATTTAAAAAATAATAATAACCTGGGGATATTTGTTGTCAGGATTGACATGGCTGAGCATGGCGAGGACAAAGGCAGCGGTTTTTCCTGTTCCTGACTGAGACTGGGCAATCAGATTCTGTGGACTAAATGGGGAGGGGGTGGAAACAGACGGTGTAACAAAACCTCAAGTTCCTATGTAGTAGTTAGTTTGTGTCATCAGTGTATACTATATAGAACCATACATAGTATGCATCCCCCCCCCCAAAATGATTCCAAATCTGTATTTTCTCTCTCTCTCATTAACGGGTGTTCATATGATACAAAACATGTTCATCTTGTTTAGACGTGTCACTCTCTTCAAAACAAACGGTGCAGGTGAAGGAGCTTGACCAAGAGAGTGAAAAAGATGGCAATTTTCAACCATCATGTTTTATTGTGTGTAGCAAGACTGTTATGGAAGAATTAAAAACATCCATTTGCACAAATGTAACCAGATGATCACAGCACATCAGGGTATTGTATTAGACACGAATTCAGGGGAAAATATATATACAGTATGTGGTTGATTTGGGAGTGGGGGTGTATTACACACAGGATTTCAAGGTACTTAGTTCAGAAAGGTAGTAAAGCACAGTCAATGTACAGCATACTCACGGTTCAGCGAGCATCATGGGTAAGGCAGTTTCCTGGATTTTGGAGGGCCGATTAAAACCCATGCCATAGACACCCTGGAGGAGCTGTGGTTTACTGCACATACAACAAACCTCTTTGGTCAATTGATCAAGTTTGGTACAGGAATACAACAATAAAACTTTACTGCAAATGAAATTCCCACCGTTCTGCACAACTTTCACCCCACTTTCGCATAACTGTGAAACAATTTATTTTCCCCCAACAGGAGTGCGTCCGCCGCTGCAGCGACCACCAATGCAGCACATATCCAATGAATACAATACAATACATGCTGATTTATATAGCGCTTTCACAACAGCGGCAGCTGTAACAAAGCGCTTAACAAAACAGTTAACATAAAGTAAAACAATAAACACAACACATAACATAAAACACGGACAGTCGTGCAGTCCTAACCACTTTTTCGTCACACGCTTTGTTGTTTGAAGCAGTTTGAGATGAAAGAGGAGAGAATCAAAGTGTCCTTTAACCAGTGGATCAGAGACGTCATGCTCAAAATGTGCACACGTCGGCTACAAGCTAAGTTTCAAAGTCAACAAGAAGCTGTAGCATCCATTGACGAAAAAAGAGATTGGTTCACTTCTCCTGTCCCATGGAAATCCATTTCAATTCCAAGCGGCGACTCTCGGTTCCAAATACGCATCGGCGCTCTGCGCCAACGCTCCTCTCTCCTCATCCTCAACTTCAGCAGCTATCCATCCAGCCGCACCAACGCCGACTGTCCAACAGCGCCGACATATCCACTGAACAAAACGGGGTTGTGAAAAATGCTGCCCATTACAGGCGCAAAAAACACAAGCGCCCCAGGTCTGTCCAGCACCGACAGTCAATGGCGCCGACATTCCTCCCAATCAAAATCTGTGCTGGTACAGGCGTGCTGCCGAGAAGGCGCAACCACCAAGCAGATACTTCTCCTTTGACGAATGTCGTGGCCAAAAAACACTGAAAACAGTCCATATCAGGTCCACACGATGAAACAACAAACAATGTGACAAAACAAAAGACAAAAACACCAAAAAAGAACAAATAAGCAAGGCTCTTGAAGAGCACTTGCCGAGGGCTGCCTACTCGGGCGCCATCTTGGGGGGGGGGGGTGCTTCGCTAGGCTATGTGCAGTGTGAAAGGCCTTATTCGTATTGTCACCCGTGTCTAACTAAAAGTACCTGCACATGCCTTACATGACTCCTACTCCATCTACCTGGAAGGAATCAGTCATGGCGTAGCATTTTTACAACTATAAGTCACGAGCAGCGAGCATACAGGCGTTGTGTGCAAGGCCATGACAGTATCTGAATGTGATTTGATTAACGAGTAAAACATAACATCATTGATTAGTCAAAGTCGACTCGACTGTCATCACCTTAGCAATGACTGGGAAATAATTTTGTGGCCGCTCTCCATACTGTGGGCACAAGTAAAAGCTACTCCATCAGATAGCTTAGTCCCAATCACTCACTGACATCAGACAGAAACATATAACAGGTAGACAAAAATAAGTGTATGAGTCTTGTGCAGATTTTGATAAAAAGTATTCACAGAAATGCAATTGAAACACCTGGGAAATGTTTTGAATAGGTGGCTAATGCGTAACGTGTCCTTTAATGCATTACCTGCATGCACATGTGCTCATTATTCATTAATTATATATGCTCCAAATCACTGTCAGGGCACATGCTAAACTGGCGATACACTTACAGTCGCAACTCCTCAAAAGATTTGACAGAGTACAGTGGAGAGTTGGGATCCTTTTGAAGCACTTCAACTTGATTTGTGTTGTTGACAAGATTACTTCTGATCAACTTGTTCAGCAACGACTGGGCCGCTTTATCGTCTGCGCACAAAAGAAAAAAAATCAAATTAGAAATTGTGCTTTAAAACTGGGTGAAATTATTAGTGAGCTGAAGGACAATGCATAACATATGAAAAAATGAATAATATTGATCTTGACAAACTTGAACAAATACACTATCCCTTCATGTGTAAACTTTGTTGGAAATGGAAATCATTTTAAAGTTGTCCATGGAGTGCTGAGTGTATGATATAGCATGTGAGATTATGTGAAGTGTGGCGCAATGCAGAAAACCATCTATCAAATACAAGATCCCACCAGCTCACCGCTTTCATCTTCATCTGTCGTCTTGTCTCCTGAAGTCTTATCTCCTGACTTTGCAACAGTACCGCCTGCTGAAGGTATAGATGTTCCTAAATTACCAAAATCAAATTATATCATATTCATACTCAAAATAAGTCTGGAAACTCTGTAAACATACCGTTTTCTCCAGGCTTGTCTTTTAATTGAAGGTTTCCAATCTGTGGGAAAACAATTTACACATCACTAGATTTCAAAACCACGTTCACGGAATTGTTTAACAACTGCGACATATTTAACTCCTAAAGATTTAAACGTGTCTCTGAAACATAGAATTTGGCAAGCGCAAATCTGATGCAGTCAACGCTTGTACTTATTCAGCTTAGCTATTTTGGAACCTCTTGCATCATTCACTTGCCAGCCAGCTAAAGCTGTCTCAATGAATTAACGTTAAAGGTAGCATCTGCTCAAGCTAGCAACGCGCAAGGCACGCAGCACCTTCTTTTCCAGCTAATATGGCGCATGTTAGCGCTTGCGTTTTGGCTAAGGAATTGTCTGTAGACGCGGCCATACACTCAGCCTTGTATTAAAACATTGTCGGGCATTGACGAAAGGTAAACATTCATTTTGACCGGCGCTAAGCCCGAGTCTTTGAACATCTTAAAGGCTAACACAACATGAACTAGCACTTTTTACACTTACTGATTCCGCCGCCGCCTCTTGTTCGTCCACTGCCTGGGCCCAGGAGTCCGAAGCCATCGTTTTTTTTCTCCCCTTGTCGTTATGACTTCAAAAACTCAAAAGTGTGAAAAGGCTTCTGACTGTGAGCGACAGGAAAGTGAAATGCAGTACTACACAGTCACAATGGCGTGCAGATACCGACTGGAGAGTATTGTACAACGGCTCAGTCAACCGAGTGGAATTGAAGTGCAGGGTGAAACGTTCCTACCAATTCAGTGTTCCCAGTTGGATTTCGCCGAAACAAAAAAAAAAAAAAAAAGAAGAAACATTCCAAACATTGTCATGGTGGTAAATATCTATGGCCTATGATTTGTGTAACTTTCAATGTAACTTATGGACCACAGGCGTTTTGGCCCATGCTTCATGAGCTAACTGCTCGAGTGGTTTCTGGTCAGGTGTTTTCTCCAAATGGCATATTTCAGTTCCTTTCACAGATGTTCAATCCGATTTAGATCAGATCCCATAGATGGCCGCTTCATTAAAGTCCAATGTTTTGCTGTGTGTGTGTGTGTTTAGCAAATGTCAGTAGGTGCATCACAACATGTGCGAATGATGATGCTTGAAGTTACTTAGAACATAGGTTTTGCAGACAAATTTGTCAAAGACTTGAGAAAGAGAGTTTATATGGTGGCATGCAATCAGATGCCTTGTCCAAGGTATCCATGGCAACTGAAACAAGTAAAAGTAAGATATGAGCTCTCCAGACAATTTGGAAAAGACAGAGAGAAGGACTTGCAATTGCTAAGTAAGGACTCATTTTAGCCTCCGACCCTCTTCTGGATAAGCGGATCAGATAATGGATGAATGGACTCATTTTATGAAGGAGCATTTGAAATTGGATTTCTGGATATAATGCATTATTGTTCACATACAGTAGCTCTGATCTTGCTTTTATGGTTTCATATTTTTACTTGTCATCCTGTACATAGTGGCCCGGTGGTCCAGTGGTTAGCGCGTCGATCTCACAGTGCAGAGGTACTGGGTTCAATTCCAGCTCCTGTGTGGAGTTTGCATGTTTTCCCTGGCCCCGCGTGGGTTTTCTCCGGGCACTCCGGTTTCCTCCCACATTCCAAAAACATGCATGGCAGGCTGATTGAACACTCAGTTGTCCCTAATTGCCCCCCCCCCCCCCACCTACTGCCCGAAGATGGCTGGGATAGGCTCCAGCACCCCCTGCGACCCTTGTGTGGATAAGCGGATCGGAAAATGGATGAATGGATCCTGTACATACTTGAAACATATGAGTGAGACTCCTTTTTGCATGACCTTGTAAGTGAGCACATAAATATGACAAAATGAAATATTTATAAAACGGAGAGTCAACTCCAATATTTTCTTTTGTGCTATGCGGTCCCACTAGTCACGGCATTCCGCTTAATATTGCATTTGTGGAATTTCAATTTAGCAGCTTTTGGGTGTGGAATTGATGCATCAATGGCCATGTCAACAGGTGCAAGCATACAGAGATCATAGACAGAGTAGGGGAGTGAGAATGCATGACCAAGTGCAAGGAGGGGCCTGACTGCTGGTTAGTATTCCTGAGGCTTATAGCCACAGAGGCTGATGGTGCGGAGTGGACAGCACGTTGGAATTTCAATTGGGATGAGACAGCTTTACTGCTTTGGAGTCTGAGCTCCAGCTTTTGTGTACACGTTGTTCTACCACCTCTCGATAAAAAATGCCAATGGATGGTATCTAATACTGTATACCAGGACAGTGATCCGTAGATATCGTGAAATATGGCCCCCTTACGGAGCTGCATAGCAGAGGGATGAATTTCATTCGATGCTTTGCGAGGGAAAGGGTCCATGTTTAAAAGAAAAAAAAAGTCAAATGATATGTTTGTTTCAATCAACACAGACCGCCCCGTCCAAAAATATACCTGATATTTTGACTTGATCCTGATGACTGACATGCAAATGGCAAAACAACCTTGTTGATGGATTCCATCGAGGAGATGAAAATGAAGCATGGTACTAAGAATTTTCCGATTGAAGCTTTCCACCGAAGCACTCTGTATGGATGATTAACATGACTCATTTCAGCGACAACCACAGAAACGAATGAACCAACCGAGACTGAATGAAACCACGGAGCTCAATACAAGCAACTGACAAAGCGCGCAACACCGGGACAAGATGCGAGTGGCTGGAGTGAGCTGATTGGTTGATACAAAGAACTGGGCTAATGAGAATAGGTTTGATCACAAGGGACACACGGAAAACATGAAACGAAACAAATCTAATCAAAACAGTCACCAAAAGTATACATCGTGGCAAAAGCCACAGCCCATTGAATTCATATCTATTTCCTGTCTGAAAAAAGTGACATAGAGCATCCCTAGTATTAATAAATCATACAACAATGACAGAGCAATAATCAATCAGCTCATAAGTGACCAGAGGCGGTTTACATTTAATTCAAAGCATGTGGTCAATATACGTAGTTTGGTTTACTTTGTACATGATAGTTCCTGTTTTGGCCAGTGGAAGTGTGCTTTTAGCAAGTAGAGCTGACTATGTACTAAACCGTGGAAAACGGACGTGAGTCCTAAGCTTGTCCAGAAGAGGAGCTTCTGGGACCGGTGTTCTCGCTTCCTTCAAGGAAAATTTCACTCTCATCGACCCATTCATTGAGGAACCAGCTGGATTGTTACGTAAAGCACAGTCGGGACAAAATAGCCCCAAGCCCTTTTGAAGAATGTGAAACAAGATTAGCCAGGTTGACTTTCCGTTCTCTCGCTGCAGTTTGGAGTTCAGTTCCATTGATCATCAATCATCTGTGCTCATTCATCTTATCAGGGCCAAAGAGCTCCAGGGCTGTCGATCCACGGCTGAACAATTTTCAATTCCTTAATAATTTATTGATGGCGGGCAGTCAAATTGCATATCAATAATGTAGAGGGGCTCAGTACAATGTTGATACAAAACACCCTCAGCTCATTCATGGTCAAAGACCCGCTGAGATATGTTCTATGCTTGGTCCCACATGATCCAGTGGTGGCATTAGGCAGGAATCCAAAGTGCATCAGTGAGCTGTGAGCTTCTGATACTTCCTATATTTTATTTCTGTGGGAATGTATGCATTAAAAAGGTCTATGGGTAATTTCGGTTTGGAAGGTCATCTGATACTCTCTCAGATGAAATAATGTCAAAACACAAATATGAAAAATCATCCCGAAAAAGTGAATATAACTGTGGAAAGGAAATAAAGAAGTACCTACAAACCTATCAAAAAAATCTCTTTGCAAAGAGAAAAAAAATCATTTTTATTTATATGTCACCCGTCTAAGTACTGAAATTAGCCAGCACTGCAATTCCTATTTTTTTATAGGGACAGGTCAATTCGGAGAAAGAAGCTTACAAATGTCACCATGACACGATAGCATGATGACCATTCCACTCTCTGGCTTCCTGAATGATCACATTCAGATTTTTGGCCCTGGGCCAATCACACATGTAGGACAAATTAGCGAACCAATGGCCAAATTCCATCTGGGTCAGCATCTTTTATTCACGAGGCACGCGTACACAGTTACATGCCATCCTGCCCCCGGGGGCCCTGTGGAGACCCACTCTGCCTCAGCGAGATGGCCCACCATTTTGTTCTGTTTTGAAAATTATCTCCAAAGAGATTAGCTAGGGGCCCCAGAAGCGCTTCCCTTTGTTGTCTATCCCACTGTGTGTGTGTGTGTGTCTGTGTATGTGTGTGTGTTCAGATGATATCAGCTTGCTGTTGGGAGATTCACAGTGCTTTATCAATGTGCATATGAAGACACCTGATACCCGAAGCACATACTTTAATATGTTCACGCATGATGTGGCTGACTTTGTTTCTATTAAAGCGATACACAGTCCAAGGGAGAAAACCCTCCCAAAACAATACATTGTGTTCAGTGGCTGCAAGTCTATTTAATTGATGAACTCCGCATGACCCCATTTCTGGTGCACACTGCCGCTGTGATGCATCATGCCCAATATGATTTGGGAAATGAACTAAACCACATGAGGAAACTGCTGGTTCCAAAAGATGGAAATTAGTTGTCAGTACAGAACCCTGGAATACACAGCATCAGGTACAAATGCGCAGAACTGTAGTTCTACTTTCAAAGACAATAATACTGAGTTTTGATTCATACTGTGAAAGAAACACATTTGTTATTCTTGGTGTAGGTTGCAGCAGACGTTCAAGTACATGGCATCACACAAAGGGATGTTTCTAATACTTTGGCCACACCAGCTATGGACAAAGAGAAATACAGAATGAAACGCTCAGTATGATGCAGCACAAGTGGCTGTAAACTGTAAAATAAAAGCACTGGAATAAAGTGCACATTGGACGAGTGATAAGTGCAATTATATGAAGTTGTTTCTTTGTGTTTGAAAAACAACACTGCGCCAAAATGAAGCTCTATCTCAGCCGTTAGTTTCCCAGCATGGACGTGAAGCGGCAATAGAGCAACTAGGCAGAGAGAGAAATGGAGAGGGTGAGAGACTGGGGATGTGGTTGCTATAGAAACCATCTGGTAGGTCTGAACTGTTTCTCCCTGGCATTCATTTCATCATCGAGACTGATTCTCTCTCTCTCTCTCTCTCTCTCTCTCGCTCCCCTTTTTCTCTCCATGTCTCTCTTATCTGCTCATCTCCTTCCAAATCTGCCTCGTTATACTTCCTAGTCTCTTCACTTCTCTTCTTGCGGAAACCCCCCCCCCCCCCCAAAAAAAACCCCCAGAGTGTTTCACGTTAATGCGGCATGTTCCCTTCTTTTATCCTTTTGGCTGCTATTCCGCATTTTCATTGCTATGTGCTTACAGTCCCATCTGCTGGACTTGGATTCTTACCCTCTTGTTGAAACAACACCCAAGGACAATGTCGCCAGGCCAAGAATTTGCTAAAAATGATTTAGAAATGAAAAAAAAAAAAAAAAAAGGATTGCTATCTAATAGCCACCATGGTGAAAAGACTGACGTCATCGGCAATCATTAATTTAGCTGCAAGCAAAGTGGATTCTAACAGACTTAACATCAATTAATCTCCAAATAAAGACAGGCTGCTGAGATACATTCAAGATTTTAAGCTTGCTGCTCATTTCCTGTGAGTTGTCGCCCTGATGACCCTTATGAAACAAAAATATATTGCAATGTATTGGAAGATATCATGCAATACACGAAGATATATATTGTCATATATGAGATTTTGTATTTATATTTTCTAACATACTTCAATATATGCATAGACCATATATGTGTATATATCGATAAATATATTAAAAAAGTGTTGCAATTGAGACCAACTCAAAATTTCGAGTTACTGCAACTCAGAATTTTGAGTTATTGCAACTCAAATTTTTGAGTTTCCTAAACTCAGAATTTCAAGTTACCTAAAATCAAAATTTCGAGTTACCTCAACTCAAAATTTGTATATTTTGCAATATATTACAATTATAACAATATATTATGAACAATATATAATATATTGTACAATATATGTCTTGACAATATATTACAGTTAATATATTGGCAAATATTTTTTCCTTTCGTGGGAAAATATTTGATCCCAATGCCAGAGGTCAGAGGAGGTAGAAAGTCTCAGTAAGGTCTTGATATTGCTCCCTTACCTCCACTATCCACATTCTAATGTCTCCTTTCTGCACCCCGTTCAAAATATTTCAGTGACAAGGAATGGCCTGATCAAGATGTTCTGCCGATTGTCTGCTTCGTCGTGGTAACAGAGCCATACCAAAGCTGGGGCAACACCTGTGTAAGTAGACACGGTTGGAATGTTTCACTCCTGATGCTTCTCCTGCAATGTCTGACAAGTATTTGATTTGTCATGCCAGATTCTGGCGCTGGTGTCGTCACATCTGATTGCAGGATGCTGGGTTAAATAAAGCGCATCCAGGTGCACTGGATAGTGTGTGAAAAACTGAGGTGACAGTCTGGACAGAACTGCCGTTACAGCTCTGATGCAGGCTGTGCTAAAAAGAAGTTTGTCATTACTGAAAAGTCCTTGGGAGACAGACAATATTATCCAATGTGTCAGACTTCTGGTTAATAAAACTTCACTCGGAACCCCAGTGGAAGTAATTAATTCAGTGTGGTGTGTAATTGCAAAGCTCCTCCAGCTGAGATGGCCTCCCAGACTAATTTCACGTTGAAGTCTGCCCAGCCGGAAGTGAGCAGGAGGATATATTGCGTGTCTGTGACCTTTCCGAGCCACATCACAGCCATAAATGAAGCTCCATCAATAAGCTGCCTTTGATCTTCTACACAGAACCCAACGAAGATGACACGCGTGTGATTTTTTTTTACACAGTGAGCCGGTATTCTGGAATCAGACAATTCAGATGCGCGGCAGGTGTGACGTATCGGAAAAGAAGAATAGAAGAAAATCAGAAGCTGCTTTAAAATTGCATTCACAGTCAATTATTCAACCATCGCTTTCAGATAAAACTCACGGAAGAGGGACAATGAATAACAATGACCTGATTCAGACTGACAGAAACCAGTTGAACAAACAAATCGATGAGACAATGAGGCACACTTGGTCAGGAGTGGCTGGAGGGAGCTGATTGTTTTACACATGAAACAGGGCTGATGAGAACCAAAACCAACTTCCACCCATATTACAAAAAGCGTAAATATTGGGTTAATTGAAGACTCTAATGAGAGTGAGAACATGTGTTTGTCGATATGTACCCCAGTCCAGGGTGGAGCCCACCTGCGGCAAAGTTGGCTGGGCTACAACCCAGCTCACCTGTGACCCTAATGAGGAAGAGTGTCATATAAAAATGAATCGATGGAGATCTCATACAAGAGCTGTATCAAGAATACAGTATGTTCATCTCATGCAGCGGTATCAACTGCATTCCATCACCCTGAAATATTTTGTTCCTCATATAGCTAAATAGGATGAGCAAACAACAGCTGTGTTGTTGGATGAAGTCTTATGATGATTCCGCATTTAGGCTCCAATTCGTATTGAAAATTGACTGCAACATTTCCAGATAAAACCAATGCAGCCCAATAAAGTGTCATCCCTGAAGTGTGCAGCCTCCCATCCCGTGTGAGGGGACAGGCTGTTGCTGCTGTAAGCGCCATGCGTCGTCATGGTTGACTGCTGTCTTGGAAGAAGGGACCACATTGGTGGGATAATGTGGTCACGCCACATCGTGAATAGCCACTTTTGGAGAGATAAAAGAAGGGGGAGCGTTCCATTACAGATGGCGATGGTATCAAGCTGAGGCTCTCGGAAAAGTGTTCCACAAGCAAATCCACCGCAGCAGCCGTCGAGCTCAAGGTGCATCTGTTACCATGGTAGCGGGCCCAGGCAGCCCCTTTCGTGGCTGTCAATAGGAGGAGGAGAGCGAGACAAGCAATATGTTAGCCTGGGCTGCAGTTGGAGCTGAAAGAGACGTGCGTGCTTCGACGTGTTCGCGTCCCCTGTACGGACGCGTTCCCTGAGCGCATCACGGCAGTCCCTGCTCAAGATGCCGCACGTTGACACTGGCTCGTCACACGACATGAATCATTTAGAGTTGGAAATGTCACGTCTCATCGGTGTTGCACATGCTTGAGTGCCCCCTCCTTGCACCATTCGCATCTGCGAGACCGGGGACTTCATGCAGCACTTGATTCAAGAGGCCAGCTGAGATTGGCGGATGCAAACACACGTTTTATTGCTATTGATCTGAGCCGTTTGCAACACGATAGCCACGTTTGAGATGGAAGTCAAAACAACAGCGCGGGAGCATGTTTTTAAATCCTTCTTTTTATTGGTTGCTCATTTTCATCCCATTTTCGGCACCTCCCAATCATTCGGATGAACGGGATGATACCTTCTCACAGTGGAAAACGCTGATTTAACCTTCCCCGGCAGCCAGATAGATATACAATCTCGTATCAACTGTACAAGCAACACATCTCAAAAGTCTGCCAAGTTACACTCTTGTGTTTCACCTCATCATATAAAACTAAACTTTTGTGTTTTTTTTGCTACACTTGTAAACATAAAAAAAATCCACCTCATCGTTCATTAAACAGTAAATTGTTCCTTATCATCTTTATTACAAGATATTAGGCCACTGTACAAATAAGAGTGAATGATACAGTACAGTATTAAGACTGCTGCTTGAGGTTTGTCATTCAAAGCTGTTTCACGATGTGCTTTAAGAATAGCCTACACACAAGTTTCAGAAGTTCTGCTGCTGGGCATGCAGGGTTTTTAGTTTGCCATGCATGAGTTCATATTTTAAGTGTTAGCCCTAACAAAACAAAACAAAAATCCTTTAGGACTCAATGTAAAAGCACAAAAAAGAACAACTTGTCCGGTGCAGCACAGTATATACCTCATGAGGCTTGGCACACGCACAATGATGCACAATGCAATATAAATAGTTTATCAATAGGGTGTGTACAGTCATATCAACCAATCCAGGTGAAAGCCCGGAAGCTTACACACAAAGATGGGAGGTACATCATAAATAAATAAATAACGTCAGCTGCAAAATGGAACTCCCCCCCTCCCCCCAAAAAACAGGCAACATCGATAATTAAATTGTGGGGGGAAAAAAATTCCTCAACATGGAAAAACAACAAATATCAGGCGAAAATTCACTGCAAAACACATGGTTTTCCCAAAACAAAGAGAAATAAAATACCAAACTTGTGCAAGAAAATGTATTCCCTATGTACAAATGTATAGACCGCTATATATAATTTAGACAGTTACAGCAGAAATGTGTGCTTTTGTTTCTATTTAATCATTTCTGCATCCTCGCCCTGATTTTTTTTCTCCCCCACCATTCCATCTTTCTCCAGCTATTAGATTTATGGCAAAACCCCTTCTGCTAGGGTGTGTGTGCTGGTGGGGGGGATCCACCTGGGGGTCTCTTTTGCTGCCGGTGTGTGTGCATCACCCAGAAGGCCATGAATGCCTTGGAGAGGAGGGTGTGTGGAAGTGCTGCTTGCTGCCACATGAAACAAAGTGCGTATGTACAATGTCTTTGGATTACACCTGGTAAATATTATCATTAAAAAAAAAAATTCAAGAGTGTCTTTATGGGTGGGGGGTTGTTTCTAAGCGTCCGCCGGGGTCTTCTCTGTTCCATTTTTCATTGCATCGTCATTGCCAGCCTCATCCTCGATCACAACTGCAGATGACAAGGGGGAGAGTGTTAATGGAGAGGCTTAAGTGTCTGTCTGAGTGACAAATGAAAGCTCATTATCTGTATGTGCCAAGTGGCTTGTAAATGCAAGCAAAACATCAATAATCATTCGAATGCAGGCACGAGGCACCTGCGCCTGTATTTGAGGGGCAGGACATGCAAACAAATGCATACATGATGAACTGTCTCCCACTATACTGTACATGCAAGTGCATGTTGTCGTTGTGCAGCACATCAAGTGCGCATGTGTGTGCGTGGCAGCACAAAGCACGAACTCACACGTTGGGATTCACTATCGAGAATGGAGCACATATGTAGAGCCTCTTCAGCTTCATTTTGCAAATGGGAATTAAGTCAGATTTGTCAAAAAACATTCATCCAGGGAAGGGGGCACTGTGCATTTTAAAAGCATTGCGCCACTGACTTCTGTTGCATTGCCAATAGCAAACGAAAAAATAATAATAATTAAAAAAAAGAAAGAAAGAAAATAAACAACAAATGCAATCATCTTGAGGGGGTTGGGGGGGGGGGTATGTTGACAGACACGGAAAAGCCATTTGGCGCAGCCAACACAACAGCCATGCCAATCCATTTAATTTGGAATCAAAAAATGTACCCCGTTTGCTCCGGCCTATTTGTCCCAGCTTGGGCGGGCGTTTATTCTGCGAGCCGTTGAAGAAGTTGTTGGTGTCCTGAAGGCGACAGGTGAAGGAAAGGTGTCCCTCGTCGCCCTCGTTTCCATAATGACTCATTTTCTCTTCGTTGAAAGGCAGCACTTCCGACATTTCCAGATGCGTCTTTGAGCAAAAACCGAGGCGCACTAAACGTGAAGATCCTCACCGAAAGCGTGAAAACAAAAACGTCGTCTTCAAAAAAACAAACAAA
Source organism: Hippocampus guttulatus (assembly GCF_054856545.1). NCBI lineage: Eukaryota > Metazoa > Chordata > Actinopteri > Syngnathiformes > Syngnathidae > Hippocampus > Hippocampus guttulatus. Next base: position 17,335,046 of record NC_141268.1, on the reverse strand, counting down.
CAAAAGGAGGGAACAACAAGATAGAAAAAAATAAAACGACACACACGACGCAGACGCGATCAAGCCCTTTGCTGTTTACCCACAACACACGTGAGTGTCTCAGAAATAAGACACCGTGGAAATGTCCTCAAATCATCCAATCGTGCAGCTTGGGCAGCATTATTGTAAAATTCCTTATTCTACTTTCCCCTTCCTCTCCGTCGGTTGTAGTCTCAAAAAAAAAAAAGATGATTGGTAATGGAGAGTCTTGGTGGTTGCGCCCACTGCACGGAGTCGCTGGCACGGAAAATGTGAGGGAGGGATGCAAATAGAGGACCGATGCAAAACGCGGATCCCGGGGCGACCTGGCGAGGGAGCTGTTTGATTGAGGGGGGAAATCACTGGTGCAACCCCCCCCCCCCCCCCCCCCAAAAATAAAAACACTACACAACACACACGCACACTTGCACGCACACGAAAGACACACGAGCTTTCACCAGGATGTGCATTGAGAAAGGATGGCGCGTGGATTTGCTGTGTGGGAAATCCACTTGACACGCCACCACTCGACGAGGCAGGGATGTCAAAGCTTTAGTTTACCGTTGTACTGTTTATTTGGACAGCAGGAGGCGAAAGCTCAGGCCAGTAGGTGGCAGTCTCGGTATGATTTGACATTTGACCTCCTGGCGCACTTGTTTTTCCAGCATTCCAGACATGTGAACTGCTGCTCTCCCCTAGTTCAGTGATTCACATATTTTCCATCACAAAAATCTCAAAGCACACCACCTGACAAAAATGGCACAAAGTATACATATATATAAATAATGATGATCACCTCTCAGATTACTAGTGGTGAGTGGTCAGGTGCAGCAAGTATGTCTCTTTTAATTTAAACATTTAACTCAACTTTAGTTACCGAGCCGTTTAAATGCAACCATCGCTACATACAAAGTGCTGTACATGGAATAACAGTCCGACATACAAAAACATAGACAGTTAAAAACAATAAATTAATAACATCAAAACGGTAAACACCATAAAACACAATATTCATGCCAAGTCTGATGCTGAGTCAAAAGCCGTAGAAAAAAAAAGGGAGGTTAAGATGCGTTTAAAACATGGACAGAGAGGGGGATTGCCTAACATCTGACCGGCAACAGAAAAAGTTTGATCCCCTTTGAGCCTCTGCTTAATCCTCCGTACCTCCAATAGCGCTTGACCTGCTGACCGGAGGCACTGGACAGGTGCATAGGTTTGGAGGCGCTTGCGGAGATAAGGTGGGGCAAGACCATTTAAATACAACTAAAAGAATCTTAAAATCAACTAACTATAAAGTAAAAAAAAAAAACCCTATAAAATATATAAAGGTATAGGGAGCCAGTGAAGGGAGGCCAGAATTTTTTATACTCCCTCCTATGAACTCCAGTTAGGGGGTGAGATGCAGCATTTTGGACCAACTGAAGATGCTTGATGGAGTGCATTCCAGTAATCCAGCCGGGACATAGCAAAGGTATGGATTACTGTTTTTAAATGCTGTTGTGAAAGGAGAGTCTTCACCCGAACGAGCTGGAAAAGATGAAAAAGGGTTGGCTTTAGAAAAGGGGCCAGGGGGCCCAAGTCAACAGGCTGGGATGTACAAGGGCCACTGGGACTTAATACCATAACTTCTGTTTTGTTTTGTATATTTCTCAACAACTGTCGCAATACGTACAATATAGGCTGGTGGTCTTGACTACACATTCGAGGAGAGAAGTGAGAAGCAACATAATGATGAGCAGGATTCATTTGTCACCCACCATGAAGACAGGTGGCTCAGAATATTGTGTTTTAGCAATGTTAGTCATGCAAGCACGTACACGTATAAACCCATACACGCTCAAGGTCAACTGACGAGACTGCATCTAGTTTCCATTTACATAATGATCAAGCAGTGTCAAGTTGGTGTTATCCTGGACAGAATGTTTGCTTTTAGACATCTGTGTGAACCATCTGTGTTCATATGAATTCCTGCTGCAGAGTCACTTACCACATCTCTGGAAGGGATATTCAAATTGTAGACGACAGTATTGAGACACAGCACGTAATCAGTGCATTTATTTCATTGGTGCAATGACGTGACCTGGAAAGACAATCAGTGCAATGTTATTGGTTAATGTTGCTGCAAATAGTGAACATTTAATTTCGGTGGGAAGGTTTTTCTATTTTATTTAGTTTTTTGTTTTGTTTTGGGTTTTTTTGCCTGTGGGATTTATAACACTGTCGCTGTCAAATAAATTAGAATCAAAAGCACATGTACGGTTGTATGACCCATGCACAGCCTACATAAAGACAAAAGGAGCAGGTATAAATAAACCGGCTACTTTACTGGCACAATGGCTCATTGGCTGTATAAATACATACGTACATACATATACAGTATAAATAAAATCTGACTCCATTTCTTCATTTTCTCAAAGGTACAGCTTTACGGCTCCATATAAAACCATTACATTAAAAAACAATTTCTTACTCTATATACAAATTTTACAGTGTTTAATTCATCAAACAAGAAGCACGCTTAAGATTTTACAGCATTAGAGCTTTCAAGCAGGACGATGCTCCTCTATTAAGAATGGGAAGTCCTTGTTTAATTTATTCAAGGATAGAGGCAAATAAAGGGGCGTAGTTATTGTGTAGGTCAACTGGGACTGGCTCCAGCTCACCCGAGACCCTAATGAGGACGACCCAGGAAATGACTGGGCGGACACAAAGGGGTGAAGTTTATTGACCTGGATCTGGGTACAGATGGACTTCTGTCCCCTTGAATGACACTGTCTATTACCGTGTGTAATGAAGCTAATCTGAAGTAACACGACCTTCTGGTGTAGCCACCTTGCTCTTATGCAATAGCTACAGTATAGGCGACCACTGTACATTTGCTACGGTGCACTGGCAGATGAGCTGGGCTAATCTCCTGGAAAGATTTAGAACCTTCCTTCCAAGCTATTTGCATTATCTACCCTTTGCAACATTGTGACGCAACCAACCTTTTTTTTTGTTTGTTTTTTAACCCTCTGCATGACATCCACTGCACTGTGGATGTAAAATCGTTCACTTCAGACTTAACTTACTTGACCTTATATTATTGGCGTGGCAACCCAATTGCACGATGAATGGAGGATGAACACCCTGCGTCCCCATCCAGGTTAATGTATGTGGCATGTCCTTCACAAGCATAAATCATCCATCACCGTGGACTACTGTACAGGTTTGCAATGACAAGATGTCATAATCAGCTTTGTGGCAAGTTAGCATCATACACACACACACACACACACACACACACACACACACACACACACACACACACACACACACACACACACACACACACTCACACCTCCCCTCTTGTCCCACATTGAGCGCCAGATGAATAATTTATGGTCTACTCAAGAGAGACGGCTTTGTGTGACCTCCCACAGTCACATGTTTCCTGGACGGGTGTTAATCCGCCAGAAAATCTAAACAAATTTCATCCATCCATTTTCTTAATCCACTTATCCTCACGAGGCACGCAGGCTTTCTGGAGTCTATCCCAGATGTCTTCGGGCAGCAGGCAGGGTACACCCAGAACTGGTTGCCAGCCAGTCGCAGAACAAATTTCATCATGATTTCTTCAAAATAAATGTGTTGCATCTCTGATGTTTGGATGACAAGCGTAGCAACATTTCCAGCTGTGTCGCACTGTGCATTTAGTCACCAGTAGTTAGTCTTAGCCCTTGTTGTTTATGCAAATCTGTGTTTTAGCTGCATTGTTTAGCCGTGACACATTTCAAAACTGAAGTGTTAGGGGACTTCACAGAGAAGTGTGAGCTAGTCTGTTAGCAATTTGGTGCTAATAGGGATTGGCTAGATTTGATTTAAGGCTCTTATTTATTCATTTAGACAATTTTCAATTCAAGTACGGCTCTAAACAATTACTTAATTATTAAAACAAATTGATTAATGTGATCATCGATTCATCTTGACACCTCTAGATTAAGAACACTTTACATCAGGGGTTCCTCTCCAACATTATACCCATAAGAACAAGGTCGCCCCAAAGGACCACTTGAGTAGCCCAAAGGCCTGGTCTAAAAACAGCTCACTGTTAATTAGTGTATGTGGTGGTGGACACGTAAACACTTGCAGAGATTTATAGAAGCCAAATGTTGAAAATGGATATGCATCCGTGCATTTGATCTGAACTGCCTGTCCTCATGCATGCAGGAGCCACACCCAGCTGTCATCGGGCAGGAGGCGGGGTACACCCTAAACTGGTTGCCAGCCAATCGCATGGCACACGGAGACGAACAACCATCCGCGCTCACAGCTTGGGACAATTTAGAGTGTTCAATCATATTTTTGGAATGTGGGAGGAAACCGGAGTACCCGGAGAAAACCCACGCAGGCCCGGGGACAACATGCAAACTCCACACAGGGAGGCCGTAACTGGAATTTAACCAGCTACCTCTGCACTGTGAGGTCGATGCACTAACCACTGGACCGCCTTGTTGATAATTATGAGAAATCATTCATAGAAGTGTCTTCACAATAATATTCAGGCTTTGTGTAAAGCTTTCAGCTTTTCATGTCTCGTATGCATGGCAAAATGTTTAGGTGACAAGAAGTTGCTTTCAATTTCAAAAGGTTGGCGATCCCTGCTTTACATCATTTGTTTGACCTTTCCTGGAAATTAGCCTGGGGGTGGGTGGTTTGCTTGCAAGCCAATACGAAAACAAAACAGACTCCTAACATGTTGCTCATGGATTGCTGGCATCCCAGTAGGTGATTGGCTGTGACTGACCCTCTCCCCATTCCCACGTGCCACTGTTTCATTGACATTTAAAACCTGGCCTGCGCCACACACCCACGAGAAGACAACCTCGCTAGCACCGACACAGGAAGGTGGAGAATGGACCAAGTCAAATACACGGGAGAGCTGATGGACACCGAGGGCACGGGCTCGAGACGTTTGACCAAGGAAACGGTGAAAAAGCTGATCCACTGCTCTCAGGAGGCAAAGAAGCAAGCGTACTGCCCTTACAGCAAATTCAGAGTGGGAGCAGCTCTCTTGACTGTTGACAATTGCTTGTTTACAGGTAGTGTACTTGATTAAAGCCACTTCTGAGAACATAGAACAGAGCAGAACAGGTGATTGAGCAATATGTGTGTGCGTGTGTGTGAGTTTTCTTAAGTTTTGCTGTTATTTGACATAACGTGACTCCCTGCTATAAGCAAAATGAATTTCAATCAAATGCATTTGTCTCATTATGCAAACACATTTTTATCTTCGTGGCTAAACAGTCCAGTGAACCGCCATGACCATTCATTTTTATTGACTGATTTTTAGTCGTCCTACACCAACAGCCAAGGCCGCCCTGACAGGGATTTTCAATCATTATCAACAGTTCAGTTTGTGTTGCGTGCCTGTGTAAAGCTTTCAGTTATTCATGTCTCATGTGCTTGGCAAAATGTTTGTGAAAGGGGGGTGGAGGGGGGTGGAGGCTGTCAAAGAGCTGAGAGTGCAAAGGCTGTTTGATTCCCAAACACACCAAGCTGACCGTACCAGCTGTTCTGACTGAGGGGTCAATTTGCGGCAAGGTGTTTGTGTTGAAGTGGACAGACAATGCACCCGCTGATTGTGACATCATCGATTAGAGCGCAGGCCACGAGGCTACCGTGATATTATCGACTTTTATGGATTTGTATACTACTAGAAATAAATGAATAAATATACTATCTTGAAACTTGTGTCATACTATAAAATGATGCTATTTCTAATTTTAACAAAAACGTACTCATAGCCAGAAATAACAGCTTTCTGTTCGTGTTATTATAGGTAGGACTCAGCTGGAATTTTTCTAGATGTGAAAAGCTCCAGGTGGTCAGAGACGGACGGCGCCACTGCTCTGTTTGAATTGGAATGAGAGAAGCTAGCTGTTGTGGCGTGTTCATTTTAATGCTGAGGTGTTACAGTATACTTAATAACCTCTGATCCTAGAATCGCCCCCGACTCTAATATTTCAAATCAATACATGGTTAGTTATTTCTACAAATTAGCCTAACCTAAACCTAAACTTTAAAAAATAGCCTTAGAGCAAATCTATTAACTCCCTTGGACATTTAACTGTCTGAGAAATGTCATATACTGTAACTCCACCTCTTCTCAACTTTGCAGGTGCTTTGTGGCATTACATTGTCTCAAGACTGAAAGTTTTGAGGGTTTTTTTTTTTGAAAGACAAAATCTATGATATGCTTGAGTAAGCCTGTTTTGTTAAAAAACAAACACCTGTAATGGTTCGTTACAGAAGGAAGCCCTTTAGCCATGAAGGTGAGTTTGCATGCAGATTCATTTCCACCTATCACAGCAGGGGTGCCCAAGTCCTGTCCTCAAGCGTCCTTTCGATGTCTCCCTCCTCCAAAACACCTGATTCCAACGATCAGCTCTGCAGCAAACTTCACAGAAGCCTGATAAACGCTCCTGATCGTCAACTCATCAAGATTGGAACAGTATCATTCCCGCTTGATTAACAGTGTACATGTTCCCCCATACAGGATGCAATGTGGAGAACGCATGTTACAACCTGGGAGTATGTGCTGAGAGGAATGCCATTTCAAAAGCAGTGTCTGAAGGCTACACCGCTTTCAAGGCCATCGCAATTGCCAGGTAGGATTATCGGTATAACTATTATCTGAAAATAAATAAACAAATAAATAAATAACATCCATGATCACTCAGGCATGCGGCACCACTGCTTTGTTTAAAAACATGACTTGAGTCCACAGGGTTCAGTTTGTGACCCCATCGAGGCTATAAGAGACTCGCTGAAAGATGTTTAACATTAACCTGAGGGTTTCTTGTATGACGGTTGCTTGTTTGTGTAGTGACCTGAGTGACCAATTCATCTCCCCGTGCGGTGGCTGCAGGCAGTTCATGAGAGAGGTACATACTGAGCACTCACTGGACATTCCATTAGGTACACCTGCACCACTTTAGGGTTGACACCGATTGACTGAAGGCGTGACGACTTATGCATAATGGCATAAATAGCCCATATCATAGCACTTCGACTTACGTCATGTGTTCTCTCAGTTCGGGTCCAGCTGGGACGTTTACCTGTCAAAGCCTGACGGGTCGTACACGAAGATGAGCGTCAACCAGCTGCTGCCGGCCTCATTCGGGCCCGAAGACCTGGACATGAAAAAAGTACTGGACATGTCCAATGAGTACTGAAACCGCACGTTACTGTCACTTTCAACTGTTGGCAGGTTGAAATTATGCCGTATAGGCCTGTCAACACGACACTGCAATTGCTGGATCGGTTCTTGTATTTTATTGTAGCTGATGTATATATGGTAAAAGGTGTGCTCTGTTAATTGCTTATCAGAAGTTGTTTCACAGGTAATGATACTGGTTCATTGAATGTGATAATTAGTCTTGTATTAATAAGCACATTGAATCATGTATATTCCAAAAAACATTTATTAGTTGAATGGGAATAAAATGACACATACTTTCATAAATAAACTTTTCAAAACAACCTCTTCTAGTTGTATCGTCAAATGCCATAAAAATCAATTATTACGTCTTCAGCTGCAATTTTTTTTATCACATCATTAAGAGATGAAGGTGAAACTACAAGTTGTTAGTGCAAGTTCACTTAACGTTTATGCGTGGGAGGCGACCTCCATAGTTCATGCATTTAAAATGGGAAAAACATGGAGCGTTTCTATGGCTCAGGCTTCAAAATGTCAACTGGTTTAATTATCTGTTATAGGCTATGCCTGCCTGTGGTTCAGTCATGAAGAGGTGTCACGCAGATCTGATTTTGAATTTACCTTCAAACGCGTTGAACCACAGACGTTAACATAAACGCTTAAGCATGTGATGGCCGTAATAATAATTTCATCCAATTTGAGCATTTATTTAATATCATGCTAGGGTGCTGAATTGCCCATTACTAGTATGCTCTTTGTCTGTAATGGTAAAACAATTGAGTGCACGAGTAGAATGGCTGTCCAACTAGTGAATTTTTTGGTACTACTGTGCTGAAGGTGATTCCACTTTGTGGTACGTGGGCACCCTCTAGCGGTACGGGAGAATCATTTCATGAAATATTCAAATTTTGCATTGTGTTACAGTTCAAAGTTCTTCCTAGTTTTTTGACGGATACTTGGACCTACAACGTTGCTGTATTTTAGTGCTGGTCAAGATAGTGGTTTGAGAACCACTGTATGTCGTTCCTGCATACAACTAGGACAGACTAATGAAGCACCAGATGTTAATTGGTAGAATTTTACATCACCAGTAATACCAGTACTATGTAGTTGTTGACTTGTGCACAGCTGCGCCACACGAGCAGCGTAGTTGTTCTGGTGTGTGCCCGAGTCATTCTATCGGTGCTCTCATCTTACGAGGGAGGACAAAGAGCGCACTACTCTGATATGGAATAAATGCTCGTACCATAGTAGTAAAAGATTTTCTCGGTATACATCTTCGTGATTGAATGATTCAGTTACAGTGTTTGTGCGCCCCGCGCCCTTCCTCAAATGCAAATAAATAACAAAATAACACATAGGTCATCATTGGGCGCCATAAAAAATAAAAGCATCCTAAATTCTGGAAACTAACAATCACCACGCCAGCTGTGGAGAGGCACAAACTCTTCTGCAGTTACCTTGAAAAGAAAGCAAGAGCACAAAGGGTGAGCACGACCTCGGTGCTGCCGGCCTCAGCTCTCAGTCGGGATGTTCTCAGCGGCATTGAGGGAAGGCCAGGAAGGTACCTGCCATCTTGGCAGAGTACCCTCCATTAACCTTTCCATCCACAGCCCCAGCCGGTCAAGCTTGTGGTGCACCTCTATGCTTGTGGCTCTAGTGGAGCCTCTCTTGGACCTAGCCCCATCATCTCTGGAACGGGATCGAGAGCCTGAGCTAGACCGAGACCTGGATCGTGACTTTCTCCTGTTTTCAGAACAGAAAGACGACTCTGAGACTGACGAGGCGTCACTCAGGTCGTCTCCAGTGAAGACAGGTCTGAAGTGGCAAAAGTATTTCTTGTAGCCGTTCAAGGCCAAGACGTGGCCGGAGTAGTCTGATGAGTCCTCATCCTCGTCGAAATGACTTCCACGGCACGATGTGTCTGAGCATGATCGGAGAAGTGAGGGTATCCAGTGAAGATGCTTGTCAGCGTTGAGGAAGGAGAAGTGGATAGTCTGAGTCCTATGGTGGGAGAAAGTTTCAAATGACCTAACTGGCAGTTGAACACATTCAAGTAAAACCAATCTGTGATAAACATCTTGACTGCAATCCGAATATCTCTAAGGGGAACAAATGCAATGCTCAACATAAATTAATACACCCCCAAGTTTCCTTTCAGAATCAGTAGTGCTAGCCAGTCTGCCACCGTGCCCCCAATATTTTCCAAACTGAATTTGTTGTCAAAAATATTCCTTATATGACAATCCCTTCTCCCCTGTGGGGTTACATTCCAGTAAATTCAATAGACTGATGCCAAAACAGAACAAATGTGTTGATAACGATGCTTATCATTCCTGAGCTGGTCAGTAAGATTTCCGGCACTTACCCAGAGAAAGAAAAGACCTCTTTGGCGAATTTGCACAACAAGGCATTCTTTGAGGCGTTGGTGAGCACCAGAACAACATTGATGTGGCCCGGCCGCAGCTTCACCAAGTTACTGGTGTACGTGACGTTAGTCAGCTCTGTGACCTCCACAAAATCCTTCTTGGGGGGGCGGCTGCATGGACCAAGGACAAGAGGAAAGTACAAGTGTGTATTAGAGTTAAGTGCAGAAGCATTATTTGGATGGCAATTGAGTAGAAAACAGACCTTGCAGATGTAGTGCTCAAAATATGCGACCACGGTTACCTGGAGGTAGTGGAACGACTTGACGGATCATCGTTAGCTTGAGGTTGCTCCTTTGGTGCTGGTTTCTGGGGTTTGTTTTCTCCTGGTTCACTAAACACAAATCAAAACAAAACAGAAAACCCCCATAATAATGCAAAACTGAATAGAAAAAGGAATCCTCCATATCAACAAAAATAGCTGTCCTTTACTCAGCTGGTAGATTGGATGCGAGAAACCTTCCTCACTCACCTGAAGGCTTGAATGATGACTGTCCCGAAAAAAATGAAAAGAGCCGAGAACATCAATGACAGGATGGGCATCACCTTTTGCCTTGAAAGAAGACGCATCACATCTTATTGGGAGGGCTTTGGTTGTGTAGCGACATGACAAAATACTAGTTTGTCCATGACACGTTCAGAGCAAGCTTCATAAGAAGCTGGCCTTTCGCCAGCCATCTTGTATGTTAATATATGAAAAAAATAAAAATTTTAACAGAGCGTACCAGTTTCTTCCTCTTTTCATGAGAATGTGTAACTTAAAGAACACGATGAAAACTTTTGACTTACCAGTTTGAGTAGAGAAGTTCATTGTAAATTTGATGGAAGTGATCACAGGCAGCATTCAGCCACTCAATCAGGAAAAACTGAACAGAGTGTGAACATTTAAAACGGTTATCAGTTTCGGGGAAAACGCTCTGCGGTGTGCGCCGTATCTTACAGGGGCCATTTCATTGTTGAGCTCTGGCAAGGTAGCGTGCGAGGTCAGATAGGTGGGGTCCTTCTGAACGAGCTCCAGATGCTCAAGAAGGCGGGACTTGTCTTCTTCGCTTCCATTCCATCCACCAATCACAGAGCGGTACAGCACCTTGCCAGCCGGGCTCCGCCTCTCAAGAATAACCACCTGTTCGTGGTGTGGAAAAAACACACATTTTTGATGACTGTTGTATTGCACTTACAATGACACCTTTCTCCTCACAGTGTCAGTTTTGACACACATACTTTTAAGAGTCATCTAAACTTGTAATGAATGTTCTTCTTGATGATGCAAACCAAAAAGGTCGTGTGTGTGTGTGTGTGTGTGTGTGTGTCGCACCACTGACCTGGGGAGAGACTACAGCCTGGTTGGGAAGCAGAGCCTGGCAGAGAGGCTGCTGCCGATGCTGATAAACGTACACAAACCGTAGCACCTCTTTCCTGTTGAACATGGCAAAGTCCAAGAAGGCCTTATTTTGGGCAAAAAAAGCTTTGTCGTCATTGGTGATCAGCAGCACGCAATACCTGCAAATACAATGGTCTTGTTTCAATTTTTTTTTCTAGATGTGGGGAATCAAAGCGATGATCTTTGATGTCTTACTTCCTCCGTCTGTGAAACTGCTTGATGGGACACAGCTCGTCAAACAGTTGCTGGTTGACCAGACGGGGAACCTGCAGGAACTTGTTGTTGGAGACAAACACATCCATGATCTTCCAATTCAGTCCTTCAGCCTGGAACATAAAAAAAGAAGTGGAAGACAAAAGATGTGAGGTACTTTTTGATCAATTATTTAGGTGACGTCTTGGTCTCATGGCATCAAAAGGTGAACAGCATGATGACGAGGACTTTTTAATAGCGATTCTAATTTAACCCGAAAGTTTGTCGGTTACCCGTTGCGATTTTATCATGTTGTCCCTCCTCGTGTGAGAAGAGCATATTGTGCAAAACATACTGCAACTTTGAACGCTGGACATGTACATCTGCGCATATTTGCTTCATCGTGAAATGCCATGCAAATTCCAGTCATGTATTTTTGAATTCGATGTCCAAAAAGCCAATTATGTCCAAAAGAGCCGACATGAGGGATGGTAAGTGATTTTTTTTTTAAATCGAACATGGTTATCTTAATTAATATGACCCAGAGCTCTACATGTGTGGAAAGTACCTGGATGATGTCCACTGGGTTTTTGGTGTCCTCCTTAAAGAGCAGCATGATGGGAATGTATGAGTTTATGTTGAACTGGCGCAGGAGCTGGATGTTATGCGTGTCGCCCTGGTCGACGTAACCAAAATGAATATAGTCTCTGAAGGCGAATGCTGTTAACTGGAGAGCACAAGGAGGAAAGCGCTTGCATTGAAATACATTTTCAAAACTGGCAGAGAACAAGATTTCAAATATTTTAACTGGCTCTGAAGTACTTTTAACACAAAAAAGGTGTGTTGTTGCTGCTCCTGCAAAAAAAAAGCCTGCATAGTGCATACACGAGTCTTCGTATTAACGTACCGGTAATACTTCAGAGGAGTAAACCTGAAAACAAGCCTCACCTTGTAGACAATGGGAACGTTGAAGTCTTTGTCAAACAAAAGAATGTTGGGCTTATTTCCAACATGCCAGCTGTCCAGAAAATGCTGGTAGTTGTCATCGGTAATCTGGGGAAGAAACAAAAATCTCAAAATTGTGGAAAATGTTTGCACAGTTCCCACAATGAATGCACTGAATTCATTTCTGGCACGTTAGCTAGCTGACAAACACAGAACTAAATAATTTTATGGAAGTTAAAGGGAATCTATCGCTGCCGTCGGGCCGGAACCAACAAACATGTCCTTTTTGAGTTCTCCTGAAAAATGATTATTTGGGAGGAACAAGAATTCCACCCGATGGCAGTGATATGTGATTTTATCATTTGGGAATATTTCCAAAACACCTCAGCAGAATTTCCAAAATCTATCTGCATTTTTCACCCCTTTGCAGCCCCCCGACAGAAAGTTCTCTCTATCTGTGGGCTTTTCACCTTTTCCACCAAATTTTGGGGAAGAAGGTCCTCAACGAACTGTCGCAGGTGTTCCCGGACGACGGCCTGATGGAAGAAGGACACTCTGCCGTTCACCAGTCCAATGATGGAGGGAGCCTGATGAGCTCCCAACTGGTTGGCCAGACGAGGCTCATAACCCAGGTCCACAATGCCGATGCCCACACCTGAACATATAAAGTGAGGCTTTATCGCACACTGGACAGGCAAACAGTGTTTGAATGGGCTTATTGCATTTTTTCCCCACTTTTGCGGTGGCGATTAAATTTGATTAACTGTTGCAGCGCTATTTATGATTCAAGTGATGCTAATGGACAGCACAGCAAACATCAAGTTCATGCTAGAGAGGAAAAATAAAAACGTGGGATCATGACATCAGCATTCGTCTTACTGACCAAGTGGCTCAAGTTCCTGCACGGTCTCCTTCCACACAGGCTCTATGTGGATGCACGCAAAGCACCAATCGGAGGTCACTTTGATGAGGTAGGGCCTCTTGTGGCTGTCTGGAAGGACATCGCTGTTAAACTGAGCGTGGTGAAGAAAGTACTTGCTGTCTGCAAAGTCCCTGAACCTGGACAACAAAAAGATGATATTGGCCATTTTTTAAGGACAAGTAAAGTCTGACCACACGTTACAAAACTTAATGAAGCAAATTTTGATGAATTAACGTCCAAGCCAGGTCTCAAGCTGCGCAAACACCTGACAGTTAAGAATGTGAAAAAGGCTACATTAAAACAGTGCCTGTACTGTTAAAGTTTATATGAAGGAGCCATTTGGTTAATTTAGACTGGATTGTAAAAAAATAAATTTAAAAAATGGGAGAGCAGCATCCCGGAATGAAATATCAAACCTTAGAGGTTCCTTTGTGCCGTTCTTGAATTATCATCTGATCTGTCTTTCAGTTTTTTTGATTGAACATCTGATTTTGTATTTGTTCTCTTGAAAAAGTCAAAAACAAAAACAAAAAAAGGTTATCAGCAAAATTAAGGTGATTTTTTTTTTTTGTTCGTGTTGTCAGAACATTCAGCCAATCGCATTTAACACAAGCAGATTGAAAATGTACAGCTAATCCGTATTGGCAGTGATGGTCGGATTTCATGAAATAGGAATCGGCAGCATGAAACCCTGATTGGAGCACCCCGAATAGATGATAAAGAAACATGGACATGTGTTGTTACCTGGAGTAATGAAAGAAAGACTCATCAAAGTAGAAGCCATTTTGGAAATGTTGACGCCGTGACTGGCCATAGGGCTCATTTTCATCTATCTGCCCATAGCGGTCAAAATTGGCCCTTCGCTCCTCATTAGACAAAATCTGTGTGTAAAACATGACGAATACATGTTAGTTACATCCTCCCTTTTGTTTTTTTTCTGACACAGGGCAGTTCTCTAGATTACATTAAAGGGGAAAAGTTGTAGTTTGGATTTGAAATACATCTTTTCTGACACACCTCATATAGAAATATGACAGGTTGATTGATCCAAAGGGACGAATGACCAAAAATCAAGAATAAGCAACAGTTTCCCAAGATGGCACTGTAGTTGGCAGCTATTTGCAAGGGCTCTTAAAGAGCTCTGCTTTTATTTGGGGGGGGGGGGGGAAATCATGTGGTGCCTGTTATCCTTCATTGTGGACTGTTTTCAGTGTTTTGGCCAGACACTCGTTGAAGGGAAAAAAATCAGTGCTTAATGGTTGCACCTTCTTGGCAGCATGCGTGTACCTGCACTGATTTAGATTTTGTGTGTTCCGTTATTTTTGTTTTATGTTCAAATGGTCTATAAAGCGCTGGAGCTGTTGTAAAAGCGCTATATAAGTAAAGATGTCTGGCATAGTTGTTGAATACCACACCTCATACGACTTTGAAACCCTGATGAACATATCTTCAGCAATGGGGTCTTTATTCTTATCTGGATGCCTGGGGGGAAAACACTGGAAATTAGAAATCGTGAAATAAGAACAGGTTGAAATGGCTGGTGGAATGACAATCACAGACGTTCAGCTGTCATTCAGTCGCACACAACTCGGGAGTTGCAGAGTACTCACCATTCTTTAGCAAGGTTCTTATACGCCTTTTTGACTTCGGCTTGGCTCGCACTCCTGCTGACACCCAGGACTTTATAGGGGTCATATCTAGAGGTTGTTTCCACCAGACGCTGAGTAAAAACTAGCAAAAAGATGGCGAGCGCCAGTGGGCATGGCCCAGGATGTCGGCTGTTTCTTGCAGCAGTCATCGCTTGTCACTCTCCGACTACGCTAACATGTAATGGCTTAAAAGCAAATCCCTCGGGGAACGATACACAAGGCAAACCGATCACATTAAAATCACTCTTTACTCCCTCGCGATTAAGGCAGAATGAGACATTCCGGTGTTTCACAAGCCGTAGGTTATTATTTTTCCGGCTAATGGTACACATTAGTAAAATGTCACCAAATGAGCTTCCGGTTATTCATGTCAAAGTAAAATCAAAATGACCATATCTTGAAACGTAGTTCTGGCACGTGGGTAAAGCCTGTTTGTTTACATTTAACTGATTCCATCAACCTTTTTTTCATATTCCGTGATTTATATCCATATAACTACTAACAATGGCAATAACTGTAGCTGGACAAGCATAAAGCATTCCCTTTTGACAGCGTATCTTGTGTTTTGCATTGCTTCCTCAAAGCTTTATGATTTATTTTTGGGAAACCGACATAGTAGGAGACAATTTAGCAAAACAGCTAACAACAAACAGAGTAGTACGGCGGTTTAGTTAACTAGGAACGACTTAGTAAGCAATTTTTATTTACAATATGATGTTATAGAGGCCAAATACAATTAAAAATTCAGTTGTTCAGTCTTAATCACATAAGATCTAAATTTGAGGGTAAACCGGTTGCTGCACTCCCAAGCAAATGAATGAGGCAGTGATGAGATAAATATCTAGTTCCATTTTCCACATCCAATATGACGGCAACGTTGACGTACGTCTTTGGTAAAATGCGTAGTCGGTCTCTTATTATACGATCACGGATGTATCGTGTTAAATCTGCCTCCTCTCGCTTTCTTTTTTTTAAGACAGGAATGTGACCTTGTAATTATACACACATCTAGGCGATAAAGCATGATCCTAAAACATGCCATATTTGCGTTCAATTTTATTTTTCTCTTTATGGGGCTACGTTTCCGGTTTCCCCTACATCACCACCTTGCTCATTGCGTAGAGGAAAATCAAAATATGACGTTTGGCCCAGTGTTGGCCCTTCGAGTTTAAACCATTCTATTTGTGTTTCGTTTTGTCGTCGCCCAATTTACGCACCATGAGTGCTTTTGCTTTTTGTGGAGACTCTTTGCGCAGGGCGTCTGGACTCGGTAGCCAACGTCAACGTTAGCAAAGCTGCACGGCCTGCTGTGGCTCGACTATTCACGAACTGGCCACCTTCGTACTCAGGTAAATACAAGAACCAACAAATCTACCATCATGAACTAAATACATTCATAGGGCTATAGCTGGAAATAACAAACACGTAAACAAAGATAAATACTATACAGTACACAGGCGGTGTTTCTTCGTTAACAAGCTGAGAGGCTAGTTACTAAAGTAAATGTAACATCATCCTTGTCCAGCCACCAAACCATAATCCGAGGAAGTTAGGGCATTTACGCAATTTTCTTTTGCAATACTGATAGAATAAATGTATTGCATCTGATATTGAATGACTGTATTTCATTATATGGCAATGGAGTTCATTTAATATCAATTATGAATCAACCCGTATTGTTTTGTGTTTTTTGTTATTGTAAAGTGTCCTTGGGTGTCTTGAAAGGCGCTTATAAATAAAATCTATTATTATTATTATTATCAGTCATCACTGATTTAATATGCAGAGCAGGCTCTATGAGGATGGTGTTAGTGGTGTTTCTGTAGCTCTTTAAGAAATTCTACCTCTTAATGGCACTGGTCACTTTTAAATTGTTTTTTTTTCTTCACTCAATTCATTATTTTACCATTTAATTTGCCATGATGTATGTAAAAAAGGGACAAAGCAGTTCCATGGACTGCAAAAATTGCCGGTACTTGACGCCTCCTCCAGGAAGGTCTATCATTGCCTACAGATTCCACAACATGACAGCAAAACAATACATGAAGCTCCTCAACGTACCTCAATGTAGTTCCTGATTTACGTAGATGTAAAACTCAGTGTCTGCATTTAAAGCACATCTTGATTGTTTCGTTTCAAATCCATTGTGGATTTGTACAGAACTGGAATGGTGAAAATTGTGTCAATGTCCAAATATTTATACCGGACTGTATGTTTTGATTACATGACCACAAATGGGTTTTTTTCACCTCTATGACAGGCTCAGCACCATGAATTTGGTTCGTCTAGTGTGCCGCCACAAGACTGCGCTGTTCCTGTGCACTGTGTCCACTTTTGCTGTGGTCCTTGTCTTCTTGGCCAAATGTACCTCAGAAACCCTGAAGCAAGGCCATGCTGATCCACCGGGCTTTGCCCCGCGTGCCAGCGCTTTGCACCCCCGTCCAGAGCAGCATGACCGATCCGCCCTTTCCAAAGACATGTCAGCATTCCTCGTAGTCCTCATCACAACTGGGCCCAAGTACACAGAGCGCAGGAGTATCATCCGGAGCACATGGCTGTCCAAGCGGGACTCAGATGTTCTGGCCATGTTTGTTGTAGGAACTCTGGGGCTTTCCAACGAAGACCTTCAGAACCTCAACGTCGAGCAAGGACGGCACAAGGATCTACTCCTACTGCCTGACTTGAAAGATTCTTATGAGAACTTGACCATGAAGCTACTGCACATGTACTCCTGGCTGGACCACAATGTGGACTTCAAATTTGTCCTCAAAGCAGATGATGACACATTCGCTCGCTTGGACCTTCTTAAAGAGGAGCTGCGCGGGAAGGAGCCCACTCGCTTGTACTGGGGTTTCTTCTCAGGCCGAGGGCGAGTCAAGACAGCTGGGAAGTGGCGGGAAAGCTCTTGGGAACTCTGCGACTACTACTTGCCCTACGCACTAGGCGGTGGCTACATCCTGTCGTCCGACCTGGTACGATATGTGCATCTTAACGCCGGCTACTTGAAGATATGGCAGAGTGAGGATGTGTCTTTGGGCGCATGGCTGGCTCCGGTGGATGTTCGTCGGACGCACGACCCGCGCTTTGACACGGAATATAAATCGCGCGGTTGCAACAATAAATATTTGGTGACACATAAGCAAAGTCTGGAGGACATGCTGGAGAAGCATCAGATGCTGCAGCGTGATGGCAGGCTCTGTAAGGAGGAAGTCAAGCTGCGACTCTCATATGTGTACGACTGGGGTGTGCCCCCCTCGCAGTGCTGCCAAAGGAAGGAGGGCATTCCTTAATTTATCTCCCTGTCACTCATCTGAAGTCGACATCCAGTCCCTATTCAAGTCTTTTCTCATTGTGTTTACACTACAAGCCCCATTGTAGCTTTGTGTTCTCCTCATAAATCACCAAATGATTGGATTCGATTTGAGTGGATAAAAATTGAGAACATTTGGGGAAATGGAAGAAAGGTATCACAAGCTTGTACAATTTTGTGAGGTATCATGATGAAAGCACACAGTATTATATAGGTGATGCTTTTTTTTAAGGCATTTTTCCTTTTCTACAAATTAAGCGCTCCGAGATCCTTGTGAGGATAAGCGGATGATATTAAGAGCCTTGTCCCAGTGCACTTTTTTTCTCATTAGTAGGCCGACTTCAGCATACATGTTGACTAATAAAGCAAAAGTGACAATTGTCTGCTATTGGTACGACTAGTGACATTCTAATCTACTAACCAACGTCAAGCACGTCTCTCTGAAATGGGCTTTCGCTTGTATCGTGCTTTTCCACCTACACGGTTCTCAAAGCACTTTACACTTGACTCCTCACTGCCCTACTGATGACAGGAGCAGCATCAGCAGCAACTGGGTTCAATATCTTGCCCAAGGACACTTCGACTTGGTTACAGGGGGCGGCGATCGAACCTATAACATCTGGGTTGCGTGATGACCACTATGCCACTGAGCAATGCCACCCCGCTTATTGGTACGAGTAGCGCCTGATGTCAAGAGATGGCACAGTTTTGCCTCAGTCGTAACGCAGTCCTCCCTCGAGTATGACAAAGTTGTCCTACAAGTGAGGACAGAGATCATACTAGTATGTGGACCTTAAAGCGGGCGTTTGCATTATTAAAACTAGTAAGAGTTTCACTAATGTTGTTGTCAAATTCGCAGAGAACTATCCAGCTTGCAGCAGCACTAGCAATGCTAAGCTAGCATTCACACTGTCAACAAACCGTTGGTATCATGACTTAATGAAAATGTCTGCCTTCAGTCGAAGCCTTCCTCAACCTATGTCAATACAGTCCTTGTGTTATACATTTCCTCCCGTTGAACCTCTTCCTAACATTTGTACAAACTTTAAAATTTGTTTGAGGGTCTTTCAGCCTGGAGATTCATACATTCCATTATATTTTGTGATTTTTAAAAAAATATATTTGTATTTATTGTTAATTTATTATGCAGTAAGCACACTGGTTGTTATGCCGGCATATGAGGAAGCACAGTGAATTTGTATTTCTAAAATTATGATTAGAGGTCCACAAGGTTTCCTGCAAATTGAGTGGTACAGCGTGTGAAAGACAAAATGGTTGAATGTGTTTTGTTCAGTTGGCCTTCTTGGTTCTTCATGAGGTCAGTCGCATGTGCATAGGGTGTGATGACAAAGGACAGACTAAGTCAACACGTTTCTACAGCACTGTGCAGCATCGTTGCTGACTACAAACTCAATGTTAGAAAGGAGACCAATGCCAGCAGGTCATGTTTTATTTATTTTTTTGGTTGTGATTTTTCATCTCGTCTGATGTTTTCTAAGTTTACATCACTCTGTGATCATGCAACACATGTTCCAAAACATCTAACAACTGTGACAATAAAGTGGATGATGATATGTTTTTAGTACTATTTTGAACTGGTTTTGTGTTTTTGTTTTTTTAATTGTACATCATCCTCCCTGGATATGTTATTAAAATGATGTTGTTTTGTCGCATGTATTCGTTGTCTGGGTGGTTTATATATTTCCAGCTTGCAACAACAATCGGTCGTTTGTATTAATAACTAAAATGCATTTTATTTATACAGTATAGGTAACATTGAGGACAGTGAAGGTTACCTGGCAGTAATAAAAATGATAAACTGCTAGACTGATTGACATTTTCAGTATCCAAGCATTTCTACGTCATGCTGTGCGGAGTACATTATCAAAGTGCCCTAGCTTAAAACTGGTAAAGCCATCTGCACACGGTGCACAGCCCAACAGCCTGGGTTCTCCTGGAGGCAAGAAAGTTTTCCTTTCCTTGTGTCTACATCCACGGGGACACCGTGTGACCACACAGCACCCCAGTGAGCCATCGGAGTAAGTCGGACAATTGTGTATGAGTGGCTATGTCACCTAAATCCTGTAAATGTATTTGGAATGTGTGTGAAGGCCATCCTCAACGAAATGTGCATCAACACGGCAAAATTCAGGTTCGGATGCAATTGATTTCTCACCAACGGCCATTTTTCCTGAGTTGAGCAGGTGTGTCTTGCAACCACAAAGTGGGCAGGAACATGAATGGTAAGTGACAAATTGACGTCACGATGGCACCAAAATCAATTCTGCTCGTTTTTTGCAGGTCTTTTCCTTTTAAAGGCTATTGCATGCAAACGACAAATTACATAGATGCACAACTCAAATCATGACAAAGTCATTTTGACCTGTTATGGGTAAAGCAGTGGAAAATTTGGGTTTTGAGGGTATGGGACCTTTAAAAGGGAAACCACATTTTCGAGGTCCATGATAAATGCTAATGCAAATCTTCTATACTGCAACACCTGTAAAGTTTGACAGCTGTGTTGAACTCAGTCAAGCAGCGGTCATCATATGTTTACAACTTTGACCTTTTCAACTTCAGAGCTGACTTCAGTAGCGTAACATCCTCAAAACAGGTGTCGAAAAAAAAAGAACAAATTTTGCGATGTTCAGCGGTGAGACATTTCAATCCATGCTGGTGAAATTACTTCTTTGCCATGAGGAGCCCCTCCAGTTGGACCTAAACAGAAGGACATGTAAGAATGAGAAAATAAGACAATAGTTGCAATGCTTGCTGTATTATTGTGATGCAAGACCTTGAGCTGCTGGTTGTTTTTCCTCAGGGTCTGAATCTCCTCTGTGTGCTTCTTTTCCTGCGCTCGCTGTTTTTCACCTGCCATTTTTTTCACATCCACACATTTCTTTTTTTGTTGTTGCAGTTGCTCCATCAGCTCCTCTACTAAATTCTCCAAATCTGAAATCTATACAAGTAAAAAGAGACAAAGCAGCAATAGAAGTACCCGAAATGTGTTGATGAAACTTTGATAGCTTACAGTACATCCACTACTCACAGAGAGGTTGGGATATTGGGCTTTCGGGTAACATTTCATGATTAACCTCAAATGCTGTTCAATATTTCAGTAATTTCACAAAACTTTATTTTCTTTAACAGGGAACTGAGCAGCAAAATTCACAACAGGTGTTTGATCCAATCAATACATTTCTCAGGACATCCACTTCTATGCTTTTCTGTGACTCCTCCAGTCTCTGTCTCTCTATTGCAACCTTCTGATGACTTTCTGTGACACTCGGAGCTCAGTGGCTACTTCCCTCTGAGAACATTGTTTTGAAGCCTTGCGAAACTACTACGTGTCATCTTAGTCTTATGATGTCGAAATTTGAATAGCATGATGACAAAGACTCCATTGGATCAAACATTGTGTATTTAGCTCTTTGCTATAGAAGCTTTGCAAAGGTTTGTGTAATATTGAAGCGTTGGGCACATGAATCCAACAGTTTCGAGGTGATGAAATTCGATCCACCAGCGAAGGCTACAGATTAGGTTCATCCTGAAATTTAATCCGAAAGCTAAATATGCTTAGCTTTCTGTGTTTTGTAGTTCTCCATTCTTACTCTGTCCTTCAGGGCCACCTTGTCCTGTTCATCATGCAGGGCTTTCCTCATGCCAAAAACCATACTGCTCTCATAGAACGCTTGATAAGCAGCAATGGTCATTTGGATCTCGTCTCTTACCCGCAGCAACAGGAGGCCCCTCTCGACACAAATGAGGACCACCTGTCTGATCAGTTCATCTAACGAATGACAAAAGTAGATATAAAACTGGAACACAACCAAGTGAAGTGTACGCATCGAGTCCTTACCAAAGCACTCGGTGTATAACTGCCTTCTCAGAGGACAGATTCCAGTCTCCATGGCACGCGTTTGCAGTAGCTTCTTGTCTAATTCTTCCTCCAGATTCACCACATCCACTCGAGTGGATGGTTCACTGCACACTCTCTGAATCCACTCTTTGTTTGCCTCCTCCCATTTCCTGTCAGGGGGAGACGTTAATAAATAACAGTTTGGTGACACTGACTGAAGACTAATTTGGATACCTGGGTGGAAACATGAGATTGAGAATGTCCTCATTTTTCTGCTTGATATCTTCAAGCGTGGCTGTTATGGATTTACGAGGACGTAGCAAAGACTCCGCAGGCTGATGAGGTTTTGACTTCAGGACTTTTGTAGGACGTCCCTGAAACAAGAAATGTTTGTATTTAAAATTCACTTCGACAAATTTGAGCCAGGCCCGGGCCAAACGTGCACCAGATTTTTGTGCCGAATCATGAACTATAGTTTAGAGCCAAGAAAAGTTGTGCAGTTGTGAGGGACCAAAATCTTGCTCGGCCAAGTTATAGAATGGCTGGAGCTAAGCCAAGTGTACTTGCAAGACAATAGCTATACAGTATGCTTTGTTGGCATTATGAATGTTCAAAATTTTACAAGCAGACTGAAGTTGCATGTCAATTTTGAATTAATCAGTCAGTAGGATATTGTTGCCAATAGTAGACCATGTCATAAACTTTTGGACGGCGGTTCAGTGATTTTGACAGGTGACTGGTGTAGTTTGCCTCGTTGTCTTGTGCCTCCTCAATGTAGGGGGCATTTGCTTTGCAATTGGCTATTGACTTACTGACTATCGACGGCCCCCCACCCCTCAACAATAACAATAAGACATGAATGTAATACTAGCAAAGGCAAACTTCGGAAATTATGCGTTAATGCTGCTTTATTTTTTGACATAGGTTATATTGCTCCTAAATGGGAGCAAGAAAACCGTTGCACTATATTTTTAAATGTGGCTATAATGTCTTATAACATATGAACAGAGTATTTTGTGTATCTATATAAAAATCTGTCCTTACAAATAAATAAACAAAAATAATGTTTTAAAACCTAACTGGTATTACTCACCTTTGCTGATTTTTTATCTGCACTTTTGGGAACTAAAACTGGAGGATCATATCTGAGTAGAGATTCGGCCGGTGCATTCATTGTGAGCTCCAATTTTTTTTTTTTATTCTATATTTTCATAAGAAATTCCCCAAAACTCGGTCCCATCTCTCATTTTTATACCAAAACAACTCAATTTTGAGCGTCATTTGCGCCGCTTTTAAAGCATTGCATTACCTGGAACTGAGTTACAAAGGTTGTTTACTATTTGTAATCTTGCCACTTGCGAATACGTCACCAGCAGTGACATCACCGCTTGTCATTGACGGCGTGTTAAAAAAGAGACGTGATAAGGGAATATTTTCAACGGCATATAAATATAACGTTTAAGATGGGTCATGTGGAGTTTAGAAAAAAATCAACACACATTGTGGTAACACAGTGATTAAAAACGATTATTTTGCACGCATGTGTCTGTTATACGATGTTGCGAATGCTAAATTCCACCAGATGGCAGTCGTGCGCTATGGACGTCAAGCAAAGAAGTAAACGGAGGTTTGAATCCGGAAGCGTCAATCCAGTGACTGCGAAGTCGTTTTCGCAAGCTTCTCTTTCCCGAAACACAGGATGGAGGTTTGATGGACTTAAGTTAACTGTAACATACCGTCGATAAAAGGCCACTGCGAATATGACAAATGGTAAGTATTATTTAATAAAATGCGAGTTGAATAAATGTCAGCGGCAGAATACGGTTGTTACCTTGGTTGACGACAGCTAACGTCAAGTTAGCTGTAGACGTGGCCCCGGAGCTTTTGCTTCAGTTACCCAAGATGAGGCTGCTCTAACTAATTTATCAGTCTAGAATGGTTACAAGTTGTCATTTGAATCACATCCAACCATTCATAGTGAAATATTTTTTTCTTGCACACGGTTACATTGAATTCCGGTAACTATCTGCGACCAGCGGACTTGAAGAGATACTCCCTGTGTGTTTTTTTTTTCAACGGAACCCAAAATAGTGATGCTGTTGTACTGTATATATGCGCAGCATGCAACATTTTTAAACCCGTGCCTAACACTGTCGTTATCATGTCATCAACTTTTGTATTGTCAGTTCATTTGAAAACGTTTGAAGTGCTTTAATGATTTGCTCAGTAGCACTCTTACAATCACAAATCAAACCTACTCAAACGATTACATGAGCATTGATGATCCCGAAAATCTGCAAAAGCATTGCTTTGATGTCATCAACGTCAACACAGATTTTTGCTCTAAAAAAGTGTTGTGCCCCTTTTGTACCCTTGGTGCACAGTGTACTCTTTCGATGGCATCCTTGTGTTTGGGCTGCTCTTCATCTGCACGTGTGCATACTTCAAAAAGGTTCCTCGCCTCAACAGCTGGCTGCTGTCGGAGAAGAAAGGAGTGTGGGGAGTCTTTTACAAAGGTTGGTGTGTCTTCCACTGAAAATCACAAATGGTGCAAATAAATAGGGATTGCTTTATTGTAATTTTGCATTAAATTTTTTTTCACACATTAGCTTCTTTCAGTCCAGGGGAACATCAATTTGCAAACAAACCTGTTCAAAAATTAACGGTCTTCAAACAAGGTTTTCAAACACTTATTTCGGTTCAAATAATGAACTGTGCTTCCATTCGCTTGCAGTCAGAACGTGCAGATGATGTTCACCTCTCTCTTCGTCCAGACTTCAAGTTAAACAACATGGCTGATTTGTCCGATGCCTTGTCTAAAGTGTAGCAGGTGTTTGCATTAAACAAAATGGTGGTGGATCCATAAATAAAACCACAACCAGAGCGTGTGTCTGCTTGTTCTCGCAGTGGAGGGAAAGAAAGAAAGAATGAATGAGCCCTGAAATGAAGATAGGCCTGAGTAGAAACACAGAACGGCCTGGAGCCTCAAGCAGGAACGACATACATACGAAATGCTTGAGTTGACAAAATTTGAAACTTGAATTTCGCCAACTTGAATTTAGCATTCAGAGCCTTGTAATTATTGTGAGCATATTGCATTGTATATATTTGTATTACAATTCGTGTGAATTATTTTTTATATTTTAAAATATCTGTACATGTGTACAAATCAAAGTCTTGTTGTTCACACAGCTTATTTCTAATCGATTAGTACCTAACAGCTTAATCAAGGCCCATCATAGCGTGTCACTGAAATCGACATTGGTCAATATATAACGATGTACTTTTTTTTTTTTAAAATAATACACACTGCATTGAGATTCTGCTGGTGCTCCACTCTGCCTGGCCCATCCCCCTCGCACGCAAACACATTCACCAGCAAAGTGCAACTCACTTCTTCCCCCACTCAAACTCATTCGCTTGAGAGAAACGACTAGTGAAACAATTTTTTAAAACTTTTTATTATTATTCCATGATAAGCAGCGACTTTGTTAAACAATATAATACTCATTTAGACTTCAGTGCCCCGTGACATGATGTCCTTGTGGAAACAGACTGGTAAAGCACTCTCGGTTAGCATTGTCTTTTATTTTTCCATGCAGGTTTTAGGCAGGCTCATACAGTTTTAACATTGTGTAAGTTCCTCTGTAATAAAGATATATGCAATTGTTAATTCCCAATGTTCATCATTATCTAAGACTATTATATATTTTAAGGTAAATAATCTTAGTGAAAAACAATGATATGTAACTGTTAGCTCATATTACCACCATTATATAATAACATGCTAGTTCAGAGCCTACAGTCCTTATTAACCTCGTGTTACTATTCAATGAATTGTATCTTTTGATTCTTTCTTTGTAGCTGCAGTCATTGGGACACGGCTCCATATTTCTGTGGCAATCTGCTGTGTGGTCATGGCTTTCTATTTGATCTTCCTAAAATGATGAAACCGGACTAGATTGGGAAGCTTCGAATTGGCACAAGCGAGTGCTGAACCCGGTGAGGTCATGCCTCGTCCTTGCGGGACAACTAATGGACCATGTGACCAATGACGTCACCTCAGGTCATGGACTTGCTTTGAAAGATGAGTCTGCGCTGCCCCCTTCTGGTGACTTGGGGAGATAACGGCTCCCCCAAACAGATGAGGTCATCCTGAATCCACCCCTTAGTTTTATTGCGGAGACGAGAAGTGGGTGGGCCCTGTGGTGTCACTCTTGTTTTCAACTCATGCTGTTTTTGTCTTATTCATCCTCATCATTATCCTGGAGGTATGGCAATTAGTCATTGTATTGTTGGCCTCTGCAAGATGAATTTAGTTTTTGGGTGAGTAGTTTCAAACTGAAAATGATACATTTGTATTTTCCCCGGTTACCTCTGTCATGCTTCTTCAGTGACTGGATAAAGAAATAATATATGATGTATTTTGACACAATTGTGTAACCTTTCACCATATTCCCCACAAACCAGATGGATTTGAAACAGGTTCTTGCTCCTCACAACTCAGCCCATCTTAATTGTATACCGAATAATGTTATTTTTTAAAATCAGTCTAATGATTACTGTTACAAATGGATGTTTGTACCAATCGGACCAACATATATGTATATTCAATCTGCCTCAATATATGACTATAATGCAAAATAAGGACAGTAGTTATGACCATTTCATGTTATTGAAAGAAATGATTGGGGAGGGAGTGCAATGGAATCTTGAGGAAAAATGTTAGCAACACAACTTGTATGTTGTTTTTATTAAAAAAACAAAACAATTGTGTCAGTTTCCCACTCTTGTCTTTTTTGTTTCATCACATTTTTTTCAGTGAGTGTGACATCAAGCGGCTTGATTGTTTCAGTCTACCACAATTAGGAGAACAGCATCCATCTGCTATGTAATCACAGATGTTGATTTTATGTGACTCTTTCCCACTACAAACTGTTTTTGTTCCTTTCGTTTGACACTAGTACTCAAAATTATTCAAGCCTTTGTGGGTATTTTGCATAGACGGCCACTTTCAATAAGGAAAATTTCTATTACTTGCCTTGAGCGACAGAAAATGTTTTATTAGGAGCATTGCAAACTACTGTAAGTTTGATAACTTTGCAATGTGTGTTGAATAAAATTGAGTGCAATTGCTTGCACATGTTACTATTTTCATTTAACTTTCATAAATGACAAATGTTGTAAATGACAAACCACTTTTTAGAGTCACTTTAATAACTTTATCTCAGATTTCTGATTTTAAAATAAGTTGTCCATCCATTTGATGTGTATAATGATAATTATATGTTTTTACAGTTATAGCGGCCCTCTGAGGGAAACCAAAACATGCATTTGACATCCTGCTTAAAGGTTTCTGTTAAGTTCTGGGAAAAAAATTCACATTTAAATTTTTGTTATAGAGGACATCTTTCCCTTTTTTTTGAAAATATATTTTTGGCTTCAACCACTATTCATCTGTGAACAAATATGCATTTTCTTATTAATCTTATAATGTTGGTTAAATGTGCCAATACATTAATCCGAAACCTAATATTAGAAACTGAAGTCAAGCAGTACATTGGAACTATTAGGGTTATTCAAAATTCAATTAAATTCAAAAGCACTACATTTTAAAAATCTATATCTTTCAATGTAATATATTGTTTTGCCTCTATGTTTATCACCCCCTGGCTGTTTTGAGTTCTTAAAAAATGTTTATAGGGTCACAAAAGAGGACTAGGCGTTTGATTGACAGGGAATTTCCCGCCCTCTCCGAGCACCAAAAAAGGGAGCACCCCATGTTTTCTCGATGGTGAGAGAGTTCTCGCGAGACTTTGTGCCGGGAGCGCGCTGTGACCAGGACAAATACGCGCTCACGTTTCCGCATGCCGAGCAGAACACGAAAGAGGGCGAATAATCGAGCTGAAGCTCGTCCAACCAGATCCAGCGCCTTTCGAAGAGGAAGTTACCTCCACCGAGGAGGTGCACGGAACATTGCAGAGCTTTCCGCGGAACCTATTTTGCACCGCAGGGCGCCCTTAGTTCGCGTCCATTTTTCCAGAAATCGCGTTAGTTTTGTCGAATTATTATCAAGAGTAACCTCGCCTTGTTGTGGGTGCCACACGAGGAGGAGAGGGCACAAGTTTTCCGCTGCCTTGTTTTCCCCCGTCTCCGCGGAGCTCCTTAAATCCGCAGGAATGTCGCAGGAGAGACCCACTTTTTACCGGCAGGAGCTCAACAAAACAATGTGGGAGGTCCCGGAGCGGTACCAGAACCTGTCTCCCGTCGGGTCTGGTGCCTATGGTTCTGTTTGGTAAGCAGATGCTTTTAGCATTCCCTTTCTTTACATTTTTACAGTTCCCAAAAGGAGCGTGCACGCTCCCAAGTTGTCATTCTACTTCCTTTAAACAACTGGTTGTTTCCTGAATCGTCTAAGTTGAAAAGCGCAGCTTTGTACCCGCTTGATTAGTAGTAGCGCGCCTGTGCATGCTCCTTCATCGGGCCCAAGAACGGTTTGCTCATTGGATTTGATTCCAGTTTAGGACACTGCGATTGTGTCCCATGCTCCAGCATGCACAAGCCAACGCTTTGCATCGGCGTTCAACATGCATTATGCATTTTCCAGTTGGGTGCAGCCGGCCTGCAGAGCACCAGAAGGTCACGTGGTTTGCAGTAAGTAAAGTAGGCCCCCTTGTGCACAGTGAGGGCTTTGAATAGGATGCAGAGAAAAAAAAAGAGCAGAATGATGACTCTAGAATGATGTCACTCTTTGTAGTACACTAATGACTCACTGTCCCGAGGTGAGGCACCCAACTCTTAGTCATCACTAAATCCTGTTATGGCACCTCACTCTTCAGTCGTGTGCGCGTTATGGTGCACTTCTCGATGCTCAAGTATGAGCAATGACATCACCTATAGGAGCGAAACATCAAGCAGCTATGCAAGTAATGCAATTTAGCTCCCTGTAATCGAATTCTGTGCAACACTGAAGTTGCTACTTTAATGAAGAGGCCGTCTTTTGACCTACTGTACAAAAAAACTAAAGTATACTCTGTCCAAACATTATGTGTATCTGCAGAGCTATTCATTTAACAGTGTTAATTAAATATTCTGGTTTTAGTTGCCGTTGGTTTACAACTGCATTATATTATAAGCACGTCTTTGATAGTTGTCGTTTTAGCAGTGCTATAAGCCACATCAGACTGATCAGATCTGATTCTGATGTGAATTCAACCTTAAGTGATAATGTAAATGGCCTATTTTTGAAATGTATTATCATACATTGTTTTTTGTTTTTTATTTCTACTGTGGTGGCGCAGTACAGAGGTCATGGGTTATGGGTTCAAATCTGAGCTCTGGCCTTCTTGTGTGAAGTTCACCCCACACCTGCTTGCCTTTTCTCCGGATATTCCGGTTTCCTCGACCATTCCAAAACATGCGTGGTATGTTTGTGGAACACTCTAAATTGTCCCGAGATGTGATTCTGAGTATGAGTGGTGCTTTCTCTGTGTGTGCCCTGCGATTGGCTGGCAACCTGTTCAGGGTGTACACCGCCTACTGCCCGAAGACGGCTGGGATAGGCTCCAGCACGCCCGCGATAAGTGGATCAGATAATGGGTGAATGGATTTTTTTCTTTTTTTAAACTGTCAATTATATGTGTTCTGCTAACAAAATAGTTTCCCGCATTTATTAACTTGCAGTGTTCAGCAAATAGAAAGGAAAAAAAATCACACGATACGCTATCAATACAATACATGCATCTTTATTGGTATCATGTTTTAACAGCAGCTGCAGCTGTAACAAAGCGCTTGTGCTTTACAGAACTTTTCACATGAAATAATAAAACAACACATAACATTAGATATTGAGAATAACACAATCGTAGCGACTTTTCCTACATACATTTTTTTTCGGCTGGCACAAACAATTCTTTTAAATAAGGCCATTTACGAGGGATGCCTAACTTCCAAAGGTTTTGCTGACATTGTTTATGTTCCCTAGCTCACGTTTCTTCATGAAGCTGCTGTCTGTCACACTGACTTTTTTTTTTTAAACATCGTTTGCAGAGGTTAGAAAAAAAGGAAACAGTCATTAAAAAAACTGCAACGCAATCAGAAAACCCAACATGGGTGGCCCTGTGGCTTTGTCACTGCAGCCTAAATTTTGAGCACACGTGGCTGGAATTGATAAAAAATGAACATGCTTCTTGTCCCAACCAATCCGTTCGATGCAGCATGATTTTCAGTTTCCTGTGGCCTGAAGCAGAAAAAATTATTTTTCCCCAATTGCGGCAAGTAGACCTGAGCCAGTGTTATGGCATGTAAAAGTTGCAAAATTTGCATTCTTTTAGCACCCAGTGCAATGCAACTCTGATACATTTTAAGCATTTTGCATTCCAAAAGCAAATGTTTTGTAAAAAGTGCAGACAATGATGACATACAGAGATAAAAGAATCACAGAAAACTTCCTGACGCTGCATGACAAAATGAATTATGTTTGAAGGTACCCGGACTTAGGGAAAAACTTTGATCAAAGCTCCCGAACAACAAATTGCATCGCAAAAGTATGAGGAAGAACGTCAATGTCATCAAAACTATCACTTGCAATTATTATCCACTTGTATTTAATTGCAAAGGACTACTGGCAGGTTTAAGTTACCAAGTACTGACTTTGTCAAGCTAGCACTTCAAGAGCAAATGCCGCGAATGCTTTTACCATGCGGGTTGCCATGTTCTCACTCATCTTAGTGTGGTTTACTTACAGACCCCAAGGCACGCGTACATATTAAACAGTCAATCATCAGCGACAGTAAATTGCAAGATTTTTGACATTGTAACCTGTTCTCGCACAAGTTTGTTTTGTTGATGCCATAAACTGTAGTCAGGTTGACTATGTGGACTTGTGGTCAACAAACTGGACTTGATGATGTACGCCTGTACGGAACAACTTGTTCTGCTTCTTGTTTAATCGCCTTTTGTTACCGTTGGAACCCCCCCCCCCCTTTTTTTTTGTTATTGTCACACCAGTTCCTGTCATAAAGAGATAGTACTAGTGCCAATAACGTTATGTCCAGTTTACTGCCAGTGTTCTTTCCATGATCACTGAGATAAGCTTTTAGACACAGGTTTGATTCTTACTTGATTTTTACGTGTGCTATGTTACTTGCTGCACTTTATTTGTGTGTCTTGTGAAAAAGTATTCGAGAGAAATGACTGTGTGTGGGAAATAAACTAGTCCATTTATGAAATGAAAACCTTGAAATTAAAATTCGAATAAGGAACCTCCGAAGTCGAGCATAATCTGTTTTTGGGACAGAAATCGACTTCCAATCTGTTCTCATTACATGGCCATTAATTCAGAGGAAATTAAATGTAAATTGAAATATGTTTCAAAGTCCAACAGTTACCATTATTAACACATTTAATTTGACAAGGTCATCTCCTTGTTAAACTGATTGCACGTTTGGATGACGGCGGTCTAATCTACTGTAGTCAAGTTCAAGGGCACTCGGTTGTCGTGGTAACAACAATAACTGGTGTATTTAGGGAACGCTAGGAATCTGCTTAAGTGACATTCTTTTGTTGAAATAAAAGTACATTTTTAGGCTCACGCAGTTTTGATGAACTTGTGATAGCCAAATCGTTTAGTAATATGTATCAGAAAGGCACGGTATTGTACACTGTGTCCAGCTTTACCGAATAGGGGTTTGTCTTTTTCTCTCATGGCTCAGCTTTCATTCTCCACTTACTATAAAATCAATGTCCTAATCCCTTTTATTTTCTGTGGGATGTACATATGAAATCAGGCAGATTGTGATGGCATGATGGAAATAAAGCGCTGTTGCGTACGTCTTGAAAGTGAGTACACCCCTCACATTTCAGCAAAAGTGCGGTAATCGCGAGTAGAGATACGTGCTGTCTTTATATCTTCTTCATACATCACCAAGTTATCAGATCAGGACTCACTGTCTGCAGCTTCTCAAAATAAAGTGACCCCCCCCCCCCCAAAAAAAAAACACATTGGAACATTTCACAGGTGAATCGCTTCATTGGAAACAGGCACGTTTCATAATTGAGTACAAGAGGAAGAATGAAAGGCTCGGTCGGTCACAAGCAAGGATGGGGTGTAGTTCAGCACTTTCCAACATTCTCTGGGGGGGTGTCAGTGCCCTTTGATACTTTTCCAGGGACATCCAAGCTATTTCAGCCAGACTAGGCCAAGTCACATTCTGCACGTTAAAACAGCCTGGCTTAATTCAGCGAGTACTCAACTGGCCCGCTTCCAGTCCAGCACTGTCTTTTATGAAAGACGGACGGCGGACCCAAATATGTGGATGTCATAATTCCAATGAGTGACAATTTTAAAAGGTCCAAGTGCTCATCAAATGTCCATACTAGGACATTGTAAAGCCGTGATACAGATTTTTCACACTTGGGAAAATAATACAATCCATTGTGATTCTGTCGTCTTCTTGAAAACTGTCCTTACTTTGAAGTCAAGATGGCGCCCGAGTAGGCAGCCGTTTTTTGTTTTTGTGTTTGTTTTGTCACTTTGTGTTTGTTGTTACGTCGTGTGGAAATGATGTGGACTTTTTTCAGCATTTTTTGGCCACGCCATTCATCAAGGAGGAGACTCTGTGCTTGGTGGTTGCTCCTTCTCGGCAGCATGGGTATACCAGCACAGTTTTTGACGGGGAGGAATGTCTGCGCCATTTGACTGTCTTTGCTGGACAGTCCCGGGGCGCTTGTGTCTTGCGCCTGGAATGGGCAGCATTTTTCACAGCCCCGCTTTGTTCAGCGGAGAGATCGGTGCTGTTGAACGGTCTGCGGCTGGATGGATGTAAGGCTTGAGGAGCCGACGATGAGAAGAAAGGAGCGTTAGCGCGGAGCGCCGATGCGGATTTGGAACTGGGAGTCGTGGCTTGGAGTTTGAAGCGGATTACGTGGGACAGGAGAAGTGAACGAATCTCTTTTCGTCAATGGACGCTACAGTTTCATGTTTGCTTTCAAAACTTAGCTTGTAGCCGACGTGTGCACATTTTCAGCATGACGTCTCTGACCCACTGGTGAAAGGACACTTTGATCCTCTCCTCTTTCATCTATAACTGCTTCAGACAACAATATGAATGCAGAAAAGTGGTGAAGATTGCACGACTGTCTGTGTCCTATGTGTTGTGTTGTGTTATTTTTGTTATTTTGACTTCAAAATGGTGCCGCGAGAGTGGCTGCCTTTCCAGCAGCTCCTATATTTTGTTGTTCTACTTCTTCCTTTGATAACTTTGCTGCTGTGAATTGGGAATTTCTCCATTGCGAGACTAATAAAGGTTTTCTTATCTTAGTTTCCTATGCTCACCTCTCTCCAATGTAACACCGTTGCTCCTTTTGCATTTTTATGGCCGCTTTCTTATGACTCTCGCTTTTTTTTTTTTTAAATGGCCTAATTGGATGCTGTTTGCTTTGACCCGTCTTGTTTGTTCTGCAGATCAGCTACTCTTTAAAACGTCAGTGCGCACGCAGCTCGGTTAAATCAGTGTTTACCAAAAGTGAGTCTTCAAGCCAGAGACGACATCAAAGTTGTTTCACAAGGCCGTGGCACAGAAAGTCCACTGGTTGCGTGTGGTTATCTCGCTCGTGCTGAAGAAGGAAAAACACTCTCCTTTATCTTAATGTTGGTGTTTAGGCAGATCATCACAGTGGTACTGTGACACTGAGAGACTGCTGCAAGCGTCACCCGAGGAAATGACTCAAACACATAGTGGAGCGATATAATCCAGGTCATTTTACACTTGCAGTTTGACAGTGAAGCTGCCGAGGCTGAACGTAGGTGTAACACTCCCTGCTTGGTGCATCTCGCCGCAGCGTAACTAGTCAGCCTAGAAGGAATGTGAGTTATTGTAAGGGGGCCATATTCTCTCGGTTTACTCGAGCAGTGCAGGCCAGGCCCATCTGGCTCGCAGCTTCTCTTCCACCTCATTGTCTTCATCGAGCGTGGTTGTCAAATCTCTCGGTTTTCCATTCCAGCCGGCAAACCTTCCAATTCGACTACCGCCGTTAGCTTGCTGTCAGTCAGACAACTCAAATGTACCTTATTTTCGACGCCTGTGTTTTGCTTTTGTTTTAGTCACACCCATTTCTGTTCTGGTTTGTCAGTGACAACAAGGAATAGAGTTACACTAGATAAATGACCCAAGCGCTCACAAGCCATGCATGTTGCACATTTCCGCGGACATCTTCACCACAAAAGCAATAGATGGGTTTCTCATGATAGCATGTTGTTATGTCAAAACTGCTAAGACTTTTTTTTTTATACACTGCCTTCACAGACGTGTGATTGACATAAATGCTAGTCAGGAAAACTAGAGTGGCGGTGAGCAGAACACAGGCCTATCAAAGCGAAACACTTTGGGCGACTCACGTGACGGTGTTAATGAAAGGAGAGCCCTCACTTTGAGTGTCTGTGATTCACAGAGAAATGTAGAAAAGGTGCGTTGAGCTAACTTTATTTGGACCTGACGTTACAATGGGTTGCATTGAGTTGGCTGCTCACACATGCAGACATCAATAAAATGGAACCCACGTGTTGATCGGCACCAAAACTGAATGGGGTTTTCTTTGTCCGTGCCCCACACCTCCATTTCAGTGCCAGAAAATGGATTTAGTAGTTTGTAACAAAGAAGACTGAACACTTTGGTGTGGGAAATTAAAATGAGTACAATGCCAAAATGGAAGTACCACACGGCAGTGAGTAATAAGTGTGGCTGCATTTCTAGGGTAACACCCAAAGATAATTTGCGCCAACAATCTGGCTGAGTGTTTTTTGTTGTTGTTGTTGTTGCTGTTGCTGTTCAGAAATAATCTTGAACAGTTTAGTCAGTGTTTTTTTTCTATTAATAATTATGGGATTTTTGCGTGTGTGCTTTTTACACAATACAGCTAATAAGTCACATCCAATTCAGTCATGTTGCTGGTCCAGCTTCTGACCATCGGGTTTAGGGAAACCAGTGGCCTACATGTTGTCTACTTGCTTTGTTAACAATGTGGCCCACAGGTTGCCATTTAATCCAGGGAAACGTTCTAGACTTTGAAATAATGCATCTTTTACAGTGAACATCTTAGCATCTTCTATCTACGTTTGTGTATCTTACAGTTCAGCATTTGACATGAAGACGAACCTGAAAGTAGCAGTGAAGAAGTTGTCCAGACCTTTCCAATCCATCATCCACGCAAAGAGAACCTACAGAGAGCTGCGGCTGCTTAAACATATGAAGCACGAGAATGTAAGTCGCCGTTGTCCCCAAAATTTGATGTTATTGTTGGGTGGGCAATTGCTAAATATGGGGATCGGCTGTAGTTGTATTTGCACAATAAGGGGAAAAAAATCTGCAGTGAGAGTCAATGTTTCCCCCTCTGAAATAAAACTCATTGATTAGAGATGCTGAATGTCACCATGTGCTGCATTTCGAGATTGCACCCAATGGCCAACATATGACCAGAGGGTGTCAAAAGAAGAATATAAAACTAGTGTGTTTGTTTGTTTGTTTGTTTATTGAACATAAAACATATATACGTGTTGTGGTGCCTTGTAGATAAATCACCTCCAGACACTTGCCCACATGCGTTTTAGATGCTGCGTGCTGTTGCTACATCTACTTGACCACTTACAGTAATGTTACGTAATCACAGTAGCTTTGTCAAGCGACTCCAGGCAACGGAAATGTGCAGCGCTAAAAGCAGTCTCTGCGTTTGTGAAGTCGATACAAATATGTCACAGGAAACTTCAGATGATCAAGTATGGAAGATTTGAAACGGGAAATCACGTTGGAAATATAGAGACGGAAATATACAGTATATAGACCTTTAATCCCCAATTCCATTTGAAGGAAAACAAGTGCACGGCTTTTTTTCTTGTTTTTTTTCCCCCCAAGAAAACATTAGACGTAGACATGATGTGGTTCAACAAAGTTTAGGTGTTCAAACGGACTCAAACAGCTTTTTCCCCAATGTTACTTGATACAGTGTATCTCCTGTATCTTTGTATTAGCCCACTCGTATGTGGCCTGCGGGGAAGTGGGGGGTGTGGGTGGCTCTTTTTTATTTTTATTTTTTGCTTCTATGCTCTTGCTGAAGAGGAAGGACAAAGTAGTGATGCTCAATCCAAACCTTATCGAAAACTACCCACACCTCCTTATATTGCGAACAGGTTCCACAGAGAAGCATTTTCATGCCAAAACATGATTGGAACTAGTCTGTGCAGGCTCCCTGTCAACAGCTTCACAGCATAGCGTCTGCCTTTCGACCGGAGTACCAGTGTCTATACAGGCTCTTTCTTTTGTTGTCATTGCACAGTATGGATGTTCTTGTTTAGCTGCTGTGCAAACAGTCCACCATTTCCGCCAAGATCACCCAATACAGTACATTTAAACAGATGTCAAATAGGACCGAATTGTGTTCCAACAAGGGACAAAAGTAGTGACACGCACCTACAGTAGGTCATGATGAATTAAAAGATCTGAAGCTGCACAGGTGGTCGTATTTATATTGCTTCTGCTCAAATAGTCGTGATCACTATAATAGACGCAGTGTCCCGTTTATTGCTCCCACTATGGACACCTGAGCTAATCTGCAGTCGAGTAAATAAACGCCCACCGGCCACAATATGAGGGGAAAATGGCACGTGTCATTTGTCATCAAGCTTATTGCTACATGGTTTCATCATAACATAGAGAATTGCATGCATTTTTTTGTGTGTGTGTGTGTGTGTGTGTGTGTGTGTGTGTGTGTGTGCGTGTGTGTGTGTGCGTGTGTGTGTGTGGTTTCTAAATTCATCAGGATGGTATATTACTTACCTTTTGTTGCACAGACAGTAAGAGAGTAAGAGAGATGTTCTGTTTTCCTTCCGCTGTTGCCGGGAGACTCCCTGGATTTTCAGTTTGGAAGGCGAGGATGAACCAATCAGATTATTTGTTGTGACTGGAGCCTACCAATCATCTGTGTGGTTGTCTTGCGCGGGCGGGCTCATGGTGAAGCTGCTATGTCACAACTGCGTTTTACAGTACAATACTGTATTGTACTTATCCGTGGCACTCCGTTTTGGAGGGGCGGGCGGGGGGCGGTTCATGGGCCTGCATCACATGACCTCCTTCTTGGCATGCAGGGAAACACAATTTATTAATGTATACATATATTTTGTCATCAAACATGGAATGTAGCTAACTGTCGTTTCCATGGCAATCCCCCATCACCAGCTTTAGCATTTAGCTATCTGTTAACTCTAGTGTGTGTGTGTGCGTGTGCGTGCGCGGGCTTTGTCACTATTCAGAATAATGTGCAGTGTTGCTCCAAACTTGGCTGCATGCCACACTGATCAAATTGTTTTTAGACGCGACAATGCTTTCAGACAAACAAGTTGAGTCAGTGAACTTGCATGTTTTCTGACTTGACCTCGTTACACTTACTGCTGTTGATTTGCATTCACACGTCATAATTCTTGGGCAAACAACAATTGTTCTTTCCTGACAGCGGTTATGTTTGCCCGACCCAGTTTGTCTGATGAATTTGAACATACAAACAAAACGGGGTGTCATTATAATCTCATCTAACTACAAACGCTTGTGTGCACTGGCTTGGCTCTCTGCTTGAGACAATTTAAGTCCGGATATTGAAGAGCACTTATCTCGTGTCTTATATCAGTGTGTGTAAACATGATCTTTACCTTCTGCCCCCTCAGGTGATCGGTCTGTTAGATGTTTTCACACCCGCAACAAGCTTAGAAGAGTTCACCGATGTGTAAGTCACACTTTTTGTTTTTTCTTTCATCACTTCAAATTGTCACGGTGAAGTACAGAACCTTATACCTTACATGCGGTGTTTTAGGTGAATGTAGGTTAAGCAGATGCACTCTGCGCATTGGAGTTGTTTCCATGGTAGCAGCCATCTGGCAGTCTGCGCATTTGTGTGTGCAGACGACTCCAATGAATGTGTAGAGGGGTCTCTGCATGAGGCTGACATCATATATGAGATGAAGCTTGTGTTTGCACTTGTAGGTCACTACGGCGAAACGTGTGTGTGGTCCATCTCAACCCAGTCCCGTAACTACCGGTACTCTTTGACATGTGTCAATAATAGTGGCTGGTTCTGTTTTGCAGCTACTTGGTGACCCATTTAATGGGGGCGGACCTCAACAACATCGTAAAGTGTCAGAAGCTGACGGATGACCACGTCCAGTTCCTCATCTATCAGATTCTCAGAGGCCTAAAGGTCGGTCAATGTAACGCTGAGTAGTCGTACGCCGCTGATCAGTTGGGTGTGTCGATGCATTACTTACTGCTTCATATTTGATTTATGACATTCGAACGTCTGAAGGCCAAACTCGGTCTGCTCCAGAAGAATGCTCGAGCTCGTATATGTTTGAATTTCAAAATGTATTTCTCATTGTGAAATGAACACACAACTTGGCTATAAAAAATAAAATAAAATAAATAAATCCACTTCAG
This sequence comes from Hippocampus guttulatus, assembly GCF_054856545.1. Classification (NCBI taxonomy): domain Eukaryota; kingdom Metazoa; phylum Chordata; class Actinopteri; order Syngnathiformes; family Syngnathidae; genus Hippocampus; species Hippocampus guttulatus. Next base: position 17,296,668 of record NC_141268.1, on the reverse strand, counting down.
GAGCATGTGCGTTAAAATTTGATCTTTTTTTCTCCCCCCCCTCCCCGTAGTACATCCATTCTGCAGACATCATCCACAGAGTAAGTACCGTTGTGTTTACCAGCATTGACATCACATTTCGCTTGATATCCAATAAAAGTAAAGGCTTAAAACAATAAACTCAGCCTCAAATTTCCTAAGTTGTGTCTTTGTTGTGATGCTGCATTGTCACACGTCATCGCTGTCTTTTCAATGATCTTCTCCACTCCCCAGGACTTGAAGCCCAGCAATCTGGCTGTAAATGAAGATTGTGAATTGAAGGTGTGTGACCATTGAAAAATCAAACACCGGTAACAATTTTCTTAACACCACTGGCCACAGAATTAGGTACCTGTCGTCTCACGCAGCTTCAAATAGCAATACGTAATGCACCCACATTAATCTCCATTTTGTGCAATTGTGTCATGACAGAGACAATTAAAACCAACTTGCATTATCTTTGTAACTGTATCATTTTTGATACAGCTCTTATATTCGATCTCATTTCATTGTATGGAAATGAGATCGAATAGGTATACTCCTCCTTAACTCATGTACCATTACACAAATATTTCTCGTTCCCCCAGATCCTGGATTTTGGTTTGGCCCGACATACGGATGATGAAATGACTGGCTATGTGGCCACTCGGTGGTACCGAGCCCCAGAGATCATGCTGAACTGGATGCACTACAACATGACAGGTACACGGACTCCGATGGACCGCTGTGTGCCTTCATTTTCTCATTGCATCGTTCATTTTTATGTAATTGGAGTATGTTTAGGGCTGTATTCATTCACACATCATACCGCATCCACAAAAATCATTGGAAACAAAAAATAGTTCATTTCAGTCTATACATTTTAATTGGAACCCAATGCCAACACAAAAGCTTAACACTGTAAATGCACTGCAGTCATGACAATTGGGGCTTGTCCATATAAAAAAAAATGTATCTTATTCATTTGTTATGATAACATATCTGACATGTCGAATTAAATAGATTTTACTTGGTTGCTGCAACTTTTTGGGTACAACCTTTAAGATAAAACTTGCTTGTACAGTTGAGTTTTCAACAGTTTTCAGTTAAATTATTTTCATACAGCGACGCATTGGTTTGCGTTTTTAAAATTCATGTGCTTGCAAAACAAACCAACCGTGTATGAATTGAGGAAATAAAGAAATAAATGCATTGCGTTATGCAGATTTCACTGTGTCTGCATCAGATGTTGCCAAGATGGCACCATCTTTTGTTTCGGTCATTCTGAATAAGGAGCCAACATGTTACCAAGATCAAATTCACTGTTTTTTTATTGCTTCCATGTTGCAGTGGACATCTGGTCGGTGGGCTGCATCATGGCTGAACTTCTCACCGGACGAACACTATTCCCCGGCACTGATCGTATCCTTCCACTCGGCTCCAAAACTCAGCCTCTTGAGTTGTGGACAAGGTTGTGGCCGAGTGCAGACTGTGCACGAGCTGTATATGAGTCGCGATGTGTTAAATTCACGAGGAATCAATAGTGTGTGAATAAACTTCTAATTAGTGCTTTGCAGGAGACGGCGTGCGCGTGTGCCTGCATGCGAGATGGACTTCCCTGTGGTCTATGACTCAGCCCTGCCCACTGTTGTCTGTGCGATACGGTGCACCTTCCTGTTTCCCGTTCACCCACCAAGCATTCCATGCACAGCATTTGGACAATTCTTTGGAAACCGTTAGTCAAGGCCCTTGACTGTGCTCCAGTGCGCAACGCAAAAGCAAATAAAAAGTTGGATGATCCAAGGTGGATCCAAGGTGGATTATAATGCTGCTCGTCTGAACCCCGGGGCCCGAGCTCTTAACTCATTCACTCCCAAAGACGTTTTTAAACGTCTTTTCAGACTTGGTCCAGAATTGGCTGGTACTGAATGAGTTAATGGAAATTTCCTCGGAGTCTGTGAGTGTCAGACACCCAAGATTTTGCTGCCCCTCGTTCCTTGTGTTGCATCTGCTTTGCTCGAGGAATGGTTTTCCACATTGACTATTTTGCTGCTGCTTGAGACACATTTCTGTTTTAGCATGTAGTAGAAGTGTGGGGGCACTGTAGCAGTGATGATCTACCATGGCTGAAGATCTCAAACAATACCTTCTTACATGTTCATCTTCATCGCTGTGTTTATTCCCTCCGTCCTTGTGCACAAACTTTCTTAAAGTGCCTGTGCTCTTTGCCCTTCTTAATATGAGGCCCCTTGACTCAGACACCATAGACATAAACCAACTGCAGCAGATAATGCGTCTGACGGGGACCCCCCCAGCCTCCCTCATAAGCAGGATGCCAAGCCATGAGGTGAGACCTCTGACATTCACCTGGAGATGCCATCAAACACCAACTTTACATGCAAGATATATCGACGGACATCAGATGCAGCGTGCAAAACCGTTTCCGACCGTTCACAACGCATTATCTGCAAACAAGCATCTGCTCTCATTTCACTGATCCCGTTTCCTGTCTGTCTCAATGCAGTTGTCGCGGCCATTCAGTACTTTGCCAGTCTTGAGCTGATTAACATTTGACACCTGTTTTCATATTACAACAAAAACAGATGCACATACTTGGAAGCATATCATAAAGAATGCAGGGCACCGGACAGTGATGCACTGAATCCGCAACAATAGCGGTGCGGATTTTTCACCTCACTTTATAAGTGGGCTATGTTCTTGGGGTTTTTTTTCTCTTGCAGGCAAGGAACTATATCAACTCACTTGCCCACATGCCCAAGAGAAACTTTGCAGATGTATTCATAGGTGCCAATCCTCTTGGTAAGTGGGCCTTAAAAAAAAGAAATCAATCACCTTTCTTCTAGCGCAGGTAATTTGTGATTAGAGCATGAACACCAAATCGACAAAAATATGACATACGAACGTCCAATTTGAGACATTACCCGAGATGATCACATTATGAAAGAAAATCTTGATACAATTACTTACAGTAAAGGCAAATTCAGTGATTTAAAAAGTCTCAGATTAACTTTCTTTGTCTACGCTGTTAAAACAGAACAACAGACTTACCAGGCAGTGATTGGACATAAAATTGCAATGTGTTTTTGCAAGTTCCAAGTGGAGTTCTTGTAGGTTGAAATGTCAAGATTTTTATGCAGGCACGGATGACGGCTTTTTCATAGTTTCATTTGCGTACAGCTTTCCCTCGCTTGGGTTACGAGTGAGCTGGACTTCCTGGCTCTATTTAATCGGATATCAGAGGGCTCACAGTCACTTGTACTCTCTTCGTCCTATTGTCATCAACAGCCGGCATAGATAGGGTGGTGCTGTGATCCGAATGTCTACCGGTGGTTCTCATGTTGAACATTGTCCTCCGTCCTCTAGCTGTGGACCTGCTGGAGAAAATGCTGGTGCTGGACACGGACAAACGGATCACGGCATCCGAAGCGCTTGCTCACCCTTACTTTGCTCAGTACCACGATCCAGATGACGAGCCAGAGGCAGAGCCTTATGACCAGAGCTTTGAAAGCCGCGAGCTGGAAATTGAGGAGTGGAAGAGTAAGTCGGCATATTTTGGATAAATAGGAGAAGGGGGTAGAGCTTATGACGGAACTTGGGATCTGACGTAAACTTTTTCTTCCCCTTTCCTATCCGTTAGGGTTAACCTATGAAGAGGTGGTCAGCTTTGAGCCGCCATCGTTTGACAGGGATGAGATGGAATCATGAGGAAGAGTAGAGGCATCCATCCTTAAACGGAAACACACTTAAAAAAAAACAACAACAACAACAAGAAAATCTGTGTGTGTGATTTGGCCAGACTTTCCAAACACCCTCAACATCACCACAATGTTCAAGTGCCTGCCATCTTTAAATCTCTGGGGGGTAATTTTCAGGGACTGAACTAGACTGTGTTTCTACGATCACTCATGTTGCAAGTTTCTTTTTTTCTATCCTAACTAATAATTTAGTTAGATTAGCAGCTGGCATTGTGTTCTTGATATTGTGAGCAAATTGGAGCAACCTTTATTTAGTTGATAATGAAAGTAATAATAAACAAGCAAGATTGAAATGTTTTAAGGAGATATTTATCAAACGTATCCTCTTCCACTTTCAAATTGCATATTTTTGTACATAGACGTGTTTTAGATTGACCACAAAAGCAGTGTTTGTATACAACTGATTCAGCCAGGCCAGTAATCATATTGGACACGCAGTATGAATGATGTCTTGAGGTATGAAAGAAGATTTGTTATTTAATAAATAAAGTGTGTATGACACATCTCTTCAGTATATGTTACAGTCGAGGCTTTGTTTTTATAATTGGATTCAGTTCCTCACTGTTTCTTCTCTACGGCCCTGAGATGTTTGTTTTCTGTGTGCCTCGATGATTCCCACTCTTTTCTCCTGTTAGCACTTTAGTTTCTGTACATTCTTTCCACATCCAGCAGGACCACTATCGTGTGATATTTCTTAATGTTTCAAATGTTATCCATCACAACATGAGCTGGCAGTGTACTTTAATCATATTGCGTTTATAAATCTCAAGTGTTCAATGAATGTTTTGTGGATGTCAGGCTGTCTTATATTTATATTATCTGTTTTGTATTTTGATGTTGAAGAATGTTATTTGTTAAAAAATAAGACAAAATATTAAGCCTTCAGTTCATTATTTATGGAGAGCTATCCTTGACCAGAAACCAAATGTATTATCTGCTAATTAAAGTCCCGATGACTGCAGTTACACCTTGTATCAGACCAAAATGGGAAAATTAAGACAATCCCACCAGTGTTTTAGTAGCACGTCCATTCACTTACTGTATTGCCAGAATGCACTGCCACACACTGTATTTCTAGTACAATGCCCATTGAAATTATATCCAGAACTGTCAGATTGAGATGATTTGCCAGCAAAATCAGAAACATTCTGACAGTTGGCTGAGTGAGCTGTTTTCGGAATCCAGTCACATTTAGACATACCCATCCTGTCTTTCTTTCATTGGCAAATACTTTTTTTTTATATATAGGGCTTTTTCACATTTCAACGTCTTATTACTTGTGTGTTGAATCAAGCGCTCGCATTTGTAGTATTTGTCTTTTTTTTTCGTTGAATTTGTCACTTTCGAGTATTGTTCTTTGCTTTTATTGGCACCACTGTTTTGGGGTGTTTTTACTATGGTTATAAAATACATACCTATGTAATACTATCCTGACAAAATAAAGGTAACTATTTTTTAAACTGGGAAAAAGTAAAAATAGATACAATTAAGCTATTGCGAGTCCGACTACCACTAGGGGGCAGAATTACATCGTCTTTGCCCGACTGTATGTCGATGGTTATGGTTTTATGCATATAAAAATGCCATAATGTAGAACAGTCGAACTGAAACGGGGGTACGGAAAGTCACTTTAGGGGATACGTGAGATTTTAAAATATATATTTTAAAAGTAGCATGCAAAAAAAAAGCTTGATCACTGCATGAAACAGAGTAACAAAGATCCCCAGTTGAATCACATGCCCAAGTTGGTCTGTTTTCTTTCATTTTTTATATCACTACATATTTGGTTCCAAAATGTAATACAGTACACCATACACTGGTGGCACGGCACTCTGTTTTGAGCCTTTTTTTCCATCTAAAAATACTTTGCGCTGGCTGGCTGAAAAAAAATAAATTCACAGGCGGTACATCATTGAAAACAGGTTGAGAACTGGATAACCAACATAGTTACTTTGACGTAAATGCATTGTTTAATATCTGTTGTGATGGTTTTAGCTCATCTTAGCAACAAACCCTCTGGCATGCAAAGACGTACTTATTAATAGCCAAGTTATCTTTCAAACCAGTATGTCGACCCGTGTATTATTTACAATCTCCAACGAGCCATTATTAGGCACCTCAGGAGCATTGGTTATAGTGACATTTGTCATCGTGAATCTAATCATTTACATGTTAGTTCGATAGACAAGTAGCACTCGCTCTTATATTTTGCACTTATATTCTGGCTACATAGAAATGGAATATTTCTTAGGTTTCCTGAACACACCCTCACTGGTTTCCGCGACGGAAGGACCAGAATATCGGTATTTCCAACGTCTTCTGAACGCAGCACTACCTCTGGCTGATTTGCCGCGATGGAAAGAAAAGGTATGTTTGCCGTAAACTTAAAAAAAACATTTTTTCTGCGCTACATTTTCGCTGTTACCTTCGACGTTATCGTGGGCAGAGTATTTCACTATGATTTGTCGTGTGTATTGTTAAACTCTGTTAAATAATAGTTGAAAGGTGGACCATGCGCAGAGTGTATGTTGTAGCATTTATGCTAGTCGTGTCCACGAGACTACCGCTGCGCGGATGCGCTTAAACTTTGTAAAATATGTCGTAATCGTCAACACCTTAATTACGAACAGCCCACTGAACAAATACAAACTCTTTTTGTTCCGGATAAAGGCTGAATTATTTGCCAACTTGGGAGCACCTCTACGCCGGTTTGCTAATTCAATTGTGTAATTTTGGTTCCACTGAACCTGTCAGTTTGATGCATCAAAAAAATTAAATGTTAGGTTATCTATATTGTGATTTTTTGTTAGGCCATCTATTTTTGTTCGTAATCAGAGAAAGCTGCTCAAGGTGGACGTGGAGTGTTCTGATTTTAATGCATTTTCTATTTGGCAGTACTCGCTTTACAGGCGAGGAAGAAGAGGACAAAGCCTCGGAAAACTGGAAGAAAGTAAGTTCTCATTACCGGTTGCAAAAGATGACGAAAAAAATTAAGCAGATTCGCCTATTTAGCTTGTTTTTGTACGTCATTCATCTTAATTCCATTCGTGCTCTGCACGATTGAAGAACTACTTCAAGCTGGTATATACAGGGGTGTCAAACAATTTGGGTTTTTATTTCAGAGGGTTGTGAAGACTGAAAAGCATACAAATCTCTAGTCACCTTCATATACATGATTGCCCTTGCGTTGTACATCAATGGTTCTCAAACAAGGTGCCATGGCACACTGTATTGCTTTCTAATTTCACTTATATGGGGAGTTTGCAAAAAACAAACTTTTTTTTTTTTGGTCGTATTTGTTAAAACTCTTTATGACCTGACAATGAACCAAATGATCTATGAAAAAATAGAGAAAATAGATCAAATAAATTAATATTTATTTGCAAGACACTTGCATCTGAGGAAAAACAACCAGAGATGATGCACCACATGCTCTGGCTGAGACAGAACCCGTACAACTGCCATGAGAATCTGCCCCTCTGCCAGGAGACAGAGGATGTGTGTAAAAGCGAAGGCCGGGAACAACTGAAGAATGTCACGGGAGCGCCAATCACTTTTGTCTTTGGTTTGTGCTTTTCTAACCTTTTTTGTTGTTTGGTGTTCATTGTGTGGCGTGTGGGCTTGGGCTCTTTTTGATGCTCTTGTCCTCCATTAGAGGGGAGTGTTGGCGCTTGTTGCGTTGTACGTTCATGCGGCGATTACTTGGCTTAGAATTTCGGTCTTGGGCTATAAGGCTTCAGAATTTTTGGAATTTGGAAGTTATTTTTCTTTTTGTGTTTGTTGGGTGGAGAATGTTGGTGCTGCTGGACTGTCTGAGGTGGTACGGCTGTGAGAACTGCATGAAGCGGAGTGTGTCACGGGGGAGGTGTGGAGAGAAACGAGTGACGCTAAAAAGTACAGTGAAGCCAGAAGGATGACTAGTTGAGAGAAGAAAATTTGAACCAGTCTTCCTGCATGTGTGTCATTTGCCAACTTGTTGGAGTGCCTACCGCAGTTGCTTGTAGTCAGTCCTGCAATACATGTTTCTTTCTGTTTTCTGGACTGTGATTACGTCTATGATCCCAGCATCCTTACAGTGGTCAAAGGAAACTCTCTCATCAAAGATTGTATTTTGTTTGGAGAGGATCTTGCATATAAAGTTAAAGTAAAAAAAAAAATTTGGTGTCAACAATATGTTTAGGGACACACACTTCCTTTGATTAGAATTTATTTGAATTAATATGGGTTTAGGTAATCCTAAAAGAGGCCTTTTTGTATTAGAGATGAAAACACACTTAGCGTTTCCAGTTCTTTTGATGTTTCTACATTTTTCCTTATCACTGATACATTTTTGGTTCCATTTCATTGAGGGGTGGAGGGGCAATCAATTTAAGCAACATATTGCCTATTTTATTGCACTTCTGAATTGTACAACCTCGGAGCGTTGTTGTAAACAAAATTCCATTTGGCTCTTAATGCCAAACTGACAAACCTGTTTGATCATTTATACGAGATGGGTGTAATTACATTCTGTATAATGCATTCCAATTACCCACATCAGTTGTTCATCCCGCAGTGAGTGTTTAGCCTCGGTGACATTTTGCTGCTCTCGTGCAAAGGAGCGCGATGTGGATAATCTATCTTGCCTATGATTGAGGTTAATAATGTTGTCGAGGCTCAAGAGAGAAGATGATGGTGACACAGAAGGGGGGTGGGTGAAATAAATGGTTGGAAGGGGCGGCTGGTGTTGTCCCTTCACCTGCATTGCAGTGCTGAGCTGTTTTTGCCCAATCGTCTGCCAGCTGCCAATGCAAGGGGTGGGGCCAGCGGCTTACAGCAGCCAAGGAGAGTTCTCGGTCAGAGAGTGAGAGCGAGAAAGAGAGAGAACAAGAGCAATGGTGAAAGTGAGCGCTGATGTGCGAGTGGAGAAGCGAGAGTCTGCGAGTTGAGCGCTGATGCCCCGAGTGCCAGCCCCTTGTCTTCTCTTCTCGTCTTTTGCTTCTTTTTCCACCACGGAACATCCAACTCATCCAACTCTGCTACTCATTCTTCATCCCGTTCACCCGTGATTATTTATTTTTTTTCCCCGCCACCCACTCTTGGCTAATGGTGTAAGAGCATCTTTGAACACCTGCCCTTTTTCTGCCACTGTCCTGTCTTCTTCCCTGCCTCACGTCCCATGGGTATCCGTGCATCCTGCAGGTAAGCAAGCAGACCCGGTAACTATTTTGGGTTGTTTTCTTGAACCGGGTCCACATGTTGAATTTCCCACATTGCTCTGTACCGTAAAGTACGTTTTGCTCAAATTCACCCTTGGCTTTTGCCAATCAGAGGGTGTTTGAATGTCAGTGAATTTGTTTGTACTGTATATCTGCTACAGTCCTACAAAAAATGCACGTACAGTACACAAACTCAATTCTGTCTTGTAGAGTTTCTGTTTCTTTCTGTTTTCTGGATCTTGAATGGGTTTTTTTTTTTTACCCCTGACTAGTAGTCCAATTTTCAAAAATAACCGCATGTTTTTGGCATTTGTCTTGGCCATTAACAGAAAAAAAATCCTTGTTAAAAATAACATTTTCTGATCATTTAATCATCTCTCAATTGTGCGAGCTGGTGAGCATTAAAAATAAGTAACTGTGCCAAGAATGCTGCAGTGACAACTTCAAGAACTTGACAAAGACAGTTGGTCAGTAGGCAAACATTGGAGCCTATGTTTTTGTTTTTTGTTTTTTAGCTGCAATGAGCAAGACGAATGCTGTTTAGTTCACTGTCTGCCTTGTTGCAAGTTAAAAAAAAAAACTTGGAAAGCACAAAGTGGTGTAAAGTCTCACCGTTGGTTAATTGATTCATCAAAGCGCTGCTGTTTTTTGTTGTGGGTTGTCTCCTTCGTAAAGCTGGTGGCTTGTTTTTTTTTCCCTCGGCAGTTTGACCTTTCAGCAATGCAGGGACTTCTTGTCTTACGACTTCACTTTCCAGGTTGAGTCATGTCCAAGTTTTTTTCTTTTTCTTTTTTTTTTTTTTGACGCACAAACGCCAACTGTGACTTTGCTTTGAGTAGTACTGTATCAGAAATGGGGAGATTGTTTTTCTAATTCTTGAACGACTGTGTTCATATTTGCTCATTACAACCTGAACGCTTCGGCACCCTGCGCCCCCATCAGCTGTTCAGCAAAGCAGTTAAAGTTTAATGATATTAGGTCTTGGTTGAAGGATTCTTAAATGCGTGACTTTGTGGTCACTCAGTTTAGCAGACATTTAGCGTTTAGAGTAAGTTTGTGCACATTGCACCACTGTCCTCCTGCAACTGGAATGAATTGAAAAGGGGGGTACGGAATCGCCAATACAATAGTTTGGCAGCTACAGCCGTTGCTGTTGAACAAGTGCCATGGTAAGTGAAGTGGATCAGTTGGACTCATTTGGATTACAATTTGGCAGCATTTTTTTATCCAGCAGCAAAGCGTTGCAAGGATATCTATGTGCTTGTTAATTAGGGGGTGGCTAAAGGGGGAAACTGTGCTGACCCCAATTCCAGCATTGCCCTCTCAAGTATTAGCTGCTATTTTAGTAACGGCTGCGGCAAAGGCTTTGGATTTGCAAGTGATGAGAGGGCACACTGGGAAAAATGTCAATTTTTCAGCTGCTCAGTCAGCAGGATTTGAGCGTGTTTTGCAATGCAGCATTTCTCTGTGCATCATAGACATGTTAAGGATGTGTCTGGTGCAGCAATACTTTGTCGAAGTGGGACGATATACTTATGCACGATCATATAATTAACATGATTGGTTCATTTCATTCATTCTGTGATCTGCAATTCTTTTTTCATGTGACCAAAAAAAAAAGTAATGGCAAAAAGTCTTGCTCTATTGCTTTTAAACAAAGACTATTGCCAACTTTAGCGCAATTTTCCTTTTTCTGCAACCTCTGACTCAATCTCCTCCTGTCACTTTTCTTGAAGACCAGAGCCTCAGAGCTGTGGTGGAAGCTCCAAGCCAACTCAGCCAGACTCACCCGACCCTGATCAGGATGAGGAGATCCTGGGCTCTGACGATGATGAGCAAGAAGATCCTGGTGACTACTGCAAGGGTATAGACTCTCTGTTTGTTATCATAGCAAATTATTATTATTATTTTTAAACGAGGACACGTATGTCATCTTTGTTTGGTCAGGGGGGTATCACCATGTGAAGATTGGAGATCTCTTCAACGCAAGATACCATGTGATCCGTAAACTTGGCTGGGGGCACTTCTCCACTGTTTGGCTGGCTTGGGACATCCAGTAAGTTGTCACTAGACTGCAGAGATAATTTCAGAAGTCCCCCCCCACGCAAAATATCCTATGACTGCTTTCCTAAAGCTTCAAGTGAACAAATATCATGGACAATTTAGATCTTGGACTGAAAGCGCACTGGTGCATATTGTCAACATTTGAATTTGAATAATGCTTATGCAATTGGGGTTGCAAAAAACATTTTAATTGTGTTTTTGTCTGTGTACCTTGCAGGGAGAAGCGCTTTGTAGCTATGAAGGTTGTGAAAAGTGCCGAGCATTACACAGAAACGGCTCTGGACGAGATCAAGCTGCTGAAATCTGTAACGTGGACAACCTTGTTTCTCATTTTTCTTTGTTTCAGCCAAATAGCCCTGATACGTCTTTCTCTGTGGGTTTTTGGTTTCAGGTGCGAAACACAGACCTTGGTGATCCCAGCAGGGAGAGAGTGGTGCAGCTTCTTGATGACTTCAAAATTTCCGGCATGAATGGCACTCGTATCTTTAATGATTTTGTCTCTAGACAATTCAGCAACCGTGTCCCTTTTTTTTTTTTTTTTTTTAACAAAAGCTCTCACGACATTTAATTGATTTTGTTTGTTTTATTCTCCAGTCCATTATTGTGGTTACAGATCTCTCAATTTTGCATCCCCCGCACCCTCCGCCTCATCTCTCTGCATAGCTATTTGTGGGTCCTGTACCGACAGCTCGGTGTGCGCATTGGCACATCCTTGGGTGTCACAAGCTCTGATGCACTGATGTTGGCACCATCCCCTTTTTTTTTTTCCTCTCCCGCAGCAACAAGTCTGCAGCTGTGCTATCTGACAACTCGCCCACACACCCTCTGGATATCATTATCATTCATCTGTAGTTGCTTACGTCCATTGTGGTTTGTCAAAATGGAACTCGTTTAGCGGGTGATGCCTTCTTCCTTGACTTGGCGACAGATGTATGCATGGTGTTTGAGGTGCTGGGGTACCACCTACTAAAGTGGATTATCAAGTCAAATTATCAAGGCCTGCCGTTGCCTTGTGTTAAAAGCATCATTAGACAGGTAGTGTAGCACATCCTCCGAAAGGCTTGGTTGCTGTTTTTGTTTTGATATTGATGATGGTCCGTGTTCACCTCGTGCAGGTCCTTCAGGGTCTAGACTACCTCCACACCAAATGTAAAATTATCCACACAGACATCAAGCCAGAAAACATTCTTCTGACCGTCAATGAGTTCTTTATCAAGAAAATGGCCGTCGAAGCGACGCAGTGGCAGAAGACTGGTGCGGTGCCACCCTCTGGTTCTGCAGGTCATACTTTTATTTTCTCCTCTGAGCGCCTCCGACCAGATTCATGTTTGATCTACAAGTTGCTCGTCGTGTCATGAAATGCTGTTCGATTGCCAGTTTTGAATTGACATCACTAAACAATTAGCTAGAGGAGTTGTTTATTGATGCCATTTAAATGATCATAAACTTGAGGTTTGGAACAGTTAGCTATGAGTCACCATTGAGTGTGGATGTGTAAATGAGCACCTTGCTCTTTGGAGTGAGAGTCTGCCTCTGCATGAGTCTGTTAATACATCTTGGTGTGAGTCAGCTCCCACAGAGGTGGTGGATGTACCACCCATGTCCTCTCGTAATGTAATCCTCCTCTCATTTTCCTCTTCCCACAGTGAGTACAGCTCCAGCACCCAGGCCGGTATATATGTTTTTAATATATATTTTTTTCCTGTTATTTAAAAAAAAAAAAAGACTCATATTGGTGATTGTGCAAGAACACATCAGGAGTTCTTATCCATTTGTTGTTTCTTTCAAGATGGCCAAAATGTCAAGGAACAAGAAGAAGAAAATGAAGAAGAAACAGAAGAAGAAGCAGGCGGAGCAGCTCGAAGCGGAAGGAGTGACACTCGAAGCAAGAGAGGAGGACACCGCAGAAACGACATCTGACATCTCCTCTGTGTCGGCCACTCTGCAAAATGACAAGGAGCATCCTGTCACCGGTGATTGACCAAACGACCAACTCAACCAACATGAATGCAAACATGGAGAATGTTGAATTAATACCTCTCTGACAGTGTCAATAAGAATATTTGCATGATCCTCCTTGCAGAGGCACTTATTGCTAGGGCTTATCTTGCAGAACGTGTTGAAAATAATCAAGTGGTTGGTGAGTATAATAGTGTTCTCATTTGATCTGTTACAGAGTCTGCAACTGTCGGGCTACCCCAACAGATGTCACAACAAAGTGTACCCACAGAGGGCGCCACCAAGGAGGAGAGTAACATGGAGGTCAACTGCAACGGTAACACCTCCACCCCGGTTAGCGAGGCCAGCTGGGAAGGCCAGGATGATGGGACCAACCAGTCTGCGGAAGAGCTAAAGGACCAACGGAATGCAAACCAAGTAGATGATAAAACAGAGACTCTTGACAAAGTATGCAACAAAGACAACCTTCAGAGCTGCAACGGTCCCTCGGAGGACCCCGAGCCTCAGTTGCAGCAGCAGCAGCCACCTGCTTCCCTCAGCTCAGATTTTGTCACCTCGGAGATGAATGATGCCGTCAAAGTCGAGAAAAAGGATGAGGATATGGACACACAAGGGGAGAACAAAACACGAGGTCATGATGAAGAAAATAGCCAAAACGGTACCAGTACAATTTCTAAATAGACAAATAGAACAATTACTTTGCATTTGAGTTATTGGTGTGGATTATGCTCATGTAGGTGCCGTGCTTTCACACAGATGTCATGCCTTTGATTTGTGACCGCTGACAACATTATCAACTATGGAATAATTTTATGTAAATGACAGGGAACCGCTTAAGTATCGTGACAATAACTTAGTTGCATCCAAGTGGTATCTTGTGTTTTAAGTTTATGCTACTTTGGTCAAGTGCGAGGGTTCTCCTGTCACTCATCAGCTGTGCCCCCCCTCCCTCCCGCTGCCTCTGTGCTTGGACTTCTTCCAACAGAATCATCGAGTAGCTTGTTGGTAAATCCCCTGGACCCTCTGAATGCCGACAAGTTGCAGGTTAAGATTGCTGACCTTGGAAACGCCTGCTGGGTGGTAAGTATTACAAATACTGTGGAGCTGCATCAATCAATGGATTTGTCACAAATACATCCACTGAAAAAAATCCATTTCTGCCTCGCGCAGCACAAGCATTTTACAGACGACATCCAGACTCGGCAGTATCGTTCACTCGAGGTGCTGATAGGATCTGGCTACAGCACACCAGCAGACATTTGGAGCACTGCCTGCATGGTAACGACGAGGAGTGCAAACACACATGTCGCCTTCACAAACAGAAAAATATCATTGTGAAAGGAAATGATATTCCATCCGTTTGTCATTCTGTACATGAAAACACCACGTTGTTACACAGTTGTTAGTTACCATAAGACACGGGTTAAAGCCAATGGGCCTGCTCAGCAATCACATTACTGCATTCCTCTGTGCAAAAACAGAGGCACTATTTATCTGTTCAATAAGAGGGCGTCATGAGAGTGGGTTGATGACACTCCAATTGATTACAAAAAAAAATCCATGAGCCCTTGAAAAGATGAAATGCTGCTTTGACAAGGATACACTTTATGTGAACTTTTTAAAAATACTCAAGCTCATGGTTTTTCTCTGTCTTCAGGCCTTTGAACTGGCAACCGGAGACTATTTGTTTGAACCCCACTCAGGAGAGGATTATTCCCGAGATGAAGGTTTGTGGGAAATTATGTCTCCAACTAATATTTGACATATCCGACATGAACTGTAGGGGAATAAAAAGAATATAGTTGATACTGCCTCCCTTTCTTTTAATTGTGACTCACGTGTTTTGGCTCCAGATCACATAGCTCTGATCATTGAGCTGCTCGGCAAAGTTCCTCGCAAGCTGATCACGGCAGGCAAATACTCGAAGGAGTTTTTCACCAAGAAAGGTAAAAACACACACAGCGCAGACACAAACCTCACCTTGAGAGCCCGATAGCTCCAGGGAGCATCCGTACAGAAACTGCTTGTAGACTGTAGTGCAATTTTTATATTAGTAGTTGACACAAGTCAGATTCACTCTTAACTCTTATAACCCCCATGACATATAAAATAAGTCTTGGAAAGAAAAAAAAAAGCACTACGGCCGCCTACCGATGACATATTTTTACATCTTTTGTGTTACTTGTCACAATTGAGTGGCCATGATTTCCCAAAGTTTAAAGAATGCCTATTGAGGCCAGAAGATGGTGAATAAGCACTATTTTTCTTTTAAATCGGACTGTGGGTGGAATAAAGTAAGAGTCTCCCCTCACTGAAATATTGTTTCGTTATGCCAAGATGCCACACTATGGCGCCAAAGCAACAATGAATTAGCCTGCCAATAATGGATGATCGCTTTAAAAAGAAACAAATCAGATCCTTGCCAGTATTTGGGTGATACGTCACTCTCTCTCACTTTTGAAACGTCATTTTTACTCAGGTGACCTGCGACACATTACAAAGCTGAAGCCATGGGGGATGTTTGACGTGTTAGTGGAGAAGTACGAGTGGTCCAAAGAAGAGGCCCACAACTTCAGCAGCTTCTTGCAGCCCATGCTGGACCTTGTTCCTGAAAGAAGGGCCACAGCCGCTCAGTGTCTCTCACATGCTTGGCTGGCTTAAGAGGCGGCCGCCACATTGCGTGTACACTGCTGGGCTTGAAACCGCAACAAAACGGTGTGACTGTACACTCTTCATGGCCTTCAGATGCAACCTGCACATACTTGTCAGACCAGCTAAAGACGGCACCTGTCACCTTCCATGTTATGTAGAATACTGACGAAAGAGGAAGCCCATATCCTCTCTTCCTTTTTCAGGGCAAACCTTGGTTCTTTTTTTTTTTTGGTGTCTCTTCCACGTAACACTTTTGGATATTTAGGTACTCTTGGAAATTAAGCTCCATAATAGAAATAACAGTGGTTGCCGTTAAAATCACCGATTGATTTAGATGACTCAGAAGCCAAATATGTGCGGTCTTGTTTACCATTGCATTAGCTGTGCCATCTTTTATATCTTGAGATGTCAAAAGCCTTCAAAGTACTTAAACCGAATAAATGCAAAAATGCTGACTGCCACAGAAAGGACTAGGAAGTCTTCTTGCCCCAGCTTGGGAAGCGTAAACATTTCTACATTTGTAACAATTAGAAGCGGAAAGAGGATTAGATTTTATACATTTTGCTATGGATATTATTGTTTTCAGCTTGGCACAACGCAATGTCGACAACCCCCACGGCCTTCTTGTTTATTAATATGAGACTAGATTTTAGTAACTAAACATCAATCTGGACCTAAATGGATTCAAGTGTTTGGATGCAATCACGACCTCTGCAGCATAAGCATTCACGTTTCGGGAATCTTTCAGTTCAGGTCCTTTCCAACGGCATGAAAATAGGCTGTACTCAAATAAACGATAACGGTACACCAAACCCCTCATTACGCACACACCTCATGGAATTTGCTTAGGTTCTCTGTCATGTCTCCTCTTCAGCCAAGTTTTTTTTTTCTGTAGGTAAGAAGAATAAAATGTTTATAAAAGTCTGTTTTGAGCGTTTGTCTCTTGACTCACAATACTGAAAAAAAAGTCACTGAACACTTACATCAAATGCTTGAGCCATTGATCAGGATTTGTTAGTTTTCTTTAACAGAGGCGTTGATTTGTTTGTGTCTGTGTGTGTGTGTGTGTGTGTGTATGTCAGACTCATTCGCTGAAGGCTCTGGTGTTTGGAGTCTGGATTGTACCCAAAGATACACGATTCATCACTGATGATGACCCCCCGGGCTATTACATCGATGGGGAGAGTTCCTCGTTTGGGTTTGAATGATCTTCTGTGGCAAATCCTGGGTCTTTTCCGACACACTTCAAACTTTACATCCAAGTAGGATTTAGTTAAGCACAAACAGTTCAAGGGAGACAAGATGAACGTCTCTGGATAAATTGTCCTGAAAGTCTTGCTTTGGTGATCTCTAGTACTGTCGGCTCACGCGTTATCTATATCGAAGACAGAAACGGCAGAAATTGAGTTGTCACATTGAATTGAGAGACACTTTTACCTCACATGCTCTCTTGGTTTTCCTTTCAGTACTGCTTATGCCCTGCTCACCCATCCTCCCCTAAATGCTGGTACCTTTCTCCTCCACCTGGAAGTCCTCGGGCAGCAGGTTGTCCTGTCTGCTGCCCAGGCTAAAGGCCAGGAAGGCAAGGATGAGCGAGTCCATGATGCTGATGATGGCCAAGATGTAAGCCCAGCGCACCGTGCAGTTGCCCAGGGTGTATTTGTCGGTCCGTTGGCCGCACATCCGCTTCACCTCCTCCGAGTCCCAGCCGTCAGGATAAATCATGCAGCCGATCACCATGCAAGCGCCTGATAGAGAAAGGGGGGGTGCAGGAGGGTGATGACCTTGAGGTGAGTCGAGGATTGATGAACTGAATGGATGAATGAAAGTTGCAAAAGTTGTATCGGGTATGTCTTTCACATTTGTCATCTGTCCATCGTGATTTTTCTGTCGCATTTCGTTATAGTCCTACGCAGTGAGAATGTACCTGTTCCATTTGAATTTGGACAAGAGACCAGTCTAGTCGGTCGCTGGTCACATACAACAAAAAAACAACAACTTGTATTTAACTTCCATCCATCCATTTTCCGATCCGCTTATCCTCAGAAAGGGTGCGGTGGGTGCTGGAGCCTAGCCCTGCCGTCTTCGGGTGGGGGGGGGGCACCCTGAACCGGTTGCCAGCCAATCGCAGGGCACACACAGACAAACAACCATCCACACTCACACCTAGGGACAATTTAGATTGTTCAATCAGCCTGCCATGCATGTTTTTTTTGTTTTGTTTTTTGGAATGCGGGAGGAAACTGGAGTACCCAGAGGAAACCCACGCAGGCCCAGGGAGAACATGAAAACTACACACAGGGAGACCGGAGCTGGAATTGAACGCGGTACCTCTGCACTGTGAGGTTGACACCTAACCACTGGTCCACCGGGCCGCCCTGTGTTTAACTTTAGTCGAAATTATTGACATTTATGGCAACAATGTTAGTTCGTGCAACAAAAGCAAGCAGGTTAGTTTTAAATTGGGGTTCAATAAAATGGGGAACCGGTCTGTAAACCCTTGTTTCTTTGTTGTGAAATGCAGAAAAAACAGTTCTTTACAACAGCAAAACTTAAAACATAAAGTTGAATTTCCCAATTTAAAATACCATCCACGTTTGAACACTGGAAGCTTTAGTTCACCCAACTTTTTTTTTTTTTACAGTGAATCGGGGATAACGTTGTGACTATGTGTCTGCTTTTTTTTGTGCTCACTGACTGGAGGCCAGCTGCATCCAGGCGCAGATCTTGTACACGCTGCCGGCGTTGCAAAAGAAGAAGAGGCTGAAGCACACGATGCTGCCCACCACCAGCAGCATGGAGATGCCCACGAAGAACATGGCCGTCTTGAAGGCCCCGGACGGGATGGAGCCGAAGTCAAGAGCGCTACCTTTACAGGTGAGCTCCGAGGTGAGCGCGTTGCCGATGCAGTAATGGAAGAGGCCAAAGTAGCCGGCCTGGGGCGTGTTGACGCTGTCCCCGATCCAGTAAGGTTGGATAAACACCACCACCGTGATGACTGCGAAGGTGATGGTGAAGGCGGTCCACAGCACGCCCACCGCGCGGGCGTTGCGCACGTAGTTAGTGTGGTAGATCTTAGCCGCTTCCTGGGCTGGCAACATGGTCACCAACTTTTAAAAATGTCTGCTATAACAACAGCCCCGAAGGCAAACAAGAGATAATACCACCCACCGGAGAAGAGTTGCAATTTATCCCATTAGGTGCCACTCATGTATGATTCATTGTAAAATGATAACCTGGCAGGTGGCGGCCAGGCTCGGCTGATACTTTCAGTCAGAAGGTATTACTTTCACTTTCGTTAAAGTGACATTTATGAACACAATGTTCCTAAACCTTTCTTGCGCCAATAAGGCAAATCGATACTATATACAGTATATATATATTTTTAATCTCACAAGAACACCACCCCCCAAAAAATATGCAAAATAGATCCTGCCTAAATCTGCTCACAAATGTGCTCACCGCGGAATGTGTGTCTAGTTGAACGCAAAGCTATTCTGCTTTAACCGTGACTTGGATGAAGAATAACACACTGCTCACGCAGGCAGATTCGACGACATCACAATTATTACGAGCCAGCTATGTGGCATGAATGTATTTTGACACGATGACCACTAGGTGACAGTACAGAGCTGGAAAGGAATGCATCAGTTTGTACGTTCCTGCTATAACTGTATATCAAGAGATTCGAACGCAAAGGCAACGACAGGAATAAAGCATATAATTCAAAACACGATTCCTTTTGTGACGTTTAGTAACCCATTTTATTGTTGATACTGCAAGGGCAGACAGTTTACAATGCCCATAAAATCCACATACCGAAGTTACTGTTTAATCTGAAATGGAACTACTTTTCTAGTTTTCCTGTGTCGTGTTCTATTTAATGCGGACTTGTTATCATATTGCCTCGAAGAAGCCCCTCTAACGCATAATAACGATACACTTGAACTACAAACAACCCCCAAAATGTAATCAGCCAATGCTTCCCCACAATAACCCTCGCGGATGATGAGCCTGATGTTTCCCCTGGGAATTGACGCACAATATTTACGATCCTTCTAGTTTACTTCATATATTTGTTTACACCAGGTCGTTTGGTGAAAGTGTATCATATTGATGTGTAGCTCTGCACAGTGCACGCGTACTCGAGTGTAGGCACCGACGTGTCAATGCACTTAGCATTATTAAGTGATGCTCCCCACCAGTGCGAGAGGGAGGCTGTGTATAATCTTGTTTTTTTTTTTCCTGGAGCAGCAATCCAATTTACTCATAGAAAATGGAGTAAGGGATTTGTGTGTGAGTGTGCGTGTGTTGTGTGCAAATGAAAACAAGTTTAGGATTTCATTTCTTTGCTTACTTGTGTTTCTATATTGCCGTGTGCATGCTCAGCTTTCTCGACAGATAAATCAAATATATCGGTCCTCAAGAGAAAGAGCGTCTTCACAAAAAAAAGCTTTTTTTTAATAACAAAATTTTAACATGCATTCTTAAACATTCATGGGTGTGGCAGATGAAGAATTCTCGTTTGCATACGTGTCGGGACTCGAATATGGAAGATTCCTCAAGACCACAGAGGAGGAGCAAATCCAGAAGATTCTTTGAGACCACAGTGAGTGAGTCGATGATGCTCACCAAGTTGGAATAAACCACAAAACCATTTGTAAAGGAATGTAGATTTCTCTGGATCATGTCTAAATAAAGAACAACATTGTGGAAAGTGGTGAAAGCAAATGACCCGAGAAAACGTCAATCAAAAATTTCTGCTGCAAGGGGCCACTGAAACTTTGAGCTGTTTCATTTTACCAAGACGTTTTGGACACTTTTATGGGAACAGTCCTGGACTGTGAAAGAAAATTGGAGTACCCAGACAGATCGTACGCGAGCACTGGGAGGACATACAAACTCCACACAAACCCGAAACTGAGACTCAAACCCTGAATCCCATACTATGAGGCAGACCCTGGTAATCATTACCCTAGCGAGCTGTCTGGAAGTTTCTTTTCTTTCCTTGATTTAGAAATAGAAAATATAGCAACATGCAGCGGTCACACCAGAATGTGCAGGACATACAAACATGCAATAAACAAGGCACAGGGAAGACAACTACGGCCTCGAATTCTGGTTGAATCCACACGCAGCGACATCACTCAACATATTCCCAATCACTTCAAGGCAATGATGTCATGACATTGCTTCAAACACTTACCATGCATATGATGTGTGATGTCGCCCCTGTGCTGAGAAATTGAGAGCAGACCTGGGCACCTTTTTGGTAATAACAAAGAAAATAAATGATAGGAATTCAAATTACTAAAAAATATCTCACAACTTGCAAAACTCAGAAACCCCCCCCAACCAAAACATAAAAGACAACGATATGCATCATATCCAGTACCTAGCCAGTCCGCCAGCTCATTCCTTTGGACTCTACTAACATTTCATCTGATACAATCATCTGATTCTCCAGGTAAACATTCTCAGCGGTAACTAAAGTGCATGCTTGTGTGATATGCAACTCAAAAGGTTTATATGTTAAATGAAACCAATTTCCCTTGCATAAGGACATCTGATATAAATTGTGCACTTAAAGTCAAAATCAAAGTGCAGGAATGTTCAACTAAGGGCACAGTTGAAATATTTTTAAAAATAGCCCGACATTGAAACTTCAAAATTTAAACACCATCGAGGTCATGCAAATAGTTAGCAAACATATTTTTATCACATATAAATAAATTAGCTGTCTTGTTTTGCTCTATGTTGGTCGTTTTTTTTTTTTTTTTTTTTTTTGCTACCAGTAATAGCAAGTGAGATGATGACCTTTAAACTACAAGTGGAAGTTGTTGCGACCTAGCATGATGACAAAAGTGGGTCTTGTATCAGAATGCTTGAATGTAACAGAATGTTCACTGCAATGTCAGCTGTGTTCACCCGTAATGTGAAGAGACGAATTTCCCAGGTGCACACAATAATCAACCTCCTCATGTTTGTCATCACATCCGTTTCCAAACGGCTGTGAGTAAGCAATTCGTTGCTTTTACGCTTGGAGATATGGTGCTGAACTTATTTTTACACTTGCGCCGGCTGTCACGATGCAAAGTCAACTGGCCTCCGACAAGCCTCCTCCACTTGTCATGCATCATCAAAGGGTGAGTAATTTTATGTTAATTTTTTTTAAAATATATAAACTGATGTCACATGAAGGATTTGATGTATGGTTCATCGAGCTTTTATGATGATTTCCCGTCGCTATTTTCGGTGGAGTGATTGTTTGGTTCATGTGAGGTCAACGAAGCATCTAAATATGTATTGTGTTTAAAAGTTTATGCTATATTTATTTAGCCCCGCTCAACCATAGCAAATTATTGTCTTACGTTATCTGCATTTTGGCGAAAACGTGAACAGCCGGTAAGTGAAGTATTTTCCAGATAAACAATTTGGAAATCTATGGATGTGCTGAATTAAACCCAACTAAATCGATATTTCATTTTCTTGAATACAACTCCTTAATGGTTAAAAAAAAGAAAAAAACTTTCATTCAAGTTCTTCTGATCTAGTTTCAGGACTTAAATCGGAAATGTATGCAGAAACAGGAAGTCACACAGAGTTGACAAACTTTCGAGCTCCCCAGTTCTCTTTCTATCCCCTTTGGACCTATCTGGTGTGTCAACACAAAGAGGCTTTTCTACCGGCTCAGCATCTCCTCCTGCATGGCTGCTTTAAAGACAGTTTCCATAGAAACGAGGTGCAGAATCCCCTCAGAGAAACAAGGCAGGACGATGGATGGGACTATGAGTATTTTTACATAATTATTACATCAAATTTACACCTGCCAGTCAGTTTCTGTTGATCTTGTCAGACAACCCCGACGTAGATTTGTTGTCAGCTATTTTTAAAATCTGAAATTGATGCTCTGGAGTGAATAAAACAATCCACTGATGCAACTTTGAAACAAGTCGTGCAATTGTCAACAGCAAGCCAGCGATTAGATTGTATTAACATCAGTGAATGATTCAGTTGGCACCCAATACAAATATTATAAGTTGAAATGCTTCCTTTTGCTTTCAACAGTAGTTAACTTTATGACCAGGAAGATGTTTCTTTTCTTTATTTCATTTTTTTTCTAAAGTGGTTTAAAACTGAACCTTACCACGCCGAGTGGCGTTTCTTGCATTTTATTCCTCTTGATAAGCGAAACTAAATGACCAAAATGGTATGACAATTTGTTGTACTGATTTGAATCTCCATCGAGAATGAATGGTTGTTTGTCCACACAAACACCATGATTAAGCGCTGACCAGTACAGGGTGAATCCAAGTCAGCTGAAATCGGCTCCAGTACTCCCGTGACCCTAGTGAGGATTAGCGGTATAGAAAATGGAAGGTCGCCGCAGTACAAGCTTGTAGCTACAGCTCTGGGGGCTTTTGGCCTTCTCGTCTGTGTCATGTGACACAGATGGACTCTATTAGTCTTTTGTGAATGAGCGTGAGGAGGACTTGCCAAGAGTTTGTAGCTGACCATCAGGGAACAACTACTCTTTGTTGACTTTGTACTCTGAACACACACACACACACATGTATAGACACATGCATGCACACGCATACACTTCTTTGTAATAGGGTAGTAAGTCTCTCAATGAGTGAGACTGCTGAGGCCACTGCAAGCCACTATGATCTGCCCTGCAGCCGTTGAACCAGCCGCCACACATTGGCAAACCCAGCGGGGGGCATCCGAGGCTGGGCAGATATGGAGCAAAGTGTGGGTCAGCTTGTGCCCGATGGCACAAGAGACGGAATGTTCGTCCATAGTGGAGTGTGTTTATTACTCACTACTGTGCTGATATCTGACATTAGGGTGGGATGAGCAAACACAGGTTTGGTTTCGTTTCATGCAAAAAAAAAAAAAAAAAAGGACAACTCATGAATTGTATTATAAACTGTATTATTTATCTATTTTAAAAAATAATAATAAATTGTTGATAACGACAATATACAACAGGCGGCCCAGTGGTCGAGTGGTTAGCGACTCTCTGCAACCTCACAGTGCAGAGATTGTGGGTTCGATCCCCGCTCCGGCCTTCCTGTGTGGAGTTTGCATGTTCTCCCAGGGCCTATGTGGGTGTTTTCCGGGTACTCCGGTTTCCTCCCACATTCCCATGGAACACTAAATTGTCCCTAAGGGTGTGAGCGTGAGTGCAGATGGTTCGTTTCTGTGTGCCCTGCGATTGGCTGGCAACCGGTTCAGGGTGTTCCCCGCCTACTGTCCGAAGACAGCTGGGATATGCTCCAGCATCCCCCTGCAACCCTTGTGAGGATAAAGCGGATCGGAAAATGGATGGATGGATACAAAATAAAACGGGGGTGGGTACATGATGTGAATGTGAGTGTGAGTTCTGCCTCTCACCCAAAGTTGGATACGATAGTTTTGAGCTCACCCATGACATGAATGAGGATAACCTGCATAGAAAATGGTTGGATGGATATTGTATCTTTCGTTTTCTTTTTTTCATACAATCTTGCATTAGACCTAATTAGATTGCGCATTTGTACCTTGTGAAATTTCTTTTGAAATTTGATAGTGTTACTATAGGAACTGCAGTGCTTTCTGCCATCTGACACACACTTCAATCTAAAACACATAAGTGTCTCCTCTGTAATACACCATTCAACGTGCCTACACACACACGCACACACACACTCATTAAACCCGGCCACGTTTGCCCCGGAGGGGATGACAGGAAAGTGAAACAACTGTTCTTGATTCAACATCCCCGGCTCTCACTTGGCCATTCATTTGAGTCAGATGAGCGCCAATTCAGGCAGTTTTGTTCCGGCGGAGAGTATGGGAGATTAGCTTTAGCAGCTTCAAAGCCAAATATGGAAAACGCATGTGAGGGATTATAGAGACATCAAAGAATAAAGATGGGGGGAATACATTAGGGTGCAGTCTCATCTTCCATCTTTCGCTCGTGGCCTCTTTTTGAGTCGCCCTCTCAAGGGGGAGAGGAGAAAAACGTTCCATAGCTGGTATTCAACACTCAATGGACTAATCTAATGTGATTGACGATGCCGAATAGTCATGATAGTGTTTTATAATCTTTATTGAACCCAATTATGGACATATTTTATGTTGGAAAAATCCTATAGTGCACCACCAAACAAAAATATGCATATACTCAAATAATTATGATTACGTCTTAGTTTACTTACACATTTGTTCAAAACAAGGCAAATGTTTTGCCCAAAATTATTTGAGGCCATCAAGACGACATCTGCAGACAGAAGACCCATGTTTAGGCTCTGCCTAGAAATACTGTCTGTGAAGAAAATGCCCAGAACCGATCACGTAGGGCAACCTGGGCAGAGTGCCGGATTTAAATGATTGAAAAATTGCCAAGAATACAAAATGGGGTTTTATAACAGAGAAAAGTCAGGTCATTGTAGCCACTCTCAAACACTGCAGGCGTGTCTGCATAATGTGCTGAAACCACTCCGCGATCAACTCTTAACTGTCAATCAAACCTTACTACTGCATATTGCAGCGTATACACGATGAAAACAATGGTAGCTTACTTAATACCAAAAAATCATGTTCGGAGGCTCACCTTCAAAATTTGACTACAATCATTAAATAAGCACACGAGCCACCGCTTGCCGACTTACATCACTACGGGGCTCCAGTTCTGATATAGTGGGAGGGTGCTACAAAAGTGCCGACATTGGATCTCAGCTGTATAATAGTGTGGCATGTTTTCAGTGAGCCAAGATGAGATTTTGCATCCACTGGGTGCTTTGGACATTTGCAAAATAACTATAAGATGATTTGTGATGGCAAAATTATGACTCTAAGTCTCTAGCTGGAGGAAGTACCGGTAAATGCAAGCTGCACAGGAGTGCCATTCCCGATAGAGCCCAGAGGCAACAGGAGGTTTTGCTTTTCTACATTATGAACATACTGTATATTGACTAAACATATCTCCAGCACACCTTGGAAATAAGGATTAGGGAGCACATTGTAGCAATTACAAAACTCAAACGTTTTGGGGATTTTGCAACCCACACTGTTATGTGCTTTTCTGAGGAGGTGGCATTCAGGGTAGTGATTTGTTATGTTTAAGAACATGCCCCAAGAGGAATAAATTAAACTTGGTGATCAAACAGAGCTACATCCTTATGTAACTACCATGTGAAGTTCACAGGACAATCAGCTACTGTACACTAACGTTATGTTGTCGTGTGTGTGTGTGTGTGTGTGTTGGCCATGGCTGTTGTGCAGGCCGCCCAGTTCCTAGCCGCAGATCTAGGAGGATTGAAGCTTTATCCTCATAACTGGATGTTAATCTTGTGCGGAATCCAATACTGCTTCCGGGGAACGTCGCCCGTGTAGCACTTACATAGCCACCTGGACCGCTGTTCAGCACCCACCAAATCATAAGCTCCTCAAGCATGCAAACTGAGCTTATATTGCTGCTGGGTTACGTTTTATAGCATGCTATCATGGTTAAAAAATGTATTATTTTACACACTGCTGAGGAAGTAACACTTTGTACCGCAATGGAGTTTATTTGAAATGCTGTTATTTCCATCACTGAGCATGACTGTTGATGTGCCCTTCAGCAAGGCACAGAAATATAATGGCTCCCTGTTCAATTGAGAAGCATTCATGAATACGCACAGATATAGAGTTTAGTTAGCCTCTTGGGTTATTGTTACACGTCTTTAAAATAGGCAAAATCTTCGTTTTTTATTACCTTGGTAAGTTTTAGAATAGTACAACTTCAGGGGCATTCAAAAACAAATTGTACATTTCAACATTAACGCTTAAACGGAAAAAAGACGCCAATCTGGAAATTGAAAAGACAAAAGAGAAAGGACTTCCTTTTCTGAACATTTTTACTCAGCAAGAGGAAGTGGCGCTGCGTGTAACTTCCGAGCAACCCAAAATATAACTCCTTATTCTGTAAAAAGATAACAAGCAAGGACATAAAGTGTGTCTGAGTTTTGACTTTTAACTTCGGGCTGTTAAAACCGTCATTGAATCACCGTGCCTTGTTGTCTGCAGTGAAACAACTATCACTCTAATAGCGCAGCCGGTTCTTTTATAGTGTCGGCGTGGTCTCGCGCTGTGGGCGTGTGTTGCTGGGCGGTTCTGGGATACGAAGACACTCCAGCAGTTGGTCAAAATACCTGTCAATCAGATGTAATCATGATGCATTCACTGATCGTCAGTCATCCAACAAGTGGACAAGTTTGAACGTTTTTAAATACTTGTTGACAGGATGCTTGTAAATCACGTTTGTGTTTCATAATCTCACTACTTACGCACAAAGCGGTACTGTCATTTGAAGATGTATTTGTCTCATCTCACTTTCCTTTTCACATTGCAGTTTATTTTTGCGGCAGAAAAAAAAGTCTACAGAATGTACCATGCATGAATCTTATTTTGGAGAAGTATCCCCCTCAAAAGCTAAAACGGTGGTGAGAGACGATTTCAAATGATGTCCGGATGCATTGAGCGTGAGTTAAATAATTCCGACAGTCATTGAATGCAGCATTCTCTGGTTGAGTTTAATGGTCTCGCCTTTCAATCAGCCTGCCGTGTAGCACTCACCGGAGCGTTACATGCATTGCTGTGTCCAGGCGCGATCAAATGTGCAGCAGACAACATGTAGCCACGGGGACTCGGTGAGCATAACACTGTTGTCACATAAACAGGTTCAAGTCTGCAATGTGGCGGACGCAGACGACTGGGACAAGATGAGCTCCACCGCGGGGGTGAAACAGACAAGAGTTCGGGAGAGGCAGCCGTTAATGGGCAGCTCTTGACGGCAACTCCCGCTGAACTGAGACGCCGAGAGCCGCCGCCGCCTCGCCGATCCTTCATGCCGCTGCAGAGCACCGCGGCCAACCACTGAATCCAAGCAGAGCTGTTATCCTCCACGACCCGCGTGGGACCTGGGACGAGACAATGGCGAGCCAGGGTGACTGCTGCGTGAAGGTTGCATTGAGGTAAGCCCCCATCGTTTCTCTTTACCTGCATGTGTTTGTGTTTGTGGAGATCTGTAGACCACATTGTGTCTGTGCCCCCCGGCCATCAGTCTGAAGCATCATGCATTCCAGTCTTGAGTGACTGTCTTTATATTTTGAATGATATTGCAAGGTGAGCTAGCTTTACTTTATGGATATGATTGATAAGGTGTGCGTGCATGTGCCACATTCACGACATCTGCATTTCGATGCTGTCCTCTACAGCATGTGTCCACGTTGAGTGGAATACTTGCATTGAATATGGGGCCAGTGTAACAAGGACAACTGCAGCCAGGTGCGGGCAGTTGGAAAGAGTGCTCATTTATGTCTAATCTCCGCAAAATCATTAAGATAGATGTTTCGCATTATCATGGTACACATACTGGAGCCTGCTCTATAACCCCCCATTTGGGCACAAAGGCCCAGCTTGGAAGATGGTGCCTTTGTTGAAAAAGCACCTCCAGGCTTGGACAGTACAGCTCAGCAGCTTTTGTATTCACATGAGGAGATATTGCCACCCCCCTAAATACAGCATGTTCATATGGATGCGCCTTTGCTGGACTTTTGAAATAGGAACACTTCCATCTCCTTTTGTTTACATGAAAACAATGCCAGTTTGTATAGATCTCATTACTAATGTGATTACCACTGCTGTACACTGTACCTACATTTTGTCCAAAGACCCTCTTGAGCCCCCCACTTTGTAAGGCACTCATTCAATGAGCTTAAAAGGGGGATTGGAGACCCTTTTAAGATGAGCCGTGCTTCAGCTCCCGATTCCCCACGGCAAGTTTCGGAGTCACTTTTCCATTTACAGCTGAGTGTATGTCTTTTGTGCTTGCTCACAGTGACAGTAACAGGAAGTGGGGAGGGCCGTTGTGTTGACAAAAAAAAAACAAAGAACAAAAAAAGTGAAGTCTCAAAGCCAGCTGGTGGCTGCTGTTCAACTAAAGGTATTGATTGAAGTGAGGAAGAGCAGGTGGTAGCCTTGTTTGAAGATGACAGCTGCCAGTGAATGGCGTTCACTCATTATAACTATTTTTAATAGCCAGTGTGTGACAAATGATTTTACAGTACTGTACTCCTCATACAAGGTTGAGCAAATCCATTTTGGGATGCTGATTGACCTGCTATTCTACAAAAACCTTTTTACAATTTTATTTGTTCCCTGATAAAATGTAACTCAGTTTACTGACATCCATCCATCCATTTTTTTCTCGCGTCTCCTCACAAGGGGCGCGGGCACGCTGGAGCCTATCCCAGTTGTCTTTGGGCAGTAGGCGGGGGACACCCAGAACTGTTTGCCAGCCTATCGCCGTGTACTCAGATGAACAGCCATCCGCTCCCACACTCACACCAAGGGATGATTTAGAGCGTTCCATTAACCTGTCATGCATGTTTTTGGAATGTGGGAGAAAACCGCATTGCCTGGAGAAAACCCACACACGCACGGGGAGAACATGCAAACTCCACACTGGAAGGCAGGAACCGGAATCGAACCCTGCACCTCTGCACTGTGAGGCCGACGTAACCAGCCGACCACAGTGCAATTTACTGACATGTCAAATCTATTTTCCTCATTGGAATGAAGTGAAATACCATTCATCTCTTCCAGCAGTTCTTCTAACAAAGAAGCTATCACTCTTATATAAAAAGATAATAAAAGAGAACGGAAAGAAAACAAATATTTTTATGAGGCAATTATTGTGTCGCTTGAGCTAAAAAAAAAAAAAAAAAAGTTTCCCTTTGGAAAATACCGGTAATAGAAACAGAATTAATCCTCTCCAGGTCCAAACTATCACCTTAAGCCCCTTAAAAATTGTGCAAAAATAGTCCTACTATATAGTAATTTAAGTAACACACACCCTCTCCAACGTGTTAACAAGAGCTTCATATTGTAATTAAACACATTTTGTGTAGTGACAATGTTGGTGGGCGAGCTCACACTATTCCTCTCAGCCATGTGTTTGTATTTACGTGCTCCCTAAGTGGCACCAAATGTATGTTTGACAGGAAATGAGACGCACACAAATAAGCATGTGAAGAAAGATAACTTCCTGCTGTACACGGCACTGACTTCTCGGGCTTTAACCTGAGAAAGTTGGCCACGATAAGAGGGTGGGTGGGCTGGGGGGGTTGAGTTTTGTAATTGGTCCCATGTTGTGGTGCCCTCAGGCCAGGCTGCTTAAAGCGTGCGTGAATGAGCATACACGGCAGGGAGGGCAGGGAGGTCGGAGCGAGAGCCGACCCAGTCTGAGTCGCCGGTATCCATTTCCTGAATGTCTGGGCCGGCTTCGCACAACAATGACCACTGACATGACCTACAATCCCGCATTCAAACGCGGCTGCTTGAAGAATTGCTAGCGATACAATTACACATAGGGCACATGCATCCAAATACACACTGACACATACATACATATACACACACAGTGCATTGAATACTACTTGCTGCTGAGGCCTAATAAAAACGGAATGGTGTAAAAACAATCCCCGTTCACGCAGACTAGCAAAAAATGACTGAACTCACTTTAAAATGCATGTAGTTGACGATATCACTTTATGTATGATGAAACATGAGCATGAGCACAAACACCAACTGGCCGGTTACCCAGGCCAAGCAATCTTTTGTATACCCTTCCATCAGTTTGAGCGATTGTGACATTATGAAAAGGTACAGCGTTGCATGAGCAATCTACTCAGGTCAAAGGTTCCACAAAAATCGAACTTGATTATCTTTGCAAGTCTGTAGATAGCTTGCGGGAAAACAAACAAAAGTTCATCAATGAGCAAAAATGTACACGTTCCAACTCAAGTCTGTTCTTGGATTTCAAAATCAACTCTCCTCCATGTGGCGCGATTTAGTCGTCCTCGTTTTCTCCCAACTCTTCTTCATTCTCTTCTCGCTTTGTCTCTGCTCCTTGTTCTGTCCCCAAACCACTCTTCCAGGCCATACCTGTTTGGATTGTGAGGCATGCTGGGAGATGTAGTGCCTGTCATTTTCAGTAAAGATATGACATCTGGCATATAAATGATCAGGATATAAAATTAATTACATCACATTATAAAATGTTTGCCATTTCACACACAGCACTACCTATGCCGATGATTGGCATTCAAAAGACCATTCTGTCTTGGCGTCGATGCAGTTGGTGCGCATTCCTGCAGCGTTTCTACTGCCAACTACCGGCGTGACAGACATCTGTTTGTGAACTTTGTCATCTGTATGTGAAACGAACCAATCGTGTAAACAAAGGGCCAGAATGACACCGTTTTAATCAATTTTAAGTTATAAATAATATTTCTTAAGCATGGCACACTCTTTTTCCACGACATGGCAATGTCATTCATTTGACATTTGCCCACCCCATCATGGGACTCCCAGTCAGATCACCTCCCAGGGTGTCCGCCAAACGTCTGCCCCAAATTGAATGCTTCATGCGCGCGCCCCCGAGCACGAATGCGCTCACGTAAATGTCAGCAATTCAGTTTCAGTAACACGACAGGAGCGCCGCACACATTTCCCTCGACGTGTCGATCCGTTAGGGCCTAATCCTATTCTGTCTTTCACGGCAACTCCGCCAAGGAGTTCGTCTCAGAGTGGCAAGTCACTCTCACCGAAGCGCTAAGTCAGCATGTACAGCCAACCATAAATAGACACAAAGACCAATCTGTTTAGCGGCGTTGTGGTCTTTGACCTTGTGATGGCTGATAGATGTTCTCACCTTAACAGTCTTTTCCTCGAGGAGCCTCTCTCGCTCTAATTTAAGCTCTACGACCCCGAGGAATCACCGAGTTTGTCGTCTCATGAGTTCTTGGCGACATCTGCGAGGAGGCGAGACTATAAAAGCATCAAGTCAGCAACCAAATAAATGCATCCCTTGTATGTTCCTGAAACTTATGACTCTTTTTTTTTTTTTTTAACCCAGACAAAATAATAGCATATTAGCTGAAGGGGGGCATATGGAGAATTTCATCACACATCACCAAAATAATGAGATATTGGACAAAGGTGAGGCCCCTCCCAGCTGACCCCCAAAAGCTGTAAATGGCAGCGTTAAAAAAGGTTTTATTGTTGGACGTGTGTCCTGTGTAGGCTGCCGGTCTCGCCAGTTTCCTGCGAGTGCTCCTACTTTGCCGCACTCCATCGCATCACCGTCGAGGTCCGCTGCAGCATACGTACTCCACAAATGTGGATCTGCTGCCAGAAAAACAAACAACCGCACCAAAATGCAATGTTTTTGTTCTGATCTCAAATCAGTCATCATTTTCCATAACCTCAACAAATAAAACGAATCCCCGACTAATTACATTACATTGCATTGCATTGCGGTTCCTCCGCAAAGTCTTGTAAGAACTGCACTGAAGCATCTCTAGTGGGGGAAGGGCACGAGCAGGAAACATGACATGGAGCACACCCGTGTCGGCTGTCCGCAGCTGTGCATCACTTCCTCTTCACCCTCACGATCACATGGCTCTCTCTTGTTGTTGTTGCCCGTCAAACCGTTTAGAACCAACAGTCCTGGGTGAATGTTTAGAATGGCAAAGAGGGTGGCACTACCTCCGGGTGTCAGAAAGTCCTCGACCAAATTTGTGATGGCATTGCGAGTAAACAAACCCCTGCGTGTCGATTGACCAAAACGCAGCGATGGCTGGAATGATGATTTTAGACCTTTCACTCCTGCCAAAGTTTGAACGCGTCAAGTGTTACGTCAAAAGAAGTTCCATGAGGTAAATTTGTTCCAAAGACGAAGTACCAACAACAGGTACATTGACTGAAATATCAACGTGTCGGAAATTCAGACGTGGCGGTAGTTAAAATGAGCGGCGAATGAAATTGAAGTTGCTCGGATTAATGGCATAGACTTTTTCGGGCAAAATGGTGAAATGGCTTGCCATTATGTTTCGTCAACCCAGGCAAATATTTTAGACCTATCCATGGGAAAATGTCTTCCACAAACCTGATGAGGGAGGTTTTCTTGTCTTTTCATTTCAAACACTTGTCATTCTCCCCGTCCAACTGTTGGCAACATTAGATTCATCTTCCTCACCCCCAGTTATAGCTGAATTTATTTGAATTTTTTTTTCAAAGGAAAGTGGGGAAAAAAAGACCCCTTTAGCAGTATAACTGGTGGTGCAACCCCAAGCAACATTTTTTTTGTCTGCATGGCCCATTTATCAATTTGACAGTTTGCACAATATGATTGGCTGCTTGCAGAGTTGAGTAAATGAGACGCCTCTTTGAAGTTAATCCCTTCCAATTAACTTCTCTTTTTTTTTTCTTCTTCTTCTTGGGCCAAGAGGGGAGGGGAGAGCAGTTACGTATGGAGGAGGGAGTGAGCAAGGCGAAAGAGACACTGCAAGCTTGGATGCTTGATTAATGTGCATTGTCCGAAAAAAGATAAAATAAAAATGCTGCCAGTTGGTACTAGTTAGCCCCAAGGACAACATGGGTCTGTTCTAAAATGAGCTCACCATTGATGGGACACGGACTCACTAAGAATTAAAACAGAAGAATGTTAACATTTATTCTTTTATTTAATCTTAAGTAGCCAGATGATGATTGTTTATGAACATTAAGATGTGGTCTATTCAGCAGAAATCAAATATACATCATTCCCTTTTAAACACGTTACCTTTCCTCATCTATTTTTCAAAATTAATTCAACAATTATCAAAAATGGTGATGTTAATTCATTATGGCACCGCTGGGATTCATAATAATACCAACATAATAACTAAGGGGTTGTCTGGGTTAAAAGAGCCGTAGGTGCCGTGTCCTTCACCTGCTTGAAAACAGCTGACTGTTGTGTAATGGAGCTTTGCAAGCAGACCGTGTCAGACTGAGGGCACAAACAAGGGACAAAGGAGTTGCTAAGCTACAACAAGCCGAGACACTCAACAACATTTTTCATGGCCTCGAGACGATAGACGGCCGTATACTTGCTTTTATGATGACGTTTTATTCTGATTCCAACAGGACGGTGTTTAACTAGCCCGATCATTAGTTTGTCGCATATTTGCTGCTTGAAAATGAGATGTTGCATTTTGGTGCATGGAAGAACCACCCCTCATGTGGTTTGCTGCTGTTGCAGAATGACTTCCTGTCGGTCCACTCGTGAACTATGCGCACGTCCTGTTCAACGGCTGCTTTGCGAGCTTCTCCGTTGACGTGATTCATCTCGATCAAAAGATGAATTTCAGTCTCAATGGAGGAAAGCCCCCACCCGCGATGTTTCTTTAACACTATTCCCTTATTGCAAGAAGTTTCAAAGTTTTCACCGCGTTTAATCTCGCTTGTATGAAACATGCACATTAGGTTAATTGAAGTGTGGGACGGTGGCTGACTCTGCTTCAACCCCATGATTAAGTGCTGACCTAAGCAGAGTGTACGTCGCCTCCCTATACGCCCATGACGAATGGATAACTAAGCCTTGTTATACAGTTCCTGTCTATATGACTTGAAATAATCCACTGTTTACGAAAATGTATTTCCAGTTTGAAAATGCCAATCTCTTCTTCATCCAACATGAGTTAGGACTCCCCCAGAGACGATGGCAAAGTTGACCGCATCCCACAATGCTTTGCAGTTCAAGATGTAAATTGATCCACTTGTGTTACATAATGGACAGCTGTTTGCTGTGTGCATTTTGGTAAGCAAAAGGGGGTGTTTTTCCAATCTCCTTCTCGGCTTTATGACTCAATAACTATCAGTTTTGTTGCATATTGAGTGCTTACCGTGGCTACATTTGATGATCTTACTTCGGCAATCCAGTGGCAATTCTCTGGCAACATTGCCCCTTCACTGTTTCACTAAAGTCATGATATCGTCACGGACATTGAGTTTGAATTGTAACTTCAATCTGATTACAATGTTGAAAATATTAACGCTTTAGCCATACGTATGGTATGATGACTTGAATGAATTACCGGTTACTCAAACACGTTACCGGCATCACTGAACACAGAAATATGATGTCCTTATTTTTTATTTTTATCACAATCAAACGTCTCAGAGTGGAGACATGTTTATGGGGTGTGGAGTGGAAGTTTTCAGTCAACTTGGGTCAGACCATTAATAAGAAACTGCATTTTGACCTTGGTGGAGTCGTTCGCCCTATACAGCGTACTTCTACTTGGATCATTGGAACCATGACCAATGTGTCCTCTTCCCAATCATCTGCGCACACACTTTGCATATTTTCTTTGGAGCAGTTTGTGTTGTTGTGGTTACACATAAACTGACAGGTCGTGTGTGTGTGTGTGTGTGTGTTCTCAGAGAGAGATAGAGGGCATAACACAGGCCCTTTTAACTGTGCACTTCCCGGGTGAGTGTATACAGAGGATGCTGTGTGACGCTAGCGCAGGTCTTTGTGCTCTGTGCTGAGTTTGCACACACTTGCCAATAAAGTCAGAGGAAGACAAGGGGTGGGTGGTGAAGCAGAGGCTGGGGGGGGGGGGGGTGGGCGGGGGCTGCTGGGCATGGTTGTAAAATATCGTCTGTGAAAAGGGCTGCTGTAAACATGCAAATAGCATACAATGTGCGTGGGAGAGCGTGCGTGTGGGGTAAGGGTTTGCATGTGGTTATGAGGAGGACCATCGTGCGCCTGAATAATTTGTGACAGCTGCACGTGTTCGCCATGTTATCATACATCTCGGAATTTGGGCCAGATTGTGTACGATGCAATAAGGTTCACGCTCCACTGGAGCTACTGTCAGAATCTGCTGTGCCGATATGAAGAATTTGGGTGTGTGTCTGTCTTGTGTGTGGTGGCGACTGTGTTGCACTGTACAGGTTTGAATAGAAGGATAACGTTTACCATTTGGTTAGGATTAACACCAACCAGTGTTAGGTGTTAGACTGCGATTAAACTTTTGGTGAAGTGGTCTGCAAAAGTGTAGTTGTACAGAAGTGTGTGTGTGTGTGTGTGTGTGTGTGCGCGCGCGCGTTTGTGCTGGCCAGCTGGCTAATAATCACCTCCAATGCTAAGTAGCTTAATCGCTGCTGGAGTTTGTCTAGGAGCTTGTTTTGTTGTGAACACAAATAATAGCGATACACTTGTACATGTTTCATTCATCACCAAATGATGAACTGAAATAAAATTTTTATTTTGAATTTGGTGGTCTGCCTGTTCTCCGGTTGACATCATAGTTCACATCACAGTTACCCTGAAAGACTCATAAAGGGGAAACCAAGGAATGCTTTAGTCATCCCCCCATTTGAGTGGTGTTCCATGCTTTTTTTGATGTTGTGAGGCAACTCGGGACTTTTTGAAGGAAAATAAGATAAGAAAAATAAGATAAGAAAACCTTTATTAGTCTCGCAATGGAGAAATTCCCAATTCACAGCAGCAAAGTTATGAAAGCAAGAAGTAGAACAAAAAAATATAGGAGCTGCTGGAAAGGCAGCCACTCTCGCGGCGCCATTTTGAAGTCAAAATAACAAAAATAACACAACACAACACATAGGACACAGACAGTCGTGCAATCTTCACCACTTTTCTGCATACACTTTGTTGTCTGAAGCAGTTATAGATGAAAGAGGAGAGGATCAACGTGTCCTTTCTCCAGTGGATCAGAGACGTCATGCTGAAAATGTGCACACGTCTGCTACAAGCTAAGTTTTGAAAGCAAACACGAAGCGGTAGCGTCCATTGACGAAAAGAGATTAGTTCGTCGAAAATGCATCCCATATATTATTTACGATGATGAAGATTGACGATTGCTATGTGTGGCCACGGCCACAGCTAAAGCAGTGTTTCACGCACACATAAATAAACTGTGGCTATGAAAGTATGACTTGTGGGACTTGTATAGGCGTTGCCTGTACAAAATGAACTTCTTGACTTGACCGCAAAAATAAATAAATAAATAAATAAATAAAGCCTTGACTGGTGTCACAAGTGCTTCTTCGAACTAACGTTTTGCCTCTTGGGCTCTTAAATCAAACTTTTTACACGAACGATTGTTATTTGTTGGGCCTCTGAGCCGCTTCAAAGGGTGCCTTTGTGCCAGTTGATGCCATCTGCTCAACTTCTATTGCCCCAGTCATGAGGCAGAGAATGAATGTTTCCAGCCTTTTGTTTGTTGCCCTTCATAAACTGCAGTGTATGTTGTCTCGAGAGTTTGTGCTTTCATCTTTGGAGAACATTTTCTTTGGCCTTTGGGAGGTTTTCCGAAAGGGAGTCCCCCCCCCAAAACCCCCAGGCCTTCATCTCAAGTGTCATGTAAATTGTTTTTAAAAACACACGTCTCATTTTCCCTGTTGGGGAAACTCAATGTCCACAAGCAGAGAATCATATTTTAGCTCTGAGGCATCTACTGTACTTTGGTGAGTTCACTTCTCTTTCTTCTGGTGGCTCATGAGTGTTTTATTTTGTAACACGGATCTTATTTATAGTTAGCCGATGGCTTTTTTGCTTCATGCTTCATTTTTGGAGTCTGCATTCAAATGTTGTTTGGTTTCTATCCAATCAATCTGCCAATTCATTTTTTTCATCATCTTTTGAAATCCCCTGCCCATTTTAAAATCTTGGCACTACCCATCTACAAGTGACATTATAATTGTTTCAGCCCAAAGGCAAGCACCCCTTTTCTTGCAAACATGGATCTAAAATGTGTTTCATACCTATTTATTTTAAAACGAAGCCTATTACTCAAGACCACGTTTAATCTGTAAGAAATACAATTCAACACACATTCAACGCTATTCTCTTGTGGGAAATTTATAAACTTGAACCGAACAGTCACTTGAACATTTTCAACAGTTGTACAATTGTAAAAAGAAGCTTACCTTACCACCAATGATCGCAGCTTGGGCGTATCATCTAAACAAGTGAAGTGGGAAGGCTTCTGAAGGCGAGCCAACGTCAACTTAATTAACTTTAATTTCTATGGTACTTTAATCATTGGTTTTGACTTATTGTTGATTTATTTCATGGAGTGACCCACACAGATTGGCAGTTACTGATTTTGTTGCTACACTGCCGCTATATGCCAATATGTTTGCTTTCCGGTTCTGTGGTTCTCATCATGTGTTTCTCATGACTGATTAAAGCAAATGACGTGTTAGTCCTTCACATGCTAACTCAGAAACTGTAGTCTGCGAACGTGTTCAATGTTGGAGTTAATTAGACTCAAGCAGTCTCGCACCTCTCTGACCTTGTCAAGGCCATCTGTCATGAAAACAGGAAAGGATGCTAATTTGAATTTTTCTCGTCCCTCCTCCTCCTCCTGTGGGGGGGGGGGAGCAGACGGGAATGATGGAGGCGAGGGGGTTGAGCGGAAATGAGGGGGATTGACCCAGAATCAGCTCTGATGATGCGCGTGTAACTACGAGCGATGAGCATCCACTCGATTGATGGTTACTGCAGTTTGACAGCCGTAGCCAGTTTGTCACACAATTTTTTTTCTCCCCCATCATTTCATGAATAGTTAAGTTATTATGAAGCTGACTATGGTAATATTGTGAAATGACCTTTCAGTAATTGTTCTTATTGCCCTTCAGGTTGACCAACTGACAACTGCTGTTGATGTTTATTAGAAATTTGCCGCCCCCCCCCCCCCCAATTTGTGGACATCAACATAAAACAATTCTATTACATGAGGCTAGGGTGAGGTGACATATTGCTTCTTAACTCATTCAGTACCAGCCAATTGTAGACCAAGTCTGAAAAGATGTTTAAAAACGTCTTTGGGAGTGAATGAGTTAATTAATCACTAAGGATCTCAACTGCAGTTGATTTTTCCTCTCAACATCTTTTTTTTTTTTTTTTTTTTTACATTCTGTCATTGTCTGCAGAGGTTAAAAAGAGTGACAAGCCCATTTTGAAAAAGTACCGAGTTGAAAGAACAGATGTCACATGTACGGAGTACAAATAAAAAGTTGTCATAAAAATAAATAATTACATTAAGCACAAGAACTGAAAAAGCTACTTAAGGACAGCAACTAAATATGTGGATTACCTCTCACCACTGATGAAGATGATGATGGCGATGACGATGAATGTGCCAAAAGAGATTTTTCAAAATTATTGTATCCCATGTGGGGGATACAATAAAAATTGGATTTGTTGTCTTCAGTTCGCTGCAGGTGACATTTTATTGATTCCAAGCGTAACCAACTGTGGTTGCTCTCACTGTTGTCCTGTGCACTATTAGCAAAAATGGGTTATTTGAAACCCTTTGACTCAGCTCGCCCTTCTTTCCCATTTGAGCTTTCATGTCCTCAACATTGTCACGCGACAGGGACGGCAGCCCTCCGCTCTTTTAATTACACGGACAGTTGAAATTAACGAGCCACGTGGTACATTAAGACATTAAGCCCCTAAACTTCACTTGACAGACTGTGCCTTTTCGAAAGAAACGGACTGAAGGAGATGGTGTGCAAACATAGTTGCGTTCAACACTCGACCTAGACTTGTGTGCACAATGTAGGACAACCCTGAGCCCCGAAGTCTGGCTTGGTTAAGAACAGGCTCGCGTTGATGTCGATGAACCAGTTCGCTCGTCTGTTCACGCCAACACAAGCAGTCAAATCAATGAGCACGGAGAATGTGAGTGCTGCTGTCTCTTATCGCTTGTTGCCAATGGCCAACAGTGCCCGAGGCTGCTCTTGGCCGCCCGTCTGGAGGGTTAGCATCATTGATAGATCGCAAAAAGTGTGTCACGTTTGCGCTCGTAGAGGTAAAAAAATAAAAATAGAAAAAATGTACACATCTGGGCACCATAATGGTTGTGTTAGCGTATCATTTTCATTTGATTGCACTAAAGTCAGTCCTTACACACTCGCGCTGTGGTGCAAGCATGTTTTTTTTTTTTTTTTTTTTTTTTTTTTGCTTGTGTATATTAGTCACAGTGGACTTGAGATGGCCTCGGATGGCCGGAAACATGGCAGATGTGCCTCAGTGCAGAACGCCAGTTGCCAAAGTGAGGTGGCACCAGGATGCTACGATGATTCTACCTACTCTCAGCCTGCTGTCAACATCCTGCATCTGCTTTCTGTACCCACTGCCTTATATGTGCGCTTCACATTGATTTATTTATTTTCTCCCCATTTTCATCGGGGCTCAAATAATCTTTGGTATTTTGTTTTTTAATGCTCGCAGTTTCCATGTGTTTCAATGATTGAAGAGAAAAGAACTGAGACGTATACGTAAGACAACGATCTTTCAATGAAGATAACCGCATGTAAACAGATGCAGACAGATAAACAGGAAGTCAATTAAAGGTGGGAAGCAGTTGATAGGTTTATGCTCGCACTCACGGGAGAATGATGATCCAGGGACTGAATGAAATGGACAGAAGGAGAGGAGAAGATTTACTTCGAAATCAAGGTGCTGCCTTTAGTCAACAATACTTAATTAATCCAAGTAGTAAACGGAACCATTCGGGGTAAATTCAATCTTATGCCTTAAGAGACTTTTCGAAAATTTCGAAAAGTCATTCGGATTAAAATACTCATTATGATAACATGATAACATGATGAAATCTATTTGAATACCTGTTTTGTGAATAAAGAAAAAAAACCAACCCAAACAAATGGCAACTATCCCCTCTTGCGAACAATTTTATGTACATGGAACATCGGAATAAAAAATGAACTGTTTGTTCATTTTTCCAATCGTCAGCCAATCCGTAGCCCATGACTGTACAGTACTTAAGTTGTCACCATGAGCCCATTTTTTCCCCCTATATTGATTAAGTTACATACATACATAAGAAGTCAAGATGGCGCCCGAGTAGGCAGCCGTCAGCAAGTGCTCTCATGAGCCTTGCTTTTTTTGTTGTTTTTGTGTTTGTTTTGTCACTTTGTGTTTGTTGTTACGTCGTGTGGACCTGATGTGGACTTTTTTCAGCATTTTTTGGCCACGACATTCATCAAGGAGGAGACTGTGCTTGGTGGTTGCGCCTTCTCGGCAGCATGGATATACCAGCACTGTTTTTGACTGGGAGGAATGTCGGCGCCATTTGACTGTCGTTGCTGGACAGTCCCGGGGCGCTTGTGTCTTGCGCCTGTAATGGGCAGCATTTTTCACAGCCCCGCTTTGTTCAGCGGAGAGATCGGTGCTGTTGAACGGTCTGCGGCTGGATGGATGTAAGTCTTGAGGAGCCGACGATGAAAAGAAAGGAGCGTTAGCGCGGAGTGCCGATGCGGATTTGGAGCTGGGAGTCGCGGCTTGGAGTTTGAAGCGGATTACGTGGGACAGGAGAAGTGAACTAATCTCTTTTCGTCAATGGACGCTACAGCTTCGTGTTTGCTTTCAAAACTTAGCTTGTAGCAGACGTGTGCACATTTTCAGCATGACGTCTCTGATCCACTGGAGAAAGGACACTTTGATCCTCTCCTCTTGTGTATGCAGAAAATTGGTGAAGATTGCACGACTGTCTGTGTCCTATGTGTTGTGTTGTATTATTTTTGTTATTTTGACTTCTAAATGGCGCCGCGAGAGTGGCTGCCTTTCCAGCAGCTCCTATATTTTGTTGTTCTACTTCTTCCTTTCATAACTTTGCTGCTGTGAATTGGGAATTTCTCCATTGCGAGACTAATAAAGGTTTTCTTATCTTATCTTATCTTACCCCCCCCCCACCCTAAAAAAACCCCCAAATATAATTAAAAGACATTCAAAACCAAAAGTTTCGGTCGAGTTATTTATGCTACTTATTGTGTACAGTGTCGAAAACCTATTGGGATACACTGTTCTCAACAGTGATGATTTTTGGAGAGCAAATATTGGAGGTGTTTTGTGTTTTCCTTTTACCCCCACGCCCACCTCCCTCCAGTCTCCTTTGACAGAAATTAACATCTTCAGATGCATTCCATAATTACATTCATTGAGTCATTCATTTTCTATACCGATTATCTTGATCAATGTCTCGGGGGGCCTCTCCAGCTGACAAAAGGCAGTTTGCATGCCGCAATGGTTGCCAGTCAATCACACCGAGAGACGGAAAACCATTCACACTCGTTGTTCACATTGGCACCAAGTGGAAAGTCAGCCCACGCTGCTTGCGTTGAAGAACAGGCGAGTGAACCGATACACCGTCATTGAGCGTTCTATCTTTCATTTCGGCAAATGCTCCCCCCCCACCTCCTGTTTTGACCTCAGCGATCAGCCTTTTGCCACTGTATTGCACCTCAGGGGGTCTCCAGTTTCATCCCTCGGTCATCAATATGCCCTCAGCCTAAACACCCAAAATAGGTCAAAGCCAAATTTCCTGTGGTCGCACGCCTTTTCATGTAAAACGATCGTCATCAGTTGCCACGTTCTATCTTTTGTCGTTTATCTTTCTCTTTTCCCGCAGTACATTTCGAGTTGTGGGAGAGGCACATTCGGTTAGCACACTGCAAAAATGAATCGTCCAAAACTATTAGTCAAGTCCGCACAATCATTTTGCGCGTGTTTCGTAGTCGGCGTACATACGGGCTAACGTGGAAGGAGAAACGCATCCAAAACTTTGAAATGACCACTGAATAACTGTGACTAACATTCTCGCTGAATGCATCATGGAGCTGAATGTAGTTCATGATTGTATTTGGTCATGAAAAATGTGTCCTGATACAGTCGTCTGTCTCTTCGTATTTCCACAATCAACCTGACAATAATCATGACTGGGTTTCATTTGCCACGAAGTTTTAATTTACCCAAACTTGAGACTCCTTCTGACTCTGCTCTGCTAATTCTTTTTCATATCCTCCAGCTTGTCGCAAATGCTTTCTGCCTGTACTTGTCTTCTGGGCAGAACTTTTATTTTTAGACTCTCGTCTCTTCAATATTTTGGAAACAATGCCAGTTGGAGCCGAGCAAGTCCGAGCCAAGTTGTGGGCCGAACAAACCAAAACAATGAGCTGACGTCAGCCAACGATGTGTTTGATGCATTTGCGCCTGCGGGTGACCAACTGCCCTCAGCCGACACCTTATTTGTTCGTAGAAATCGGAGTAGCGTAGCGTTAATATGTCAAGCCGTCACAGCTGTCGCCTTTCATTTCGATTTAGAAAATAAATATGCAGATTCATGTCAGCCGAGCGTGCTGCTCGACCGCTTCAAGCCCTCTCGCGCGCCCACTACAAAGTATGTGAACTTCAAGTTGAAGTATGAACCCCGTTCTGTTGTTTAAGCTTAACACAGGTGGTAATGGGCTTTGACTTACTCGGCACGTGGTTAGGGTAAAACAAAGGCACAACTGCCAAGACGTGTTTTGGCTTAAATTCTTTAAAATGTAATCAAACACCGTCAAGTCAAAGATTTCAACTTGGTGCAAACTTGCATGACCTTGAAGAGTGTGGTTAAAATGTCTGCCACGCAGTCAAAGTTTCTTGGCACCTGCTTCAACTGCCCAAACTACCGATCGCCGTGATATTACTGTTGTTGACTGGCCAGTAACTTACCACACCTGAACCCTATCGAGACACAACGGTGCCAAAGGGAAGTTGAGGGA
Source organism: Hippocampus guttulatus (assembly GCF_054856545.1). Taxonomy (NCBI): domain Eukaryota; kingdom Metazoa; phylum Chordata; class Actinopteri; order Syngnathiformes; family Syngnathidae; genus Hippocampus; species Hippocampus guttulatus. Next base: position 17,253,560 of record NC_141268.1, on the reverse strand, counting down.
CATCAGACTCAATAACACGGACGTGCTGAAGGCTGCCATTAGCCTGAGCTTCCATCACACTTCAGCAATGTCACAGACTGACTGCCTTCGCTGGCACAAAGGTTGTCCCAGTTCCAAGACTCCTTCAATTTTCCCCTTTGTGTGTGTGTGTGTGTGTGTGTGCGTGTGTGCGTGTGCATGCGTGTGTGTCCAATTCCTCGCGGCCAAGCATATGTCATATTTCTTTGCTCTCTGTTGCGCGGTCATGAAAAGTGTTTTAAAAATAGCAGCGCAAAGTGGAGAGACAGAGCAGATGACAATTTGAATTTGAGTACCAAAGTTAAAATTCAAGTCGAAACACATTAAAATACAAACGTCAATATAAAACGTATGTTTTGTAGGCTTCCTCTTGAGCTTCAAGTAGAATCCTGAAAGATTTCCAAATTGGCAGTCAGAAAAAAAAAGTAGTTTGTGGTGCTCCTTTTCCGAAAGAGAATTTTTGGAAGCCGTTATCTGACACAAATCCATGTTTTCATTCTTTACCTGCATAGCAGACAGAGCCCCAATCTCCCACTCGCTCCATATTTATCCTCCTTTTTGTTTGCTCAGTGTTTCATTGCTCACCAAACGTCGTCTTTCCCCCTTTCCGCTAAGAAAATGATATTTGATGGCTTGGAAGAAAGCAAGCCAGGGTGATAAAAACTGAGGCCGCCAGGAACGGACCACATTGGTCTCTGCGGTTATCAGAAGGAACGAAAATGGAACTGGCCCCGTGCTGTTGTGTTTTTGTTGGCAAAGGCACTGAAAGAACATGAAGGCGGTGTGAAGACGCCACGAGATGAATAAAATCGGCGCACCAGACTGAGACTTTGTCCAGGATAACGTTGACAAAAGACGGGAAAAGGAAGAAAGGAAATGAAGAATGCTTGTTCTAACTTCCAATAGAACTGAATGGAATTATTTACACGAGCGTGTTTGTGGGTCTTATTTTCAGATAAATGGGCCGAGTGTTGTGTGAAGCAGTAGCGGGCTTCCCGTGCCAGCTGACAAACAACAGAGCCCTGAAACACTCCCAGCTCAAGTGAATGCGATTAACTCGGCCTGTGTGTGCACGTTTATGTGTGTTGCATTTGACTAATTGCGCGAGGGAAAAGCGCTCTTTGGTGATCACCATTCTGCTGTTTTGAAAGCTTGAATGGATGTGGACGCCCATAGTCAGGTGCGGCGTGATATCGGTGTACTGAGATCGTTGGAGACCGACTTGGAGTCTCGTTGTGATTAGTCTGTGGGTCCGGATTGGGTGTGAGGATTACAGCACGAGTGGAATTGTTCTTTGGTGCACCACCAAAGAACAATTTCAAATGAGGGGGCTGTAGGGGTGGTAATGCAAAAACACAATGTCCACACTGATATGGTCAATACACACATTAGTAGTCCCTGAGTGGATTGTGCCATTCCCAAGGCAACTGGACTCTCCTGGACCAGCCCGGCTGAAGAAAAATATGGGATCAAGGCTACATTAGCATTCATAGCGTTAGCTTAGGCGTTAGAGTGGTCAATGTACTGGTTATAAAGTCTTATCAATAATGATGGGACTCTTCATGCCTATCTATGCCCCCCAAACATCTACCTTTCCAAAGGTAATTAGCACATGTTAATGAATTCTGCGTGCATTGCAATGGTTTATCTGCAATTCATGCTAGCTAGAGGTGTAGCTAATATTTCTTGTGACTTTAGCTCCGTAAAAGAGGCGACATAAGAAATGGCTGACAGTAGAATGGAGTACTTTTATACTCCACTGCACATGACCTTGTTAAATACAGATATTCATGGTGTGCTATTCACAAATTCACCTTTTTGCATGCCCCCCCAAAGGAAATCCCTGCTATTTTTGGCCTCTATATTTAACACGACATTGTTGTATGTTGTGGTAGAGTGAAATTGAGCTGCTGTTTTTAGCAGAAGAGCATCATCTCATCAATGTTAGCGCTTTTATTTTATTTTTTTTGGTGGGGGGGGGGGGGGTCGGGTAATCTATTTCTTTTTTGTGGGGCTGAGGAAGGAAGTCAATTACTGTGCTCTATTGGACCCGGAGCAGGAAAATATAATTTTGATTAATTCCTACGGGTATGCTTTTTTTTTTTTTTTTTTTTTAACCCAATCAGCATTCTAAAATGAATTATTTCACTCCAGATTTCTCCTACGTATGAAACGATCCTTAATGAGCAACATTTAAACATGCTCCCTCAGGTGCACTGGTATCATCATAAGTCACAGCGCTAAAGATGTATCGTGTAATTGGCGTCATACTGGACTAAAAGTTTCCAAAAGTATCTGAAGAAAATACACATTGTAAAATTTGCAATATTCAAATTCCTTTTAATCGCGGAACTCACTCAATGAAAATAAACTGTCGAATATATTCCAGAGCATTACCGAATACGTACTCGACAGCCCCAATTGGCATCTTTGACTTTCACTGCTGTCAAGGTTCGAAGTAGCACAGTTAGTGTATGTGTACTGTGGGTGTTTGTTTTGCCTTTTTCAGACTGCTCCTAATTAGCACCATTGGATTTGATAATTAGTCTAATAAGGGAATTCCCTCGGAGCTGGTGCATAATGAGTTTTTGACTGTGTGTGTGTGTGGTCTGACTCGAGGCTATGTAATCCGTTATCAGCAAAGATGAGATGATTTTCACTGTGACGAATCCGCAATCTACTTCAAATGTTTCTTTATTTTGACAACTTTGATGTCATCCAGACTTTTAATTGCGAGGTTTCGGGCTATTTATTGTCGCTAAGTGTCCTTGAGAGAGAGAATGTGTGTGAGAGAGTGAGCGTAAGACATTTGCTGTCCCAGTCAATGTTATGGATCCTGTCCTTTGTCGTTACAGCGGAGACTTGTGTGGGTTTGTGAAATGAGTATTAATAGCTGATCCATTTTTTTTCCAGTCGACACACTGACTTTCATCAGAGTGCGTTTGTCTCTCTTATTGTGTGCATGTGTGTGTCAGTCAGACATGTTGGTCTGTCCCCCCATGCACGCAGAGCTTGTTGAACAATTAACACTTTGGCTTCATCCTAAATAACACTTGCACAAGTCTTGTGAGATCCAATTTGAATGACTCGTGAGCAGAGAGTAATTGTTGAAGTTGCCGCATAATGCAGAGATGTTGTCTTTAAAATGACAATGGAAACTAATTATCCCGATGGGCGAACCGCTGACGAGTGCAGAGTGTGACTATGCGGCACAAAGCCTGCCGGTCATTGTTTTTAAGTGACCGCAGAGTAAATAAAGAACAATATGACAGTACATTTGTTGGCCTTTGAAAAAAGTTGCTTGTACGTGAGCAAACAGTACAACCGAGACCCATAATTCAGACGGACAGTCATCAATAAACATCATTGAGCCCATTAGCTTCCATGTCCATGCCATACCTATGCCTCCATGACTTGGAATGAATCAAAAACTAGTCTGATCTTGAAATACTTCCTGTTTTCACTCTTCTTCTTTTAAGTTTCGACAATGTACTGCCATTTGGTGTCCGACAGTGGAATTACATCCAAATTAAACTGCAAGCAGAACAAAATTCATCCATCCATCCATTTTCCGATCCGCTTATCCTCACAAGGGTCGTGGGGGGTGCTGGAGCCTGTCCCAGCCGTCTTCGGGCAGTGGGCGAGGTACACCCTGAACAGGTTGCCAGCCAATCGCTAAATTATCCACCCAATTGCAGGTCACGAACCCGAAACTCACATTGGAGGGTGGTTTATGTTATACTAGAGGTGTCAAAATGAATCAATCAATCGACAACTAATCAATTATCACATTAACCGACAATTATTTTAATAATCGGGTCGTCGTTGGAGGCATTGTTGAACTTAATGTTGTCCCAATTCCTTTGCTTTCATCCTTCATGAAAGCAGACTGGTTATATTTTGCTTAATCAGAATAAGGTAGAGTATTTGCAAACGTTTGCTCTTACTTTGGAAAACAAAGTCCAAACCAGAAACTGAATCGGTTTCCAAAAGGTTGGAGAGTTCAACATCAGTCCCTCCCGCGTGACATTGCTTAATTGTTGTTTTAGTTGTATATCTAAACAATACCAAATAACCGGAATTGGTGAATAAAAATGAATCGGTCGAAAATGGTTTTGGAATACATTTTAGTGCAAAAAACAAACAAAAAAAAGAACAAAAAAGTAATAGTGAAATGATTATTCGATTAGCCTCACTGTTATCATTCAAATATACATGCTAACCGAATGTGACCAAAAACCAGCCTGCCATATCCTGTCGACAAGACGCTTCAAAGTCCCTCATTTGAGATGTGTAGTTCCATTTCTATTAACCTTGGTGTCAAAGTTATCTGAAGGTTGTGCTGTGCGCTGGATTTATACAGAATTTGATCCTCGGTTACCCTCATTCATGTCTGAAGAATTGAGAGATTAGGAGGGCCTGTTAGTAGTGCGTGTGACTTATTTTTGCGACAGCCACGTGCTATTAGTGCATCACGTTTTGATGCTATTTGGGTCCACTTATTTGTTCCTGCGTGTGTCCTTCTGATGCGGCAACTCTCGCCGTGGCATCGGATGAATGCAGTCTTACTTTTATTACCGTACCACCGATGTGTGTGCCTTTTGTTGCAACACCCCATTGACGGTCTTCGGTTTGGTCTCAGTCAGAGAGCGAGTTGATTTGCATCCCCTTAAGATCGATCCTGGGTTTAGCATGTGGAGAGGTGGGCACGGTGCTCCAATCCCGTTGGCTCATCATGTTCTCTTCCTCCTAATGTGATTACCTCTCCACATAAAACGACCAATACGACCACATGACTGTGCGACGGATCTCGTGTTTAAAGTACACTGCAATGTCTGAGAGTGTTTTCCCTGGCAGCAAGTGAACATACACACACATAAATTAAACTCGCGCCGCTCAATTCCGATACGCATTAGTTCAAGTGGTCGCTTTTAGGCAAATAACAGCACTGCTGTCACCGTTATTGCAGCTGTCTTGGTCATTCTGCTCACAGAGGAAAAAAAAAAATCCACAATTATCTAATTACATCCACATTTTAATACGCATTTTAATGAATTTGACCTCGTTCTGCCAGCGAATTGCCACTGTTTCACGCTCATCAAGTCAAAGATGATTCCACACCTGGGATAACAGACAAGAGCAAAGAATTACCGGTACTGTGAATTATACTACCCGTCAGAAGTGGAAATTTTTAGGTCAGTGATTTACAGATGGTGGATTAAGAACTTTCGAGGATGTATGATTTTCTCTCAAAGAAGACAGGCTGGGTCTATATCCACTCAGCAGTTGCAACAGGTACTTCTGCAGAGTCTGATGACAACGTTGCTCCTCTCTTCACTCTGCATCAATCCAATGGGCGCTTTCATTTCGCATGGTATGATTCGGGTTTTGTTTACGTGTGCGTACGCAAGCTGTCAGGAATTCGCTCCTTGAGCCCTATGACCCGATCCTAACCCTGAAAGGTGTTTCTGTAAAAGGCGAAATAACATCACACATGGATATTAAAACAATCAACGCAGACAATGAACAAAAAACAAAAGGAACGAGGCAAATTCACTGCGTGTTTGTAGAACTCGTTTGTCTGGACGATGTTTGTTCTTCCACGATTTTGTGATTCTTGCTCGCTTTGAAGAATGTTTCTAGCCACGTCAGCCATTTTAGATCATGTTTAAATGAATTACTTTTGTGCACGCCATAGCTCATGTCGAGTCCGCGAGTAATATTTGATCGCCATGCTTCATCAAAACAGCACAGCCAGTATGTTTAAATCACATCCACTCCAGGCAAATAATATTTCAGTCACTCAGTACCTGTGTTCTGTCATCTCTTAGGATACGTCCTCAGATGGCCAAAGAGAAGATTGAAGGTTGCCACGTGTGTACATTGGTCACACCCGGAGAGCCGCAGGTCCTCCTGGGCAAAGACAAGGCCTTCACCTATGACTTTGTTTTCGACATCAACTCAGAACAGCAGAGCATCTACCAAGCATGCGTGCACAAGCTCATCGAGGGCTGCTTTGAGGGCTATAATGCCACCGTGTTTGCTTACGGCCAGGTATGTTGCAGAGGTCTCGGCCTTAACAAACGTCTGGTATGATCCCGTAACAAGTGTAATGTCATCATTCCCTATCACATTAGTTGGGAACAAAACAGCAAAGTATGTGTGAAAACACAGTTGTCTCACAATTCCTTCGCTGTAGTCCCACCTGTACTGTCAGTTTTTGATCGGATCACCCAGGATGAGTGTTAATCCAAAAAGGGTTTATGCTTGGGATTTATTTTGGGTTTTTAATTTTCTGTTTGTACAGGTTCTGTTTGCTTGTACATCCATGATTGCTAAACATACTGAAGGCATTTTGCTGTCTTTGCACTTCAACAGGCTTACAAAAGCTTTGCAGTGAAATTTCAGGCCCAGTAAAAAGTTTGGAAAATGGGCAGAACATTTACTTGCATTTTCCAGTAAGATCCGAGCTGAAGAAACACTTCGCTCTGAGATCCAGTGCAGTTTTTACCTACTGCAAAATCACAGTTGTTTGTAATAGACCAAGATATTTTTTTATGCCTCTCCCTCTGGACCAAAATGCAAGGGCGTTTTTCTTGACCCATGTAAATCAGGGTACTTCCAGACTCATTTTTCCATTCGTAATGGTTCTAAATTAAAACGATAAATATTAAAATCTGTTGTGTAAATGTAAATATTACATATTGTGCAAACAAAACATATCATGGGCTAAAATGACACAATAAAATAGCAGTGTTAGGATTCATTGAGTCCATTTTAATTTATTTAACATACGTTACATTATAAACGTAACTTCTTTCTCAGTACATTAACATTACATTTGTAATTGATTATAGTACTCTAAACCAGTGGTTCACAAACTGTTGACATAAAAACACGTCTAAAAAAATATACAGCTCCTTCAGTATACCAAAAGGACCAACCATTAAAATACAGTAGAAAGTAAAACTCATTCACTCCCAAAGACGTTTTTAAACGTCTTTTCAGACTTGGTCCAGAATTGGCTGGTACTGAATGAGTTAATATTGTTGTTAGTTATTGTTCTCATTATGTGATAAGTGAGTGCCCTGAACTCTATTTCGGCAGTGATTCTTTCACACAACACTAGAGGGTGCCCACGTACCAGTAGTAGAATAGTGTGAAGAAACAACATCTTCGTTCGTTGAGGTCACAGTATGTGTGATGACCTGTCAATGTAAGTTATTTTGTAATGGCAGACTGTCGGTTCCACTATGTTTGAACGATAAATACCAATTTCACTGTGCTTGATTCAGACTGGCTCCGGGAAGACGTACACCATGGGGACCGGTTTCGATGTGAGTTTGGCCCTGCTGGAGCAGGGCATTATCCCACGAGCTGTTCACCAGCTCTTTGAAGGGATCCAGAGCAGGAAGGAGCAAGCTAAAGAAGCCGGCACCCAACCCCCCGAATTTAAAGTCAGCGCGCAGTTTCTTGAGGTACGTGATGCAGAGGGAATTGGATGTACATGTGTGTGTGCGTGTGTGAACTGGGATGGCCTTATTAACTCTAACCAGATGGGGCGAAAAGGGGAAAGAATAGAATCAGACCCCCTTCCACAAACAGGAAGTGACAGGCTGATGACAAATTGAGCAGGAGTGTCTCCTGTGCTTCGTCCCGATGAATGTTGGCCATTACGACTGACATTCGTCTCCATCACTGTGGGGTGCAAGATGGATAAGAGCAAGGGATGAGTGGGGAGAGAGGGATGCAAGTCTGCAAGCCATGAGATAAAAAGGCAGCTCTTCTGGATGTTTTTGCCTCCTCCGAATGTCAGTGGAAGTATGGGTGGGTGATTTGATTATGCTTAAAACTAATTGTATTACCCCACTCAATAATATGGGTTGGTTGTTGGTCTCTGGTGGTGGGGGCTTCCAATAGCTTCACAGGTCAAAAGGTTATCGCTGTTCACATTAAACGTGTATGTGTGTGTGTGTGTGTGTGTGTGTGTGTGTGAGGTGGGGAAAGCTGAGCTTTCATCTTACTTGTGTGACCTGTGTCCTCATTAGCCTCAGTCATCACTCATCTGATCCAATCGGCAAAAAGGCTGTTTGCATGTGTTTAGGTTTCTTTTGATAAGGATAATCAGGAAACCGAATGAGATATGTCAACTTTTTTTAAAATTATAATTCCGATTATATAATTATATTTTTATTTCAATACTGTATTCAATTTAGCTTTACAATGAAGAGATCCTGGACTTGTTTGATGGTGCGAGAGATCCAGAGTGTCGGAGCCGGAAGTCCAACATCAAAATCCACGAGGATGCGAGTGGCAGCATCTACACCACCGGGGTCACTTCCAGACTTGTCCAGTCAGAGGAGGAGGTCGGTGCATTTTCTTTTTCACATCATTTGCACATGTCTGCCCTTGTGTCAAATAATTCTGCCTTTGGAATAATAAAAGGCCAAGTTGTTTATGCTGTCATTGTGCATTGTATTCCCAACTGTGAAGACACTTGAGAGACAAGTGAGGCAGATGGATGCTCCTCTGGGGGAAGAACATGTCAAGAATTTGTTTGTATTTTATGCTATGTTTGTGTACATTTCTAAACAGATGAAATTTCCCTGCATGTGGCCAGAAATTCCACTTGTGTGGAAGCAACACAGAGTGACAGTGAGGACAAATTGCACTGGGTTGCCTTGTCTTCATTTCGAATTAAAAGAAGAATCCATGTGATATTTTGCGTCATGTGTGCAGCTGCTGCAGTGTCTGAAACTGGGCGCGCTGTCCCGCACCACTGCCAGCACGCAGATGAACGCTCAAAGCTCCCGCTCACACGCCATCTTCACCATCCACCTCTGTCAGATGAGAGTCTGCCAACAACCGTTACAATTGGTGAGCCCCGCGGCAGGCTGAAGGGATCGGGGTAATGATGAATAGAGACAAAAGACACAACGCGACGGAGGAGATTCGCCGGGAGTCTTATCGGAATTTCATCATAATCTGCTTTTACGTACAAATCTCTCAGTAGGCAGAGGAAGGAGGATTAGGATTAATGAGAGGATAGAAAAGGCAGGTAAGGGTAGGGAAGTATAAATATGGTAAAATTAAGAAAAAAAATCGGATTCTTCTATTTTGGTACTAGAAAATGAAATGAACCCTTTCAGGGACAGCGGTTACTATAGTGGACAGTTTATCATGTTAGCAGGTTACAAGGTGCAGAAAGGGTTAACTGTACTTCAATAACACTGCACATAAAAAAGGTTGTACAGTATTTATCAACTCGCTGCTATTTCAAAACCCGTCTGTTTATAGCATAATCCCAAATTTAATGTTGGAAAGTACAATCGTAAGAGCACGGATGTATAACTATCTGAGGAATGAAGGTGTTTGTGCTCTCATATTATCTCTTCTTTTCCTCCTTTCTAACACTTGCGCTTTATTCGTTTCCTGTCCAACCTGCTTGCTAGCCAAATGGAGACGGGGAGACTGAGGAATTAAATGGTGTGGAACCCCGTGCCATTGAGCAGCCAGAGTATGAAGCACTGATGGCTAAGTTCCACTTTGTGGACCTGGCCGGTTCTGAGAGGCTCAAACGCACCGGAGCCACTGGAGAGCGAGCCCGTGAGGGAATCTCCATTAACTGTGGACTGGTAAGGCAGAAACAGACTTTGTGTGTGTGTGTGTTGTGCGTGCGTGTCTCTGCTTTCACTGTATGGAAACATTGTTTGGTTCATGTGATGATAGCTTATTATAGCGTGCGTTTCTTGTGTGTGTTGTAGTTGGCCCTGGGAAATGTCATCAGTGCTTTAGGAGACCAGACCAAGAAAGGGGGCCACGTTCCCTACAGAGACTCCAAACTCACTCGCCTGTTACAGGACTCACTCGGAGGCAACAGGTACCTGACGTACACCACGATGTTAGCTTCACGCTAAAGCTAGACGTTCCCCCTCAAGGGCAAGTGTAAACGTGCAATAGACTGCATACTAGTTGAGAATCATTGGTTGCAGCCGTGCAGTGTACTCCTTTTTGCTTTCCTTGCGTCAAAACAAGACAAGACATCAATGAATCCCGCTCAATTGACAGAATGAACCCACATGTGGTACTCTGATGTATACGAGAGCCGTTGCCTTACAAAGATCCCCATTGAATGAAAAATATGACATTTTTCCCTCCAGTCGCACGGTGATGATCGCCTGTGTGAGTCCCTCTGACCGTGACTTCATGGAGACACTGAACACGCTCAAGTATGCCAACCGAGCCCGCAACATCAAGAACAAGGTGGTGGTGAACCAAGACAAGACCAGCCAGCAAATCAGCGCCCTGCGTGCCGAGATCGCCCGCCTCCAGATGGAGCTGATGGAGTACAAGGCGGTGCGTGGCGGAGGGGACTAATAGTGGTGGGGGGGGGGGGGGGGGGGACAACAGGAAACGGTCGCACAGAAACATTTTGATGAGAACGGTTGAGGCTGAGATGAGGAAAGCGTTCGATATAAGAAAGGAGCTATTGCACACAGTCCTCCGTCTAACTGACGCAATTGTGCGGAAAGGGCCGACAGAAGAGCAGGCATGCCGGATACAATCTAGCAGAAGTATAAAGAATTTGTGTAAGATATGTTTGAGAATGAAGCTTACTGAGTAGAATTAACAGAAAGTGAAAATGTCTTGAAACCCAAATATTTTATAGTGGTGCAAAGTAGATAAACGTAGATGAGGTCACTCAGCTAAAATAAAATTCCCTGAAACGTACGACCACATCTATGAAGTGTTTCAATGATTGCCTGATAAAAGGCTCGAATGGGAGTTTCCATGATTATTTATTGAAAATGACAGAACTTGATTTCCCAGTTCTCCTTTTAACTCTGCATGATGACCTTCATTCAAAACAATGTGCCCACCCTAGTAAAAGGAGACGGATGCGATTACTATGTGAATTCGCATACATTTTGAACAGCCCAAAAAATCCTGCTGGCTACTGTATATTCGACAAACCAATTAAAAACAAAGCTAGAGCCGTGAACGCATGAAGCAGTCTCCACTTTTTTGACCTCTTGCTTGTTCCACCTACAATGTGATCAAGTGAGCTGTCGCCCTGACTCGAGGGGAGCGAATCCAACTTGGGCTGGATGTGGTTTCAGCGATGATACGTGACTGCAAGTCACACAGGCTTCTGCCACCGGACGTAATGAAGTTTGCGTGCTGCGAACGGATTACACAGCGACTCTCTGTTCATCGGTTATGCAATAGAGTTTTCCAGTGTTTCTCATTCAGGGTCTGACAATGACAACTTGAAGAGCCCAACACAGTCGAACCAGTCTTGTCCACCGTAGATAAGTCTCACACTATCGTATTGTTTCAAAACACGTTGACGCCTCAACTGGCACTCATTGGGGTACCGGACCCCGCCGAGGCCGAACACTTCTAATTTGGATCAGCGCCAAATGATGCTGTCACTTGTAGATTGAAGAGTCTTAGTTGGTACTGGTTGTGGTCCGAGGGTGCTTGCTCCACTTTGTGTTTAATAGCACTGTTCCAAAACTTTAAAACATTCTTCCATTTTATATTCTTGCCACCAATAACGTCACATAGCTTATTGTAGTGCATTTTGGTTCCCTCTGAATTCATACAGCGTGAAACAAACTCAAACCGGGCCGGTTCTGATGATCTCTTACAACACAGGTGTCAAAGTCAAGGCCCGGGGGCCAGATCTGGCCCCCCACATCATTTTATGTGGCCCGCGGGAGCAAATCATGTGTGTCAATTATCATGATTCTTGCTGAAATCTGTACCGAAATGTCAAATTGTCATGGGTAATAAATAAGGTTGAGATTTTGCACTGGTCCTCCGAGGGAAGCCGTAACTCCGAAGAGGCCCGCGACTAAAAATCAGTTTGACACCCTTGTCTTACAACAATGTGCCGCGGAATCCCCCGGGTTTTACAAATCCCCACCCCCAAATCCTCTGTGTGTCCTGTCACTCACGTGGACTCTCTCGGCATGCAGGGGAAGCGCGTGGCATGTGAGGACGGTTCGGAGGGTTACAGCGACCTGTACCAGGAGAACGCCCTGCTCCAAAGAGAGAATGACACGCTGCGCCTCCGGGTGAAAGCCATGCAGGAGACCATTGACCACCTGAACACCCGAGTCACAAATCTGTTGGCCAACGAGGTCAGCGTGCTGCTCTCCAAGTCAAGTACGTGCGCTCCTCTTGCATTTTAACGTCACTTGGGAGTCGTTTTGGTCTTGCAAATGACACTCATCAATGCAATTACTTTTCCCTCCTCCTTTCCGATCATGAAAAGTAGTAACATTGTCGTAATTCGCACGCATTTTTTAGTATTTTGATTGCATCTGACTTGTGCTTCTTACTTGACCTCTAGGTGAGAGCAGCCAGGAGATTGGGGCTCTTATTCAGAACTACATCAGGGAAGTTGAAGAACTCAGGTAAGCATCTTGCATTCCAATACGAAAACTTTCAGGAAAGCACAGCGAGTTGCATTAGGTGAAAAGTATCAAACTTGATGCCAGATAATAATAAATTGTACAATTGGCCAGTGTTCCCTCTTACAGTTGAGGGGCTTTTGAGCAGGGCACTCGACTTCCCGGCCTCTCTGCTTCTCTGTCACTGCCAAAGCGTATGTTTGATATCATTGTTTTCAGAAGTAAACAAATTATGCCACCACAAAAATAGCTAGTCGCAATATGATGAAGAAAAAAAGTTATTCTGTCAGAGCATAGTCGTAATTTGACCATCATAATTTTTTTTTTAACCCGCGTTACAGGAATAATTTTGAGGAGGTTATTAAGTTGCGCTTTAGTTGCTTACTTTGAGTTTGACGAACAATGCCATCAATATTGAGTGACAGCAACACCCTGATCGGTATCAACTTTGAATGTGATTGTACGAATTATATGTCTGTTCCTGAGGGGGGAAAAATCAGACACAAATGGGAATTGCTTCTTTTTAGGTTTGCTAAATAATATGAACAAAACCTTTTTTTCTTTCTTTGTTTTTTTGAAACAAATATGTACTGATACGCTTAATAATCAATTTCTGTGCAAATTCTTTCCCCTACACAAAGTAATGAATTTTAAATTGTAATAGTATTGCTTGCCTCTTTTTTTCCCCTTTTCTGTGCAGTCCGAACACCCCTTAATTTTCTCGAATCCAAACGTCACAAAAACCTCAGCTGTCTTTCTGACTTAGATCCAAGCTGCTGGAGAGCGAGGCCATGAACGAATCATTGCGTCGTCAAGCTGCTCGGCTCCCCTCTCGCGCAGCACCCTTCACTTCTTCCTGCCTGAGCCCCGCCCCCGGACACCCACCCGGCTCCTCCCCGGCGGCCATGTCCATGGAGGCCGAGATGACGGACGTGTTGCGCAGAGCCAAGCTGGACATCGAGAGGCTGAAGAAGAAGGAGAGAAGGCAGAGGAGGATGAGGTGAGGAGATCATCGCCTCATATTCATCCCTTTTTACATCACTCCCGCCGAGCTCTACCCTTCCTGTTGCTGATCTACTTGAGCTTAAGAGGTGCATTATCAGGTCATTTAAACAGTCAGTCCCTGAATGGGATTGGGATGCAGCCAGGAGTAAAACTGGCTCTGGCTCCGAATGCTCTATTCAGATGGCCACTGGGTCACGAGAGAGGAGAGTGCACAGTCCAAAATGCTAATTGGGATTTAATGGGATGTAGATGGAAGTCGATGGGGAATTTTAAGATGGGGCGTTTGATCAGATGCATGCTTGTAAAACTCAGAGCAAAGGGGAGGGTAAAAATGGTAATAACATCCACAGAGCTAAAAGCAAAAGTGATGGGACTTAAAAAAAATAGACCTTGCTAATGAGTCTGCATATTATGTTCAGCACATCACTTGGAATCTTTTTCAAAGCACTAATGGTAGAGCGGTACATTTTGCTCAAAAATGATCAATACCGTTTAAGTTTACAGTCGTATAAACCACAGGGACCGCCGTGCTCATTTAATTCATTATTTTTCAATGAGTGACCATTTTGTTTTTGACCTCCCTCCAGTCCAGAGTTGGAGAAAGGTTTGAAAAAACGCGTGAAGTTGCACAACCACGAGAACGGCGACAACGTGCAAAACGGACAAAACGGACTGAACGGAGAGGTTGATTCGGATGACAATCACGCCGAGGTAACTGGAGGAGTAGTGCCTTGACTCATAGCTGAGACGAAAAGAAGAGTGGCTAATATCTTGATCTTTGTGGGCAGGACATCATGTCTACGTTGCAGGAAGAAAGTGGTTGCGAGGAGGAGGAGGAGGAGGGAAGGGAGGAAGATGACGAGTTTGACAGTGATGAGAGCCTGGTGGACTCAGACTCCGATTCTGATGAGAAAGGTGCGCCTCTTTGACCTTGTACACTAAGAAGTCCCCACAAAGACATATTGTGTCTCGATGCATTTGGACTCTTTAATTCACACTTTTCCATTGTATGTTATGGCACTGCTGTCTTACGTTATGTCTTTTAAATTGATTTATTTTTTGGTTCAACTTACAGTGTCACTGTTCCCAGTATTTTGTGAATCATGTAAATAATTGCGGTCATCAAAATATAAGATCATGGCTAATTTAGCAATCCGTTTTTCACTTGAATCAGTCGGAATGAGTTCACTCTAATTTCACCTTTATTCTCAATCATCCACTCAAAATATCAAATTGATTATCCACGGTTGTCAATAATTGGTTCCACTTTGCCCTTTTGGCGTTTGGCCTCCAACTGTCAGCCAACTTCCAGGCCGACCTTGCCGATCTGACCTGCGAGATCGAGATCAAGCAGAAGTTGATAGACGAGCTGGAGAACAGCCAGCGGAGGTTGCTGATGCTGAAGCTCCAGTATGAGGAGAAGCTCATTCTGCTGCAGAACAAGATCCGAGACACCCAGCTGGAAAGGGACCGTGTGCTTCAGAACCTCAGTGAGTCCACTCGCGAAGACCCCAGACCCCCACCACACACACTTAAAGCAGTGATGTAAGGACGTTACGACATGGTTCCACAGTGTCCATGGAGAACTACACGGAGGAGAAGGCTAACCGCATCAAGCAGGATTACGAGAAACGTCTGAAGGAGATGAACCGGGACCTTTTGAAGCTCCAAGCTGCACAGAAGGAACACGGGCGTCTTCTTAAAAACCAGAGCAAGTACGAACGGGAGCTGAAGAAACTCCAAGCGGAGGTCAATGAGATGAAGAAAGCGAAGGTGAGAGAACAAGTGTGGGACCACAGATTTGAGGTACGAAGCATGATCTCACCTTTCTCACCTGTCGGTCTGCTCTAGGTGGCAGTGATGAAGCAGATGAAGGAGGAGCAGCAGAGGAGGAGGCTGGTGGAGGCCAAGAGGAACCGTGAGATTGCCCAGCTCAAGAAGGAGCAGAGAAGACAAGAGGTCAGACAACCATTATCGAGGGACCGTACAGTTTACAGGCCTTTAGTTTGAAGGGCTGGGTGATATGGACACATTTCGTATCTTGCTAATCATGCCAGATTTCGCATAATGATATCAAGAGGGGTTGAGTGAAATCTCAACTTTTTGGGGGGGATTGGAAAAAGCAAAATATCACTCCAATAGGATGTCAAAAGTGCCATTTTTTAAAAGATATGAATTGACTGCCATTCATCAACATTGATAAAGTCAGCAATTATTAAATAATAAATTATACTGCAACTCTGCTTTAACAATAATTAATTGACGTACCGATTGCGTACATTTTTACCATAGGTTTTGCTATTTTATCCACAGGTACATATAAAATTATAAACGTGGTTAAGTGTTGTTTTAAAACACTATATGTGCATTGTATGTACTGCATTACTATGGCGTGCGGCTGTGTTTTGCTCACTTAAAACCTCCATATGGATAATTTGGGATCATCCGTAGTTAGTTTTGCAAATATGATTCTGTGTAGCCATACTTTCGAATCAAGATCTTCCTCCCTTTTCCTTCTTGTCAGTTTCAAATCCGGGCGTTGGAGTCCCAGAAGCGACAACAGGAGCTGGTCCTGCGCAGGAAAACGCAAGAGGTGACCGCCCTACGCAGGCTGGCCAAGCCCATGTCAGACCGTGTAGCTGGACGCGTGGCCCGTTGGAACCAGACCGCCCCAATTAGTGACTCTGGCGTAGAGTTGTCTGCCAGCACAACGGCAAGCAGCTCTGAACCTGAGAGCGGGAAGACTGTGAGTGGATTAGTACGGCAGTGGAACAACAAAAACAACGGGTATGGATACCTGGGAGAGAGTGAGGGGAGCATGGATGGAACGCGGGTCGTCGGGTAAGATGGCCTCAATGATGTCCGTGATGTGCAAACCGTCGATGTGGCGTCTTAGTCTTTCGCACCCATCTGACCTCCTACAGCAACAGGAAGAAGCTGCAGCGTAAGCCGGCCGTTGTCGGCACCACGGCGACAGCGGGCCGAGCCGCAACCTTCTCCAAGTCGGCCCGTCAGAAGTGGCAAACTCTCGAGCGTCGTATTATGGACATCGTCATGCAGAGAATGACCATTGCCAACGTAGAAGCTGACATGGATCGACTCATCAAGGTTGGGGAGGCATTGAGCTACTGAAAATCATTCCAGATATTAAACACTTCTTATCCACCCAACCACCACCCCACTCACCCTGAGTTAGAAACGAGAGGAGCTGACGGCCCAACAGGAGGCGCTCTCACACAAAAGAGTGGTACTAATGGCGGATGGGGAGGGTCCAGAAGCGGAGGACCGACTCCTGCTGGAGATTAGTGAGGATATCGAGGTTCTGAACGCTAACATCGATTACATCAACGACAGTCTGTCCGACTGCCAGGCCACAATCGTGCAGATAGAGGAGACCAAGGTATGGAGTCATACACACACACACACGGTTGTTTGTAAATAAATAATAAAAAAATAAAAACTTAAGAACTCCACTAATTTCTGTTCCAGGATGAGTTGGACTCAGTGGATACCTCCGTGGTAATCAGCTCGTGTTCTCTGGCTGAAGCACGCCACCTGCTGGACCATTTTCTTAAGGCCTCCATTGACAAGGTCTGTCAATATCAACACGAAGGAATAAATGAGTCGAGAAGTGGTAGAATTGAAAGAGCGTGTTTTGTGTTTTAGCAAGGATTTGCATTTACTTGAACTCTGGAAAAAAAAAATTCTGGTCCAGTAATGAACTTTGTATTTGATTTTTTTTTCTAGGAATATTCAGGGCGGCCCAATTTTCAATCTGAAATTGGGGTTATTATACACATGATAAAAAAAACAACAACAACAGGAAAGGGGGATGTTTTATTTTTTTGGGTCAAGTTGTATTCTAACTTTAAATGAACCTGCAACTTGCCATAAAAATATGATCCTCAAGCTGTTTCCATTCCCTCAAGCATCTTTTTGTGGAACAACTTGTCCCCAATGCTTTGACCAAGTTTGCTTAGAGGGGAAAAAAAAGTTTGCATTGCGCAGTATGTACATCAGGTTATACAGCGATGAATGAAATGTTCTTGTCTCTTATTCAACAAAAGGTATTTTCGCTAATGCCATTATTTTATGCAAATGACAGCATTGTGATGATGCACTCTTTTCTGTTACCAAAGGATGAAGCTGACACTCATCAACGCACTCGTGCGTGTGTGTGTTTTTATGCGTGTAGAGTTTACAGGTGGCCCAGAAGGAGGCTCAGATCAGACTACTGGAGGGTCAGCTGAGACAGACCGATGTGATTGGTTCATCCCAAAATCACATGATCCTCGATGCTCTGCGGGAAAAGGCCGAATGCATCCCCGAACTGCAGGCTCTCCTCCACAACGTACAGCAGGGTGAGAAGTACACCATTTATGTAAAAGTGCGTCTTGGGAAAAGAAATGTTTAGTATTTTTTTTTTTTTGAAAGATGATTCTTGTTCGTGCGTATGCATGTTCTGTAGAGGTTCAAAAGTTGTTTGCCGAGTACGCACACGTGTGAACATATTGCTGAATCACAAATGTGTGCGTCAAATGTGCATACACAGTACACAATTTAAGCATGAATTTGTGCAGATGCTCTCTTATGACTTTTTTCCCCCTCTACACTTTCAGAGAATGGATACGCCAGCACAGATGAGGAGCCTTCCGAGTTCAGTCAAGCATCAGACAACAGGTGAAACCTCACTCAGCCCTCAGCCCCCTCCCCACCCCGGCAACCCCCGTCTCATCTTCATGCTATTTTAGTCACTTGAATTGTCAATGTATATTTACCCAAGCTCCCCGTTCCTTCCTCCAGCGTCTCTCTAATGAAAGAATCCAACAGCCAAGATGACTTCAAAATAAAGGTACAGCATCTTATTTACTGTGACTTTCATTTACATTGTGCGCCAATCACTTTGTGGTCCAGCCTTAGTTACCGACAATTTAATCACTCGATTAAATGTGAATATTTCGTGATGACGTGTGCCAGTCTTCATGTTTGTGAGCGTTCATGTGCTTTTATAAGCCACAAGGTGGCAGTCTAAGCAAACAATTACAAGTTGGCATGTCTCTTTGAAGTTTGGTGTGAAATAATTTATCATTTGACACAGTTCTGATTTACTCTCCCGGTAGCAGTCTCCTCCATCCTTTGCTTTGGTTTTTTTTTTTCCGGTTTTGTTCGACCACACAGTTATTGCTGTATTATGTTCCTGCTTATCGTCTTGCTGCTAGGCTTCACCTTAAATGCATTTTGTGGTTCTGTTCGATTCTGTTTTGATGTTGATTTTACTTGGCCCTGATTGCCTTCTCCGCTTCTTCTCTTGGCTCACACTTCCCACGCAAGGTGGGACCTCGTCTGTCAGCTCAGATGAAGGCGGTGTCGGCCGAGTATCTGGGTCCCGCCCTGGAGCATTCTTCAGGCTGCAAGCAGCAGCAAATCACCAAGTCTCTGGCCTCGCTCACCGACATCCAGGAGGACGGTCTGAGCACGGTCAAGGCGAGCCTGGGCCTTGGTCTCAGCCTCTCTCTGCGTGACCACTACCACAGGGAGCGGGCGTCACGCACCATTAGCTTGCCTGTTAGAGGGCACACCTTGTAAGTTGAAAACATTTCACAGTAGAACAAAACTAATCATTACCCCATTAGCAGTGTGCTAATCATGTTTACTCAGTGGATGTGAGTATGAACACATATACTTGTGCGGGAAGGCTAACCCCGAAGAGGAACTGATCAAGAGCCCAGGTTTACAGTATATTCAAATCAAAAGAATGACATCACCTGGAAAAAAAAAAGCCACAGCCCCCACCTTCACGCGACCGAATATGTGGATGATCAACAAGATATTCCCTCACACAGACCTTGACCTTTTGGATGAAAGAGTAGGCAAATATCGTCAAATCAAGGTGTCCCGTGCTGATACGCGCCGACGCAAATCGACTGACGACTGCAATTGAAGCTGCTTGGGCAAAAGTATAGTCTCTATAAAGTCGTGAGCTCGTTTTGTATTTACCCCCATTATTAAGTATTGTGGTTTGATTTATTTACATATTTTGAGTGTACTCTACAAGTGTCCTGAGTGTCTTGAAAGGCGCTTATAAATGAAATGTATTATTATTATTATTATTACAATATTGATGCTTGATGTAAGTTCTAAAAAGAAAAGTGTTAGTCATAGCCCTAAAAAGGGAAGATGAGGCTCGCAGGATGTGTGTCTTTGCACTTTTAAAACGAGTCAGCTAGTTGTTTTCATCTCAGTAAAACTGCTAGTTAGTTGTGTTACAACCATATTGCTTCTACTTAGCATGTGCTATTAGCATGCGTTTCATCTCGTGAGGACCGTCTTAGTTTGCTTTTTTTGTGTCAGTCCCAGACAGTCGCGAGGCTATGACACCTCCCCCATCACCAGAAGGAAATCTTACGATCGTTCATACAGGTACATGCACACCTGTTCTAAAGTCGGATCAGTCATGATGTCATTGCGCTACTTCTCACATTTACTGTACTTATATGTATTATTTTTCTCCCGCCATTTCTCAGGCCTACTGATGGCTACACACCCCCTTCCTCCCCTCCCCTGAGGACCAGGAATGACCGCAACGTGTTCTCGAGGCTCACCAGCAACCAAAGTCAAGGTTCTGCTCTGGACAAGTGAGTACAATAAAATCCTTTTTTTTTTTCTTTACATAATCTTATACTCTTACTCACAGCCAGAGTTATTTTTTACGTCTTCTCTTTGGTATATTGGCCGTGTGGGGTGTCTGAAGTTCAGGTCTTTGGAGAAGAAAGGGCCTTCGTCCGTGGTTTTGTGTAGCTTAAGTGTGTGCAATTTCCAGCGAGTTTATCTGCACATCAATCTCATCGTGGAACCAAGAGCACTTCAAGGGGGCATTAATGCCAATCTCGAGGGCGCAAGTGCTACCAGCAGTTGTGTTTCATATGACCAGGAGGCACTGACGATGTGCTCCACAACTGCAGGATAATTGGTGCTCAGAGAAACATATAAAAGCGGAATTTAATTACGGTCTCTCTTGCAAGCCATTTTTTTTCCCTATTTAGCGGGGAATACATACAAAACAAATCTGCAGAAAGTCACCTCTGTGTTGGCTTACTTTGGCATCGGAATTGTGGAAATGTAGGTTTTGTGCGCTATGATATTCAATTGCTTGTTAGGGATGGGCAATTTTTGGCTGCTGATTGATTTGATAGGAAATGTTGCTCCTCGTGTGGAATTCATTGTTGATGAACTGTGATTGATTGCCTGAAAAAGTAGAGGTCAACAAGCCTTGCATGACTTGCCTGCATCAGGCAGGCATTGTGAAGTCAGCATTCCGTAAGTTGCCAAGTTCCCTCGAACATGCACATTTTCTATTTTTATAACATCATCACATCCCAATGAAGATGCGCCTCATAAAAATATATGAGACGTGAAAATATATTATTTAAGTGGGTGAAGTGAGTTATGGGGTAGGGTTAGTTTGTATACAGTACGGTCGGCAGAATTGCATAAAATGTACATTTACCGAGAAGAGTTTGTTTTTATGTTGGATTGTTTTGTGTTCATTCACACGGAATGCTGAGAAAGTGTCTCACGACCTCTGCGTTTTTATTCCCCGTCAATGCACAAGGTGTGAGGGAAAACCTCCAGTCGCAAAGTGGAGACCGGCAATATCGAGTGGCAACACAAATGATTGGGTGGGGGGGGGTGTCAGGTCAGGAGGGGGCTCGACGGACAAATATCAGCTGTTATTTTAGGCAGGTTTTGCACGTTCTTGGCATTTGTTTTGCAATCTTCATTGAATAGTTGTATTTTGCCTCGTCGTGTGCAGTTATTTTCTGCGGATGTTTACGTATGAATGCTTGAGATCCTGGTTTTCACAGTATGAATTGACAGAGGCGTAGGTGAATGCTTTGCTTTTCATAATCTTTCAATGCAGCTGTTGTCATTCGCATCCATTTTGAATGAACTCAACCAAACAATGTGGGCGGTTGTTTCTCTGCATAGCTTTTTTTTTTTTTTTTTTAAATGAGCTCCTCACCGGAGACTTTGTCGTGAGTCTCTTATCTTTTTTTACATTACCGCTGCACCTGTATTGATGGAAGAAATGGATTGGAAAGACGTTTTTTGTTGCACAAAATAACGATTGATTGCCTCCATTCTTAAATTGATCTTCACATGTGTTACCATCTCCCTGTATACAGGGTACCTGTAATCATGACCTTTGCAACTGTGACTTTCTCGAGTTCACATAAGAAAACAACATCCCTGTTTATTATCTGTTAGCCCTCCAATTTTTTGCCGATACAGTAGCACACACACACACAATTGAATAGAAGATTTCTAGGCAGTGTTCTATCCGATTTCATTAAGCGGGTTTGATTGAAAGAGTAAATCTTTACTTAATCTACACTTCACAATTCCTTTCCATAAAAGCGATGAAAAATAGATGGGTCAGAAATGGAACGTCACTCTGGTAACAGCCATCGGCAGTAATATTATCTGAGCTAGTTTTACATTATCATATCTAGAAATATTAAGAGCCATGTTGTTATCTTATTTCATGTTTTGTGGCTGACAAACAAAGGCCATTAAAAGTTTATCATGTAAAAACGGTTTACTGCTCCTCTATTAAACACACAAACTTAAATAATTCTCGCTGAGATGATATGGAGATAAGGGAGCGGTAAGGATGAATTCCCTCAACACTCTTCTTCCCTGCAGGCGTTATGATTGATGATTATTATCGCTTCTGCCTAATTATAACCACAAAGCGAGGAGGGCACTGACATTGTGGACCTTGTATACAAAGAATAATGGATACAAAATGTGCTGTTTTTGCACCTCTGTGACTCTTGGGTAGTTGCAAAGGGCTCTTTGCACATGATGCTGTGACGTGAGGCTGTGACCCTCCCGCAAGGTCTGCGCATTGTTTCGTTACATTGCTCATTAATAAATTGGAGAGTTAATGTCAAAAACTGGTAAATTACTCTGCGGTGTTTGGCTGCAACCGTACAAGTGGGAGACACCGGGCCCTATTTGCGTTCCGGGCCCAAGCCCAATGGAAAACTCAGTCTAATAGAGCTCATGGGTGGAGTTTTCTTTCCTTTGGTCGTTTGCTGTAGACTTTGCGCCGGTAGAATTGCGTGTAACTGTCCGTATACGATCGCTGGAATGGAGTGTTTTCTTTCTATCTATCTATCTATCTAGCTATCTAGCTATCTATCTATCTAGCAAGCTAGCTAGCTTGATAGCTAGCTAGCTATCTTTTTATTTATCTTTCCTGTAAGTGAACAAGCAACTTAAACGGCCGGGTGGACATCTTTCATCAGTCAAGCATAGCATAGAGCTTATTCAGAGTTTACCGATCACTGGAAAAGCCGTGTGCACTGCTTTATATCTCAAACCTTTCCTGAGTCTCTCCTTCTTTGTCAACCCATTGCCAGTAACCCTTCTGTCTTTCCTTCACGTGATTAACCTTTCCTCTCCCTGACACCCCACCCTGCCCCGCTCCTTCCTCTTCTGCCCCCCCAGGTCAGATGACAGCGACTCCTCGCTCTCCGAGGTGCTCAGGTAGACCAACTGTGTCGTTTTCCTTCTCTGTCTGAGTCTTCTGCCATGTCCTTGTAAAGTCACCCTGACATCATCACGCTTCCTATGGTCGTCAGTTGCCGCCTCTTCACTGCCTGTCCTTCTTCCACCCACTAGCCTCTCCACCTGCACGTGATTGTGGTTTCTTCATGCCGTTGCGAGTACGCAGACCCTGAATGACTCTTGTCTGTCACCTAAAACTTGGTTGTGCAAATGGATGCTTCCAGAGTCAAAATGTCGCCGTCATAAAATCGTTGGTAACATTGTAAACAATAAAATAAACGAATGAATCTTAATGAGACAATACAAAATGGCTATTAGCACTTGCCTACTGACGACATGCAACAAACAATGGTGGATGAGTAGATGATACAGTGTTAGCTTCCACCCTCAAAACTTAAGCTCACTAATTAACACTTTGTTTTGCTCCAAAAAAAAGACACCCTTCTGTGCTAGCTTGCGGCCAGACTTTTTTGACCAAAGACAACAACACATGCTAATTGGTGTGCTTTAGCGATTCTGTGGTTTTATCTTTTGGACAGAGTTGGTGTAAGATAAAAGGTTTCGTTTCATTATGATATACACCTTTTTCTGTCCTCACTATCTCTACAAGTTTCTCACAAATTCACAACTTGAAGCGGCTTTCGCACAGGCGCTTCTGTCTGTTTCTCAGTGTGATACAGAGAACACACACTGATCTGCCTCCACGTTTCTCATTAGTCTGTCGGTCCCCCAAAGCTCGGCACTGCAACATCCATTAGCTGCTCTTACATACCTCATAACTCTGCACACTATGAGATCTGTCACGCTGATCGAGCGGGAACAATTGCTGCTATTTGGACCGGTGCAGTGCTGCAGACAAGCTTTATTCCTGTTTGGATCTTCAATGGAAATAAAAAGCGGGATGAATGGTGTAAAATATTTCTCTTAATATAAACAGGATAATTTAAAAAAAAGTGTTCAATGTTTCATTCTATGCAGTAGCAACGAGGTCCTTGTAGCCTTGACAACAGACAGGAATGAGGTTCGCTTAGAAAAACGCACCGACCTATTTCCCTCGGAGCTTTTAAAAGGATAATTCTCCTCCCCGGCTCTCCTAATATTTTTTTTGTTCAAGTTATGTGCCTTGCCCCTTTTTTTTAATTTATTTTCCCCAAAAGCACAGGTGGGGCATAAGTGGCTTTTCTTGTAATGTTTCTCACTTCCAGTACCGATTGTACATGCATTGGTGACGCTCACATAAGGGAAGTGTGTGTGTGTGTGTGTGGGGGGGGGGGGTTATTGTGATTCTGAGGCTCCATGGCCAACAGGGGCTCAAGAAAATAGTACTTTCAATGTGCGCCCTTGACGTGGAGGGGGCCAAATGTTTTTCTTTCTTCTTCACCGTGCCCCCATCCCATGGAGGTGGTGAACAAAGGTGCTGTGACTGGTTGTTGCATGATGTCACCTTATGTAGTGAGGGTTTTTTTTTCTTCTGCAAGCTGCTCTTGCATTTTTTTTTTTTGGGTGCAATTTTTTTTTTTGTTTCATGTGACTCTTTTCTTTTTTGGCTGGCTGATGACTAACATTTTGATTTGGTTTGTTAATGCAATAGACAGCAATGTGTGTGCATTTGTGTCTCATACCAATTGTGTTTCTCATCCCCCCTCAAAAGCTGTTCGCTCAGCTGCGTTTTTATATTAAAAAAAATATGGCACCGGCCAGCAGAATACATACCAGGAAAAGTGTGATTAGCACTCTTTCTTTCTAATAATGGACTTTTTTTTTTTAAATCTTCCAATTTCTCATTCAACACCAACATGTAAAATCACACAAATGACTCAAGTCATTCTTCACAGGGACATGCAGTCCTTGCTGACAGAGCAACGCAGATCAACAGAATTTCTCCCAATTTTATTATTCTTGTTATTATTATTCAACACATGCCAATTGTGCTGGGCAGAATTCACAGAGCTCCAGTCGCATCGCCCAATGGGGGAAAAAAATGTCTCATTCTATGCAGAAGCAATGAGCTCTGCATAGAAGGAGGAAGGAACATGAAAATCAGATACTCATGAAAAGTTCAAGATGACAACAAATGAAAAACACATATCAGAATGACAAACAACTGGCACTATTCAATGTTTTCTTCGCGCTTACTGTTGATCCCCGCCTTCATCCTCAGGCACTTCACACACGCACACAGGCCCCACTAGTGTTATTAGGAAGCCCACCGGAGACCAATTTTCTCACAATCCCTCCCTTCCCCTTCACCATCTCCCTGCACTTGCCTCACTCTGCTGACTCCTTTCCAGGATTTATTCGACTCTGGACTGTCAGCATTACATGGGGGGTAGGGTTGGGTGCACATAACGTACAAAGACATCTGTTTGTATGTTTCATGCAGTGTTAATGATGGCATGTTTGTGTGTGCGCGAAGAAGTGGGTTGACTAGCAAAGAGCTTCTTTCCATAAAACACTTGAATTTGACTTTTACAGAACAGACAATAAAGTGGGAGCGGGAGATCAGTCTCAAGTGTGTGCTTTCAAAGGCTGCATCATTCGGTGCACCTGCACAAAACAATGACCGACAATGCAAGAGCTGTAGCAACACTCCGCAAATATATCCATTCATCGATAGTCCGATCCGTTTATCCTCACAGGGGGCGCGGGGCGTGCTGGAGCCTATCCCAGCTGTCTTCGGGCAATAGAGCGAGGGGCTACCTGAATTGGTTGTCAGTCGATGTATTCTGCCTCGAAGCTGGTTGAAGACACAAACGGAAAAAAGAAAAATTGAATGCGCTCCCGCAAGTGTCCTGAATCACATAATCGACAGTAGAAACATGCACGTTAAGACCCGGCACCGCTTAGAGCAATGGTTCTCAAACATTTGACACCATGTAGCAGCTCTCCGCTTTCCAACAATAAAATACAGTAGTGTACTAAGTCCAAGGGTTCATCAAAAAGCAAGCAGAGGTTTTATTCTTGAAAGGTAAATTTGATATTTTTATAAGCCATTGTAACATTATGCGCAGTTTGAACATGAACACTACGCTTAAATATTTGAAAAAAAACCCCTACTCAAATAATGATTCAATCAAAGTGTACTGTGCAGACGTTAAATAAGACTTAATAATAAGACAACTTAATCAATGTTTTAAAATGAGTTTTGAATTAGACGCAACTCCCATTGTACTTCAGTTAAATACAACTGAGCTGAACTTAATACATTTATTAAACTTGATTGTATATTTTTGTCAGAGCAGAATTATTGATGAAGCTCTCAAATTGGATGTCAGTATTATTTTTTGTTCTGGAGTGCAGGTGTATAATTTTTATTTGCTTTATAATTTAAAATATATATTTTTATTTTGTTGTTGTTTTTTTTAACAAGCATGTTTGCCTTTGGTTGTGCTTCCATCTGTGGAAACGTAGGAGCGAGCATATACTCTCATTTTGCCTGAAGGTAGTCACACAGCGAATGATTTTTTTGTTGTTGTTGTTTTCCTTAGGGGCGTTATCAATCCTATCGGCGGTGTGAAAGGGGGTCGGACAGCCCCCCTGCAATGTATGTCTGTAGCCGAGGGCCACTCCAAGCCAGTCCTGTGCGTGGACGCCACAGATGAGCTGCTGTTCACCGGATCCAAAGGTACACACGTCACCAACGCATTGACAAAAAAAGTCAGCGATTGGTAATGAATCCATTGGAAACATTTGTCATATGCGTACTCGTCTTAATATATTCCTCCAGATCGTACTTGTAAGATGTGGAACCTAGTGACAGGTCAGGAGATCGCCACGCTCAAAGGCCATCCCAACAACGTGGTGTCGGTCAGATACTGCCCCTCCTCGGGTCTGGTCTTCTCAGTCTCGACGTCCTTTATCAAGGTGTGGGACATACGAGATTCGACTAAATGCGTCCGCACCCTCACGTAAGTGACCGCCCCTCAACCAGCCACATACAGTGGAGAGCCGATAAATATTTGCAAAGGCACAGAGTCAAATGTTAATATGAGCTGAATAAGGGGTGAAACGATGCTCAGTAAAGGGCAGTGAAAAAGAGGAAATATGAAGACCTCTGCCAAGGTTTTGCCATTGGCTGGAAATGAAAGAAAACATTGTATTTCTGTTTCGACCTCTGAATGTTATCAGGGTACTTCCACTTCGCGATTTATAGAAGATAGCATAAAACAACAAGGACACATAATTCTTTGTTTCGAGGCTGCGATGAATGTTTCCATTATGAATCTGCCATGGAAAATAATGAATATTAAAGTAGGGCGACACGGCGGATTGTTGTTGTTGTTGTTTTTTTGTTTGTTTTTTTTAATCCAGACAGCGCATTATCTTTATAAAAGCAACATTATTATTCTCATGACATTGTGCAGATAATTTTTTTTCTCTTTTTATTCCTCCTCAATTTCATTTTTGTTGTTGTCATCATTTTTGTTGTTTCCTTCCTCCAGTTCATCCGGACAAGTAGTGTCAGGCGACGCGTGCGCCGGCGCCACCACCCGCACAATAACATTTGCACACGGCGAATGTCAGATCAACCAGATTGCACTCAACCCATCAGGATGTGTTTTGTATGCCGCTACTGGAAACACCGTTCGCATCTGGGATCTCAACAGGTGCAGTGCATTCTTTTGTTTGTTTATTAGTGGACTGCTATTCATCCATGCATGTGTGAGCTCTTTGTAAAAATCGTTTTGTTTTTTGTTTGCAGACTGAAATACCAGTGTTGACTATTATCGACTTTAGATGGCTCCTTCATGCTTTTTGTATGCTTTTGTGATACTCCCACTTGATTAACAAAATGATTCTCTTTTATTGAGTACACCACCAATTCCCACAGAGAAATTGACTCAGGTTGACATGCTTTGCTGTAATATTTTCAGAATCGGACCATCCATGTTATGGTACCACATGTTCCTTTGCTGACGCATTTCGATGTGGATTGACATTTATTTTTATTTTATTTATTCTTTTGCCAATACACATGGGGACACGTTCATCATTAATTCATGTATTTCTTAGTTTATGCTTTTTTTTTCCTGTATTGATTACATGATGCCAGACATAAATCAGACATTAACTGCAAGCAAGATGTTTCAGCATAAAAGAGTTAAAAAAAAGGCTGCAGAATACTTTTTTGGGAAGGTGCCAAAATTCTCCTGTTCACATTTATTGTTCTTGAGGGATGCAGGGAAACCAGACAGAAATGCTGGTACCATTTATTGATGCGTAGGAATTCTGCCAGGATGAAAACGCATTTAACAAACACCCTGTTTGTTTCATCTCGGCCTCCGTGGCGGGCGTCTTGGTGAAATGGAAAATGTCTCTGTTCATTGAAAAGTGGTTGTTTGAAAATCAGTTTCAACTTCTCTACGTGTGTGTGCATGTTTTAGGATGCAAGCTATGGGCAAGCTGACAGGCCACATTGGCTCTGTGATGTGTTTGACGGTGGGACAGTCTCTGCTGGGCAAAGACCAAGTCATCACTGGCTCGAAAGATCATTATGTGAAGGTAGTTAACATGAAGGCACACTTTTCAGACCATATCTGATTTTTAGTAACACTGTCAGGAGAATAGTTATAGATACTGAATGGTGCGTCGTTGCTTCCATTTACAGGTATTTGATGTGGCAGAGGGGACGGCGGGTAACGTTGGCCCAGCTCATAACTTTGAGCCACCACATTACGACGGCATCGAGTGTTTGGCTGTGCAGGGAGACGTACTGTTCAGTGGATCGAGAGACAACGGGATCAAAAAATGGGATTTGGAGCAGCAGGAGCTCAGCCAGGTGTGCAGTGTATGTGTGTGTGTGTGTGTGCGTGTGCGTGTGTTCCGGCCCATTGTTTCAGAAGAATGCAAGCTGAATAATGAATGTCTCTTGCACGATGCAGCATCACTCAAGATTTAGAACAAGTTGGGGGGAAAAAAAAATCGAGGTTACATGTGACTGATGCGCAAGGAGTCAGAAAAAAAAAAACATTCAAAATACATATTCACACTTTGGTCAAGTTATAGGCCTTGAACAATTAACGGGTTGTGATGAAGCTGAAGACCTCCAGAAAAGAGCGCAGACGTTTCTCAGATTGAAAAATCACAGGCTGCTTTTTTTGTTTGTTTGTTGTGTTTTTTTTGCAAGATGCTTCTCCATCTTCCATAGCAAAGGGTTAGTGGGTCATGCTGAATGATTGAAGTCCAGCAACATTGCCCTTCTGTCCGGCTTGCGAGTTTAATGAGTTGCAGCACGACCATAGATCTCGAGTTGATCTCGGAGGCCACCTCATACAAGAGCTCGTGTCATTCAGTCCCACGGCTGCACAATGTGGACGTGCCGTCCAGGCGTCTTTGTGTCGAATGTGGGCCTCACCCGATCCACAAACACACACTTGACGTGCTCATTACAAGGAAGGCAGCATGTGCTTTATTTTTTTTTTCTCCATGAGATATGTGAGGAGTGTCGCTGGGCGTGAGACGGCTCCCTATCACTGCCGCGCTTCCTTCATTTGCCTATTTGTGCACGAGATTCGCTCCGTGGTGCTGGTGAGTCATGTTTAAAGTGGCAAGAAAAGTATATCAACATCAGGGCATAAGATTCACAGAGGAAAGTTTGTGTGTGTGCTTTTGTGCGCGAGCGTGTTTACTTCTGCGGCGTCTCTTGTGTATCGACTGTTGCCTGCCGATGTTAAAAAAATGCATATCGCTGCATCTTGTGGGTAGACTTCATTTGCATGCACATTCATTTGCATATTAAGCAGCACGTTGTCAGGTTTTTAATAAGTAAAAAAAAATTTTTTTTTTTTTTTACGTCCACCTTCAATCATATTTTCTTATTTCTCCCAGCAGACTAAATAAGAAAAGCAAGGTGCTGTTCAAAGACTCATTTAAATCCGGGTTTGTGCTGTGGTCCGTGGCGTCTCACCTCTTCCTCATTTGCCGAAGAGCCAATACGATCTATTTTACAGCCTCTTGTCTAATTATGAAATTGCATCCGACTGCAAGCGCCCGGGTATAAAACAATATTGTGTATTGCAGCTCTGGAAACGCCGCCTCCTTTAGGAGCTGTTTTGTTCTCAACTTTTCTGCGGAAAAAGCACAGCGCGCAACCTCGTGGGAATCAACGGAGCACTTTGTTTGTAATTAATCTACAGAGTATGCTAGCCCTTCCCAAATGCCGCATGCAAATGTAAATATACTTTACAAACCAGTTGCGTGCAGACACATTTGTAGTTCCGCTTGGTTGGTGGGTTGACGCAACGTTGCATTGGCATCTTTTATTTGTTCCGCTACACCATCTGATGTTTTCTGTGCCGTCGTTTGGTCAGCAGTTAATATTTCCACGCACTGGTCAGTGAAGCATCCAGATCATAATTTTTTTGTGTGTGGGTGTAATTTCAATTTGCAATGTTTGTACTCCTTTTGGCCTTGAAGATGCAGTGGTATGCCCTTTCCAGTTCAAAAGATAAAAGTGCTAAACAATTTTAATAGACCATCGCTCATGAAAATGAGAAGAGACCATCCAGCATGCAAGGCTTTAATACGATGCGTTCATACCAATGCTTTCATGCCTTTGCCCTTTCAATTCCACCAAAACTCACATTGAACAGAAGAGAAGAGAAATTCAAATGGAAATCACCATTTTACACCCAATTTGAGGCGGCTCAGTGAGCCTCTGAGATGTCAGAAATGAATCAAGCATAACATTTCAGCAACTTGAAAGTCTTTCTTT
The DNA here is from genome assembly GCF_054856545.1 of Hippocampus guttulatus. NCBI lineage: Eukaryota > Metazoa > Chordata > Actinopteri > Syngnathiformes > Syngnathidae > Hippocampus > Hippocampus guttulatus. The sequence goes on along the minus strand of NC_141268.1, from coordinate 17,222,825 downwards.
TCTGTTCAGGATTCTTGAAGAGATAATATCTGCTATTGGTAGAAGAGAGTACATTTGAACATAAAAATATATATTTTAGCACTAAAAACGTAAGTTTGGTGAAAGAGCTTTTACATACGGATTCATTACGTATTACAGAAACCGAGTCAATTCTTTTGGTAGGTATTGATTCTTTTGATACGACTACGTCTCACACTGGGCACACCTTTTTTTCCATTTTGGCTTCCGGGGGATTTTCTGGGTTTCGGCACGAGCTCACCACCACTATGTTCTTCAGTTTATGTCTGAATAGAGAGCAAGTGAACCTTTTCTGACCTATAGAACCCATCTCACACTGACAACCCTCTGCTGATCCCAATAATGAGTTCAGTGAGCACAGAAAAAGCTCCACTCCCTGAGTGCACTTCTAAGACCCACAATACAAGTACACAGTAGCTTGAAATACGTTTCACATCTCCAAGGGAGCGAGAAATCAACAGGCGGATCGGTGCAGCGTCTTGCTGTGATGCGGACTTTGTATCGGTCTGTTGTGGTGAAGGAGCTGAGCCAAAAGGCGACGCGCTCAATTTACCGGTCGATCTACGTTCTGACCCTCACCTATGGTCACGAGCTATGTATGGGTCGTGAACCAAAGAACGAGATCCCGGGTACAAGCGGACAAAATGAGTTTTCGCCGCGGGATGTGCGGGCTCTCTCCCTAAGAGATTAGGTGAGAAGCTTGGTCACCCGGGAGCCGAGCCGCTTCTCCTCCACGTCGAGAGGAACCAAATGAGGTGGCTCGGGCATCTGATTAGGATGCCTCCTGGACACCTCCCTGGTGAGGTGTTCCGGGCATGCCCCACCGGCAGGAGGCCCCGGGGATGATCCAGGACACGCTGGAGAGACTATGTCTCCCAGCTGGCCGGGGAACGCCTCGGGAAAAGCTGGAAGAAGTGGCTGGGGAGAGGGAAGTCTGGGCTTCCCTGCTAAAGCTGCTGCCCCCGCGACCCGACCCTGGATGAGCGATAGAAAATGGATGGATGGATAGATCTCCAAGTGTAATTGTCATTTTAAAAAAAAAAACACTGCAATTGTCACAGGCGACTTTTTTGCAGGAACATTTTGATGTAATTAATTGACCCCAAGGTACTTCAACTCCTCCACTTGGGGCAAGATCTCATCTCTGACCCGGAGCAAAAATCGTAAGACCTCCAATTTGAGCAGGGCCGATCCCAAACAACATGAGGAAGTTGATTGAATGAGGGTGTTGCATAAATGAGCTCACGGTGGGCCGACTTCCTGGCTCACAGGCACATTTTCAGACATTTACAGCAAACAGCATTTAATTGTTTGGTTAAATTCACACTTTATGGATGGGCAGGCTCCTCGGAGATACATCGATTTGCATAAAAGCAATTTTAAAAAAAATCAATTTTCCGTCATGTGCTTGCCCTTTTGAGGCCTGCATTTTAGATGTTTGTATCGAGTTTCGTTTTGAGCTCAGGCAAGGTTCAACCGGATCTTTCTGCAGCACTTTTACTTAAAAAGTCTCCAGGGGAAGTATTCTCTCTACATGACTGCCATTTGCCAGGTATTTTTGTCAGCGTGTGGTAGTTAGTTCCAAACGTGTCAGACTCTGCAGAGACCACACATGGGAGAAATTAGAGAAAAGAAAAAAAACCCACGCACAGACTACGGACTGTCTTTGGAGAGGTGGAATATCATTTTTTTCTTTGCATGGAAAAAGGAAACTATTTTTGTTTAGTAACGCTTTGAAAATTGCAGAAGGTATGCCTGTGGGCTGTTCGGAGTTTTTGAAAGTGTAATGAGACAAAGTTTGTCTGCCACTTGCGCACCAATGTGGTTTAACAAGGCACAAACAAATATAGAACTTCAGGGGGTTTTGTCTTTTTTTTTTTGGCACCTGCTACTTTGAGGTTTGTGTCTTTGGGACTATCATTTTGTACACAAGGTGGCTCATGTGGTTTCGTGACTGATTTGCGCTAATAACTTTGCCTGTGGACCTCAAACTGTGCTTATATTGCCCAATTCTTTTGCGTGGCTGAAGAAGCATGCCTTCCTTCTGCAAGACAAAATAAAATAAAAAGAAAATTCTCCCTTTGATGCTCACTGTGAGATAGGCTCTTGAGAGTCTAATAATTGATACATTGCACCTTAGGAATTACGACTTGCCTCCGTGTTGTTCGGGAACTATCGACCAAGAAACTTTTGCTGACTCGGCATCGCTCTACTGTCACCCAACAGCAAATCCCCATCGCCCACAAAGATTGGGTGTGCGCCCTGGCTTACGTCCCGGGGAGGCCGTTGCTGCTCAGTGGCTGTCGGGGCGGCATGCTGAAGGTGTGGAACGTCGACAACTTTACTCCCATCGGAGAAGTCAAAGGACACGACAGCCCTATTAATGCCATCTGTACCAACTCCAGGCAGATTTTCACAGCGTCCAGGTAACTTCGGTTCCGACTGCATGAATATCACTCGGGGGCTACTACAGTCTGCAATCAATCAACTCTGTTGGAAAAGGACCCTATTTTTTTTTTTTAAGCCTGCGTTCAAAGCAGCCCCCCTTACTCTGACTCTCCCAGTCAGAAATAATTAGATGAAAAAAAGTTTCAATGAAGTCATTCAGGAGAACATTTTTCCTGTCGTTGACAGTTTCAGGCAATGGTTCTAGATTTTTGTAATGATTTATGGTTTTCTTAAACGGTTTGAGCAAAGCTCCTCACGCCCAACATCACAGGCATTCACTTTTATTCACAACCACCTCGGCTAACGATCTCCCCTTCTGCTTTCCGTCTTCTCCTCGTGCTCGTCCTCCTCCTCCACTCGACTGCCACTTCAATCCTACCGGACAACAACTTGTTTGTCTCAAAACTCTTCCTCCGGGATGACTGCAGTGATTGCAGGGTGAAATTATGGAACTATGTGCCTGGTTTGACCCCGTGTCTTCCTCGCCGGGTCCTCGCCATCAAGGGCCGAGCCACCAGCCTCCCATGATAAACACCTTCCCTCCTCCCTCTGGTACTTTCTTATCCTTTCCTTTTCCCGTCCTAGCGCTTGATTTCCTTCCTTTTCGTTGACCTATTTCTGTTCTCCTGCCATTACGCACGAGGTTTACGCTGCTGTACAAGTAACAACTAACAAACTGTGATACAATCCATGCAGACAAACAACAAACTGTGAAGGGTTGGGCTTCCCCTCTGGCACATTTGAATTATTTTCATCACAAAACTCATTGCGATTGTCAGCCCCCGTCTTCCCCCACCAATTATCTGGAATTATCATTCTTTTCCCGGCACTGCACTCACATTGGCTTAAAAGTAAATTCCAATTAACAACCATAAAGGGAGTCCTCTTGAGTAAAGCTCCAAAGACTGAAAGTTGTAATGGAAATAAGAGCACGCAAGCGTCGTGCAACTTTTGTGCCTCCTGGACTCAGCAGCTTTTTTTTTTTTTCATGATTTAAAAAACACAAACAAACATGTTTTTCCATTTTTTTGGGTGTGGAACAAAGCCATGTGTTTCTTGGAAAATGTGAATTGGCAGTTTATCAGTGTTTTTTTTTTTGGGGGGGGGGGGGTTGAAGTTATTAGAAAATGGTTTTCACCATTCACCACTAGATGGCTAATATGGCATTGTTGCGCCGGGCACTTTTTACGACAACGTGAATAGGCAGCCTTATCATGACATTGCGGATTTGCACTTCAAGTTGTCATTTTAAAACATGAAACAAAATGCTCTGCTGTGCTCATGAGCACACTGCAAGCAGGTAAGCCACGTCTTCACCGTGTCTCAAACGGCTTGTCTGGTTCACCCACCAAGTTCAGATGAGAGCATTCGCACCATTTTATTTTCACGAAACCGAACTTTGCAGTTGTGAACACAGCCTAAAAAGTGCACGTGAATTTGATAAAGTGGGTGCTAATTCACAAAGAGAATCGAAAAAAAAAAACCCTTCCTACATTGTTTGAAAGTAACTTTGGAAAAGTGAAAAAAAAAGCTCGCGTTGCATGTGTGCGTGCGCGTCTGTGGAGGCCTCACTGATGTTCTTGCTCTCGTATTTTCCTGACTTCCTTTGGCTCCCCCTCCCTTCCCTGAAAACGCCTCACATCTCTCTCCCTCCCCCACCGTGTCTTGTGTGCAGTGACAAGACGGTGAAGATCTGGCTGTCAAAGGTGTGGAGGAAGAGGTGACAACGCAAGTGATGGACGGCGCTTGACCATTTTTTTCGTGTGGCTCTCACTCCCACCACCAAGGCAACCCACTTTTATTGGTCACTGTGAAAACTTTAACATTGCCCTGAAAGGCATAATAAACCACTGTTCATTTTTATTATTATTATTATTTTTTTTTTTTTGCATATGAAACTTGAAAGTGCCATTTGTCATGATGCCACTCAGACAATGCAAATGCATCTTGCAGACGCATTTGGCAGCACCTTTTTTCCTCATCGTAACAAAATGGCGAGTGCCGCGCTGTTTCCCCTCCTGTTTTGAGCGGAAGGGGGGGGGGGGGATCGAAATACATATGAAACTTTTCTGGAAATACCTTCAGTTCCTCCAAAAAGGATTTTTATACTTTTATCAAGTCATTGGACAGTCATCATCATTCGTATCCCGCTGTTACACAACTAGCCCTCTCCATTTTTGCCCCAGGTTTTTCCTCTTAATTATTATAATCACCCGAGTTTCTGTGGTGATCAACAAGTCGAGTAATTTTTATTTTCCCTACCTCATTTGTTTTGGACTGTGCTTTCCACGTGGGTGAGAACACCTTTTATGGGTCTCTTTGCACAAAAAAAAAAAAATCTGGTGCTGGAAATGTCTGGCTCTTTATGTCTGTAAATGTGTCCTCTGGTGGCTTAGCCTGTCTCGCTGCTGACCTTGCAAACAGGAAAGCACACGTCCACTAGCACAAGCGAGGTGATACTGCCCCTGGAGGAGCTCACTAGACTTCATTATCTTGTGCGAGAAGTCCTGACGACGGCAGAAAAATGAAAATAAAACGCCCGCAGCAGACTACAGTGCTTTCATTAAAGGGCGAGATTGGTCCCACCCTATACAGTACTGACTTGAGGGCCCTGACATGTAACGCCCCCCCCCCGCCCCGTACCACCCCTCCTCCCCATACGTAAAGTGTACAAAAATCCCTCTCAGTCCGTTGACATCGTCGAGAATATCCAGTAATTGGCTTAGGTCCGATCATGCTAATCAAGCTAACGCACACGGATCATAGTTAGTCGGACTACTGCAGCATGTTAAATGCGCACTTCTGGACTGCGGTTATCCGGGTGTGCTCCTCGGTGGACTCGCAAGTCAACTACAGTGGGGCCTCTTAGGTTGAGCTCAACGCGTTACTGATTTCTATTAGTCAAGTGTACAACCAAACATTCATCGTCTCTTTAAAGCACTTTAACTTGAATGACGAAGGCGCCTCATTCTTCGTTCTCCCTTGCTGCGTCGTGTTGGAGTCTTACTTCAGCGGATGCGAGTTTACGTAACATCATGTAGTTCTTATTTTAATTCATTTCTAGCAATCATGAACCTCGATGTGAAGCTCAATTTACACTGAGTGGTATGCTTGCAACATAAACGACGAGCCTGTTTTTCCAAAACCCTGACAGACTTACTCAGTCCCTCGCCTTTATGATATAGGAATAAGTGTTTAAAAAAAAAAAAAGCCAAAGAAAAAGTAAAATGTGTGCCACTAGTCTTTTCATTCTTGTGCGATGTGTTTGCCTGGTGTAATTTCATGTTGTTGAGGCTATCTTTGCAATACGAGTGTCACTCAAACAAAAAGCCAAAGAAAAAGCGAAATCCGTATCCAGAATTATTCCCTTGACGCCTTCTGAGCCAACATCGTGTATGATTTTTCTGACGTCTGATGTCAATGACATCGCATAAGAAGCTGCGTGGAACTATTGTGTGACTTTAGAGGCGTACCCCCCCCCCCCCCCCCCCAAAAATAGCTTTCGTGTATTCCGAATTAGGGCATTCAATTGCTGAGGTGCCACTGTACTTGATGCCGTTAGTCCAGGGATAGAATGACCACTTTGGCAAACAAGTATTTCACTTGCCATATGTGCAAAGTGGAAGACGTCACGCCGGCCAAATCGCTGTTCGTTTACATGTATGTTAACTTGAACAACCAGGAGGCTAAAGGAGGTTCCTACGACAGCAGAGCTTGAAAATCAGTTCCTCCAAGTCATTGAGCTTCCTCTCCCGCGCTCGTGAATCCTGCTCGTCCTCACACTGAAGCCCCCCCCCCCCACCCCACCTCCCTCGTTTTCCCGGCTAGCTCAAGTCTGTGTGAAGCCAATTTAATTAGTGCTCTCACATTTCTCCCGCCTGCTCTGCGGAAGAGACTTTCTGGTGGAAAGCAGGTCACAACCGAGAGGGATTTTGAAATCCTCCTTCCATCCTTCTGCCGCTCCATTAAACGGCAGGAAGACATTTCTTATCCAAGCAAATGGCCACAGACTGCAGGCATCATTTCCACTAGATTTTCTCTTTTTTGTTGTTGTTGATTCTTGCGTGTATGTTCAAATGTGTTTCCCCCCCCCCCCCCCTACCTTGTCATCCGAATCCCCCAAATTTGGACATGATGCTTTTGCTTCAGGCAAGCAAAATAAGCCAAATTCACCCCCTCAATCTCATGTGCCCTGTACATGAGAGAAGTCCTTTCAAATGATGCAAGGATGTGGAATAGGCGGTGCCTGTGTTACACTGAATTTCTGCAGTACTTGCTGCTTGCTACCACACACTCCCAAAAGCAATGACACTGTAATTCTTGTTTCTATGAATGAAAATATGTGGCGCGACGTGACCGACCGGGGGTGTTCTTGGTTTCTTTATTTTTGCTATGATGAGCAAACTCAGGTACAGGATGAAGGATCATTTTAGTTTGTATTGAACTCATCCCTTGACGTGATTTTTATTTTATTTTTTTGGGTCACATTTTTCAAATGCCTTGTTTTTTGAAAAAGAAATGCATGTCTTACCCTATTCGTACTACTTCTACATTTTTTATTTTATTTTTTTATCGATACAATGTTCTGTATATAGTCTTACTCTACTCTGGTGTAAAAATTTTAAGGAGGTTTTGAAAATGTGGCCAAAGTGTGTCAATGTTGGGGGGGGGGGGGGGGGGGGGGTACCGGTATAGGATTCTTGCTTGCGGCGTTGGTGCAGGTGGTACTCTCTTTAGAATTTATTTCAACGCAAGGTTACGCCAATGGACCCTTTTACTGTATTTGAGTCTGTGCCAATTAGCCAAACAAACCCAGTTGCCACCTTTCATCTTTCTAGGTCATACCTGGTGAGGATAGCATCTCACTGCGAGTAACCCCAACCCCCCGCCCCCCCCCACCTCAACATGCAATGTTCATGTTCATGGTACTGAGTGAATGATTGCACGTCTGAGGAGATGACAGTGTCTCCCATTTGGGATTATCAGCCTCAGTGCTCAACACCTGCATCCATTTTTGCATCCAATTTTCCAAAGGATCACCCTGCTTGTTGAACTTTCACAGCTTTGACAATGAATTAGTTTTCCTTCCCATCAAGATAATCTTTTAATCTGGCCGCCATTATCGTCAAAGTTTGTCCCCAGCTACAGGGAAATGTCAGTCCGACGAGAGCGCTTTGTAAATAGTCCTGTCATGTCATAACAAGCTAACTTCATTATCGTGAGACTGTTCATATTCGGTCCGACGACTCAGTATTAGGGCCTCGATGGTCATGCGTAGAGAATGAAGTCGTTTACGGCCAAAAGTCATTTTGATTACATTTTTGCAATTTTAATCGAGTAAAACAACAGATGTGTCTGAAAAATGAAGACTATTGAGGATCTTGTCAACCTGGCAAACCATGTGTGACAAACTCAAATAGTCTCGTTAAATTACCAAAAAAAATGTATTCACCATTTCTAAAATTGTTTTATTTATATTTTTTTGCTCTTGGAAAACACCAACTGGAGGTTTCTCTCTGGAAAAAAAGAAAAAAATGTTTTTTGGGTCCCCCAAAATAGCGGGGTCCACTGGATGCCTGTCATCATAGTCCCAACTTTATTCCCATAAGATTTCAACTTTTCTCCCATAAGAGTGGCTTACTTTATTCCTGTCCGACCATTTTGTTGTACAACGTAGTCGTCCTGCTTTGTTGTCCTAATTATTACCATTTTTATTTTCATGAGCGGGCCCCAATATACTTTCATGCACTGAAAGTTAGGATTTGCCTGCTTTTTCGATAAGTAGGCACTCCTGTGAATAGTCCACATAGGTACTGTATGAAACGTAGTTTTAGACTGAACATTGCCTGTGCGTTCTAAACACGGCATTGAAATCCTTCTGCAAAGAACAGCCTTTTAGACCCGCAGTAGGTTGAGCAGACGATTCTATTGCCATTTGTCAAATGCACAGGCGCAGAAAGACACCTTCTGTCAGCCTTTAAACAGTCCTGTATTGTAAATGTTGAGAGTGCAGCATGCAGACCTTTAATAGTGCAAGTCCAGTCTTTCACTGGCACCTTTATTAATTTCATTTCATTAAAATATTTTTTAAAAAACATTTTAGCAGACTAACAGTAAAAAAAAAATTGTCTTGTTTAGATACAATTGAGCCTCCAACCAGCTCGAGGCGCTATGCCGCCAAACGATTAAAAAAAAAAATGACCAAAGCTCAGTACAGTATCATTTAAACAGCTAATATCAAGCTCTGTTTTTAAAAAAAAAAAGTGCAGAAGTGCAAGGAAAATTTCAAGAACGTGAATTAAGAATGACTTGCCATCAAATTTGAAATCGATGACACAGTGGCTGTCACGGGTCTTTCTGCAAGATTGTCAGCCTAAAGCGGCCAGTCACACGTGATTCGCTAGCCTGCGATTAGTACTTCCCGCCCGTCAAGAATTAGAAGCTCGGTTCGGTCGCGCGACTTCAGCCTTGTGCCTCAGCCAACAGGCCTTACACAATCGCAATGTCTGTGTAGCAGAAACATCAGTCCGACAAATCGGGATTCTGTTTTAAGTCCGCGGATGTCTCGGCTCACTCGATCATGAACGGCTGAGAAGAAATCTTTTCATCATCTGGGCCTCCTCCGGCTGATGACGGTCCGGGATCGCGCTCGCTCACAATCAAGAGGGCTTGCTCAAGTCACACATCTCTTATCATAATCCACGTTGCAATGTCTGTGAAATCAATACTTGATGCCACATGAATGCAGGGTCAAAGGTCATTTGTGCCTTCTATTGCACAGACTACTCATTCTTACGTGAGTGTAAATGTACAGTTGTTGGATTTGTTTTGGTTTTTTTGTAACGTATGAAAATATGCATGTGAGCAAGCCATGTACAAACAAGTTTCAGTGTATATAGTGTAAGTAAATATTTAATGACAAATACAACGTTCCCCCCCGAACAGAATAAATAAGTTAACAAAAACATGAGATGACTTTGTGGGGACTGCTTTCAGTTGTTTTGGAATGCCTTGTGTGCATACAGTGAACGTATTCACAGTTTTATGTTTCAGTCTTATTCCAAAATATACAGTATATATACAGTACATATATATATATATATATTTTTTTTTTTCAAATGTTAAGCATCCACTGGAGCAGGTTGTCATCCTCCACTTTGAAAAACGTTATTTGAATGTATTAAGGACGAACATGGTTATCGGTTGCCCACGACGAAAAAGAAAATGATCATTTCGCACTCTTCTCCTTGAAAATAAAACAAGGAGTTTTTTTTTTTTTTTTGGCAATGTTCAAAGGTCATCTTTGATGACAACCTGCTCCGCAGCGCTGCTGACTGCAGCGGCAGTTCGTCTTTTAGTAGGACAACAAGCCCAAGTACACAGCCAAGATTTCAAAGGAATGGCTTCAGGACAAGCTTTGTGTATGTCCTTGACTTGACTTGAGAAAAAGGAATGGGCGCACCGGCCTAAAGATACCGAAGGTGTGCCGAGCTAGAGGCATGACAGTATATTCAAAATGACTTGCGGCTGTCATGACTGCCAAAGGTCCATAAACAATGTGGGGTTTTTTTTCTCTTTTAAATTTGAAAACCTTATATTTGTCGGGATATTTGAATTGGGGGAAGCGAGATAACTTATTTGCTTTTGGAATAAGGCTGTAACGTATAGTAGATGCTGAAAAGTGAAGTGCCGTGAACTCTTTTCGTAAGCACAGTGGTCTGTGTCAACCCAGCCTGCACACATCTCATGCTGTGTAAGCACGAATGTTCTTGTTCAGAAGTGTGTGTGTGTGTGCGTGTGTGTGTGTGTGTGTGTGTGTGTGTGCGGTGTTTGTACAAATGATGTCATTGAAAAGGACCTGCATTCATTTGAGACAAGATTTTTTTTGTGTTACGTTTCAGAAAATTGAAACCATTCTCCGGACCATTCTCATAAATTTGTGCTTAGAGCTCTAGAAAAAAAATTAAGAACTACAAAATCATACCATGCGTGGGTTTTCTCCGGGTACTCCGGTTTCCTCCCACATTCCAAAAACATGCATGGCAGGCTGATTGAACGCTCTAAATTGTCCCTAGGTGTGAATGTGAGCGTGGATGGTTGTTCGTCTCTGTGTGCCCTGCGATTGGCTGGCAACCGATTCAGGGTGTCCCCCGCCTACTGCCCGAAGACTGCTGGGATAGGCTCCAGCATCCCCCGCGACCCTAATGAGGATCAAGCGGTTTGGAAAATGGATGGATGGAAAATCATACCATCACATGAAGAATTTGAAGCTGATACACCAAAGGCCATGTCAATTAAGACCTTTTTTTCCCCATTGATTATCCGAAATATAAGCATTACACTGCGTCTGCATGGAAAATGTGTGAGGATAATTATCACCATTTTCTTTCAGTATCGTTTTATAACTCAAGAAAAAAAAGTTAGGTTCAGTGTTAGATATAATCAACTATAATGTACATCTCATTGTAAATAGCACTTTCTTTTTTTCATTTTTAATTTATTTGGAACTGGAACACTTTTAAGTTGCTCCAGTTCTGCTTGTTAGCGGCGTTCATACAAAGTCAACGTTACTTTGAAAATCACTTAACAAAACGTAATACATGTCACTGTTTTCTTTTCGAGGCTAGTAGTGAATGTCCATATTCATTATGAATAGGGTTTCCTTCCCTTTCTCGCCCTGTCACAAATTGTCAGCCTGCATTTATGTCAGTGGCTTTAAATAGAACTAAAACGCACCCAGTGGAGCACAAACCTCCACTACGGTGGAATAGATTATGGTCTGCATATCAATGCATTTGCATTCTCGTGGGCGTGAAACTAAGGTGATTTACTTCATGCATCAAAAAAAAAAAAAAGGAATATGTTCACTGAAAACGACAAAATAGTCCACATTTAACTTTGATAGACCCGATGCATGCAATTAACCGAAAATAATTATATACTGACTAATAGTTGAACATTCATTCATTCATTCATTTTCCGAACCGCTTGATCCTCACTAGGGTCGCGGGGGGTGCTGGAGCCTATTCCAGCTGACTTCGGGCAGTAGGCGGGGGACACCCTCTATCGGTTGCCAGCCAATCGCAGGGCACACAGAGACGAACAACCATCCACGCTCACATTCACACCTAGGGACAATTTAGAGTGTTCAATTAGCCTGCCACGCATGTTTTTGGAATGTGGGAGGAAACCGGAGTACCCGGAGAAAACCCACACAGGCCCGGGGAGAACATGCAAACTCCACACAGGGAGGCCGTAGCTGGAATTGAACCCGGTACCTCTGCACTGTGAAGTCGACGTGCTAACCACTGGACTACCGGGCCGCCATAGTTGAACATCAAAGGAAAAATATAACAGATGGGCACATGGTTGGATGTTTTATTTTTTTATTCTCCCCACCAGAAGCCATTTCTGTCAGTGTCAAGAATTGCTCAGAAGAAATGCATATATCTTCATTCCCTTTGCGAATGCCGATCATTAACTTGTGCGGGCATCGCTTGCCACAGTCGCGGCGGGACTCGCAAACGTTGTGATGTATGACGGCCATTAACGTCTCAGAGGAGACGAAAGCCATTTGAAGATGCCAGTCACAAACAAATATCCATATACGCAGCACAGCCATCGCATCCCAGCAGGATGTCTTCCATCTGCTCGCGCCACATAAAAAAAAAAAAAAAAAAAAGAGAGGAAAAAAATAACTCGCGGATTTGATTCCGGCGTCTTCTTCAGTTTGATTACATTGCAACATTTCAGCCAAGTCTGCTCTTACTTGCTGATCCGTTGATCTCTGGCCTTGTGGGCTATCAATCACCCTGCAACGTAAGGAGTCCATTCAGGCAAATACCTGCAGTGAATATTAAAACCCTTATGTTCACACTCCTCATATGTGTGTGAGGGTAAACATTAATAACAAGTGGTTATCACTGGAAATGAAAGTTCTCACTTGCTCATCCATCACCGTGTCCCACTGCGATACACTGGCAATAAAAGAAGGACCAGTCCAAAGACTCGAGAGGGTTCAACTTGCACAGACCAACAAAATAAATGTAATCACACACTCAATGCATTAAACAACTTCTTGTTGTGTTCGTCTGAACATGTACAAAGCTAACAGTGAAGGCTCTAGTTTTATTTTTTTTAACATGTCTTGATTTGATAAATGGAGCAATGTCGGCGATGTCTCGCGAAAACGCTTTATTTTTGTGCGAGTGGAAATTGGGCTGTGATTTATATCGCACTTTTCTACCTCGGGTACTCAAAGCGCTTTACATTGTTACACGGAGTATGTCATTACGTCCCCGTTTTTGGCATGATGTACTGTATGTGTTTGCTCATTTCATTACCTCCATTGGGCTTTGCAGAATGCGCCGTTACACCGTAAATGTAACAATGTGATAAAATAGATATTTTTATGTAGGATTTACCTGGGGCTGCCACTGACAGGTTACCATTCACTTGACGTATTTTTCGAAAAATCGCAGTTTGGTTCAGTAGGAAATCACTCACTTCGTCGCCAGCATAACCGCAATGGTGAGCTACGTTTGTCGCATCCGCTTTCCTTTGTCAGATCTGTGGAATTACCTTTTAGATTCAATCATGCTTGCTTGCTTTGCCTGCTTTGCTTTGTGTCCGTGGCGCTTTATGTTTGCCGCATCGCTTAACGTGACTTGCTGTTCGCAATCGGCAGTGCAAGCACTCGCTGGAGAAGCGTTTAAAACAACGTGGGCAAAAGTTATTCAGTTTAAGATGTGCTATCGCAGTGGTGTGGATGCTTAGTTCTGTTTTGTTGGAATGTCGCCACGTCGTGTTTCGGAAAAAGTTTGAATGATGATTTTGCGTTCCGGCTACAGTTAGCACTGTAGTGCCCGGCGCTTCTCTTCCGGGTTTGACCGCTAGCATTTTCATTGGCCAGTGACTTTAACAGAAAGAAATAATTCTCAAGGATAACAAAATGGCTGTGCTAGCACCAAATGATTCATCTTAACCGCTGCAACGTTTTTGCTCAATATTGTGATATCTCCCCCGCCCCCACACGTTTTTATCATAGTAGCATCATCTTCATTATTTTTGCTCTTTTCACTGTGGCACTTAAACTCCTTCACAGAGATATCTATTTTATGTGTGGCCATGAAATATTCAGCCCAGCTCAAGAAAGTATATCGTCCCCGTAAAAACAACAATCACTTTGTGATCATTAACAGCTCAATTCCTTTTCATGTCCTCGATAGGGAGGATGAGAGAGTATCTCAAGACAAGTCCAGTCCAACTCTGAAATAAAGCCAAAAGCGTGCAAATTGGCGGCAAACAAAGCTGCTTGAGGAGAAGCATTGAGCTTGATGGGTGGTGAGCTACCGCGGCAAGAAATTCCGCCAAAAGGACACGGGTTGAGCAGGCTTGTAGAAAGAGCAATAAATGAGCAGAATACCTGAGGGCCGTGGATATTTATTCTGCTTTCAATAATGGATGATGCAGGAGCCGGCGTTGCTGATGCGCCAATTAGGGGGGGTAAATGAGAACATATCTCACATTCACTGCCACAAGCGAAACGGTAAACAATGCTAAATGATAAACAATTTTCACATGGTACTGCATAACCTTGCCGGAAAATGTTATTTTACAAAAACAACCGTAAAGGTACATGGTTTCATGCTGTCAATCACCATTTAATTCAACTTATAAACATCATGAGATGATCTGAGTAAAGCAAATCATTGTGGGAGTGTAAATGACCTCCGAAGAGGATTGGAATGATGAGGAGTGTCTGCAAAAATATTCCCATTGTCAAATTGTGAGCATCTGCATGTCTATGGAAGAGATCCAAAGACGATTAACCAGCTCGTTACACAAACAACAGGATTTTTTTTTTCCTGGGTAGATTCTTCTCTTTGTTGAAACAATGACTCTCAGAAAGCCAGTTTATTGTCCTTTTAATGATGTCACATGTGGAGGGAAAGCGAAAGGCATTTGTGGGATGAACAGCACGACTGGGGATGTATTTTGCCCCAGTGTGCCAAATATTCACCGCCAGTGGCAAACTGCTTATTGCAGCTGTTATAAAATGTCTTCACACCCATGTTCAAATGTCAGATTTTGGTGGTATTAAAATAAATAAAGACCATAATGCAAATGCAGAGGAATATCGAGACAGCAATCCATTATCTCCACAGTCGCTATCGAACGCTATCTGGACTGTTTGTTAAACTGCAAACGTGTCTTGTTTCCTCATAAATCAGTCCATGTTTGGTCAGCAGAAAAAAATATATAAGATGCAGAGAAGCTTTGGCACATTTTGAACGGGTGTAACATACATTCTCATGTGCGCTGCTCATCACACAACTCCTCAAAAATGGCGGGATCATTTAAAAGGAAAATAATTCGTGTTTCTCATCGTACAGCATTTATTGGCAATAAGAATTTCTACAATGGAAAAAAAAATAAACGCAAATAACACCAATGTATCCATCAGTTTCTACTCATTAGGACAAATTCGTTTCACACAGGCATTTTCATTTGTCTTCCTATAGCTACAAAGATTTGGAGACCCCCCCCCCCTCCCCCGAGGAATCTTGAAAAGCATTTTATCTAAGTATGCAAGTTATGTAGAACCATAACTTTATCTGCTTGACAAAAGAAATGCTTTGTGATCATTCTAACAAAAATGACTTCATTTTTACCCTGACCAGCAAATTATATATTTAGGATTTTTTCTTGCTTCATCCATATCTTTTCATGTTATTGCTTTTACTTTGTACTAACAATAAATTACCAAGCAAAAAAAAAAAAAAAAGGGAAAAAAAACATTAAATGGTCCATTTAGTCACAATACATGTTTTTTGTCATTCAACTTGATGTAAACAAAAAAAAAAATTCCCCCCAATATTTTGTTTCACTTTGTCTTCTTTGCGTCTTTTGTCATCTGTTTCGTCTTCTTCCATGGCAGGAAGTTGTAAGAGACCAGCGCGGTGAGGAGGTACGTGGCCATGCCGGTGTATCCTCCCAGTACCAAACACAGTGGCTGCGCCAGTACAAACAGACAGAAGACGTTCATTGACGCCCGCTCATCCAGTTCAATCCGATCCGACTTGGTGGCGTTCATCACGGCAAAAAAGTACATCAGGGCCACGCCTGGGTAGAAAGCTAGCTCCACCATGGCGGCGCAACCGACAGGACGCCTGGGAAGAAAAACTTTGGCGATTTAACATGCCCACATAGAAATGGAGAAGTTAAATAAAATACTCACCGGTAAAAGATTTCTATTCCCTCTGGGAGGTAGCTGTGAAGCGTGAAGGCGGATCAAAAAGCAGATTTGGACCTTTGAGCCGTCATTCGATCATAACAGCAGTCCATCAAACATTAGCCACCTTCCGTCTTATCTTCCTTATGAGCTCACTTGGTATGTGTTACCTTCAAAATACACGGGGATATTCGAAGCTTCCTTATCTAAAATTTGGTGGAGTGCGTTTTGGAAATGGAGAGAGAGGATTTTCTGCTTTTATTCTTGCTGGGAGATAGCTGAAGCCAAGTACATTGTGTACTCTATCTGTTGTATTAAAAACCACTGAGTGGTGTTCCACTTGTGATGACATGCAGTGATAAGCAGGAAAAAATTCGCCGTCATGTCTCTATTATTGACGAGCTGGTGAAGAACACATTCAATTTCAAAATTCAATTATTTTTGTCATCACAGTCAAGGGAAACTAATCTAACCGGCTCCACCAAATCAAAAGATAGTTAAGTGTCTTTTGAGTTGGTGGAGCCATTTTGATTCAATTAAAATTATTATTATTATTATTATTTTCATTTCAGCTGACATCACTGTTGCATTTTTTTGGGGAACAACTTTTTCATTGTCGATGCAAAATATCATAACTGGAAGATAGAAGATGGTGTGCACTGCTGTTGATTCACTTCTGCGGGACATTCTTCCTTCATCCATCCATCCATCCATCCATTTTCCGAACCGCTTGATCCTCACTAGGGTCGCGGGGGGTGCCGGAGCCTATCCCAGCCGTCTTCGGGCAGTAGGCGGGGGACACCCTGAATCGGTTGCCAGCCAATCGCAGGGCACACAGAGACGAACAACCATCCACGCCCACACTCACACCCAGGGACAATTTAGAGCGTCCAATCAGCCTGCCATGCATGTTTTTGGAATGTGGGAGGAAACCGGAGCACCCGGAGAAAACCCACGCAGGCCCCGGGGAGAACATGCAAACTCCACACAGGGAGGCCGGAGCTGGAATCGAACCCGGTACCTCTGCACTGCGAAGCCGACGTGCTAACCACTGGACTACCGGGCCGCTCTTCCTTCATCAGTATGATTATTTTAGAGACTGAAAGCCGTGGTCAGTTTTGTGCAGTCCTTGAATGGTAATTTTCATTTAAGAGCCCTTTGCACTGGAAAAAACAAAACAGCATATAGTTATTTTTTGTTGGGTTGGTTTAGTGGCTCTTGTCGCACATTGAAAAAGGTACTATGAAAAATTAAATATATCAAGAGAACATATTTTGCACTTGGATTTAAAATAGCATGAAGTGTGTGATCCTATGTGGCTCCTGAGTAGCACTGATGAAAATTTGTACCCCCCCCCCCCCCCCCCCCCTTCCAGGATTTAAGTTGCCCCTTCCCGGCCGCAATCACTTTGAATGCCAACGGTGACTTAGAGCAGCTACCGCCGCGAACATCTCTGTGGCTTTCTAACTAGTCCCCAGAGGTCAATTTGCCCAAAATGCGGTTCATTTATTGGTTGGGAATGGTTCCCATTTACAGTAAAAGTCAAAGCTGCTCTTCGTGCTGCAACACGTTCGAAAGAGAGCCTTGTTTCATTGTGATTCATTTTGACTCGTTAAGTTTTGAATCAAGACTTCCCGATGAGTTTCTTTTTTTACATGTCAGTTGCTGTTATTCACTCACTCATCCAACATCGCACTTGCGCTGCTGCGGTCTGAGGGGACAGCAGGCCTTCCGCCAGTCAATCAGCCACATCCCCTCCCATAAATATTGCATGCGCGCTTTGCGTGAGCCTATTTCCCTTCTGTTTGCTTGCCAGTCACCGGCTAATCATTCAGAAAATGTTCCTCTTTCATTTTAGCCACCTCGGGAGACGTTTGATTTCGGATTAAACAACACCACCGCAGAGTGAGATTACACCCAGGGGCGGCGGGGATGGATTGTGTGTCCCCCCATTGAAGGGAGATTTATCGAGCCCCGTGTTTCTGTGTACGCCACCGTGGAGGCTTCTAAGTCAAGCAGCGAGGGCGGACGCAGCGGTGCGTTTCAGTCAAACTCCAAATACAAGACGGTGGCGCTTAACTTTCAAATGTACTTGAAAAAGAAAAAGAACTTGTCACATCTAGAGTATGTATGAAAGGTTGAGATCAGCCACAGTCTTGGGGAGGGCCTGGGGGTGGATATACAAGCACGGGGAGAAGGTGCCAACGCTACACAGTCGGCCAGGGCTGAGCTTTGAACTCGGAACCTCAGATTTTTGAGGCGGATGTACGAACCAGTCGTACGCTAATTCGGTTTAATAAAACAAAACAAACAACAAATATGTTAGGGTGTCTATGGCCCTCGTAGTTTCTTCAAGCACATTTTCATAGAGCATTCAGTTCTTCTGATCATCTATCAGGATGACTCATCTATACTGATTAGCTGAAGCCGTCGCTCCCAAAAGCTTTCCAAATTTGTCAGACTGCAAGGACAGGTCCTGTGCACAGATCCCTTGAGCTCACAGCATGCATTTTCAATTTGGTTTAGGTCAGAAGCAAGTTCCAAAATGGTGAATTCTTGAAGCTTTGATTTGGGGTCAAAAGAGTTTTTGAACTCCTCTCCATCTTTGTACGACCTCGCCTGTAAACGTGATCCAAACCAATATTAGAAATAAAAATGTATCAGGGAATCAGGTATGTCACGGCAAAGGATCCGATTCCACTTGATTGGTTAAAAAAAATATTATTTGCTACAAATAATGCATCTCTGTTCATTTATATGCATGCCAGTTAACGTTTTGTGACAGGCAGAACTATTCAATGCATTTCCACTAGATGGCAGAAGGTACAATTAACCTGCCATTCATACAGCAGAAGAAGAGCTTTTTATTCAAGAAACAGGTCAAGATTTTACACACTGGGCAATTTGTGAGATCATCGTTACTTTTGACGTATTTTCTTGGTGGTGTGCCATGAGATTTTCTTGATGTCAAATATCTAGGTTGGCTGTATTAAGGCTACTTTTCCTTTTTGGATCGTTTTAGGGTCTCTTGAACATTTCGAAGAAATTCTTCCCAAGAGCTCACAGGTCATTACAAGACGACGACACATCCCCTGCCAGATGAGCTTCTTCATTAACAACATCTCCAGCTCCAGTACCTGATTAAGTTTGACTACCAATTGACGTCAAATTTTCCGCCCCTGAACGTGTGCCTCACACTTATTTGCCCAAAATGTTACATTCAGCCATTGAGGGCGTACTTTAAATAAGACGATGAATTGAAATTACATGTTAAAGCTGCTAAAATGAACATCTTTTAACATAGTGTATCTTGCTTGACGGGACATTCGTGTGTTTTTTGCCCTTGGAAAAAAATGATGCCAGGAAGCCGAAACTCAGTAATTAGTGCTTTCGAAGCTGCAGGAAGGAGGAAATGGGATAAGAGATGGACGGAAGGGGGCATTTGAATCCCCTATGGTGTTATTAATGTCAGCACCAGCACAAAGCACTGACCACCTCCTGCTCCATCTCAGTTGGATAGAGCCAAAGCATTTAACGCAAGAATCCGGCATTTTGTTGCTCAGGACGATCGATTACACAACACGCCTGCTTGGCCGTGATTCCCTTTGGTAATTGGCATCTGCATTTTGATCTTCAGTTTCTCTGTAATTAGCTGATAATTGCTTCAAGTGTTTTTCCACCACAAACCGGTAGTTGATTGCGGTGTTTGTAGAATTATTGCAAAAAAAAAAAAAAATTGACAGCGTCTGTCATTCGAAAGGTGTTTCTATTCACATTTTCTTTTTACTGTCTTATCAACCCACTCCTTGGAACCTCTGCCTTCACGTGAGCATCCACATTAAACCTTTCAAATACATGAATCGGAGGAAAAGGTGCACATGTGGACATGTGTGTACTTCTACACGGGTTGTTCAGTGGCGTGCGGGAAGATAAACGTTTTTTATGCGTGTGTATGCATGTGTGTGTGTGTGTGTGTGTTGCTGATGTTAAGCTGGAGGGCTGTGTGGGCAGAGACCTCCTTTGCTGGCATAAATTGATTTCCAGAATCCAGACAACTATAGCGGCTTTTTGCAGGGAAAGCCATGTGCTTCTCTATCCATTTATGAGTGGGAAACTGTGCAAAGCTGTGTGTGAGACTGTGCGGTGGTGCGTATGCGTGTGTACATGTCAGCAAGAAGAGAAGCTGGAGACAAACTACGGATGTGTGGTCTCTGCTGCCATGTTAAATCGAAAATGCCAGCTGTGCTCTCCGTAGTCCTTCAAATGTGATGTTTTCCCCCTCATGAGATTGAGAGTGAGGGACTTAACCAAGGCTCCATGTAGACCGCTTGCATTTGGGAAGTGTACTTAGCTCAATATGGCAAACCCATTTCATTGTTGGCAGGCGCCGTATGCGCCACTTTTGCATATTTATTACAATAGTTTACTGGGTCCAAAGTCTTAGCGGCAAACAACTGGCCAATGATGGATGCGTGCCATTAAATATGTAATTCCCCTTCGTGTAATTAATATTGATTTGGCCTCAGCCTGCTTGAACATATTTTATTTGGTAGCTGCACTTCTTAAAACTGCTTGATCACACATCTCCGCTGGCACAAACGTACATGGAGCAACGCGAGTTCCACCTTTGGACAATACAGTAATGATTCGGACTTTGTTTTGACACTTCCAAAGAAACCGATTTTCTTATTGTGGATGTAGTTTGTCGTCAGCAGACAGGGCTGTTTCTAAAGGTTAAAAATGATTAAAAATTACGGAACCCCAGACACGACATGAAGAAAAAAAATGACTTTGTGCACACGCTGTGACTATTATGTATGCACGAGGAACTCCTTTATGGGAACGAACTACTACTTTGTGCGCATTGAATACTACATTGTGTGGACAAAACAAACGAAAGTGCGCAAGAAGTAGTTCTGGCACCTTCCCTGTCATTTGAATGAAAAATTCAACGCACCTTCTTTAAAAGTTGAAAGGTCGAAGGAAAGAAATAATGGGCAGGGACAGCGTGATCGAATTTTATTTTAGGCTCGGGATGAGTGACAAGGACATCATGAAAAGCTTGGCATTGCAAGGAATGATGATCACGGAGAGAAAGCTAGCTTCATCGGCGGAGCAACTGCAACGATCTCTCTGGGGGGCAACACGGTTACCGGTGGATGCATACAAAATGAAAACTTTTTGTCATAATATCACTACTTCATTTTGGTCTAAAATAAAAACATCAAATGCAGTAATTTGTGGGGTTTTGAAGGCACTGATTAGGTCAGTGAGAAGCGAATCGGTGTAGGTGCGCTCGATTTGTTTACCCTCTTGTCCATGCCGTATCTCTCTCATGCAAAAGAAGAAATAGTTTGTGCACACGAAGCACTAATTGCTGTGCATGAAATAGTATTTAGTGTGAACAAATAATGTCATGATTCCGTTTGGGACCAACAGGTGGCACTGTAGGGCTCTCCCTGCAGCTGCACACCTGTTGGTCATTAGGTAATTAGTTCTATAGAAGGACTCCTGCCCGAACATTCATTGTCGAGTCATTGTTGGTCTTTGCTGCTGTCAGGTTTGTTTGTTTTTCATGTTTAGGTCATGTTTCTGTTATTGATAGTTTTGATCTTAAGTCATGTTTTTTTTTGTTTGATACTTGGGACTTTGTTTGTTTTGGATTTAGTTTTCTCTATGTTTAATACAATTAGTCAAATACACCCTGCTCCTCCCTCTCGCCTGCGTTTTGGGTCCACCACCACCTTGCAAACGTGACAAATAAGAATATTTGTGTGCACAAATTTGTAATTTGTGTTAGTAACGCTGCATGTTTGCCGTATGGCACCCGCAGATTATTTTGAAAAAAATGCCAATATTTTTTTCATATTTTGGATTTTTCATTGACACCCCCTGCCCCCAAAATTATCCCCCCCCTTTTTTTAACAGTTGCCCATCTATAGGTTGTGAATGCTAAGTATTTTCCCCAGCATTCTTTAGGGCAGCTGTCCGTTACAGTTGCCATGAAATGACCAAAACAAAAAAAAAATTACATTTAACCAGTGAGTTATAGAAAAGGTATTCTTTACGGTTTTGTTTTTTTTTTGGTCACAGATATTCAATAAAAAAATAGACATAAGCATGCGCATTCAAAGCTCTTCATTCTAAACCATTGCCATAGTTTTGCCAGCTGCAAGTGACTGGGAACCCCCCTTGGAAATCTTTAGCGCATCAACAAACGCGTTGGGAAGCCTATGATTGAATTACGTGCAACCAGCGTATTTTCTTTTTATTTTTTATTTTTTTTGCGATCACGTCAACTCGTCAAAGAAATCCGCGCGTGAACGAACCACAGTGCGCACACACTCTGCATGCCGTGGGCTTTGGGTAGGGTCGCCAGCACTTGAGCGTGATTCATTCAGGGAGGAGGACGATACGTTTGAGTACATCTGCTGCGTTTCTTCCTCTCCACATGCTCCACCGTGCACACGTAGCAAGGAGAAGAACACTTTTCATCTCGGCGCACAATCACACTGCAAAACTTCCCCGGCTGTATGGACACATAACCGACTGCACGTCTGCCGTCGTGGGTTTTCACCAGCACATTTGTTCACTTTCATCTCCAGCCTCAACATATCTGAAGTGGCTGCCTCACCGGGTCGGACCGGAGACCACCTGGTCTCTGATCTGGTCTCCGGAGTCGGTGGAGACTCGACGCGCTCCATCGGGGCCAGGCTTTGCGCCTCCCGGATCAGACCGGAGCCACCGCGCGCTCTCGAGATGGACGTGGTGGAAAGGGAGGTGATGAACAAGATGGAGAACATGTCATCCGTGTACGACTTCGACCCCATCACCGGCAACATCCCCGCCACCAAGGTGGAAGTCACAGTCTCCTGCAGGTCAGTCTCCGCGCTGTTGGGGGGGAGGGGGGGAGCGCAAAGTCGGGCGAAAGTTGCGTGAGAGGTGCCGCACCCACTCTTGGACTTTTGCCTTGAATTATTTTGATTATTATTATTTTTAAATATATATAGCTAAAGCACGTAAAACGTATTTGCTTGAACAAATTAGGTGTCACACGGGGGGTACATTTGACAGTTTTGTTGCGGTAAGAATTTAAGACGACACAAAAAAAAAGAAAAAGAGCATGCAGTAATTTACAAGCAATCAAACCTGCATGCATTGAAGATAAGTGTTTTCCCCTGACCTCTTCACAACAGCCTTTACCTTTCCACTATTAAATGTGAAGTCAAAAAACAATTCAGTCAATAATACGTGTTCAGATAGAAAAAAAACGCTTTCAAAATTCAAAAGGTTTTGAAAGTCAAGGCTCACAACACCCTCCGACTTTTATTCACAAACGCGCACGCTTGCACTCACATCCTTTCATGATGGGTTTTTAGGTTGTTGAGCCATTCAAGCGAGCCAGTTTGAGCTGTGTGTGCATTATTGATGTACTGTCTGACATAAAGAGAGCTCTGTGCCACATCCCTCAGCAAAGAATGATTTAAAAAAAAAGTGGAGAATTTCATTTTAATTGCTGGACAACCGTGTTGCTGTAGTGTTGCACTGAGAAAAAAGGAGTGGTGGGGGTTCAGTTTAGAAGGGTACCATGGTTGAAGTCTGCAAGATTTTTTATTTTTTATTTTGAATATCCTATCTGATTGCAGAATTAAGCGGCATTCAAATACTTTGTGAGTGCAGTTCATTCAAGAGGACCCTTTTTTGTGCAGCTATCTGTGATTGTGAGATGGAGCAAGAAGGTGATATATTCCATTAGGAAAGCACATTTGCTGCTGGAATCCCACTTTTAGTCATAAATAAATCATACGCGTTCATGGCATTTGAACCACAGTCACATAGCGTGTGTGTGTGTGTGTGTGTGTGTGTGTGTGTGTGTGTGTGTGTGTGTGTGTGTGTGTGTGTGTGTGTGTGTGTGTGTGTGCTTGCGTTTGCCCATGTGGTGGAGTGCAGGCAAAGACACAGCTGGACCCATGTGCAAGAGAGCAGGGTTATGTAAAATATTTACAAAAGGTGCCGTGTTTCAAGGTAAAAATACTGAATTGACAAAATTTAAAAAAACAAAAAAAAACAAAACAAGATAAGAGAAAGAGTCACCACCACGACCGACAGCACAACACGACAAGACACATGACGTAGGACAATGAACCAAAACTGACTGAACAACCAGGATCCAAGGCACGGGGCCTTGTTGTGGCTATTTAGGTGAACGACTTGGAGTTGCCATAGCCCCGACATGAGGTCTTGACTGAACAGCTGCTGACGGCCGCAGGATTTGTGCTGCCGGCGAGGGGGTTGGATGATGGCCGCTGAATGTGCTCACGACAGGGTGACTTGTGCGATGGTCCCGGCCGGCCAGTCTCAATGTGGACGGGTGACTGGCCTGGGGCTCACGTTTGGCAAGTTGAAACGTTAATGGGTGACTAATGTTGGGGTCTGGGCCACCCAGTCTCGACATGAACAGGTGACTGAGTCATGATCAGCCGCTGGGCCGGTATAGGGTCCTTGAGCAGTCGCAGGGCCAGAACTGTGGCGCTGATTTGCCCGCCTGATTGGACAGCCACCGTATAGTTTGGAAGGAAGTCAAAATGGGGGACGGGGCAACAGAACGAGGTGACTTGGATTTGGGTGTGCAACGACATGACGACAACCCATGTTTGGAATGAGAGGAAAACCAAGCAGAACAACATGTCAAGACAAGCGAGGTGATGACAGATCAAGGCCAACAGAATGACACTGACCTTTACCTGGCCGCCTCCATTGGCCACCATGCTGTGGTCCAAAATAAATAACCAAACGGGGACCCAAGTAAAAGGTCAGCGGGAAAACAAATATGTGTGGGTTGATATTGGGAATACCTAAGTAAAACGGATAAGGGAAAGGGTCGGGAAAATGACACAAGAGGCTGGAGAGAGCTGATTGGGAGACGCAAAGAGCAGGGCCGATGAGGACATGGAGTAATGAACACATAACCAGGGGACCGGGAGGACATGAACAAGGGACTCAGGAAACCAAGACACATCACGACACAAAACTAAATCCACTCCAAAACCAATGCAAAAGTTGACAAAAAGAGGCACCCTGACACACGCGGTACTTTCTAGTTTTGGGTGGCCTTGCTCTACCTGCCCATCCCTGACACAGCACCTGACACACTTGAAACGCGGCTGAGTAAAAGTGGCGCTGCTGTGTGTCATTCAAAGTCGTGAAAAAGCTTCCGTGCGAATGTTGTGTGAGTCACATTTGTGAAGAAAGGAGGCTTCCTGCGCATTTGTGTCATGTTCTCTGGGAGGTCTGCAAGCATGATGATAGCTGTTCCCTGTTTTGGATAATATCCCCTATTACAAATTACAGCCCCTGCTTTTGACAACATATTATTATCAGGGCCAGTGACGGAGAAAGTGGGTGGACAGGGGATAAGTCGACTCAACCGCAATAATAGGAGGAAAGTATTGGTCTTCAAGCCAGGGAGGATGCACATCATGTGGTATTTATTTAGTGGATTATATTCTTATGAAATTCAAATGGTGTTTTATTTATTTTTTTTCATTCCAGCAGTGCTCGTAGTCCTTCGCCTTAAGCCTCAGTTGACTCACAAATCTTAAATTTGCCAGTGTAGCACCAAAAGAAAAACGAAGAACAGATTCCCATTTTCTTATTTCAGGGTAAAATGACAGCATTATGAGCAATTTGTCAATTTGATACTCTTTATACTTCATAGTATACTCAAGATTTGATTACTCCCAAGGCCAGCCGTCAAAGGTCACACCTCAAATCATGTGTGAGGTCACGCAAGTCACCCGCTCTGTAGCAATCCTAACCCCAAATTATGAACCTGATGGAAAGGATTTGTTTCCCGTAATATTGACCGTACCTCCTGTGCGCACCTCAAATTAGCTGTCAGCTACAATGGTACACGTGTGTGCTTTACAGCAGCTGCCTCGCTCGCACTCTCGCTGCATTCGTATTATGGCCTCATACATTTCTCTGTCACGGCTGCTCAGTTCGATATTAAAGTTAATATATTGGTCTATATATATTGGTAAAACACTTTTCAACGAGTAAGATTCACAATTATAGAAAGGCGATTTATTGTTTGAAAATTCACTATACTGTAATTAACTTGTGTTTACAGTATAAATGTCCATCCATCCATCTAATCCGCTTATCCTCACAAGGGTCGCGGGCATGCCGGAGCCTATCCCAGCAGTTACTGGGCAGTAGGCGGGGTACACCCTGATCTGGTACAGTAAGAATGTAAAAATGTTATTTAAAAAAAGCAGTTAACCTTTTTTTGTTTCGCTTACCAAACCTCTCTGGGGTGGGAAAAGCTACCCAAGTCGGTGCCAGTCCCAAGTCTGGAGAAATAGGGAGAGATGGAGTCGGGAAGGGCATTCATCTATAATACCTCCACCAAAATGTCATCCAAAATGGTGACGGCGAATAGCAAAAAAGGTCTGCAGAAGAAGAAGGATGGCCAGAATTTGGAAATGAATAATGATCGTTTTTCCTCACTATAACGCCTTCACTTTTCTCAAAAGCCTTATATATCCGATGCGCCTTATACACGGATCAATATTCAGATTTCTGAATGGATCAATAATAATAGTGTAAAGCGCTTTGTTACAGCTGCAGCAGTTGTGAAAGCTCGATATCAAGAAAGCTGTATTGTGTTGTATTTCATGTAGCATAGCTCCATCTAGTGGATGTATAGCG
Source organism: Hippocampus guttulatus (assembly GCF_054856545.1). NCBI lineage: Eukaryota > Metazoa > Chordata > Actinopteri > Syngnathiformes > Syngnathidae > Hippocampus > Hippocampus guttulatus. Next base: position 17,196,412 of record NC_141268.1, on the reverse strand, counting down.
CAACCGCTATTGTGGCTTCTATTCTATGCACCTTATAACTCTGTGTAGCTTAGAGTTGTAAAATAGGCCATTCATTGAAGGTACGCCTTATACTCCAAAGTGCCTTATAGTGTGGAAAAATACGGTACATTTCTGTCATTTCTTATGAAAGAAAATGTGATGCCTGCACATGACATTTTCCAAAAGGCAGCAGTTCCATGGGACCAATTGTGATTTGTTTTCTTGGGGTGTGCTTGTGCTCAAGCTTTGAGCCAAAGTTTATACCGTGTGAATGTAACGCGGCTCCAATTAAGCTATGACTGTCATGGATTGTCCTTTTCTTCGGCATGACACCTCATCACCGCCGAGCTCCTCGGGACGGTGAAGATTGATCTCATAGCTGATAAATCTCACTCTAATTGGGGGATTGCGCTCGTCACACATGTTTTAATGATATAGGAAACTGTTCGTGTGCTTCGGTGCCGTGTTTCCCCAAGGGGGGCGTGGGACGTGGAATTTCTCGACTTGTTTCCTTCGCGCGAGAATCACAGGGCTTTGATTACATTTCTGTGCTAAATATCGAGAGGGTGGGCATTTGCATACAGATTTGAGTTTATGAGAAACCTGGCTTCCGCCTCGGATAGGTGCCTTTATGAATCTGGGACAGATATGAAAGCATTGCACTCGGTGCAGCAAAGCCCGCGGGAGATCCCCAGCTAAGGCTTATCATCACTCCTCGTCCCTGTCACTCGCTTTCACGTCACATCTCTTTAGGTTAGAGCACTTCTGATGAGAATATTTCATAAAATGATCCTTGGTGCTAATTAGCCATACAGAACCCACACCATCTATAATGGCCAAGTAACATCTTTGAATTGCCACAAATCTGCTGCTGATCTGTGGAGATTGCCACTGGCCACATCATTAGGTACACCTCTACAAGAGTGAGTCAACCTCTTTTTTTTTTCTTATTTCTTCCTTTTCTTGACATAGATACAGAATGTAACATTTTCCTACCACACACGTCTCAGTGTTACAGAGCTGGAGTGTGTGAAGGGGCCAGAAACTCTTCACACCACTTAGACTGAAGCCAGCGGCGCCTCGACTTTCTTCACAAAGGGGGCTTTCACACAAACTTCAATGGTTGCACCTCCAACTTATTAGATCATCTTTGCTTCTCTCACCCTTCTGATCGGAAAATCTGTCAGTTGTATTCTTCCTGCACTGAACCTGCTGCAGCAACATAATTTAAAAATACCGCTACGACGACGAAAGTCCGGCATGTCAGAATTTCTGTTCGTCTTGCCGCGTAATGTGACATGTCCTACCTCGTCCAAGACACTGAATGACATTTATCTGCTAATCTGACAGCGCGATCGCCATGAACGACAAAAAAAAAAAAAAACCCTGTGTAGTTTGACAAGGCCATTAGACGCATCAGCCATCCACCTAAGTGACCCTTGAAGAATAGTTTCATAGCTCTGGGTCAGAAGTGACTTAGTTGTCAACACGGCACGTTGTTGTGCAATTGCAAGTTGAGACTTTTCCTCCTTATCAGGAACACATCCACACAAGCGACATGTGCGAATGCTAAATATGATGCAGTACTGAGGGAGTACTCAAAATTGTAGCAGAGGGAGTGCGAATAGAAAATGATGACCACGAATGCTTCCACTACTTCAAATGTTGGTGAAAGCCCCCACCAAAACCCTCCACTGCCCCGTCTTCTACATGGTCATAATTTGTTCAAAACTGTTTCAAAACTGTTCGGATGGCACATTGTCTTGTAATGAGGTTGAGCGTTTTATCATTGCACCTGCATCAATTATATGTAATTTAGAAGTACATACAGGTAATAACTGTGCACAAGCATGCGCCAGCCTGTGACGGATGAAGTATTAGATCACACTTCACTACAGTTGAACTTCTACTCTAATTAATTCACTTTAGTTGATTTTAATGGTCTCTGCCCAATTCTGTCAAACTCACATGGACATGTTGTGTCCGCGTGGGGAGTGTCGCAAAAACTGGGTACGCTTTTTATGACACGTAACTGTCATCACTTGAGACAATTTAAGCCCCCTGAGTGATATGATATGGCAACTTCTCTAAGTTTGCAATCGAGTGAGGACAATGCAAATCTCATCCAGCATCTCATAGTGAGCGGGTTGCATCGCATGCGTTTCTGTGCCTATTCTGAGCCTGTGCTGCTATTTCAGCTTTGGCTGCGTGCCCCCTTCTGCAGGATGAGATGATTGGGCAAGATGGTCCCGTGTGGTACGGCAAAGCCTGATACGTGTGAAAATATGTGTGGGTGAGATGACTGTATTTGATTATAGTGCCGCTGACACCCGGAGGGGAAATGGATAATGGATGAGTGGAAGAAAAAAAACGTGTGTGTGTGTGTGTTAGTGTATTGCTTCCTCGACTTACTACATTCATAAGGATGTAATTTTATTCCGGATGGCTTATAAGAGTTCTCGTTGAATTCAATCAAACTGCTGTCAATAAAGCTGTAAATACATACAGGTGGGGAAATTCCAAGCCCGTTATTTAGCACATTTTCATTCATCAGTTTAATTTTTTTTGGTGGTGGGGGGGGGGCAGGAATTTATGGATTTAGTAGCGATTTCAGCATCTTTGCACTCTATGGCGTGACATTTGTCTTTTGGACAACTTTATGGTCCTCTGAGGAAGAATTCTACAGACAGCAATCATCTCCTGCCCTGCCTATTTTTTATTTTTTTTTAATCACCATGATGTTGGAAACCACCTTGTGAGCTCTGTAGAGATCTGCGACCCACAACACTTATACCTCATAAAAAAAACACATTTTAATTCCAGTTTTACGTGCGTCTGCGGTGCATGTGTCACCCTAAAACAAGTCACCTTTGCCATAATAACATGGATGAATGGAAATAGAAAATGAATTCACCCCTGTGTGTCCGTCAGCTCCCTATATCAGCGCATGGAAAAAAGCATTTCAGATTAGTGGAAGAGTGCAGCAGTTGCCATGGAAATATGTAAGCTGCAAAGTATATTAAAGGGGAACATATGCTGGTTCAGCCATTTAAGAATATCTCCTGCCCCTGTTAAGGCGGTCGAGAACTCTTTCCCAGGACACAAACATTGGAAATTCCTTCTCAAAGGCGATTGTTTCGCTCCACGTCTACTTCTGTGATTCAATGTATCATGCTCCAGGCTAAAACCAATCAGTCGATAACGTGAAAAGCACAGATTCTTGACGCATGTTAGTGATGATTTTGACTTGCACTTTTAGAAATTGACCCACTTCAGAAAAGTTTGTTTTTGCTCAGTAAGAAAAATCGTTCATATTCATTATCCTTCTAATCTTGCAATCCAATAAAGCAGCCGGTTCTCACAAGCAGTTTTCGAAGCGCTCCAGGGCGCTGTAAATTATATTCATGCCAAATTTTAGCGGTTATGATTTTTCTTCATGAACACATTATATCAATGCCCTAAACCATCAAAGCTGTTTAAACAAGTGTCAATGATAGCATTTTTGTGACAAAAATAGCGTGTTTCTGCATACAGGCACAGAATTGGAAGAGATTCGTATGGATAACTACAAATGAAGAAAAGAAAATTGAAATAACGCTGTACCTACTCCAAAACATGGAGGAGGCTCGGTGGTGGGTTGCTTTGCTGCATCTGGAATAGCTTGTCCTGAATCTGTGGTGGGTGCAACAATTAAATCTCAAAACTATCAAGAGAGTTTATGAAAAAGTGTTGCAGACCGGTCGGTACCAACAACCCGGCCTACTTGTGTCAAGAATTACCACTGGCTAATGATGTCACAACATCAGCGATGTGCAATTAGCCCTTCTCCTAATTAGACAACATGCACATCTGCCTGATGGCTGACCTCTGTTGTGTCGGCCAACAGCACAATTTTCCCCATTGGGACTTAGGGGATGATCTTAAAGCCTTCACGCTCGGCAGCGAGCTCACTGTGTGTGACTGTCTGGCACTCTGACTTGCATTCTCCCCAGAGGAAGTTCTGGCATGAATAATTCAACAGCTGGTGGATGGAATGATCCTGCTTGTGTCTGCCATCGATTGGACACTCAAGTAATGCCAGCATTACAGTTAGACTCAGGTTGAAATTGGATTGTTGCTTTCAATTAAAATTCCTGCATAAATGTTTCAAACAAGATCTCATGAAGATGAATTATTGTGGATTTTATTTCCCTATAATTCCATGGACTTTATCTAGCTAGCTAGCTAGCTATATGAAGTGCTGATATTTCTGTGTGAAGAGGCAGCGATGATGGCTGAGTGCATTTTTTTTGGAAGCAGTCATCAATTTGCTGCTTAATTTCCCCATACGCTCCCCTCCGTGCTCATCCAGCACTGTACACAAATTGCTCTTTCTTCCATCATCTCTTCCTTCCCAATCTGTGCACATGGTCCTTTTTCATCTCACTTCTAGTCTCCCTTTTTTAGATTATGCGTGTGCACGCAGTGTTTTTAGGTTTACATTTCTCATAGAAATTTGTCATAAGGTTATCATTTTATTCACTGTCATCGACATGTTCATAATATACAGCCTGCCCCCACATACACACAACTGCGATGCGCGCACAAGAGGTAAACCTCCAGCTTGAACCTGAAAAGAGTCATGCTACACCCACCACAGCATCGGGGGGAAAAAAAACAAAACGCCTTCAAGGCGCGTGAACCGCTCACCCACAATCTACTCACACGCTATGTATATATGCTTCCTGGATGTGCGTTGCCAAGGAATACGCTGTTGGCGATATGAATAAACACTTGACATGCATGATGTAAGAATAAGAGTGAACACTGTAAAACACGGTTAAGGATCATTGAGAAAGAGCCGTGCCCATTTCTAATGTAGTACGTCTTTTTATTGAGTGGAAGGCTGCACGTGTGAAACCTTCGCAACCCATTTATGCTCACTTTTAGTCAAGTCCAAGTCCCCACATCATACCGTCTCAAATTTGCATGCCCTCTTCAAACAGAAGCACTGATCCCTTGATATTTATTATCTCCTCCTCAGTTTGCACCGGCTGAGCGGAGCAGTTAAGAGTGGGAGAGGCGAGAGGAGCCTCCCGTTGGCTTAAAAGGAGCATCTGTCTAATTATCGGGGTTACGCGATATAAATAAAGTCTGTTCAGTGAGTGTCTGCCAAACTGGGGCTTGGCTCTCCAACATGAGCAAAGGATGCTTTGTTCTTCTTGTCTATTTCTGATCTCATCCGCAACAATTTCTGTTTTGACTCTCGTTGCTACGCCGCCTCGCCCTCGCTTTCTCTCGCAAACACTCGCAGCTACATCGGCACACTTTCTGTGACACGTTTGTCTGTTGTTCCGCTCTTGTGATTGATTTTCTGTCATATTGCTGCTCTCTTCACTCTGCAATATTCTCATGTATGCAGGCGATTTGGTTGTGCACGTGGGGGAATAACACACACACACACACACACACACACGCGCACACAATACTGCCTCGGCTGAATCTCAGATCTTTTTTCGAACCTCATTTACATCAGGGAAGTTTATTTGAAATCCCTCTAGCATTGCTAGTATATTGCGTTACATCCAAATGCAAATCTGATGACACATTTGAAATTTGGAGCGTCTCAAAATGAGTTAAAATGGCGTCCTTCTTTGTTGTCTGGACTTTTGAAGCTCGTTCATCTTACTTGCTGAAAGGTCATCTTTCCTTTATCTACCGTATTTTCCGCACTATAAGGCGCACGAAAAGCATTGTGCGCCTTATAATCCGATGAGCCTTATATATGGATCAATATTCTGATTTCTTAGACATAGTATTTTAAATGTTCTGTTAAGCACTTTGTTCCAGCTGCAGCGGTTGTGAAAGCTCTATATAAATAAAGTTGTATTGTATTCCCTTTAATGTAGCCCCATCTAGTGTATGCATAATGCAACTACAGCCACTATTGTAGCTTCAATTTTATTCGCCTTATATCGCAGTGTACCGTATATATGAAAACAGTTTTAAAATAGGCCATTCATTGAAGGTGCACCTCATACTCCAAAGCACTTTATAGTGCGGAAAGTACGATAACTCGAATATATACAACTAATTGTGCATAAAAAGACGTATTGTGTTGAGGTCAAATTCACCCGACATTACCTTTATCTTCATTGTCCCATTCACCATCACCTATGATGCAGGATTTTTTTTTCCCCTCCTTTTGCCACGGTCACCTGGGATAGGCTCAGCAGAATATGCGGTAGAAAATGGACGAAGGGATGAATATGGAAATGGTTTCATAATACAAGATGCCGAGGGAGCAAGATTTGACGCCGATTCTTCAATTTCGAGATAGTGGGAACAGCAGATCCCTTCTCTGATAAGGCGCTCTTTAAGATACAACGGTGCTTCACCCGAGTAGCAAAGCCAGTGCACCTTCTTCTTCTTCTTCTTGAGATGCAGCACTGTCGATCCTCTGGGAATCTTTAACGATTGGTTCAAAGAGCTTGACAATCCCTTTCTCAGTTTGGCGAGCCCCATATGAAAGAGCTGCCTAAAATAACTCATTACTTGCAATATGGATGTAATGTGGATTATAATAAAATATATATTTTTAAAGTATACGCCAACTATGTGTATAAAAAAATATTTTTGCGTTAAAGTTAATGACTTAACTACCGGTAGTTTCATCTGAGAATGTGTACTTTGGTGAGCCTTGTATTTAACAACGTTTGGGACAGTGAAGGGTAGCATTTGAATTTAGGGCAAGACCATTGTTGATGTGGGCTTGGCGTGTGGCACAGCAACGCACTATGGGGGCTACCCTCGGCACAGGGTTATAAAAGAATTGCTTTGATGAGAATTCATTTCAGCACATCTGGTTCTGAATAGATGAGCTCCTCCTGCTTGCTGGGTGCTTCTGTTTGAAGTTTGAGTTGTTGTCATCTTTTGCTTTTACCCCCGAGAGCTCTTTTTACCAACGTGTATTGATGCGTGTGCGTGTGCGTGTGTGTGTGTTTGTGTGTGTGTTTGACTGCCTGACGCCAGTGAATTTATATCTTGCCATTAGAGCAGTGTCTAAGGGGCTTGAGTATTGTTAACAGGACCCACTAAGCCCCCGGCAATGTGCACTTTGTCTTCTCCTGTGCATGTATACACGCCCTCTCAAATCTGTGGATTTCAATCAAGGAACAATTAGAACCATTTTATTTTTAATTAGTTAATCAGAAAACAAGTGGGAGATAATTGCTCCTCTCGGGAATAGTAAAGGTTGATTAATATCATCCGTGAACTTATATACTATTTTTCGATTCGTGCCAATGATCTTTTCTCCATTTACACATTTCTGAAACACAGGACTTGCATGTATATTTTTCATGATGGCCATAATTTTTTTTAAAAATAAATAATCTAACAAGCTATTTTCATTTGCTGTGCCCTCAGTGTCCTGTAGAGGTAAACCAACGCCATTATTGCCAACCATACAAAGTGACAAAGGAGGTTTGTGAGGGTTGGCAATTGGTCGCAGTTTGACTTTTTTAAAGTCAAGCAACAGATTCAAAGATAAAGGCCAAACCGCGGTCATGAAGCACCTTTGCCTCAAGCAAGCAAGAGCTAACATGCTGCCTTCACCCCAGGCGTGATGTTTTGTCAGAACTGTCGCGAGCTATTTCCATCATGTTTCATCAGATTAGACACGTACTGTACACTACTTGTGCATCATTTTTTTCTTCCGTCTTTTACATTATTCTGACTATAAAAGCTGGTTTCCAATCGTAACATTGAAATGATTTGATGACCAAGACACTGAGTGAGTTCATGATGGAAAATATTGTATTAGCCTTTCAGAGAGACATTTATTGGTGGGCCGTCTCACTTAGTAAAAATATCTTTGACATTTACCCGCTCACACTTACCTGACTTTTCCAAAAGGAAAAAAAAAGCAAAGGATAGACAACCCGGCCGCTCCGATAAAAGTACCGGAATTTCAACACTGACGTGCAAATGGAAAATGAGATGAAATGAAAGGTCAAACTTCGAGGTGTTCTCCGTTGGGTCAGTATAATTTTTAGATACAGATACATTTACTACACAGTATAACTTTATTCATCAAAGTATTCCATGTACGTAGTTATCGATTTTTCAAAAAATACATATCAAGGCTTACGTTGGCATGAAAATCTGAATACAGCAGTTTTTACAGCTGTGCTGTCTACGAATGTAGTGAAGTTTAACTGTGCACGGGGGTGGCGTTTTCTTTGTTTTGTCACTAGAAAGAAGTAGAAAGGGGCGTTTTTGCCGTTGTGGGGGTGAACTCAGCCGACTTACCTCCTGGCCAATGAAAGTTGCCCCGCTCGCTTGTTGCTGAGAGGCTTGTTTGAAAGGTGTGGGGAAAGACATGTACTGAGCCGAGAAAAGATCAGCTACGAATGAGGTTGACGAAAGGAAACAGCACATGAAACAAGACAGGAAGTGGAAGTAGAAAGACATAACAGCAAGCGAAGGCGTCTCCAGTGCGGTTGTTGGTACGATACACATTGGCCTCGGGCAAGCAATGAAAAGGTCAGGCAAGTAAAACTGAAATGTAGCTCAGCCACAAGAAATTGAGGTGGAGGGGCACACAGATTTTGGAGACAAACTTTTGCCACGTGAAGTACATTGAAATGACGGAAATGCTGAAAGACATTGAAATGACTTTTATCCATTTGACTGAAGTTTATTTGATATTTTGTGTTTTATTGTCAGGAGTGCTTAAGGGTACTAAAATTTCAATAAAGTACATTCTGTAGTTTGTCAATGGGTCGAAAGAGAATCTTCAAGTTCAAACGGTTGAAAGAAAATGTACTTCACGGTCCTGCTTTTTTATTTTATTTATTTATGTTTTATTATCATTTCCACCCCCCAGTGATGCATTCCTCTTCTTTTTATGGCTGATCCAGGTTTGCTGTTTCAGGATGCACCCAGCCGAGCTGAGCTGAAATGCATCGCTTGCTCGAAACTGGCTTCAGTACAATTAGGCCAAGGGAACTTTGAGTATTTGAGCTTCGATCATGCGCAGCCCCCAGTGAGAATACTAATGATACAGCCTCTGGCATCGGTACATTTGTGAATTAAGGATGTAAAGTAAAATTCGTTTCAAACCACAAAAAAGAAGAGCGTGAATCCTTGCCAACTACTTAAATGATTTTGATGTTTTAAATCAATCCTATTTACTCTGCTTGTGGCATCTAAAAGTAATGAAAAAGGAATAATGGTAGATTTCAATGATGGACAGCTGTTTTCGCCTCAAAAAGTAAATGAACCCCAGGCAATGGCAAGGTAGCTTTGTTCATACAGCATATTTCATACGCACGTGTTTTACGTAATTAAAAAAAGACACATACAGTCATAAAAATATTTCATACTGTTATTCACTGCAAATTTTGCCGACCGAATGAAAATCAAAATTAGACTATAACTTATAACTCACTGTAAATTCAACTGACACGGTGGCCTAAATTGCCAACCCATTTTGACCACAAAGGCGACCTAATGAGACATGTCCTCGATTAGGGACTGGCCGTGCAAATTAACAACCACTAGTAAATTAGTTACACAAGTTTGAGAATGTAGAACTAAAAAAACACACACACATGGGTGTAGATCACGTGGAAGCAATAACAATGCCAATAAAATGATCATCCAATTATGAGTTAACATGATTGTCTGACTCATTGGCTGAAGCAAGTCTTTCTGGGATGCTCAAGTGGACTCCAGGGAGCACAGCCCTTTGCAAAGGCTTACACAGTGCAGGGATTGCTGGCCATCTAATATCATCATCGCTCAGAGACAGTGACGTTCACAGCCAGAATTTTGGTCTGCGCTGAAGGGAACAAAATGTAATAAGAACAACAAATTACAGCCTGATCGGACTCTGATCATGACTGGTATGACTTTAATAAGTTCAGGTTTTCCCCTGCAATATATATTTTTTTTTAATTAACGATCACCCATCCATTTTAATACCACCCATCCATCCATCCAGTTTTTATACCGCATATCCTCATTATGGTTGGCAGTGTGCTGGAGCCTATCCCAGCTGACTTCAGGCAAAAGGCGAGGTCCACCCTGGAGTGATTGCCAGCTCATTCCAGATGTAACCTACTGTGCCTTCCCATGATATAAGAAAATCCATTTAAGACTGCAAATGTTAATATCATAGCAAAATGATCCGATAATGTGATTTTGTTATGAGTAGAATCCCTCAGTGCACAGGTGCGCTCTTATTCGTGAGTGTTTGGAGAGCAGAGATTGTGATGGTGACAATCAAGCTGCTATTGTTCTTGAAATCAAACCCAACAATTTTCAGGAGCTTGCAACCAATCTGAATTTGAAATATATGAATGCCTTTCATTGATGAAAATAGTACGATAACTCTGCTGCCGTTAGCTGTGCGCGTCAAAGGCTCATGCTCATGAACCGGACCAAAAGCCTTTAAAACTTCGCAAGAACAAACATCTACAGTTAAATCGTCTCGCCAATCTTCGATTCAAAGCTCTATCAACCATGAGTGATGCAAAAAAAACAAGCAAAAAAACTATGAGCTGACCGAGCAGTGTCACAGGCGTAGCTAAATCTGCATGCTAGCTTACCTTCGTGGCACACCAGTTCCTTCTGCGCTGTGACTCAAGCTAGCCATGTTGAACAAAACAGGCTTACTTAAATGTACAGTTTCTAAGCCAACTGTTTCACTCTTTATTGTCTAAAAAAATAATAACAACATACAGGCTTAAAATCATGAGGCAATATAATGCTGCCTGGCTCCCGCATAGCATAGCAAGGAAGAGGTTGTACCACACTTCTTGTTTGTCTTCAAGGTGTTTTCAACAGTTTAAATAGATTCATCATGTGTAAATAAATACATAAGTAAATAAAGAACCCCCCCACCCCACAAATAACAGAAGATTTGGGGGCATATCGATTGTATTGATTTGTGGGAAAAAAAGGGATTTGGTCATACAGGGCTTCGAACTAAATGTCATTTCCTTGGCCTTGAAGGCCACAGCACATAGGTAGACCAGTTTTTACATTGTAAATCTGCCTGTATTTTTGAGAGACACAATTTGGATTCCATATAAATGTAATAATGTGTTTCGCATGAAAAAAACTCGAATCCCCCTGTCAGAAAGTTCCACTCTGCCATGTTGTCATATTGCGTCAATTAACCAACAATGAATTAAAACGCTGCCCTAAATCTTTAAATGTGTGAAAGAAAATGATGGCCACCATTTCATACTCTTTGCAACGTTCTTTTGTCAGTAACAGCGATTTGTCTTTTTGATTTGCAGAAATCTTCTGGATAAAGACACATTTTCCAAGTCAGATCCATGTGAGTGATTTGACTATACTCTTTCTTTTTCTTTTGTACTTATTCTCTCTTTTTTTCTTTTTTGTTTTGCTTTCCTGGTCGCGATGTTAAAAAAAACCAAATCATTTTTCACACAGTGTTTTGGGAATTTTTTTTTTGTTTCTCCCTGACTCACTTAACTGTTAGTTCACTGGACTGGAGTTAACCTCCCAAAACAAATGTACACACACACACACACACACACACACACACACACACACACACACACACCAAAAATTGATTTATCATTGCGAAGCAGGCTGCGTCTGATTGATGACTGACTTTTTCCTTTCTCTGTCTTCCATCCTTTACAATCTTTTATCTCCCTCTCTGCTGACGTTGTCCTCCTTCACAGTGTGTGTCCTCTATACCCAAGGTGTGGAAACCAAACAGTGGAGAGAGGTAAGTGGATTTGCGCCACTTTCACTTTTTTAAACTGCAAAACTACACTGAACGCTCTGAAGCCGAATGTCTCGGAGGCCGCACAACTCCTTAACGGTTTCCCGTTAAGCCACAAATAATGAGAGAAATCAGCCGTGACGTCAGTTTACCTCAGTTTTGTCAGCAATTCAACAGTTAAAAATGTAAATTATATATATACACATATTAGGGGTGTAACAAAAAATGATTTGAATCTGAATATTTATCAATTTGACCTCCAATCATGACATGATGAAATATAGAGTGGCACGTATCAAATCGGCTTTTATTGGAGAGATATTGAAGGAAATGCCACAATTGCAGTACGAACAAGCTCATTCATATGTGTGTCAAATGACAACAAGAAACTAATTGCATCGTACCCTCTCGAAGGGAGTCTGACAAAATTGAATCAAATCGTAATCTCTCTGAATCGAATTATGCCACTATAAAATGTAACCATCCTTGAATTACATCGCACCTCGTGTATTGAGATACGTATCAATTCATCCTTTATGAGATACGCACAGTCGAATTGTAGCACTTGTAAATAAATCACATAAAATATTAATCGATAATTAACTACATCCTGAATTTTAGTTGTTGTTTTCTTTGCATTGCATGCAAATCCTCCCCCGAGTTGAAATCAATGCATTTAATGGCAGAAATTGAAGGGGGATTGGTCAAGTATTTGTCACAGGCAGGGCGAAGAGCATTTTCCGGAAACACCTGTAAGGCAGGAAAACAAACGACGTGTGTGTGTGTGTGGGGGGGACATGACCAGGGTGGGGTGTCAGCCAGAGACATCTCGCCGGATTCTCATTAGCCAGCCCCAGCAGCCCACAAGTATCTAATGAACTCTGGAGCTTGACATTGTCTCTGCCACTCAGCAGGGAAATCACATTATGGAGCTCTCATCTTTGCCATCACCTGCCTCATCACTAGCATGTGCTCTGTGTCTCATCAACACCTCTGGGCCTTTTGCAGCGTCTGGCTAGTGCAGGGAAAGTGAATTTCTATTCTCTTTGTAGTCACCGAAGTCGATGAGTTCAACATTTGTTTGTCAGGAAAATATAAGATAAGATAAGAAAACTTTTATTTGTCTCACAATGGAGAAATTCGCAACTTACAGCAGCAACATTTTGAGAGGAAAAAAGTAGAAAAACAAAAAGTATTTGCATGCACAAATATACATTTACAAATGAATTATACACAGTACAGAATGAAATATAACAAATATTTTGTTATATATTTTATTTATTTATATTTTGTATTATATTGATATTATATGTATATGTATATTTATATTTATTATATTTAATATATTTCCTTCAAATGGGTATTAAAGAAGATTTTGGGTATTAAAGAAGAGCGAACACCAGAACTAAATTTGCGATTGGATTAAGATTTCGACAGCATTTAAAAAAAAATTCATTAAAATGTGCTGAAGTATTGCAATAAAAGTCTGCCGGACCTTGAAAAGTTTTTCAAACATACAAATTCCAAATATGAATAGTAAAGACAAACAAAAAAAATCATATCCTTGTTAACATATGGTTATATCATCGAATTTTTCTTTTCGATTACCTTCTCATCATTTTTGTCACATTACAGTGAGATTCCCACAAATTAGAAAGTCTCCGCAAACTTTTCTCCTCCCAACTTTTCAACTCTACCCCCCCCCCCCCCCCCGCCCCCGCCAAACCCTGGTCATACTTCTTCAGCCATTCCTTTCCCCTAATTTCCTTTGCAGGTAGTGCCTCTGCCCCTTTATCTTCCCTCTTTCCCTCTGGGGGGTTTCAAGGGAATCTTATCCTGCTGTAATTAACGTGGGAGCGGTTTAGGATGAAGAAGCCCGGAAACATCGCCCTGGTTTCCTTTTCAACGTGTCAGAGCACTCGCCTTAATCAGGCCTCTGACAGATCAGGTGTTTGCAAGTGTGTGACCAGGGAGAAGATCCCAAATTGAAAAACCATGTTAAGTTTTCAAGTGCTCCACTATTCCTCTTTCCTAACATGCTTCCGTCTTTCTTTATTTGCAGTTTGGCAGAACCGAAGTGATCGACAATACCCTCAACCCCGATTTTGTTCGGAAGTACATCTTGGACTACTTTTTTGAAGAAAAGCAGAACCTTCGCTTTGACTTGTGAGTCTGTTTTCATTTGAAGTCACAACAGATTCTCTCCAGCACCTTGACACCTTGTTTTTGTTTTTTTAATGTATTAGAGAACTAGAAGCCAGAAGGGAAAGACAGCCTTGCTCTTTCTAGAACTCACTGACAATTTTTCCTGTCAGTTCCTTAGATGTGTTTCTGGCCTCATGGCTCTTGGGCGGCCATAACTGTTGAACATCCACTAAAATTGTGATACTCATCCATGGGGGCCAAAGACTATAACTCGGATGAAGTCTTGCATGCTGTCCAAGTGTGCTTAATTAAAGTGTAGGAGAACATTTAATTCGTAATTCACATATGCACCACTTATTTTCATTGCTTTTTGATGATATGCAAATGAGATTAGAGCATCACTCGTGATTGTGGATGAAGGAAAAAAAAAAGTCTGAGTGAACCCAATCACATTGCCCACCCATGCTAACATCTGGAAAGTGACAAAGGCCTTTCTTAGGTTGGATAGTAACCCATGGTTTTGTTTTAAAATTTAATTCCCTAATGCCCATGACAATGGAATGACGCAACAAATGTTCAATGTATGATCAATGTACATTAAAAATAAAATTTATAATACACCACGAAGGTCAAACATCGTCGGGACACAGATTTTTTAATTAATTTATTTTTTAATACTGGTTTACAGATGTCGTGACAAATATGGAAAAGAACATCATTGCTTAGAAAAAACCCCCAAGAAGAGTTCTCTTTATTGTCATTGATTCCCACTTTTACATGCATGTGATTGGAATTTGTGGCGAGTCCACGCTGAAGCACAGAACGACTTGTGCAGCAAAACAGACTTGTGGAGTTAAACCTCACTGAGGTGAAGTCACATGAGATTTGCATCACGCACGAATTGATTGTTGCCTGACTGTAGAGGTGTCTTATTTTCACCCCAAAATGTTGGTGTGATTCCAAATCAACTCCAGAGAACTTCCAGTATAAATCGATCCAAATATCCCCACTTGTGTTTACTACAATTGTGTCATGTGGAAAATGGCCATTTTGCCTTTTGGGTTTCATTTCAGGTATGATGTTGACTCCAAAAGTCCAGACTTGTCCAAACATGTGAGTGCACATTGTTCTGTATTATATTTACGTATACCACTTGACACCACAGATAAGTGTAGACCAGTTTTGGCTGAATACCACATGTTCATTTCATAACTTGCTGCATGAGAAAAAAATAAACAATAATAGTGCATGTGAAGTTCAAGTGTGACAAAGAGCCGAGCAGCCTCTTTATCTGTGGTGTTTTCAATTAGAAGCTCTCGGTTGCCTGCTGCTGCTGCTTGACGGAATAAGGCAAACCCTTTCTAGTGCTTGCTCCGTTGCAACATCCAAATACGCAATGGTTCTTTTTCTTCTTTTTTCCGTCATGTAAACAGTTTTACATGAACAGCCCATTTTGAATTCAATTCTTTCTTCTGTTCATATTCGAGTCATAAGGATGGTTCAACAACTTCTCGTGTAACCACGTAGAAGAACTTTTCACAGTGACTTCAGACCACCCCTGCTTTTTTTCCTGGTGTTATCTTGACTTCCAAAAATTTTATTTGTATTTGCTCATGATGAATAAAGGAGTAGGACAACATACCGGCTGAGAGGTGAGCTAACAGACAGATTTGCCAATCAGGCCGAGGGCTATTCCTGCCTCATTACTGAAAAAAAAAAAAAAAAAAAAAGGACGCTGGCCTAAATATTCACCTCCAAGGACATAAAATCACGTGTGGACTTTTATGTCTGAAATTATTAGCCAAGAATGCTAAGGCCAGTCAAGCTCTCATCATGGAGCTCCGGAGACACTTGTCTGCGCTTCACAACAAACACGCCAAACTTGTCTCAATTGTAGAAAATTGAAAAGTTCTAAAAGGGACTCTCAGTTTTGACTTTCTGCAATCGTGACTAATGTAAATGATTCCGCTCACTGTCACTCCTATTACGCATTTGTTTGTCAGATCGAGGAAGCGGATGTGAAGATAACTCCAGGAAGAGTGGTCTGACATCACAATGAAAAGTGTCAACTATGCAATGCTTTTCACCATTTCTTCCTCCTACACTGAAAAAATAAACAGTGTGTTGAATTGACTCCATTTTATTTTGTTAAGTGGTGGCACTTAATCAAATGATCCGGATCCAGATCATTTAAACCACGTATCTGGATCCGGATGATTTTATTTTGTGCAACCACTTGCCGTTTGTCTTGGCTTTCTTCATACAAGTGGGAACGATGGTGACTGAAAGCATTGAGAAAATATTGTTTTGAAATCATCAGCTGATGATTACTGGATGTATTTGGATTCACAGGGTTTGCATTTTTCCCCATCATGAGCTTGATTTTTTTTTGGGGGGGGGGCGTGGGGTGTTACGGAGCAGCATGTTGTCTTCCCATTCATACCTCATCAGCGATAGGAGCACTTTGTTCAAGTGTCATGTGATCTGGTATATGATGGGCCTCTATTGTTGTTGTTGTTGTTGTCACTGTTGTTATTGTTGTCGCTGCTGCTGGCCAAACTTTCTGGAAGCCTGCAGAATTCAACGTAGGTGCTAGCATTGCTTTCACCTCTGACAATGCATGGCTGCCGTCACCCATTGGCTCGAGAGGAAGGGCAATGTCCGAAGGGCACTGCGGCAATCCGTGCAACCTTTCAACACACTTGTGGTATTGAAGGGTTCCGCGATGGCCGCACGAATAAAGGACATGGATCAGTCATGACACAGTTATTGTTTGCTCGCATTTGGTCAAATGTTCATTACATCACAACACACCAAAGAAGGATTTCTTTGGTCTGGATTGTTCAACGCTTTCTCTGCTTTTTCAGATTAAAAAATATATATATATATTGAGATGAGATGTATATTACAGGCCACCAGTAGTTTAGTTGTTAATAGCTTTCCTTTTGACAGAATTTTCTTGTTCATGAGAATCTTTTGACATCGACGGATGCCATATTTTTTTTCCACTGTTAGAGTCATTATGTCTTCAGAATCACATATGGCATCGCCTGTCGGTTGATCATCCTCCATGAAGCAGGAAGTGGCCTGCTAACGAACCAACAGATGGCCGATGAACCCACAAATAGAACGCTGACTTTGGTGAACACTTTTTGTTCTTTGGTGGAGGTTCGCAATCTGCCAAGTGACGTTAAACTTCCATTTCAAATCGGGACCGAATAAAAGCCATAACAGGAGATCCGGCATTTATCTGCCTGTGCCTGTGGCACGACATCCTGCAAATCATATAACAACATCACGACATCAATGCCGTGTTATTGCCGTGACATATTCATAGTCTGTTAGTACCTCATAAAGCAGAAAATCCAGATTTTGCCTCTACATCCTGTGAAGTTGCTGTTTATACAGAACAGCAGTGTCGGAGGTGGTGGTGGGGGGGGGGGGGGGGGTTGGAAAATAAAGACGTGACACTGCTGCATTTTAACGCAATGTGAAAGTGGCTTGAGTGTATATGGTCATGACAGCATTGCGAAAACAACAACTCTAATGCGTTGCACAGTAGCGTCGAGTATGTGTTAATGTATTGAAGTAGCTAAATGGTCATGAATCATTTTGTTTGTCATTGTCACTATATGCTTTCAATGTCATCCATCTGTTGTGCATCAGTTATTGTCCACAGCTCACTGCAGTGTGCTTACTGTGTGACACGCCTCCAGTTTGTATCGAACTAAGGATGTCGAGACGGCAAATCTGTTGTTGGAAACAAAAAAAAAAAGAAAAAAAGACTTCAATTTGCACTAAATAAGTTTGAACTGAAGCTTAGTTTTGAATTTGACCTTTTGCTGGGGTGTCCACAGTAGAAAGTAGACAGCCGGTATATTCCTGCTGATCTGTCCTCCCTTTAAAACATTTTTTTTGGTTGTAATTCCTCAAATGCCAACCTGCCTCATTTCCTCCCTTCTTTGCTTTCCCACATTCTTAGGACTTTTTGGGTCAGATGTTCTGTACTCTCGGGGAGATAGTTGGATCGCCGGCCAGTCGACTGGAAAAATCTCTTGGGTGAGTGAGCTCATGCAACAACTTCAAGCCATTGATCAGAAAAAAAAGAGTGTTAATTCTGTGTGACTGTATGTATGCCTGTAAGAATGATTCAAGACATCCTGTTGTTTATTTTATTTTACTTACGGGGGAAATGAAAGTGACATTCTGCTGCATATTGGCGTTGCACACCACGCAGAGAACCACCAGATCACAGACATGCATGCATGCAAGGAGAATGAAAGGGGCCGCAGAACAGTGCCGCACCTGTTCCGTTTGTCGGATGGGATCGTTGACTTGCTCAAGGGCATCTCTCTGACAATTAATTGCCTTTTAAATTTCATCGCGGTGTGACTCGTAGCATAACCCTCTGGTTCCAAAGCCTGAGTCCTCCTCGATGGACTTCCGCCTTCCCGTGTTGGAATTATATGTGCATATTTTGTCGTGCAAAATGAGGTACTTTTAACCCACAAGCAAAACTCAAGACAATACTCCGCCGATGATGCTTTGGAGTCCACCTCAGTGTCACCTAAACATAATGCAACACTTTACTGAGTTAAATAGCAACACTGTGTGTAGGCGGCCCGGTATTCGAGTGGTTAGCACGTTGACTTCACAGTGCAGAGGTACGGGGTTCAATTCCAGCTCCAGCCTCCCTGTATGGAGTTTGCATGTTCTCCCCGGCCCTGCGTGGGTTTTCTCCAGGTACTCCAGTTTCCTCCCACATTCCAAAAACATGCATGGCAGGCTGATTGAACACTCCAAATTGTCCCTAGGTGTGAGTGTGAGTGCGAATGATTGTTCGTTTCTGTGTGCCCTGCGATTGGCTGGCAACCGGTTCAGAGTTTCTCGCCTAAATAACTCCTCAAACGACTACTACCGGTACTAAAAAAAAAAAAGGGGAAAAAAAGTGCTAGCTTGTACTTATTACAATGATTGTCAAATGACTGCTTTAATTGGAAATCCTGATTTCTGCCATTACATTCACTATAAAGTAAACCTAAAAGCTTTTTGGACCTTCCAAATACCAGAAGCTAATTTGACAAAAATACGTGTTACAAAGAAAACAACGTGTGTGATACACAAACCGTGACAGCAAAAAATAAATAAAAAAGGCTTAGTTGGGATCGTCGATCTGAATCATATTTTTTTTCAAGTTTCATATCAAGAATCATTGATTTGTGAACAATTACGGTTTTGCTTGGCTTGAAAGGGATTTAGTTTTTATTCGTGCCAAATAATATATTTTGGGACGATCTGCCGCTGAGTGATAACGTGAGCGCTTGCCAAATGTTATTTTTGTGGCTGCCTTGACTAATTTTTAGCCAGAATAAATCTTTTTTGTGGGGGGAGGTGGGGTTGAAACTTATTACAATGCTCGATGGCAATTTCTGCTGCCCAAAAGGAACGCTTGATTGTAATAAGCATCAGATTTAGGATCTTTTTTTTCTGTGTGTGACTTTAGAGGCATATTTACGTTCTTTTGGAGCATTTGGTGAAGAGAAATGAGTGTGTGTGTGTTTTTGCTGCCAATACAGTTCATTTCTTACGTTAGCCGTTTGTATTTTAGATCACAGAACCGATGCGAAATTGAAGAAGAGTGAGACTTCAAAAACCCAGCAGTTTGTTTTCATGTTCCTGCGGTAACCGATACAGATTATTTCCCATTACTCTGAAATGTCACGACATTTTTCAGAGGCTTGCCGGTTTTGACGAGATGTTTTTCGAACATACAAAAACAACACACATCCATAAATGTTTTCAGTCCTTATGAGACCGAGTGGTTACCCGTAAACAAGAGACGACTGATTTCACCGATTGATGTGAGTCTTCTTTATCGCTTCAATGCAAACTGTGGATTTCATTTGTGCTCCTGCTGTTCCCTTTTCGTGAAGATTAGTTGTGCTGTTAATCTCTGTCTATTTAATTAGGCAGCAGCCATTGTGGGTTGTTTTTTTGTTTTTTTGTTCCATCAGTGAAATAGTCCTGCAGGATAGATGGAATGAGAGCGAGTGAGAGGATAGAAATGCAAAATGCAAAAAAAGAGTGAAGCTGATGACAATTAACAGCAAGCGTGAATAATAGTATAAATTAGCAATACGAACGTATACAGTACATGAGCTGTGTGTCTTCGGCTTAATAACTGTGCCATTTGCAGATTTCATCGGGGGCCACTGAAGCACAAAGCAAACACAAAGTCATTTTAGATGAATTGCCTACATTCCGTTAGCGTGCTTGTGTGTGTGTGTTGTATCTCAACCGCAATCAGGCGCAGAGTTTCTCTTCTGCCTGCTTGAGAAGTAAATGAATCCAGAAAACAAAGCCACATTGCAATTCAACATTGTCGGTGATGACAAATTCTGGCCTTTTTAAAAAAGGATTTCTATACTCGGGGTGAAGCAGCTTGCTGCCTGCCCCCCCCCCCCCCCACCCCCCAACAGAATTATACTTTATAACCATTTCTATTAGGACAAATGCAAAATCGAATATTGAAATGAGAAACTCAATGTGCAGTTCTACACTGGCAAGCAAAAAAAACAAAAACGTGAAGGCATATCATAAAGAAATTACAATTTTCTGCAATCAGTCTTTCATTTTTGTACATTTTGCGTACCGTAATAATTGAGCATATTTTAGCGTACGTGTTTTTATAGAAACCGTAGGCGTTGCTAATCAAGCTAAAGTCATGTTTGTAGATGACCACAATTTATGCCATAAGACAGATGTATGGAGTGGTTATCGTGTTCGGCGCAAGTCTAGCTTGAGGCGCAGTCTAATTCTGCGCGGAGGCAGGTTAGACCTTGTGTTGGTATTTTCAAAGACACGTTCAAGCCGGCACAAGACGGTGGATTTAAAAAGGGTGTTTTGGGCCGTTGTGGGCGTGAATACATCCGACTTGATTCGACATCAATAAAAGTAGCTCCTCTCATTTGCTTTAGATGCAGTGCATCAGGAGTGCGCTGATAGTCTTTGACATAGTGGAAGGGTTCTCTGCATGCCGTTATCATGTTTTTGAATGAAATACAATGACAGCCACCGCACCTGTCCGCGGATCTCAGAATCTGTCTGCCTGCGCCCGATCAAATTGACCAAAACTTAGATGTGCTTCCATCAAGTGTAAGATCATTAAAAAAAATGTACGGTAGGTTCATTGAAGACTTTAAAATGTTCATAGGTGTGAATGTGCGTTTGAACCGTTGTTTTTCTATATGTGCCCTGCAATGGGAGATGTTACCGTTTTTTTCTTAGCACTATATTTGTACCTGTTGAAATTTTTATGTGACCTCATGCAATATGGAGGTGTAGCTGTTGAGTTTGGGTGAGGAAGGACCGGAACTTCATAGAAACAGGCATTGGGTCCTTTGGGTTTCTCATTTCTCACTGGCACTCACAGCTGAGGAAACTTTATCAGTGAAGGTGTTCATGTTGTCTCATTTTTGTCAGACAGAGCGTTAATAGAGAACGAGAGGCCGCAGCTAGAGGAAAACGTAGATTTGAAAATAACAGCGGGTATGCAGCGCTATAACCGCAACGGAATTGCCTTTATTTTAACGGAGAGCACTCATTTTGCATGCAGGCTGTTTGTTTGGAGGCGCTCACCAGGTGTAAAATTGAACCTCCAATCTCAATTAAATGTGTGTGCAGTGAATGCCCGAGGAAGGAGGGACACGTGCTGCATTAATAAAGTGCTTATGTTCATGTTTCAAACAGCCACAGTCAACATGTTTCATTTGAAGGCAGTCATTAGTTTAGTAAATTGCCAATTTGAACTTGTGAACCGACACTGCATCATTTCTATCAGCTACTGTACATGCAAAAAAGAAGCTATAGAGCAATGTATTTGAATACCTTCATATCTGTAGTTCTATGGATGCAAATTGGAGGCTTCTGAAATAGCGGAGTAGTTGGTTAGTCAACATGGGAGAAGAGGTTGCTGTCAGTCTAGTGAAGATAATCCATGGCAGATGCATCCTTGCAGACGGTGCCCTCTAAACGTCAAGTATTTCTGTGGCTCGTACCAAGTCGTATTTTACTTTTCAGCTTGGCCCTAATATGTATGAAACTGAACGAGTGGACAAGAACAACAATTGGACTACAATTACATCCTAACTTTGTTGGCCCTTCCATTTGTACCTGCTTACATGCCGATAAAACACATCCGAAAACTACAATGCTCAGTTTTCATAGCTACCGGCAAAGCTATTGACTTTACACTCACTTTCATGGAACTCAATCATTCGACCGAAGCCTTACTGGTACAGAGTATCATCCAGTGCAGTTCTATATCTCCGCAAGCTACATTTACCTTAGTACACATCTTGCTGAATGAAAACTATAGAGGATAACTGGAATGGATTACATGCAAAGGTGTACCCGGTGACTGTGTTTACAAAATATAGATACCAAAATTATAACACAACAGACCATATGTTACATTTACACCCCTTCGTCCTCCCCATCGAATGATTTACTATTTTACCGACCGATTTGTAAGCACTTTTTCTCATCTTTAAGGTTGTGGTCGAGCGAGCTGCAAATGTCAGCAACGTGCTCATTCAGATGATTCGGTATCGCCGCTGCTTGAAGTCAGCCACTGAAACGGGATCTGAAGCTCCAATTTACCAAGTTGCTCTTCTAGGTGAAGTAGCGACAGAAAGGAAGATTTTGCCCCAGGAGCAACTCATCCACCTTATCAGTTCAAATCTGCAGCTTTGAGATATTGGACAAGTGGATCCACTCATGCTGTCATCAAAATGTTTAAGGGTGCCTTGCAGTGGCTCATCCTTACCTTTCGAGGACACATCACACAGCACAGACGAGTGGAAAAGTGGCCTCGCTGGCCGATTCTCCTGGTCACGCCGCTCGTGTCTACCTTTAAGTAAATAACTAGCATTTTTGTTTTACTTATGGGGATTTGGTTGTTTGGTGAACCATGGATTTATGTGTGTAGGTGAAAGCGTGGGCTTTTACATCCTGGTATTTGCCATTGTGCCTGTTGTGCTGTGTGTTACCTCAACTAATGTACCTGAAATAATCATAGAGAATCATTCCGAAATTTCCCAGGGAGTGCCTCGCTGTGTCCAACCAGAAATGTCTCCCACGAGTCCTCTGCATAAAACTTCAGGTCTACCTTTCCAGTCTTGAATCCGGCGATCATTTTGAGAGAGATTTCCTCATGAAAATGTAGTGCAAAGTCAAAACTGCTCTCTGTTGCTCACATTTGTTAGTGCTGTAGGCTGTCCCCTCTTCCAGGCCTGAAGACGGACACAGAAACGCAGCAGCCAAGCCAATTATCTGCAGAGATGTTGACACTTTTGTGAATGAACTGAGCAGTGATCAACACCACGCGGCTTGCTTCGAAACCTGACTGTCATTACACACACAAACAGACTAAAAGTAACATGAAAATGTCAAAATTTTGAACTCGATGTGGAATTGAAAAGAAATCCAATTAATCTGCTGAATTTACCCATAAAACATAACCAAAATAAAATTTCAAACTGAGGTCCGTAAAGTGTCGTCGTCAAAAGATTTAGCCGAGCTTTCCCTCATGTCACCTGGTCCTTAAAAGGGGTACAATGCCCTCGACAACTTCGCAGCTCGGATCACTGGTACACACAAGCAAGTCCGCCACAGCAAGTTAATGGCTCAGGGAATAGGCAACCGATCATCATGATCTGTCATCGCCTAAATGGTTGCTTACAGGAAAGCATCGAAGTAACAGAAGTCTACTACGTCTGCAATGTACTTCTATGGCGCAAAGAGAATTAAGGCATTGAGACATTAAATATGATGGAGGTGGCGGGGGGCAGAGGGAGTTCATAATGGACTCTGGCGCATTGGAATTGGATCATGTGGATTGATGAGAGCAACCTCGTTCCAGACTCATTAGTACATCAGTTTAAAAAAAAAAAAAGAGGATGGGTAAAGAGAAGCCATCTGGCATTGTATCAAATGCATATTTAGTAAGTCAGGTCAGCAATAATTTGTGAACTCCCAAATAACTTTGTTAGGATGGAATGTTTGTTCTTACCTGACGGCATGCTAGCTGAGTCGGCGTCTGTTCAGTGGCTAAGTGGTGCGTGCATTCTTCCCTGTTTTACTTCATTCAGCACTCAATGGAAAATGCTTGCTGCTACAATCGAAGTTAAAGACGTGTGTGCTGTGACTTTATGAAGGATGGGTATCAATTGATCTTTGACTGCCTCTGCCAAGGAGGCGATGCTTTCACCCGCTCCTCTAGGCTTTGTTTATTTGTTCACTTTATGCGGAAACACGCCACTAAATCATTCTGTGCCAGTCATTTAACATAGTGAAAACTGCATCGACTTCACATCCACCTCAGTAAGTGGCCGAGTTGAGTGTGTGTGACACAATTGTAATGCAAAATAATAGCGGTTGGAAGCCACGCTTAGAGCGCCAAACACCTTCAAGAGTGCGTGAAAACACTTTTTAAGTGGCTGTTAATTGTATTTTTGTGTACCGCTCGTGTCTACAAAACACCCTCGCATCCATCTGTTGTCCTCCTCGACTGAGGTGTGCTAATGGATGTCTGGAATAGTGGACTGATAAAGCTGTCATGACACCTTCTCGCCGCTTCTTCCTCGCTAGCATAAAGTGATAAATGAAGTGCCTTAATGGTGTCCCTTTACAAAAGTAACACCACACAGAAACACACGCCACAGAATGATGCATTCGATCCTTTGGCGCGCGGCAAGATTTTGAGAGGCTAATTATAGCTTCTAAACACAAGTGTCTCTGTGTTTTGTTCCGCCATGGATCATTCATTCTCTCTCTTTACGCACTTGTCATTCGGTCTGATTGGGCTGCATTTCACTCAATCCACAATGCAGCACTTTGCGAGCCCTCCATTGGTGGTCTGGCTCTGTGACAAGTCTAATATGTATTGTTGGAGTAACTGCAGTGTAGTGTCAGGTTTCCCTCAACCATACAGTAAATACAAGGTAGCAGACTTATTTCCTTGGAGGGAGGTTTGCTGGTCAGACATGAATAATGGTCACAAGTGTAATTACTACTTGAGGGCTGCTTTTCCTCCTTCTCCTACCTAAACCTCCAGTGAAGCTCGATTTATCAGTCTTTTGGGCCTTGGCAGATGTGAAGCTGGTGTTTTGTTTCAGGCTCCAGCTGCCTCTCTGTCATCTGGGAGCAGTTCATGGAATATTTAACGAGAGAAGACCTTTGAGGCCGAATCTAGATCTTTGTAAACGGGTCACACAGTCAAAAAGCAAGGCACGGTTTAACAGTTCCTCTCAGCTTGAGTTACGTCAAATAGAAGGTGGAGGAGTTGTGACTGAACATTTACTGGCTGGCTGCTCAAATATGTCATTTCTTTGGGAGTACCTCGCAGGTTTGATTCAGTTGAAACAAACATCTGTTGTGCTATTTGTTTCATACGAACCCTGGTGTGCACCAAATAAGTAGAACGAGACCACCTGAACAGGCGGTTTGTCCGTCCGCTTGAAAATGAGTTCTGGTGTGGTTCGGGTCTCTGTAGCTGAAATGTGAACACTACGGGTCCAGTGTTCACAAAAACCAAAGCATAGAACCGTACAACCTTAGTCAGGTGCTGTTGTCAGAACTACTGTCTGTTCCTGGCTTGATATGTAACTCGGAAGTCTGAATTTCACATTGTGACAAAAACACCGCTCAATTGATTTGCAACTAAGGGCGCATTTTTACAGAGCAACTGTGGTTCAATATTAAGTCAGAGTATACAAATAGGTACTACTGTATATGCAAAATGCACCATGTGCATGTCCCTACTTTGATCTGGACAAGAGAACCACGTTTCAAGTTTGAACATAGTTTTTACTCTCTATTCTCCGAAACGGCTTGTTGAAAAGTGACGAGTGTAGGAGATCCGATTACCACCGCTGTCGCCTCATAGAGTGCCAACAAAAGACGATTCTCATTTACACTGTATTCCTGTTCCTACAACATCTTAAATTGCACATGAAAGCTTAGAATTGCTGTCATCAAGCCAAATGCCACAGAAGGGACTTAACTGAATATAGTTCCTGTTCACAAATTCCCTTGCAAGCCCCCCCCCCCCCCCCCCCCCCCAAAGGCTGGAGCAGCACAGGCATGGCATCAGTCCAATATGACTAAATGGTATGATCTTCCAGTCATGACACAAATTGCATATCGGTCAATGTTCTTGTCTTTGGTTTCTGTCAAGTGCTCCCTCTTGTAATTGAAGCACCTTTTTTTCAATTAACTTGGAATCTACTGACAATATTGAAAAAAAAAAAGAAAAAAGCATGCGAATCTTTTCCTTTGTCAGCATTAACATAAGTCGCAATTGAGAGAAGTTGAGGGAAAGACGGAGGGAGCAATTACTCCCTCCCACTCCGACTCCCATCTTTAAAACGTACTGGGAAGTCCTTGATGCCATGATGAAAAGTGGCGCCTGTAATGCCCCAAGGCCGTTCCTGATTGAGGGGTTAGGTGATGGGAAACGGATGCTTCGGGGCTGCTGAGCTCTGTAGAAATCTGTCAGACGGCGAAGAGGCTGCCCCACAGGATCGTCGACTCCTTGATCAGAATCAAAAAGAAAACTATTTGAACAAGGCTTTGTGGGGGTGACATCCCCCACAGTGCCTGTGTGGCTGCTCATTAAGAAAAAAAACTTGGCTACGTTCTTCATCCTGGTTGAGAAAGGGAAGCAAACGGACTCCTGTGCGGCAAATAGGCTCGTGGATTTCTCTGCATGCTGACTTTGGTGGAGAACACAAAAAATGCAACGGGCATCACTTTAGTCAGTCAGTCATGAAGAAAGCTTGGCGGGTTATCGCTTTTAGTCCATGTTGGTCACGCTGTGCAATGCAGATTTTCATTCCGATTGCTTGGTGACTGGTTCAGTTCAAAATCCGTCTTGTGCCGTAAATCATCTGGCGTCGTCTGAAGCTTCGACGGCAGGGGTGCCCATTATGTCGATTGCGCTCGACCTTACCGATAGCTCGCGGACCGTTCGCAAGTCGATCGCGAAGTTTGTAGAGGGAAAAAAAACCAAACAAACATGTGTGTGTCTCTGTGCATGTTAGTCATACACTTTTTGTCTTAACGCACCCTAATCATCCGATCAGTCTCACTTTCACAAAAAATATTAAAGTAACCAAATCGCGTCACCGGAAGCTGTTAGCGCTCAGCAGTCTGCAATTGCAACTTGTGATCAGAGCTCTTGCAATGCCACCTTTATTATTATTATTATTATTATTATTGCTATCAGGCAAAGTGCATTTCGTGTACAATTAACCGATGGCACTCGCAAAGAAAGGCACTCTGGACGGCCGAGCGAAGCATTTCAAAACGGTAAGCGTGAGCTACGATCGTTAACAGGTTGCAAAAGTGCGTCGCATACCTTGCGTCAGGTCTCCCACAAAGGTAGGCAGTGACATCCTTTTCACAAGCTCAAAAACTCTTGTTACTGTTTCGTTCATCTTAGGGGCCGTTATGGCTGATGCTCATCGTGGCGTGCGTGTGTAAGTGCGGAGAGTAAATCTTCAATCAAAAACGTTTGGGCACCCCTGTTCTACGGTGTCCTTGATGAACGCAACACAGTCGGCACAAAAGAAAACGAATGGATGGATCAAAAGGGGGAACCTGTCGTAGAGCCTTACGTTTCTAGATGCCTTTGCACTTCAAATTACTTCGTCTTGCCTGTATGTGAATGTTCAGCGACATGACAGAAAGTTGTGTGATCTTCCAACATTGATTGTCTCCTAAACGTGAGTTAAAGTCAATTTCCTCTTCCTGCAGGTAACGATCGATCACTCGTCTCTCACTGAGCCGGACCATCTGTTAAGAAAACAAATTTCTGCCCTTGCGGATTCCATTTGACTTCTCAATCTGCGAGGCAGCTTCAAACGCAAATACAAGGATGTCATTTGGAATGAGCTCTTTTATTTGGTTACTCCGCACCTTGCAGTCAACCGCTTGGGAACGAGCAGACAGATGGGAAATCCGTGGAACGTTCTACTCATTCACACGTCACGCAAGGCTTAAAACACTCCGAGATAGCTGTTTTAGCAAATGAAAGTGTTTTTTTTTCCCCCTCCAAAACAAATGAGATGGCCGAGCATCATTGATTGCAAACAAAGCGTACAAATGGCTGACGTTGTCACGACGCTGATTGCCGAAGGTGTCATTTGCTCCCCACCGAGTGTTAGTGGGATTGGAAGCGAGAAGAGTCTGAGTCTGTGCTGAATGCGTGCAAGTGCTCCATTTTCGCGTTTTTTTTTCCCCTCTCAACACTGCTGTCCTCCCCTGGCTTGTTTCATGTTGCACATCAACGTGTTTCCTCTGATAGGCAAGCAGTGGGCAAATGGAAGGGCGGCAAATCAAATATTAACGACAATATGAATAATAAAATGGACACGAGTGACAGTGTTCCGATTAGCTGAGTTTCTGCCTCAGAGTGCCTCGTCGTCGCGGATGAAACCAAAACTCTGACAAAGACGGGCAGTGATATCTTTTGATGCAGCGCGTGCTTTGTTTGAGAGCATGATGGATACTGAGTCACTTTCTCCTCCCAAATAGAACTCATAAACAGGCACACGTTGAAGTCCATTCACTTACTTTCACGGTGCGGCTGCAAACACTTTCCGAGTACAATTTGATTAATGGTGCACTTTCGCTGGTAGTTGGAATAAAGTTAAATGAGGTCATGAATGGCTGAGGCATTGCAGAATCAGCGGCGCATCACACCCTCCATGTGTGCTGTGTGTGTGTGTGTGTGTGTGAAAGTATTCTCATCTATTATTTCCCTCATATGATGAGGTTCGTAATTTAATCGGACCCTCAGTACTGGTTTTATTATAGGTAGACAATCAGTGCAATCAATGAGTACAATATCAGTTCACATCAAGTGTAAGATGGGGTTTTTACGCGAGGCTTTTATTTTCCTCATAGATCGTGAGCTTGGCAAAGATGCAGCAGACTGTTATTTCTTTATTTTATACCTATACAGTAATTTGACCTAAAACCTCAAGACAATAAAGGCAATCTGGAGCGAAACGTGCTGTCCAGTCAGCAATACAGACAGCTTGGTTTCAACTGCAGGTCGTGGGTCCACAGGACCATGATTAAAAAAAATAATAATACAAAAAAAAAAAGAAAGAAAGAGCTAAAAGCACTCACCAAAAATGGATGATTCGGAAGTGTCTGTGCATGTGCACTTTATCGAAATGCTATTGAATATCTGGTGAAGGAGCTCAAACAAGAAGTCTGGAGAAGGCAACCTCCCTTTCACAAAGTACTGAAGAAAAGGAAGATATTGCCACAACCTGGGTCTCCAATTTCTGTGTCCGTGCTTCAAATGATCTGGAAAAATGACAATTTCCAAGTTGGCGGAGTATGTGATTGACTGGTGTGCTTGATGGATGTACTTCCCCTCATGTGGTGTGTGTGCTCAGGTGTGTTTGGTACTTGCTTTCCCCCACCCCTCCCCTCCCCCTACCTCGCTCTCTTTGAATGTAAAATTTTCAATTCAGTGCTCAAAACGGAATGATCGACTTCTAGTACATCATATAAAGAATGGATTTTTATCACCAAAACCCTGTGACTTCTATACAGTATTATATTTGTGGCTTTTCTGTAACTGAGAGCTTCGAGAAAAAAAAAACATCTTCTAAAATCGTGGAAAGACTTAATTGTCTACTTCTTCACTTCTTTTTTTTTGTTTTAGTCAAGTCAGAGGTCGTTTCTGTGGACCGATTTTCAGGGAAGGTTTGATGTTTTCAATTGCACTGTTGAATCAATGAGATACTTTTTTTTTTTAAACCACAATCTCACTTTCAACTGGTTTTCTCAAGTGCTCCTTGTCTGTGAACCGAAGCTTGACTTTGAACATCTGACTGTGAATAGCTGTCATCAAACTGTCACACTAATGCTCCGATCAAAGGGAATCAAATATATTTAACATGTTTCTGAGGACTGTAGACTTTTTTTAAATTTTCCCACTGGTGAGGTAATCAGGTTAATTCAAATTTTTGTCATAGCACATGTTTACATGTCACTTGTTGCTAGGCAGGATTCACAGGGATCAACCCTTTGTGCCCTCAAAAAGAACCAAACCAAGCCGGTTATTTTCATTGGCTTCGCATCGTTAGCGTCTGGTCTTTCCACGTTGACCTCAGAGGCTTGACCGAAAAAGTATATTAGACATCAATAATGTAGGCAAAGCCAACAACCCAATTATTCCTCGTGCTGCTTTAATGCCGGAGGTTCAAAAACTAATGTATGTATGCAGAGTCTTTGAAGCATTCCGCTGATAGATGGTCCGGTTCTATTATCCATCCTCAGTGACACTCATACATGAGGTCTTTTCTTTCACTCATCCCCAGTTATTACAAGGTGAGCTCTTTAACGTTACGGTTCCAGCACCACCTTCCAGATACATTTATGAGATAGATGAATATTCCGTTTCATTGTTTTTGGTCATTTGAAGAAGCACCATCATGTTGCGTGACATCCTCAAGAGATCTCTCCCCCCCAGAACTGGAGTCTTGTTTTTTGCTGTGCTAAATCGATAGTGAGGTTCAAATTAGATTGGCGTTCAATAATTTTCCATCTCGTCTTTCCAATAGCTCTGAGATGAGCTGGAATTCAGGCATCTAATAGTGAAATAAGAATGTCTAGATACAGCTAGGGACAGACAGTCATTTAAGATGGACTGCTACGGGATGGCAACCCGGTGATCCAGTGGTTAGCGAAGCGACCTCACAGTGTAGAGGTCGTGGGTTTGATCCCGTGCCTGCGTGGGTTTTCTCCGGGTACTCCGGTTTCCTCCCACATTCCAAAAACTGATTGAACACGCTAACTTGTCCCTAGGTATGAGTGTGAGCGTGGATGGTTGTTCGTCTCTGTGTGCCCTGCGATTGGCTGGCAACCGGTCCAGGGTGTCCCCTGCCTACTGCCCAAAGACAGCTGGGATAGGCTCCAGTACCCCCCGCAACCCTTATGATGTGTGATGTTATGGGATGGCCGTGATGATCATGATATGCAAAAATATGGCTATAAAAATTACCGGTCGCCAAAAAATGCAAAAATATTTGGATTAAATATTGTAGGTTAAATGCTGACTAGAGCCATCTTCATATCTTTTGTCTATTTGTGACATTACAGCAGACATGAATATTTCATTACCAAATAGTACATCAGTACACGGTTGAGCATCGTGAAGTTCCTTGTCAAGCGTGCATCCATTATTCGCCAAAGCATAGCCTCTTTTATACTTTTTGATTGTTGGATTTCACAACCTTCAGACACATCTGGTGAAATCCGCACGAGCTCGTTTCAAGGCTCTACCTCCTGGCCAGTGGCTGATGATGTTTTTTGCTCGAGTGGGTGTTTACATTGAATTGTTGGTGCCAAAAAGCACTCACAGCTTCTCACATCACTTGACAGGGATTTTTTTTTTCCTCCATGCCTGAACGTTGATGGAGGTATTTCAATGTGTGGCATAAATGTCTCCTCCGAGTTGACTTTGTACCTCTGCACACAGCTGGAGAGCACTTTGTTCAGCGCCTGTAAACCGGAAGGAAGGAGAGTCGTGTTCATAGTTCCCCTCTTTTGGGTGCATCACATTAGAAGTCAAAGGTGCGGTCTCATAAAATGTTTTAAATTTCCACCCCAAAAACTGATAGGGAGTCATTTCAAAGTTCCTTGTCTTCTTTGCAAAAGAATAATACAAGTCACAGCAAATGATAACAGTGAATGTGCTCGGAGAAATACGGCGCATGACATATTTTGACCCTCTCGAGAGATATGGTGTTTAATGCATCCCTGTCAAACTACCACGGTAAAGAAATATATATATTGAGGAAATTGAACGTTACATTTGTAAATGTGATCTTTCAAAATGAATGTTTAAGCGCTAAGCACGTTTCAACAAATATTGCGGGTGAGCGTTGTAAAACGTCGACTCTACGGCGCAATTATGTTAACAAACCTCCCACAGATTGACTCATTATTATGTTCTTATCCTCCACGTCCTTGAGATGGTGCCCCTGCTGTTACAGTCCCGCCTTCTGTGATATTTCCAAACTAATATGACACTCAGCGCTTACCGTGACACGCAAATGATTAACAAGGTCATTCATGAACTTGTAAAATATCAGCAGCAACCTTAATAATCCTCAGATGAGACACACACAAAAATTTGATGGCCTGCTGTTTCCAACCAAGTGCCACATTTTGAAGAGAAACCACAAAATGATTGTGCTGTTATGCTTTCAAAGCACCATTGGTTGAGGGGGGTGGTGGGGTGGGGGGGGGGGGGGTTAGTGCGCATGTATAACTCAGCTGGTGTAATCAACACAACACAGATGACAATTCTTTTTAGGAGAGAAGAAACAGGAGTGGGGGTAGCAATAGAAACCATTTTTAAGAATATCTACACTGGCACAGGCAACAAATGTTTGTCGCCAGCGAGTGCAGGAACAACATTTAAGGCGAGAGGACCCAGCGGTACAAACAGCCGCTTTGTAGAGCAAAATAGACTTCCACAGCCCAATTGGTTTTTCTGAACAGAACCAAGTTTTAATAAGGCTGTGAAAAGTTTTTGGAGTACGTTTTCAGCAAGTTGCACAATGTATGGTCTGGCACATATTTAATGGTTTTCTTTGGGAATATTTGTGACAGTAAACTTGCCAATGAATTATTAAGGGGATGAACATTATTAGTCTCCCGGGGGGGGGGGGGGGGGGGGACGTTATTAAGCCGCTCTGCAATGTTGGCGGCCAACAACTCTGATGACCGAGGCCCACAGTACTTTTAAGAGGCAACTAAAATGTCAAAGATGGATTTGCAAACAAATTGAATGATGCGGCCCGCAGGCTATTTTGGTCTCTTGCATCACTGAAATCATTTGGCTTTTAACTTAACGTAAATCACCGTTTTGACTGTATGTTGTCCAATATTACTGCGCTCACATCATTTCTCCCCCAAATTTGGAAAGTATTGTGAATTCTGTATCGCGGGTAATGTAATTAGTCCAATTTATAACTGAATAAATAAGTACAAATATGGCGTGGATGGTTGTTCGTCTCTGTGTGCCCTGCGATTGGCTGGCAACTGATTCAGGGTGTCCCCCGCCTACTGCCCGGAGGTGGCTGGGATAGGCTCCAGCACCCCCCGCGACCCTAGTGAGGATCAAGCGGTTCGGAAAATGGATGGATGGATGTATGGTATATTTAGGATATGGCGTATATTGCAGATAACAGACTATACTTTCTGCTTCTTACATTTTTCTTTTTCTTTGATAACCATTTGATCTGGACCGTTTAAAAAACATGCAAATGAACACATGCGAATCACGACCTCAATTTGCATGAGATAACAGTGCAAGCCTCGTTTGATGTTAAATGTTCAATGCGGCACTCATTGTCTTTTGGCTCGTGAGTGATCAGACTCGTGTTTGTTCATCTTCCATTTAGGAATGAGCCAAAGAGAGAGAGAAAAATATTCTGATTTTTTTTTTCTTTTTAAGTTGGGCCACTTTTGCAACGACTTATCAGACTCTTTATTAGGTACCCGTCAGAGTCATATTTATTCATTATTCTGTGAAACTGTATTTGTGTTATGGTGGTTGGATTTGGTCGCTGTATTTCTAATATGCAGCGCTGCTTTCATGTACCTGTACTTTGTGGCGTATGCTTTTTATCTGATGGTACTCTACAGGTGTACCAACTGTTGTGGCCGGTGAGCGTATACTCCAATGCATAGCAGCGAGCTATATTGCTACGTTCAGCCACAGAGTGACATATGCTCCCGTAGACGCTAGATACAGAGGTGACCTTGGCACAGCACAACTGCCAAAGCCACAAAATATGAATTCAATGTTGCCGAGCATGAATGATGCTCTAATTAATTTTTGTCACTGATCATAAAATCTTTCGGCTGTCCTACCACAGAGGGATCCCAGGGAAGAAATGCGGCACCATCATCCTGTCTGCAGAGGAGCTGAGTAACTGCAGAGTAAGTAAACAGTCATTATTATCATAATTGACCCTTTGCAGAAGTTGCTCGAAATGCTGTTCATACCGCGGAATATTGATCACGGATTTACTAAACATTGCCATATTTCACATTGCGTGAGTACATTTGGGAGTAAAATGAGACGACAACATCAATACAGGCGTACGGCATATACATCTTTGCGTGGCATGTTTTCGTGGTCTTTTTTGAATGTAAAATATGAGCCTTGGCTCAGTAAAGGATGGGAAACACTGCTCTCAAGACAAAAAAATAAATAAAATTATGCTTGACATCAAATTGTGAAACCCTTTTTATGGTTAAATAGATACAACGATATATCAACTTCACCCAGCAGCAATCCCAGCAATTTCTTTGGTCCCTGAGGGGAGGTAACGTGGCAAGAGCCAGAGTGATCACATGAATCACTCAAAGGAGTTCTCCACACCATCAATCTGGGACTGCTCCAATGTGATCTGCTCGGGAAAGCCGGAACTTTTAGTACAATACTTTGACTTGATTGGGCGAAGCAGAAACTTGTGCAGGCCTACCAAACGTTTGTTTTGACCAATCACGGCAACAAATGAAAACCAACTAAAAATGCACAAAGCGTCACCCGCTGTTCTTCCTTCAAAAAGGAAACGAGAACAGAATTATTTGCAGCGTCCGTGCATTCGTCTTCTGGTGTCGCCATGCTTAGTTTGTTTATCTCCCCTGGCCTCGGCGCTTCCTCTCTTTGTCACAGCAGCCGCCAAACATACTGTTGCTTCATGACTGCTCCGCACAACCAGTGATGCGTTCTTGGAGGAAATCGGCAGGCTGGGGACAAGATGGATTCTCTGGGATTTGTGAACTCACAAATACTGCGAGAATTCATCTTGCTGGCAAGGTTTGACTTGAGGCGCCCTGTCCCACAGGTTGGCGAAAATTTCAGGGGGCATAATTTGCAGTGTTTCCACCAGCGAAAACCATTCCCCAGTATCTTAACCCTTTCGGGGATAGCGGTCACTACAGTGGACAGGTTATTATCAAGTTCCAGGTTATCATTATTTTTGTATATAAGGGTTAATAAAACATCTGTGAGACACTTTTGTGAAAATACCTCAAGGCTCAAGTATTACAGTACACCTTTGGCAAACATTTTTTTTTTTTTCATTGCAGTTTAAATTTGCCTGTTTTGAGGGGCTGGCACTTGTCGAATGAGCCACAACTGACCCCGCCCACCTTTAATGTGGAGTGTCCCAATGCACACACCGTTTTTGTTTTACCATGATGACCGGCGGCAGAATGAGTTGATGGCCAGTAGCTACTTGTACGCATTTGTGGGAGCACTCAGTCAGATGGGGAAATGTGTGTGTGTGTGTAAGGGGGGGGGGGGGGGGCAAGAAAAGCAACGACCCTATTTCCACCGCTGAATTCACATTACAGAGATTGCCAAATACCCACTCCATTGATATCAAGTTATTTTATCTCCCAACCCATATATGGTTGCGTGTTTATGCTAGCGGCTAGTTCTGACCCGTTCACCCCTCTCACAACACAGCAGACAGGACATCTGTTGTCACCCAGTGGAGTGGCACATTGTTGAATGAAATGGCCCCGCGACATGATGAGGTGAATGCTGATCATTCTCTCGACTAAGCCTGCAGTCTGAAGCTGGGGATGTGCTCCACTGAACTCACCGCACACACATTAGAGCAGGATATTGGAAAGCAAGAGAGTGAAACTGAACAAATTGTGCAAAGACAGAGGCAGGGAGGCGATGAAAAGGGGGGGGGGGGCAAATGTGCAATATTGAAAACCCAAGCAAATGTGCAATTAAAAGATGAAGAATTACAGCG
This sequence comes from Hippocampus guttulatus, assembly GCF_054856545.1. Taxonomy (NCBI): domain Eukaryota; kingdom Metazoa; phylum Chordata; class Actinopteri; order Syngnathiformes; family Syngnathidae; genus Hippocampus; species Hippocampus guttulatus. Next base: position 17,160,643 of record NC_141268.1, on the reverse strand, counting down.
GCCGTGTGTGTGTGTGTGTGTGTGTGTGCACATTAGTCTCACAAAGGATGAAACAAACACAGTGAAGTGAATCGATATAGGATTATTTCACACCCTGCAGGTACCAACTCGTACCTCCAAAATCAGCTTGGATAATGACAGTGTGAGACCGAGATTTGCTTAATTAAAACGCAGCCCAGCCTGACCTTGTCCCCATACAGAGCACACGTACACACACTCAAGCAGAAACACTCACTTTTTGCAGACATTATCCTTTAATTGAATCCCTCGTTGCAATGCGAAACTATTTTCATCCTTTAGTGCATTTGGATCGTCTACTTCATTCCCCCTTCCGCTATTGTGGAGTACATTTGATGATCTGGTACCAACCAGCCAGAGACCATTCAGTACAAAAAAAAACTCTGTCGTGGTTCACTTTGTGAGAAAGCCATCTGACCCAAACGTTAAATGATCAAATCATTTGTAAGGTCAACTCGAAATTCACAGTCCAAACTCTTTTCAGGTGATTATTTCAGTTCACCACAAAAATCTGACAAGGGGTTCTAACCGTGGAAAAAGAAGCTTCAGCAAAAACTTTCTACGTTTCATTTGTTTTCTTATCCAATTTTCTCACCCACTGAGTATTCTGTAGACAAGCGAGTGCAGTCTGAAAGCACCGTGGGCATTTCTATGCAGCTAGATATGGATCACACCACATATGATTAAAAAACAAACAAAATCCAGATAGAATTAATAGAAATGATGAGGTCATTTGAGTGGGAGGGGGACTTGCTGATGGACAGGGACACACTCACACACACGGTTTAAATATTGATTGCCTCCATATTAACCGATGCTGTTGATCTTCCATCTGAGCAAGAATGCAAGTGAGTGCTACAGAACATTAATGAGGCAGCAGCAGATGCATATTTAATATCCCCAACACTGTTCATCGCCATTAATATTTTCATGCGCCTATTACCGCAATAGCACTTCCTTTGTATGTGTGTCCTTTTACTCTGGCTGAATGAGAGCAACAGCAGCAGCAACACACAACAGCATTGTAATGCTCGGGAAGACTAATGGGAAGCCGAGAACAGTGTCTTTAATGTGCTGGGAAGAAGAAGAAGCAGATCTTGCTTTTGTTTTGCCACTTGCTTCTGGATTAATCTATCGGAATATGACACGGGTTTGCAAGTTGCCCCCAAGGCAAGAGAAAGAATAAAGTTTTCTGAGAGTACGTGTCCTTTAAAATGCATGAATTGATAAGAGGGTTTCCTTTGTCCTTTCAAAAAGACATGGTATTGTGTTATATAAAAGGTAAAACATGTTTTAAATGGCTGATAAAATCGTCTACGCGTAGCACGGGGAGAATTTTGTTCTTGCTCAGCTAAAAGGTTGGAACATAACCTAACACGCTAGGTGGCTGGTTTCACACAAAATATTAAAGGAAAGGGAGAATAGAAACTGGTTGGAAAAAGAGTAACACTCCACTTTCTATGACAGACCTAAACAACGTGGGATGCTTGTTGTCACACATCTTTTCAGAGTACCTCGTGTTCGTGTCCTGCGCAAGTCCAGCGTAAAGTTTCATCTAACTCTGTGCATGGGTGGGGTTTTCGTTTGTTTTTGGTAGCTTTTTTTCCATGACGGGCACCGTTAGAAGTGGACGTTTGCGCCATTGTGGGAGTGAACACAGACGATTTGATTCCCGCCAATGGAATTGGCTGCCCTCATCCCATTTAAATTAAGCGCAGAAGAGGTTTCCGATCTGAATAAGATTCGCATGGTCACGCAAACACTCGCTAGCTTCTGGTACAGGTAAATGAATGGATGGATGGATAGAAGAAAAAAATTAAATGGTTTTAGGGTTCCCACGGTTTGCTCTGAAGCTTAGAGTACAAGGTAGGATCTCAGAAAACAAAAACAAAAATCCCTGTCGATGCCATTTTTAATTGTATTGTAAATTCCTGAAAAGTCTATACTACGACATACATCAAAATGCTTTTGAGTCAGCGGTAGCTGTCACCTCCTGTCAGCCTTCGAGGCTCTTAGCCTGTAGAGTTCCATCCCCATGAGAAACACAGTGAGCAACTCCTGCTGTAATTATGCAGGCATATACAGTACATGCACTATCGCTATCTCCAAGGAAAGATGAATCGGCATTGAGTGCATGAGTATGAATAATTTTCAAACATGTAAACACCTTTCAGTATAATGCGCCTCATTTTTAGATCATCTTGCATGCTGCATGATACACAGCTGTTCATGTGTCTTACAACGAAGAGCATGTGAGATGAATGCGCACCGAGATGAAATGGAATGATCTCTGCAAAACGCCAGTGTCCAATGTGACAGATGTGCAGTAGGTACTGTATATACCCCCAGGGTGAAGGAAGAAAGCAGGCAGATGATGTTCCTCTCGTTACTGGAGTGGTTCATGCTTGCTGCAAAGTGCCTGGCTGGAAGTGATGATAAAAAAAAAAAAATTAAAACGCAGGCAGGAGGTCACTGTGGGGGGAAAACGGAACCAGGAATCTGAGCGGGCAGAGACACTCGCATAAAATCTGTCACATTTGGAACCTCGCATCCATCCCTTAACTGATATGCCACCCGGCACACCGGCTGACACGAGGTGCAAGCTGTGACATTAAAAAGCTATCAAGCTATCATTAGTAGAGCGCTGGCTGCCTGGTGTACGACCTCAGGCGATGATGACAACAACGGCAATTTATTGTTAAAGTGTGTGAAAGTACTGTAATGAACACTGTATCGCATAGATTAGCCGCAGCGTGCATCCAAGCGTTAGTCAGGCCTCTTCTGCTGCACACAATAAGAGACAGCCACTGGGAGGGGAATATTAAGAAAGTACCTCAAGCCTTAAAGGCTAGCCAATGATTTATATTTGGACATGCTCTAAGCCCTACATGATAAACTATGTGGGGGGTGCACAATAAGGCAGAGGGAAAGAAAATCTCTCAGCAGCACTTTTGCCTCATATATGGTCACGGTAATATTGTTCCTTTTTCTTATTGATGTCAATCGAGAACTCAGATTTAATCATCCGATTAATTAATTCGTCATAGGGGCCTGTTGTCATGTCTTTCACCAAATGATAAGCATGGTCAGCTGTCTTATCTGAATCAATAAAATAAGTTCAGCTTCATCGATACCTTATATGGTGAACTGAGTCAAAAAAAAAAGATGGAATTCGTAACATGGTGACCAAAGAATATCTCCTGTTTGACTGCAAGGGCCATTTTCACATGGAATTACTTCCAAAAATATCATTATTTTGGCATTTTCATTTCTCAACTCATTGATTTTTACTGCGTAATGGCTTTGCAGTTGTTGTTGTAAACTGTCACTCTAATATAATGTTGTGTGAATGCATGCGGCGTGCAAAATCCACGCAACATAATCCACATCTACCTGAATACAATTTTTAACGGTACTTATCGTACGCCGCCTTACTCTGCTTATTTTTCTCCCCATCTGCTCGCATGCTAGGATAGCGCCACTATGCAGTTCTGTGCCAACAAGTTAGACAAGAAGGACTTCTTTGGGAAATCAGATCCGTTTATGGTTTTCTACAGAAGCAATGAAGATGGAACGTAAGTAATTGTCTCTATCCATCTATCTATTTATCTATGGATTAATCGATTTTATGATATGATGAGAAAAAAAACTGTTATGTACAAGAAGAATCCCAGTGCTAATTTTAGCTAGCTAACAGCTGCCGCTACTACAACAAGATCCCGGACTGTATTTCTTTGTCATATTTCACCAACTTGTTTCCATAGTGAATTTATCTTAACCCAAAAAAGGAGACGGTGAGCAGGTTGGAAGATTTTGAACAGTTGAACAGTTAATGTCAGTCAGAAAAACAATAAAAGCTGAAGGGCAACCCTGCGGCTCTCTGGAAGTGAATTACCGCGCGTCTCCAGCAGCTCATCATAAATCCCATATTCTGTTCCGCAGCAGGATTCCAACCTTCCACACTCCGATCTTAAAATCAGGTCCTTACAAATGCAACTGCTGCGACCCCAATATGTAAACCATCTTGAAGTGAGGAGAAGATGCTGTCGAACTATAAAAGCGCTCACGTGAGCATGCGTTGGACTGTATGGACACTATAGTAGGAGCTGCAGTGTTTAACGAGTCGTGCACAACTTCCTACGTACAGAGGCACTGGTCACATCAGCACCACAAACAACTTGGCTTGCATAAATGACTTCGAGAAAGCATACTCCATATAGGAGAGGTAATTCATGCAAAACCAAATTCTTCCCATCAAACAGTACCGTGTATCCTTTAACGCCTCATTAGCACTCTTGTAGCTTTTTGGGACCGCAAGGAAGAACATATTATGGGGCCGAGTACCTAACAGACTTACGGGGGTTTCTAATGCTTGTGGCACTTAGTGGAGCACAAGTAATCCAAATAAAAGTGGCACGCCTTGTTGCTTTGCGAGAGGATGGTTTGCGGTATTTAATAGGGATTTATGCTCTGTGAAGCATTGTAGATAGCAGAAATCCAGTGGCACAGAAGGGCTTGGTTGAGAGAGTCAGACTCAGATATGACATAATTCTCTGGGGTCTGTAAAACAATATAACTGGGAGACCAGCCAAGAAATAAACAAAGCCGGTCGGACACAGCCCCTATTTAAAGTGTCCCCGCATTGGAGCCTCTGTCCTTTCCGTTGTACACTCCTCCTCCCCTTATTTGCATATTTATCTCTCACGTCTGCATAAAGGGAATTAATGAGCAAATTCATTTCACTGCCACTTTAACTCTTGCCTCCTCCTCTACACTCTTTCTGTCTAGCTTTACGATCTGCCATAAAACAGAGGTGGTGAAGAACACGTTAAACCCGGTGTGGCAGCCATTTACTATTCCTGTCCGAGCACTCTGCAATGGCGACTACGACAGGTAAGCTTGGGCAACAAAGCTGCCTACTGTCTCTTGCACTACTCCTCTCGATTTTCGACATAGTCAGGCAAGTCAGATGACCTGCCTGCACACACACACGCGCACACACACACACACACCCCTTGATAACCCCATCCACATCATCTGACCTTATTGATTCCCACTGGAGTAATCTATCGATGACCTCCACGGCCCCCGATAGTATACCTCCAACATTGTCCAGTGTACTGATGGCAGCTATTACTGAACAACAAGCATCAAACGTAAGGATGCTTGTAACCAGCAAGAATCAATCTCGTCTTAACATGTTGCACTGTAAAGTTTTTTTGTTTTTTTTGTCACAGTCACACTATTGTACTGTAGCTACATTCGTACATTACTACTCAGTATTGATTCTTACTTGAAAGCACACAATGAGTGCCATTGTGTAACCACTAATTCAATGTAATTTAATTAATTTAAAGGATTCTATTTTCTTCCACCGTTGAAATACAGCATGAGGCGAGGTCTAAATCTGTGGAGGGGCGGACCGGACTGAGTTTTGTTATTTTTACATATACACGCAGCTGGGCGCAGTTAAAAATTTGAATTTGGGCCGTTGTGGGCGTGAACACAACTGCAATGATAAAGTGTGAATAGAAGAGGCTTTCAAATCAGCAAACAATAGGCACAATCCTTGACATGGCGGGAACAGAAACAGATTTTCTGGACTCCGTGCAGGAAGTCAAAGTGTGCAAAGTACCTTTGTAGGGAACTGCAAGCAGACCTCCACGGACAGATGGTATAAAGTTTGCCAGGGAGATCACAGATTTGTGAAGTGGACTCTTAGAGATCGTTTTCCACCCTGATCGTTCATTTCTGTTTGTGTCTCTTTGTATGAAACACTGATATATACAGTATACCGTATATCCATCCATCCATCCATTTCCCGAACCGCTTGATCCTCACTAGGGTCGCGGGGGGTGCTGGAGCCTATCCCAGCCGTCTTCGGGCAGTAGGCGGGGGACACCCTGAATCAGTTGCCAGCCAATCGCAGGGCACACAGAGACGAACAACCATTCACGCCCACACTCACACCTAGGGACAATTTAGAGCATCCAATCAGCCTGCCATGCATGTTTTTGGAATGTGGGAGGAAACCGGAGCACCCAGAGAAAACCCACGCAGGCCCGGGGAGAACATGCAAACTCCACACAGGGAGGCCGGAGCTGGAATTGAACCCGGTACCTCTGCACTGTGAAGCCGACGTGCTAACCACTGGACTACCGGGCCGCCCTATACCGTATATATATATATTTATATATATATATATATATATATATATATGTGTATATATATTTTGTATGCCAGGAATCCTTCCGCTTGAGTTCGTCAAATAATATAATAAACAAATAGGTCATTGTTTAAATGAGATGATTTAGTTTCATGTTTTCAGTTAAAGTTCAAGAGTGACGGGGTAGATCAAGGTCAGTTTTTTTTTTTTTGCAAAACAGTAAATGCAGGGCCTTGGCATTAGACCATACAAATGAGACGTAACACGGAATTACATTGAATTAATTTGAATGAACTAATGAATTTCCTCATTACATTGACCTTTAGCATCCGTTGGACTGCGCTGCGACAGAATCTAATGCTATGATGGATTTCTCTTGTCTAATTTGGCATATCATTAATAAAGACACATCGTGTTATAGGGGATTTTTCACCTTGCTGAGCTGTCTGCGTTTGATTTAGAAATCCGTGATAGAAAGGAAAAAAAAAAAGCTAAATCAGGAAGGAGCCATAGGCAGTGATGAAATAAAAGTGACAGGCACATTTTCTCCTCTGGACGGCAAGAAAGTTTTTATGCGATTCTTGTTTTTGTCGTCACGCGTGTACCTCTAGTTGAACTCTAATTAAGGAGGATGCTGTGAAAATAAAGGACGTGTGCGAGATCAAACCCGAGCAGACAGAATGGATGAGAGCTGCGCATTCCTAGAGGAGGAGCTGCAACATGTAACAAAATATTGGGGGGGGGATTGTGTATTACACATGAGCTCCAAAAGGGGTCACTAACCTGTCAGAGTCGATCATACACTTGGGAGTGAGGTGGGCATCGAAGCCGGGAAAACACACACGCACACACACACACGCACACACACACGCACACACACACACACACACACACACACACACACACACACACACACACACACATCCAGTGTTCACAAACATGGAGTGAGTAATGGAATGTGACAAGTCACAAGCTGAAACAGTTGGAAACGCTGCAGGTCTTGAAATATGACCAAGGCAGCATAGAAACAGGTTATACACTTGCTTATTTTTTCCTGTTCATATTTCCAGTGTGTGTTTGTGTCAACCGACGCCATGTAATGTTGCCATCAATGCGGAATTCTGAATGTGGCACCCACGAAGAAGAAGCCAATCACCAATAGCAGCCAAGTGTATTTAAGACGCTCCGTGTTTTGTACATCCCAAATTTCCCCAGTGTGGGACAAATAAAGTTTATCTTATCTTATCTTATCTTATTAATATGCATTTTTTTACTAAATTAAAAATGGGCGTACATGTTTTTCACAGGGACTCATTGAGACAAAGTAACAGTCTGCTTTACGCTTCTTCCATTCGTGTTTTTAGGGCTTAAATGAAACTAAATATGTACCGTAAGTATTAAATACATTAGCCTGACTAGTATTTATATAATTAGAGTGAAAATGAGAGTGCATATGAAGAGTGTCTGAAAATATATTGAAGACGTGAAGACGGAAACGCGCACTCAATTACACAATTACAATCTGGTTTGTGAATGATTTCACAAGCCAAAGTGATGATCGGCTGCTTGATGTCACACACAGCGTCTTGCCCGTTCAGTTGAATAGGAAATCGGCAAATTCAGCAGTGGTGATTTTGAAATCAGGGACTTTGTTTGTTTTACGCATATGCGGGTGCCTGGCTTCTAATACTTCAGTGGGTGCCTCCTTCAGCTCATTCTCGTTAGCTTATGCATATGGTCATGTTGTTGTGGATCAGGGGTGTCAAACTCATTTTTGTCGCGGGCCACATCGTAGTTACTGTTTGCCTTGGAAGACCATTATGAATTTTGGGAAACCATATAAATGTTTAATCACCTCCACATGTTACATACACGGCACACAACAAATTGATGAATAACTAGTTTTACAATCTGAAGTCAAGAATAATGACTGTTATTGTGTATTACGATGACAATCTGAAATTTTGGTTCAGACTTTAACAGGCATCATGGAACTTGAAATGCTTCATTTGCTTTTGCGGGCCACATAAAATGATGTGGCGGGCCAGATCTGGCCCCCGGGCCTTGACTTTGGCACCTGTATTGTGGATGATATTGGTGATGGTTATGACGATTTCTATAATAAAAATTTATAATCATCATAGTTATTGTTATTCGAATCTTTAATGAGATTTGACACATTTCCCCCAGGCTTTTGAGCAACAGTTCATAAATGAATCTACCTTCGTGATTTAATTAAAACCTCCCAAAAGCTCATTTCGTCCATATACAAGCACCGTGACTGCTAAGTTTTCCTTTTTCATCTGTGGCAAATATTACAAGGAGATCTTTGTAATTACAGCCGAAGAATGGTTCACTGTTAAATGTACTCCACTTTTTTTTCCTTTTTTTTTACCCTCTCAATCACATGTCCCTCCATTACTGGAGATGAGTCATTTCATTAAAGAAGTCTGAGAATAGCAGCAGATAGTCGAGGCAGATTAGTTCTGAAGTGCATATTGTTCTGTGAGTGCAAGGGAGGCACAAAAGGATCCAAAACTCTTATGATCCATGTTTTAAATTTGAAATCACGATGAAAATAATAATAATAATGTCTGTCTCGGTCTCGAATCTGTGTAACACCGTGCGTACAAGCTTTAAATTAATTCTTGTCCACAAAGCAGTCTAATGAGAAGTTATTACCAGTTTTTCTCAATTTTTCGATGCCGTCTAATTTATTCCACTGTCCTTTTGCAATTGAGAAGAGAGGCATCGTGTTGCCACCACCAAAGTGACAAGCACATGCTTGAAGATAACCTCAAAGGAGCAACCTGTCACCACACAGCAACCGAGGCCAGATGGCAGAGAACTAGTTTGGCTTATTCTAGGCCTCGGTCCTCTGTGACAGCTTTCTTTGAATCGGGGCTGGTGGAACTTCTTACGTCAGGCAACATTGCAAGGACGAGAAGCACTGCGATGAGATCAATGGAACGTAGATATGAAGGTGCCCAAAATGTTGTTTTTCCTCCGTCTCTTTGCTCCACAGGAACATTTCTTTCCTGCTGCACCGGTGCGACGTCGCAACTTGTTTTTCTGATGGTATTTTTTTTTTCTCTGAATGACTGACTTCTCCATGTGCTACAGTTTGCAAGTTACATATTTAAGGCAAATTTCACTTTTCTACAGTTTTTAAGGAACGTACAGTGGTAGCCCGGTGGTTGAATTTGATTTGTTCTGGGGCCATTGGTTGACCACTCATTCATTTGTGTTTTGAAAACAAATTTCCATAGAAAGTGTTGTGAATAAAATGGATGTCTTCCGTCAAGCTTGAGAGACTTATCATCTGGCTTGACTTGAATCAGAATCACGTCACCGATATTTTTTTTAGGTGTTGTGATCAACTTTCGAGGCATATTTTTACTGAGAATTGCAGGAAGTGTACCAGTAACCTCAATCGTCCACTGTGTAACCATCCATCCATCCAGTATGTGTTTTCTGTATCGGTTGTCCCAATTTGGCTCACTGGTTAGCTGGGGTACGCCCAGTAATGGTCGCCAGCCACTAGCAGTGCATATATAGACTAAAAACCATTCCCACTCACATTCACACCGAGGAGCAATTCAGAGTCGAGATTCCTCTCAACTGGACCTCTCAACCTGCGAGGCAGGAATTCGAACCACCAGGTATACCTCACATATCAATTAGTTCTTGCATGCAGAGCATTTTTGTTTTCGTTTTTCTTTCAGTAAAATACACTCCATCCGTCCATCCACATTTCCGATCCACTTTATCCTCACAAGGGGCGCCGGGGTTGCTGGAGCCTATCCCAGCCGTCTTCGGGCAGTAGGCGGGGGACACCCTGAACTGGTTGCCAGCCAACCGGAGGGCACACATAGACAAACAACCATCCGCGCTCACACTCACACCTAGGGACAATTTAGTGTTGAATCAGCCTGCCATGCATGTTTTTGGAATGTGGGAGGAAACCGGAGTACCCAAAGAAAACCCACGCAGGCCCGGGGAGAACACGCAAACTCCACACAGGAAGGCCGGAGGTGGGATCAAACTCACGACTTCTGCACTGTGAGGTCGACGCGCTAAACAATGGGTCACTGGGCCGCCTAAAATACACTCAACATGGTAAATTATAAGTCATCACACCACACTGCACAGACCATACGATTACCGGTGTGGTATTTGTCATACTGATGATAGTTTGTGGACACTTTCTTCCACAGGATGACATAATTATCTCTCATTATAGACACTGTTGTGTTCTGAGAGTATCATGTGTTTGCCTTAAAAAGATTCCACTTGACATGCGATGCTCTTAAACGCCTCTCCACGTTTTGCACCATGTATGTGGATAGTCTTCGTTAATTGATTGAAGCAGTGGTGGAAAATCCACTCAGATTGGTGGGTAAAAGGAAAATGATATACAGTGAAATGCAAACTCCACTAAAAAATTCATGATATACAGAGCAGGCATTATTGGGAATTCGAGATCTGCGGGCAAATGTACTCTGCCAATCCTCAGGGGGACGAAAACATTCTGCTTCATATCGTGTATAGTACTGCAGTACGAGTAAAAAACATCGGCCCACAGGCAACCAAAAACGCTTGGACTGAAAATAGTGTGTTGATGGCTCATCTACCTTGACGAAATAAAATTGAGTAAATTCACCACACCGTTTTCTTCCAGGGTATGTTTGGTTCCGAACGCCCCCCCCCCCATCATGCAATTGGCACTTAGCTGTCGATCCCTACGCCGAACGGTTCATGTATAATTTTCTGAAACACCAAATAAAAACAGCCGTCCTCGGTTCCAACTTCCCGTCAGTTGCGTCAAAATGTGCTCCTTCTTCCACTCTACCTGTGGAGCCTCTGCACATCAGAATTGTGCCTGGGATAACCTATGTTCAGTCTGCCAGCCTGGCTCTCGTCTTGCTGGCATAAAAGCCCTCTTCAGTTACAGTTGCAGTATTCAACATGCTCGTCTGAATTCTTACGAGAACATATGGACGGAGGAATCCAATGAAATTGGGACAGATGGCAATGCGGCTCTTGAAAAGAATTTCTGTACAAAGTGGATTTAATTGGCAAACAAAACAGTAGCAAGCTGGTTCAAGTGGGACCGTCACGTGTAAGTGGTCTCCAGTACACTTTCCTCATCTTTCCAAACGACCGTTTGACGTAAGTGTTTGAATTCTTTCTCCAGAACAATCAAAGTGGAGGTGTATGATTGGGACAGAGACGGCGGGTGAGTGGATTGTCTCTTTCTTTGGTGCCCGTTTGTTTGTCACCCCTAATTGACTTGCACCTTCTTCCTCTTCGCAGCCATGACTTCATCGGGGACTTCACCACCAGCTACCGAGAGTTAGCTCGAGGGCAGAGTCAGTTCAATGTGTACGAGGTAATTTGTCTGTGTTTTTTTGGGTGCATCGTTAAAACCTAGATTAACACCTGAATAAATTGTCACTCTGGATGACATCAAATTTTCCAAAAAAGCAAAAGTTACATCCTCCTCATCAACCCTCCATCCATCCATTTTCCGATCCGCTTTATCCTCACAAAGGTCGCAGGGGTGCTGCAGCCTATCCCAGCGGCAGTAGGCGGGGGACACCCTGAACCGGTTGCCAGCCAATCGCAGGGCACACAGAGACGAACAACCATACACGCTCACTCTCACACCTAGGAGACAATTCAGAATGTTCCATTAACCTGCCATGCATAGTTTTACTATGTGGGAGGAAACCAGAGTATCCGGAGAAAACCCACGCAGGCCCGGGGAGAACATGTAAACGCCACACAGGAAGGGCGGAGCCGGGATCGAACACGGTACCTCTGCACGATGAAGTCGACTCGCTAACCACTGGGCCGCCCTTTCATTCAGCCTGTAACATGATAAAGTGTCCACTGTAGTGACCGTTTTCCCTGAAGGGGTTAAATTGTGTCGAACTCTTCCGCTAAAATCGCCTGGATGCTCACACCACGGAGTGAAAAAGGATGACGAAATACAACAGTTTTGTCAGTGCCTCGCAATTTAAGACCTCTTGATTCAGATGTCTACTTCCGAATCCGTCTCATTTAGTTATGGTTCCAAAGTATAGGAGACATACTCGATCACTTTTATAAGAACCATATTTATAGATGTAGACATTGTTCTCTCTTTTTTTTTTTAAACTTTCTTCTAAGATAGCAATAGCAAATATTTCAATCTATGAAAAGCAACAAAGACGACATGTCAGGATCTTCATGCTGCTGTGGTTCACTAGTCTCACATCAAGGATAAATACCTGTCTTCTGGATGTCATCTCCATTATGTGTTACTGCCGCTTCTTCTCTACCTCCCAGGGTGTCTGAAAAGCCTTTTTACTTTTTTTGCATCAGCAGATTGTTCAGGGTGTCAGACAAATTGCCATCCCTCCACGTTAAATGAGCGGTTGTCACTTTCATGCCTCCCATCGGTAGAGAATCAGAGTAATGAGCTGAGACGTCTCACAATTGACATCTCTCTCTTGTTCTCCAGCCGGTTGAATGTGAGTCATGCACCTTGAGCCCGCTGTCCCCTCCACCCATCGATCCGCATCGTATTTGGGCACGTCGGTGTTTGCGTGTATGGTTGGCGTGCGCAGGACGCCAAGGCTAAAGTGTTTAATCGGGTGTTCATCAGTGCTCTTTATTGTACCTCGTGCGTGCGTTCAGACACTCACGCACGCGCGCAACTTTCTGACCCTTGGTCTTTATTATTATTTCTTCTGTTTATTATTGTAACAACTCAGCCATATTGCACTGAGCAAAGAAAAACCCACGCAGTACGCGCCTTTCATCCGAATGCGACATTGCAGTAAGTTACATTCCTGTTGCTGAATAATATTTCTCCTGGTTGCCTCACAAAACAAAACAAATGCCATTAAAAAAAAAAAAAAAAGCAAGTGTTCTCCTCCAATTTTTTTTTAGCTCCAAAAAAGGTTTGAAATTTGATGATTCCTCGAACCATGACGATCAGTAGCACTTTAAATGGGATTTGGTGCATTTTAATGCTTTACAAATGACTTTATGTTTTGGGAGATGGATACATTGTGGCGGTGCAACCAAGCTTGTTGCAGATTATCTGCATAACTTATTCAAACGCCAGCGTACGAACCTCTAATCATCTTTGTGTCTTGTTCTAATGTAATACATGTTGTAAATTTTCCTGTGGAGGTATGGGGGAAAAAAAACAGGGAAATTGAATTGAATGAAATTAACTGTCTTCTGTTGTCATGGAGCAAACTATTAATCAAGGAGGTGCTTCATCACTATAATCTTTAAATAATGCTTCTTTCACGTTATGTGAATACAGTATTTTCCCATAGTTTTAATGACATTTATGGGATATTGTTTCTTTTTTTTTATCTCTAGGTTATAAATACCAAGAAGAAAATGAAGAAAAAGAAATATGTCAACTCTGGAACTGTGAGTGTCTGCACCCAATCAAGGCTGGAAATGTGCCTCTTTTGTGTTTCACTCTTACTTCTATTGTTCACTGATTCCGCCCAATTATCACATTTGCCGCAGAGTGTCGGGAAAACTGACTATTTTTGGTGAACACGACACAGATGGAGCCACAGTAGGTGGAGTACGCCACAGTTTGTACACGTTAATCCTTTACATCGCACCCAGTTATGGACTTGATCACATTGGCCAAAAACAAAAATCATTGTCCTAAAAAAAAATAAACAAAAACAAAAACAAAAAAAGAATGGCATTCAAAGAGAGAGCTCACAGTGTTAGGTGTCAATAAGCACCCCCCCCCCCCGACCCCCACACCCTCTCCAAGCCTCCTTGCTAGTGTGGCCATGTGTCAGTGATGGATACAAATATAAGACATATAAATCATCTTGACACACACTTGTCTTGAAGAAAGTAAACGAATCACCCAGCAGCAGCCATCTCTTATCTTCCGGCGAGCACTCACTCGACATGTTTGTTTGGCCAACAAACCAAATTGGGATCGTGTTCAATCTGATTTGTATTTTTTTCATTCTTTCTTTTAGGTCACCCTGCTCTCATTCTCTGTGGAGTCAGAGTTCACGTTCTTAGATTACATCAAAGGAGGGTAAGTGCGCAGTTAGTTCTCGGACTGGCTCTGATTTGATTGAGCACTGCTATTGAGCTTTGCTTTTCAAAATGAGCATCGGCGTCACAATTCCCTCTGTCATGCGGAGAGATGCAGATGCCAAAGAATCATGCCGTTTTATATATATATATATATATATATATATATATATATATATATATATACACACACACACACACACTGTATATCTCAGGTACCGTGCAAATATGCGCGGCAGCGGGTGAAGACATCTGATGGATGTATTGTGTGTACTGCGAAGTGGCTCCATTTACTGTCGGATTTGGCGACCGTTGTAATCATGAATATACAAACTACGGTGATTAATGACAAGTAGCAGGCCAGGAGTGAAACCGTTTTGCTTTTGCTGCGTCTTGCAAAATGCGCTCACCTATTGGTTGAAGTCGCTCATGGGGAGCTTTATAGTAACAGTAATATCTATTTGGCAAAAGAGACATATCAAAATGCTCCAGATGTAAATAATAAGGAACATATTAGATGATACTAGCAACAAGAATTCTTCAACAAGCATGAGTTTCTAAATAGAATTAAACACTCAAACGTCTCAAGCGTCGCATTTTGACACACTCAGCGGGACTGGAGTGTGAAGTGTCGTCGAAAGCGATCGTTTAACAGAGATTCACCAAAGTGACAAGAGGCTCCAAAAAATGTCACAGCTTTCCTAACACTGACCTTTACATCAACAATCCACACACACACACACACACACGCACAAGCAGGCAGATAACCCCACAAAAATAGTCATTTGTTCGGCGAGTTTAAAGAACGACATCACTGTCACTCCTTTTCCCCGCAGTCCAGTTTGCAAAGCGACCGTAGCGCACGGACGGGGTAGCGAATGCATCGAAGAGGCCTCATGAATAATACAATCGCGTGTAATTAATGCTCAGGTTGGCAGGGTCGGGCGTTGGCATATTCTCAGTCTCCGCCTAAAACTGAAAGGTTAATGTGAATCTTTAAGTCATTCATTTGGTTATCATTCTGCTGCCTCCCCCCCCCCCCCCCCGGGGGCTGGCGTTCACATGTAATGAGTGGCTGTCATTTGGGCGCCCCCCCACCCCCGCGATCTCGTCACTGTCCCGTAAATTAACGAGAAGAAGGCAGAACTTCATCAGCGAGGGAGAATTAGATTATGATTTGTTCTTGAACTGCTCCGTCACTTTAATTACTGGTTGGCGCCGTCGCTTGCTCCTTCCGCTGCTCCTCGTGGAGGTGAAAGTGGGATAAGTACGCAGGTATAATCACTTCAATCTTTCAGAGCGAACTGCGGCTCTGTGCTTGACTAGATATGACACGCGGCACTGACAAATTGAAGTCGTGATGGCTTTTGGACCTTTGGCACCATCGGAAATCATTGATGAAACTTGCTGAGGGACGTTTCGTATTCCTGCCTGTTGTAGCCTGACATTTTTCTTCCCATGTTTTCCTTTGCACCCACCTTCTAGGACGCAGATCAATTTCACTGTGGCTATCGATTTCACAGCATCTAACGGTGAGTGATAACAAAGCGTATGTGCGGGGCTGTGTCGCGCCAGAACAGATAGAAGCGCTCTTTGACTGCGGAATCAATCACAAGCAGGCACACAAGCGGGCGGCTCCGTCGGATACTGTACATTGTCACCTTAAGTGATGATCTTTGTTCCATCACCAAATGGTAAATAAGGGGAATGGCTGGCAAAATACAGGACAAAAACCTTCAAGAATTGATGAAAAAAAAAATGTTGCTCCCCTCACCGTTTATTCTTTTTGTCCATTGGCCCAACTCTGAACCCAAAAGTGAATGACACTGTCCAGTATTTTGACTTATAATGATAGCAGCAGCCCTGTCATTGCCGTACTTGCGGATTCCCAATTTAGCGTTTATGTTATTGATATATGTAAGTTCAATATATTGATTTTATGCTTCCCAAGAATGGCTCATTTTGAATGACCAAAGAACATGCCGTTGCAGTCGGGATATTCAGAAAGGTCACAGTTATTGACAAGCTGTCCAACAAGTCCTGGCACAGTAATGAATGTGTTGAGATTTGAATTGTAATGAGGTCATTCAGTCGTATAGGATGCCACAGGAGAGTCGTTTTAGCAATAATAGCTCCCTTTGTGTTTTGGAGTACAATCACACAGTCATGTTTTGTCAAATCCTATGTGAGCTACAATAATGATTGAAAGGTTGTCTGAATTCCAAATTGTTTGACTTCTAGGTTGTTTGACTAGATAAATGAATGTTATATAAAATACAGGGCGGCAAGGTGGTCGACTGGTTCGCACGTCCGCCTCACTGTGCAGAGGTCCGAGCTCCGGGCTTCCTGTGTTGAGTTTGCATGTTCTCCCCATGCCTGCGTGGGTTTTCTCCGGGTACTCCGGTTTCCTCCCACACTGGAGCACTCCAAAATTGTCCCTCGGTGTGATTGTGAGTTTGGGTGTTTGTTTGTCTTTGTGTGCCCTGCGATTGACTGGCAACCGGTCCGGGGTGTACCCCGCCTACTGCCCGATGACGGCTGGCATAGGCTCCACCACGCCCACGACCCTCGTGAGGATGCGCGGATTCGAAAATAGATGGACGGTTATAAAATACAGTCAAATATACGCCAGATGACAGAACAATTCTGTAGAAACTACATGCACTGCATAGTTAACCATGATCTGAGACAACTACACATCATCGTGGCAAAACAACACTCTTGTAAGTTGAAAAAAATGGAATGGCGAACTCATTGATGTTGTTATATAACAACACCAACAACTGCATCTGTCCTGCTGTTTACTTACAGGTATTTGCAATGTCAAGCCGGCTGCAGTGAAAAAAAAATAATCCTTAAAGAAGAAGACTGCGTTGCATCTGTACGAGCTGAGCGCAGCCGTTTGGTGAAAGCTTTGTGTTGGTTGTGTGCTCAATAGGTAACCCCTCTCAGTCCACCTCACTCCACTACATGAACCCCTACCAGCTGAACGCTTATGCCATGGCACTGAAGGCTGTTGGGGAGATCATTCAGGATTATGACAGTGATAAGATGTTTCCCGCTCTCGGCTTCGGAGCCAAACTCCCCCCCGATGGACGAGTGTCACACGAGTTTCCTCTGGTAAAATCACTTTCCGTTCAGCCTCGCAGCTCGCAGAGACCACTCTGCTTTTGTGTTTCAGTTCTATACGAAACTTAAAAGTGTCATTTGGTGCGCCCTGCTTAGAATGGAAACATGGAGAATCCTTACTGCAATGGTATAGAGGGCATCTTGGAAGCCTACCACCAGAGTCTGAAGACGGTACAACTATATGGGCCGACCAACTTTGCGCCAGTGGTGAACCATGTTGCAAGGTGAACAAACAATACGGGAATCTCATGGCGATAAGTTGGGGGGGGAAAAAATGTACATTTACATTTTTCTCAAACTTTCTCCTCAAAAATGTAACAAGAACTTAATTTAAACCAAAGCTTAGTGGGAATTCATAAAAAAAAGTCATCTCTGGTATTGTATTCCATCTCGACAATTTCTATGAATGCAAAGGAATTGAGGCATGAGACAACAAATAAAATAGCACGCATAGTAAATTCATAAATAAAAAAGTTCTGTCTAGCATGAGTGCTATGCATGAAAGTGGAGGACCATGTGGGCAAATGTCATGCCTTTAAGGGGGGGCAGAAACGCCCAGTGAGACGTAGCGTGTCCACCAAATTCACAATCACGCCGAATTTGTCCATTTGCCCCAGCAGGAAAATGATGAAGCACCAGTCTAGCAAAATAAGGCCCTTGACTTCGAAGCATTTGAAATTCCATCAACAAAGATGACATTCGAAATGAGTATGAGAAATCAGCTGTGCATTCGAGAGCTTTTATAAATGACAAAGAAAGAAAAGGACAAAAAAAAAAAAGATCTTTTGATGGGTTACTTTCCAGGGCCATCTTTGAAAATACTGCATTCAGATAGGTATTTTCATTTTCTTAAATTCATTTCAAAACCCCGTTCGCAATGTTCTGATGTCGTATTTAATATGAAATGTTGAAATCAAAAAATAAATCAAATCAATCAAGCGTGCCAATAGTAGTCTGCGCCACAGTCTCTCGTTTAATGATGCACACCCAAAAACGCACAGACACAATAAATTGGACTTGACATCCGCTTGTACATGAATTTAAATCACATGGCAGCTGTCAACCGAGACTTGATTTAGTCGACAGAACAAACGAAACAGGATGTGTCAACATTAACATGCACTGACATACACTCGCATGGACAAATTGTGACATGATCAAAAAGAAAAAAAAAAAAAACACTTCAAAGCTAATATTGATCTCCATCGCCTGATGTGTGAAGCGTATATGCAAACATTTCCTTCTGCAAATCCATGTTAAAAACATCATCCTTTCACTTTCTTTTTTAGCTGATGCGGCGGCTAATCGTCCTTTGTTTGATGTAGCGTATGAAAAGGTGTACTCGGGTAGAAATGGGTGGGACAAGATGACAATCTGTGAATCGAACAGTTAATTTGACACTCTGGAATCTTTTTTCGATAAGGGTTATCTGATGAGTATTTTGCATGACAAAGCACATTGTGATCGTCGTTTACTTTTTGACATCTAATCAAACCTGTGTGTGTGTGCGTGTGTGTGTGTGTGTGTGTGTGTGTTCGTGTGCGTGCGCACAGGTACGCGGCGTCAGTGCAAGACGGCTCCCAGTACTTTGTGCTCCTCATCATCACAGACGGAGTCATATCTGACATGGCCCAGACCAAAGAGGCCATTGTTAATGTAAGTGTGGGAAAGGCCGGGACTGATTTGTTGAAGACAGTTTCATCAAAATGCTGCTCATGAAGAAAGCGGCGGGGGTGGTGGGGGGGGGGGGGGAGGAGGTTAATTTAATTCATTAACATTTCTACACAATCCCCCCTCAGGTGTCCTATTAAAGGAACAAGCAAAGGATTACTATAATCATTACTAAATGTGTTCAAATGTGTGCTTGTAACGGTCATCGAGCGCCCGCGCTCTCATCAATTTGCCACAAATCAGAGAACGTATCGGGTAAAGACAAAACGTACCGCTTTCTCCCTCCCAAATCTATATCTTTTTTTTCTTTCTATCCGAATAGAAGCTTTTTGCCTTGTTCTCTTCTACAAAGCACCTACCGCCTCCTCCGCAGCCAGCCAGCCAGCCGCGGGCTCAGAACACCCAGCAGACTGGATTTAAAGGGAATTTGCGACTGTTAGTCAACACATTAGAACAGCCACACCTTCCTTTTAAGATCTTGCCTGCTGCTCTATCTCACAGTTTCTTCTGTGACTGCTGACTGATGCTTGCCTGTTCTGCTTTCACCCTCTATAGAACTTGGGAGTTGCTTTTATACATGCTGGCAAGGTGCACCCCCCCCCCCCCCCCACACACACACACCATCCCTCAAAATACAAAGGATGGCATGTGAAAAAAGTTGCACAACTTTGTTTGGATGTGTCATTAACCTCTGCGTGTGAGAGTGAGAGTTTACAAACGATAGCAGTTTTTGCTAGTCTACAAAAAAAAAAACATGCATCAAACACTTGTCACCTTCCCTCTGGCCCCGTTGCCACCTCCCTTTGCGAAAGTGAGACTGACTCGCCTACATATAATGAAGACTTCTGCTGTCTCTTTCATTCTCATCCCCTCTCCAGGATCAAATCCCGCTCTCAACAGACATGTCACCCCTTTCCCTATAGACCCAAATCCTTCACAGCCTTTGATTTCTCTCGCTCGCTCGTCTTCTTATTAACTGTCAGCCTTTACCCTTCATCTCGCCACATATGCCAAAAGCACTGCGCTGCATTTTAGATTGGAACCGGGATGTTCTTGAATGAAACTTTGAAATGATGTATGAGGGATACTGTTAAGGAACAAAAAAAAAAAATAAAGAAAGAAAGAAAAAAAACAACGCTGAAGCAACAAAGGGAAATGTCCCATCATGATGTGAGAATCCATCCATCCATCTTGTATATTGCTTATTGCATCTGTGGTCATGGGGAGCGAGAGCCTATCTCGGATAACTTCAGGCAAAAGACCCATCGTAAAAATAAGCCATGTAAAAAAAAAATAATTTAAAAAATCTTTGCTGATTGTAAGATATTGGCGGCAGCCTGTTTTCTAAGTTCGAAATAGAGGACGGCGGGTCACCTAAATAGACATCTTGTGCTGAAAAATTGAGCATGCCTGCTTCCACCTACATCTTGAACCCCCCCCCCTCCCCCATGACCCCTCCGCCCCCAATAAAGGATATGCGTGTGCGACATTTGCATTGAATGAGCACATCCGCAGTGAGTTGCTGAGAAAATGAATGGTTTCTTTGTTGTTTCATTACACTGACTCCAGGCTGTCGGTGGCTAGGGAAAAAAATAGGGCATGGTATACTGCCAGGTTATTTTTGGTTTTAATGTCATTAACTACACACACACACATATGCACACACACACCTTTCTTTCAGCCTGTGTGTGGGAGGACAGGCACTGACAGAAGTGTTGAATGCTGACTATTACGTTGATGTGCGGTTGGGGAAGCAATGGCAAAAGAGGCACATTAATTGGCCAGACAAATGAGAGTAAAAAGCTGCAGTCAGGTCGCCCTGTTTTCACCAATAAAGAATTTATTCACCAAATTTATTTCACCAGTCTCTCATTATCACTCCCTTTAGCAGACACATTGACTTTCTGAGACCCCTCCACCCCCCGCGTCCTCATCCGCCCCCCCCCAACAAGCTTCCAACCAAAATTGTGAAATTGTTTACTTTTTAGACACCGTTCATGCAATCGCAAGGTCATCTATATGCCAATCATTTAAGTAACACCTATCACATATAGTATATATCAATCATTACTTTCATATCGCGATATGCAGCGGAAAAGTCATAAGGGAGTTTGCAGATCAAAAATTTGTCATTAGTTTGTTTATGTTGTTTTGTTTTGTTTGATTTGTGATTGTGACAAGAGACAAAAAGTACAAAGCCCCAATGCAAAGTAGGCCTATTAAGATGAATTGTCCTTTGTGTTTTTGTTCTCTGTCTGGTATTTCGAAAGTACCTTTAATATGTTACAACTAAATGTCATACTTTATGATGCATAGTATTAGATTATTTCTTTATTTTTGTGTGTGTGAGTGTGGACGTGTGGCTTGGGAGTGGCTGGGCGAGTGACCGAGGATGGATGCTGTATAAACTGAAGTTGGCATCTCCTCCCTTTCCCTCCTCTCCCTGCTCACAAAAGCTTCCGTCGATTCCGAAACCTCCCGCGACATATTTTGTCGCTCATCGCGGGGCTTCTTGCCACGGCTTTCCCTGTAGACTATTGCACTTGCTCTGCCACGGCAGATATGCAAGCAGCTGTTTATCAGCGTTAGCAGTTCATCTTGTCACTTGATTTCACCTCCTCCTGCATGCAGATAAATATTTTGTGTGCAAAAGGGAGATACCGGGGAGCGTTCAACAGAAAGAAATGTGGATTGAGGGCACAAAAGCATGTGGAATGGGAATGTTCCACTGCAGTCGCATCCTTTCTTACCTTGCTTATCTGAGGTAATACGCTGTTTTTTTGGGGAGGTTTTTGTCATTCCGTCCCAGCCTTGTCGTACTTAAAGGTCATCTGGCTAGTTAAAGAGTGTTACAGAACATTAGTGTGGATGTACCATGCATAGGTGAGCATGTCACTGCGTCGATGTCACGGTGTCGGTAACATTCTACAAGCCTAGACCTCCCTTAAAAAAATCCAAATAAAAAAAAAGATGTACAGCCTCTGCGCACACGTTTTTAATTGCTGCACTTTGATTATTCTCTAGGGTGCAAAGCTTCCAATGTCCATCATCATCGTCGGCGTGGGGCAGGCTGAATTTGACGGTACGGCGACTTTCATGCTTAAGCCCGCTGCAATGATAAAGATTAATCGCCCCTTTCGTTGTAGACAGCAGAAACACGGCCACGGTAACAATGCAGTTATTGCGGGGCTTATAGCATTTCTACTGCTCAACAAACCTGTTGAAGTGATGTGAACAAGTACTTAGTAGTCGCTCACATTTCAAATAGCAGCTCATTATTGTGAGGAAATTGCTGTCCATAATCGTTGGTGTCCAAGGTAGGTGAGTGCTTAATTATGAGCTATTGTGGCTGATGGTAATTACTGGGTTGGCAGTGTTAAGAAGGAAAGATGACCGTGATTTTCAGAGGCCGTAACACAGAACTTTGCAGTTGATTACCGTATTTTCACGACCATATTAAAAAGTGTAGTGTCAGTTACGGGTGCTAGTTTTGTATTTAACACATACACCAGACGCACTGTACAGTATTATTGGACGCAGGCATGCTAAGATGTGCACTAGCTTAAAATATACGGTAGCATGCATGTACGTGAGTTCTTCAAAATCAGCGGGAGCAAAACAGAGTTCGGTTCTCCTTCATTGAAGTATTTAACAATGTGCCCGCGTTATTTTATTTTTTTTGATCAATCATCATCCTCCAATCCGTCCAAGTCCTCGTCTTCTGCATCCGAAATGAACAGCTGGGCAAGTTCACAATCAAACGCGCCGGGTTCCCTCGCGTCATTGTCACAGTCCGTCTCATCGCCGTGCATTTGCCAATCCATTCACAAAATTGTGGAGTAACTCGCCCAGCGCTGCCTCCCAGTCTTAGTCAAGCTATGTTTTTGCCATCGCGACCCTCGCAACTTCACTTTGGCCGATTCAAGCGGCCCCCTCATCAAGTCACACAACAGATTTTGGAACTCATACACAAGGCGACCTGCATTATTAGGCGCCCTGTCCATTTTGGACAAAATTCCAAGACTTTTACGTGCCCCTTTTTGGTCATGAAAATACGGTACATACTGTATATGCGGCTACGGGGTACACGCAAAGTTATTCCCTCCTTTTGTGAGGTGTGGTATCAATAATTTCCTTGCCTTCCACTCATGCCTTTATATTCTTGCAGCCATGGTGGAGTTGGATGGTGATGACATTCGGGTCTCTTCCCGGGGGAAACTTGCAGAGAGAGACATTGTCCAGGTAACAACTCCCGAGCATGAACGTTTTAGCACTGTCGTTTTAGAAATGCTATATAAGTCCAAAAAAGGGAAAGCTGAGAAAAAGTTCCATGCCACACCATTCGTTCGTATAAAAATACCGATGCAATAGGCTGCATAGATGTCCTAGATAACCCCCCCCCCCCCGCCCCCTCCATTGGCTCACAGTAATATACAATTTCCAGGACATTACTGCACTTCTTGCCTTTGCACCGCCTGTTAAATTCGGTGCTTCCAAAAGCCACCCAAAGCCAAACAACAACAAAAAGCAAAAGGAACCCGATGCTAATCTCTTGATGCTTGATAAATTGAACTTGAAGATCTGCAGGAGCCTGATAACGATCCCGATCATGTGAATCGGGTGTGTTGCAGCAGCGAGAGATGGAAAACATGCAGGATAGCGGAGCTCGACGCCTGTGCTCTAGCACATATTCAAAGCTCGCCGGACGATAACGATCTGCAATCGGTGTGTCATTCTATTGCTTCGAGTGGGTTTTATATCACATCTTGTGTTGTTCCTCCTCAGTTTGTTCCCTTCCGAGATTATATGGACCGGACAGGTAACCACGTGTTAAGCATGGCCCGGCTGGCGAAAGATGTGCTAGCAGAGATCCCCGACCAGTTCATTTCCTACATGAAGAGCCGAGGGGTTAAACCGAACCCGGCGCCGCCGCCCTACACGCCTCACGGACTTACGCACCACCACACGCACATCTGAGCGGATGACATTTTCATTGGTGAAGCAGCTTTTTCTCGGAGAGAGGATGCAAACGTTCCAGGACTCGTTGGCAAAAAGCCCTTTTTTAAAATCAGAACTGCGGCGTAGACTGTTTCGCGTCTAAATTGACAGCAGGTGGATTGAACAACAGCAACAAAAAAAAAAACAGATCATGTTGTGGTTGAAACTTGTGCCTGTCTGTGCTCGTTTCTGACATTGTTTCAGGACACGTGAACTTTGACCTGAAGCACTACTTCTCAGTTTTTGGTGTGGCCTAATCCGGTAAGATTTTCAGGCACCTTTTTCTTGTCTGGAATTAGTTTTTATATTTGGAGATGATCTCCTTTACTTTACGAGGCATCAGGACTGATTAAGGAAAAATACCGGTGTGCAGTTTACAATTAGATTTCTTCAAACATCAATCAGGTATTTCACACCCTCAGACCTTGGCCTTCTCTAATTGAGGAAAACTTTCAAAAGAGTACAAGATCCCCCTTTTTTTATTACATTCTACTGTCAAATATTATTCAGCGTGGCGTGCATAGTTGAAAAAGCAAAACCTATTTTTATTTCATTTACATACAAGCAGCAGATGGCTTCTATGGGTAGCTGCAGGTTAATCCTTGCGGATCTATTTCATTACAAATAGCGGAATTTATTTAAAGAGATATGAAGCGTATTTATTGCTAGATTATTTTTACAAGCATCATCATTATTCTCTTCCCGCACCATTTTTGTTTTCCGACAGCGCTGTACTGATCATCGTATTTGCTTGTTGGCATGTCACAATCATTCAAAGATAATTACACTATTTGTTTTTTTATCATTTGGTTTCAAACCCTTTTTTTTGGGGGGGGGGGGGGGGTGTCGAAAGAATGTGTTGGTAAAGGCAGATCATTCCTGTGCTACTGGGCCAGTATTGTGGTACTTTTTTTTTTAATTTAGACACCTTGCTTTATTGCTGGATGCAGAGTTGCAAAGGGGCGGAAATTTATGATGGAACTTCTAAAGTCGGCCTCAGTCCATTCCACTGGTTGATCTCTGGCTTGTTCATATCTTGGGAAATTATGAAAACGGAATGTAACGGTCACAGGGTCAAAACGACAACGCGGGTTATTATGCAGTTTGTAGTCCGGTGTATTTGTTTTCGCAGTTGTTTTCTTATTTTTGTTGAACTATTGAACTAAGAGCCTGGACAGAGACATATGCGGCACAGATCATTGCTAGGCTACTTCTATCGCAGTACATTCCATTTCCGGTTCCTCTTTGACATCATTGGCATCGGTCTGTGATGATCTCACGAAAAAAAAAAAACAAGCCAAAGAAAAAGCTGAACACGTTTTTGTAGGACCTTCAGATGCAAGTGTAAAAAGATACGACCAAGTCGTATGAGATTTGTTGAAGTCCTGTGTGATGTCATGTGTCATGAAGTTGTTGTGCAATTTACTAGCTGCTTTGATTTTCCTGTCTTGAACTCGGTATTGTTTGACTTTAAGGGCCAATAGAATTTAGAGGTTCCATTCTATTTCCGAAATTTCTCCATGGGATGTTTGGCTGGGGGATTATTGAAAGTTACATTTCAAGGATGTGGCTTTTTTTTCTTTTTAATTCGATTTTTTACATTCAAAATTATAAGATAAGATAACCTTTATTTGTCCCACACTGGGTAAATTTACAGTCTACAGCAGCAAGATTGTGGGTAGAAAGAAGAAATAAGAAAAACAAAGTGTTTGCATTCACAAAATAATGATTTAATTACCTTCAAATTTGGTTTATTTAGGTGAGTAGTTTATTGAAAGAAAGGGTTTATGCTTTTTGCAGTTGGCTGTAGGGTGCACATTGCAGTGCAGTCTGTCAAATGAATTGACTGTATATGTCTTTACAGGGGGGGGTATATATTTCGGTGAATTCCCATGGAAAATGTCCACCTTTTGCAGCCCTAATTGGATTATCAAATGGTCAACCCACTCACAGTATTGCTCCCGAGGCACTGCAAGGTGGGGCAAACTGGGTCTGTGCTTGATTCCATGCTTACAATGGCGAATTCAAATTGTGCAAACATGCGTCTAAGAAAGCGACTTGACATTGCCCATTCTTAGATGAATTGATATAGGATGGAGATGAGTGGGTTGTTTTTGCCAGGACGCTTAACGGTCAGTCAATCTGAACCTGTCAGTATTCTAAACATAAATTGGTGAGTCCTTATCGGTGCAAATCCATTGCCCCCACGGCCACCTCCAGCAGCTGGGCATCAACCTTCATCTGTGCAGACGTTGAATCAAGTCAGAATTCTTGCCGCAAGTGTTCTTCGCCGTGAATTTTCATTTCACGTAGTTGTCCTTCACTTTATTCCACGTGTGGTGAGTGAGAGAGACAGGTTCACAACTTGTCCACAGAGATTTGCTATTTTACATCTGATCATGTGTGCAATATAGGACAATCTCTATTGCGAAGGCTCTTTGGTAGCCTCTTAGATTTGTTGCTGTTAGTTTCGTGCGCATAAAATAGACACTGAAGCACAAATCAGTTGGGACACGACATCACAAATTCTCTTTACGGCAGCAAGCTTGGAACAATAATCCAACAGCAAAGTGTGACACTCTTATGATGTGTGTTGCTTTTAGAGCAGTTCAGAGACGAGTTTGAACACATGGCACAGTTGCCAGAAACAACGTTCTGTTTTCGGTCGCAGTCCCCAGTGTTTCTTTGCGCGTTCATTGCCTCTTGTTTATGAGCTCCATTACAGAAATTGCGTGAGGCTCTATTTTCGTAGATGGAGCAGGAAAACTGAAAGCTAACGGCTAACTGATCTTCATGCTAGCACGAGTCTCCCTGCGTATGTTTGCCATTTTGGCAGACCGGTCTGCAACAAGCCAGGCATTCCGGTGCTTGGACATGTGCCTGGCATAGTGACAATTTGGTGGTGGCAAGAAGTTGGTCTAAGTAGGTTCTAAACCTGCTGAAATCACGTTTAAATCTAGCACAGTCTGTAGACCGGAACAAGAGTTGGGTTGAATTTGAACGAGGCACAGGCAGATATGTGACAATTTCAAGTGTTCCATGAACCTGCCATGCATGTTTTTGGAATGTGGGAGAAAACCGGAGTACCTGGAAAAAACCCACGCAGGCATAAGGAGAACATGCAAACTCCACACAGGAAGGCCAGAATCCGAATCGAACCCCGCACCTCTGCACTGTGAGGCCAACGTGCTAACGCCCGAAAAAGTAACCCATGATAAGTAAAGTAGCTATATCTTGCCACACGCTTCACAATAAGGCACTATAATATCGAGTCAGTGTAGAAACTTAATAAAAATGTAAACTTGACAGTTCAATAAAATGAAAGAATAATATAGTGACATATCACAGTCATAAACATGACTGTATATATACAATATAACTTAATACAAATTTTGCCAATTGTATTCACATTCTTCTTCATGTCTCCTTTTTCTTTTGAGGTTTTGGTTTCCGCTGTAATCTTCTGCCATGACTGCATTTCTGGTGTCCTTTACTCTTAAAGAATTCATTGATTGATTCCATGTCATTCGTTTAGTAGCCTACAAAGGGACTTAATGTTACAGTTCAGTGACATTGACTCACTATTGAGCACAACGGGTGGGGGCAGACAATGTTGTTTGGAAGGCAACAACATTTGCAGTGAAAACGCAAATGAGCCTCAATATGCATGAGAATGTAAAGCATATGTAAATGTTGATTTGCATATTGATCCTAATAGCACCTTAACATGAAAGAGTGCTTATTGAAATGTTTGATTTGTATTTATTTTTTTTTGGGGGGGGGGGGGGATACAAGTGTTTCGATTTTTTTTTTGTATTGTATGAAAGGTTTCTGCCATCAGTTCAAGATAATTTCCCTTGAGGGTTGTGATTTTTCGATATGATCGACTGCATGTGTCTATATCTGTTTCTATCCAGTTATTGCCATTTAATGAAATAGAAACCTGCCCAAGGAGACAAACGTGCATGTCAGTTTTGCTGTTTCTCCTCCATTGTACCTGCCTCTCCTTGCATTTCTCCTCTCACCGCTGGTCCAAAACACTCAATTGTAGCATGTAATTAGCATGTTACAGTTGATTTATTTTCAACTGCCACGATCGATCTTTGTTGTTTATACAGCATTTATTTCTCTTTTTTTGTTTTTTGTTTTTGTTTTGTTCTTGCATGACACTCTGCTTTCCTTTATTGTACACGATTATTGTCAAATGGTTGGTTGTGAAATGCTTTGTCATGAATTGCCTTAAATTAAAGTTCAATTTAAAGAAAAATATATATAACGCTCGCAATATCATTTGTGGTCTCAGAGTGACCGTGTTCTGCATAGAATAAACTTTATTTGTCTGATTTGTTGGCTGACCGGCGACAGGGGCAGCGTGACTGATGTGGCTACTGACCTTGACTTGACAATGAGGCTGTGATACTTGCGGCATCGGCGAGCGTCCATGTTTTTGCACCGAATTCAAGTATGTGTGTGACACATATATGACCTCCACACTTCTGTGCTGCAGTCAGCAGATGTTTTCGACACAAAGTTGAGGTGGCGCTACTCTTGCACCCACTGCCCAACCTGCGTGGAAGCGACCAAACTGAGAAACGAGATATAAGTACCGTATTTTTCGCACTATAAGGAGCACATGAAAGCATTCAATTTTCTCAAACGCCAACAATGCACCTTATAATCTGATGTGCCTTATATCTGGCCCAATATTCTGATTTCTTAGACGTAGTATTTTAAATGTTCCATAAAGCACTTTGTTACAGCTGCAGCAGTTGTGAAGGCTCTATTTAAATAAAGCTGTTTTGTATTGTATTCCCTTTAGTGTAGTTCTATCTAGTGGATGTATAATATAACTATTGCACTATTGTATATATATATAATAGTGGCACTATTGCCACTATTGCAGCTTCTATTCTATACGCCTTATAATGCGATGTGCCCTCTATATGAAAACAGTTTTAAACTTGGCCCATCATTGAAGGGCCTCACAGTGCAGAAAATATGCTAATAATGTAAGGCCTTCCAAACAATCTAATTTCGTATCGGTCATCATCAACCTATCCAGACTTGTTTACTTCCACTTTTGTCTGCATAACTCCAATCATAGAACACTTTACCAGTACAGCTTACTTCTGTTGAGTCAGACTGTGACACTGACGAATAATAAAACTTTGATTCTGTTCAAGCCTTTATCGTGCTCCTGAGTCAATAGTCAAAACAAGTTATTTAGTTTAAATCCGCGAGTCAAATTAGAAACAAGATAACAGAGTATGTGTGCTTAATTAAATGGGAAAGTTAGTGGGTGTCTCACTGGTGCCCAGGTTATTCCCAAGGCATTTTTTTATTATAGTGGATTAATAGAGTGAATTCACATCAGCCATGGGGCTTCTCCTGTCATGACAATACCTGTTCTGCACCACCAATTTCTGCGCCTGCTCCTTTTGTTAGCAGCCCTCAAGTGCCCTCTCTTTGCCCCGTGTTCTTGTTCATGCACTCCGAGTTCCCAGTGAGCTGCCATTTGCATTCAGAGCAACCTAAGACAGTTTGTCACTATATCCTCCCCTGACTGCCAATGTGGCTATTCACTCTGTAGAATAATAATATAATTTGATATTTTTTTATAAGAGGTTCGGATAATGGATGGATGGATTAACCTTGTCAATGACACGTTGCAGTTTCTGGTTGAGTTCTTGATTTTGATCATCCGTATTATCTGTCATTCGGAGCAGCAACTTTGATGTTGAAGGGCAATGGACGCTGGGTGGTGTTTGAGGACCCCCGTGTTTGATGGATATATTGACTCGCATGATTTGCATTTCTGCTTGCTTCGCCGAGGCAGTAAAATAAACGGCCTTCATCAGCCTGCACTTTAACACTATTCTTCCATCAGACTTTCTCTTGCTTGGGGCATGAGAGGTTCACACTTAGGTTTTTGCGGTCAGTGTGTCAAGATAACTACTCTGCATTGATATTTCAAACTTGAAGCCGACTAATTATTAATCATGTGTATTTAGCATCTCGATTTTTGACTCGCCGTCTGCTGACGTCGTCGGACTATAATGCTCTTAATACTGCTCATGCTCCAATGCTCTATGACGTTTCCTGACATCAACGCGGTCCAAGAGGATAGAAAATCAGACGGTTGTGAAGGAGGATACGTGTTAGCGTCGCTAGCTTCAGCTATCTCAATCACTGCTAATTTTCAAATATTCAGGTTGAATGTGCCCATCTGACACCACCCCTTTGCCCCAGCTAGGTGCATCTGTAAAAGTGATCTGGAAGTGCCGTTGGAAGTACAAAGCGACGGTCAAAAGAATTCCAACTCCAAGTTTAACACCACTTTTTATGACGTTGTGGGCTCACACAATCAAAAGACCAACAACTACTTGAAGCGTAGTTAATAATTCAGGAATGGACTTGGAATTCCACGTCTTTCTCGCAAGGGATCGACAAAGTTCACAATTATAATATGATCCACACTCTTTGAAATCCAAAGTAGGTTGCTGAATGATGTTATCTCGCTGTCAATTAGTTCAGCTTTAATGATTTATGAACTGCATCTTCATCAACGGATTTGCATCCAAATGACTACTGTAACTCGAATGCAATTGTTGATACCGTCCAGCCCATCTTAATCCAGACATAATTTATAAAGTGTATAACAATCCATTTATCAGATGCAGTACCATGAATGCAATCTAACGTGTTTAAGATTAGAAAGAAACAAAACAAAACCGGGACTACCCTCTTAATCTCGCAGCATGGATGAAAATAAATCGCCTAAAACATTCATAACTTTTGAAACTACTTCTATTGCATCGAGAAATAAAAAAATAAAAGCCTCTGTCTCTCCCCCCCCCCCCCTCTGCTTTTCTCTCAGTGCTAATTAAAAGTTAACATATCACTTTGGTGTCAACCCCCCCCCCCTAAAAAAATACCATTACAAATTCTACATTCTGTAGCCATTATATCACTACTGCAGGAGTACTGCCAAGAGTTTTACTCATAGATTATGGCTCTTGTGCCATTTTTTAAACACTATACGGATGCTATTTATACCTCTAATTTTAGGATTTATGAGGAACACATCACCGTGCTAAGTAGTTTTATTAATAATTATTGTAGACAACATTTTTTAAAGTGCAATCAATTGGTGCAAATAGAGTACAGGAGGTACATTTTGTACTGTGCTTCGTTCTTGATGCAATGCAACACAAATAAGAATACAGTATTTGGGATCAAGAGAAATATTACTTCACGATAGGTGGCAGCACTTGTGCAATTTGTCTCTGTCTTTGGAAGCTGGGGCGCTAAACATAAAATTAATGGAGATTTTTTTAAAAACGCTGTACTGTATTCCTTTTGGATCATTCACTTCGAGGCCTATCTATTTTCCTCTCGCAAACAAAATCCATCTTGTACACAATTCTGAAATCACGTTAGCTCCCTCGCTGTAACTTTAATCAAATGTGTGTTGCCCAACTTCAAGGCACTTGCATGCGCTGCCACATGTGCACATTTCAACAATGGGCCCTTCAGTAACCAGGGGAAAAAAAGTGATCAACATAGCACTGGTGTGCCTGTTGGCAACCGATACGTCATACCTGTGATGCGAGTGGGCATCATTCTGCAGTGCACCATTTGCTTACATGCATGCACAGGGCGTGTTCATCTGCGTCGGAAGGTGCTAAAAAGAACCTCATATCCAGGTAGATGGCCCCATCATCTGGGGAAAAGAGGTACTGTCTGTGGACCATGCGCAAAGTGAGACGAGACTATTTGTGTGTTGGTCACCAATCTAAAACGTGATGACTCAAGCCAAAATGCTAGAATTATGGTTTCTTACTTAGAAACGATTTATTTATTCATTTATATATTAGCTCACCCGCAACGCTAAATTTCCTCTAAAAGGCGTCACCGGTAGATTTAAAGATATCTCATACCACTATGGAGATGACATGCAGGCATGATTGCATGAATACACTTCATGGCGGAATACACTTTTGAACTGGAAATGATCATTTTAGAGGCAGGACTAAGTGGTAGAGTCGTCGTCTCCCAACTCAGAGGCTGAGGGCTCAATCCCCGGACATCGCTACCTTGTCGAAGTGTCCTTGAGCAACATACTCAACTCCCAGTTGCTCCTGATGCTACGGCATCGGTAGGTAAATGGGAAACAGTGTAACAGTATACCAAAGGTAGAAAAGCGTTGAGTGTCAGCCCATGTACCATTCAAAATGTAGCACTAGATTGTTTTGTATTCGTTTTTATGTGATTTGTTTCTTTGTATTTTCCTTGCAATGGCAGCTAAATGTAAACGGTAGGCTCTGTTTTACACATGTATGATTGTGTTCTCTAACTACGTTAAGTCTTTTGTGCGTTTTTTCTGTCGTGGTTGGTCCTGACTGTGCTTGGTGAGAGGGCAAGAGGTACAGAAAATGGATGGGTAGGAGTACTGATGGCACTCGGTAGGGGGCAGCAACCTGGTAAACACAAGCGACGAAGAAGAGGTTCGTCTTCCCCAAAGCGGTGCAGTTGACTGCGATACGAAGATCAGTTGGCGGCTCACTTGACTTCAATTTTGTGAGTGGAACTGGCTTGACCGCAGTAATGGCTCGACCTGCACAATCGTTTCAGGTCGAGCGACAAATCACTCAAATCGTTCAGTGTTTGTTTGCGGATGATGATGATGACTACGACAAAGTTGACAACCGTCAATTCGATGCAGATTGGGAGACTGACGGCCCAGAGGCTGAAGGTAAGTTTCCCATTAAGAGAATTATGATGTTTGAATTGGAAGCGATTTGTCAAATGTATTTCAGATTTGGTTTTGTTTTGTTCTTATGTTATGCGAAAGCTTGAGCTCCGTTATTTTCCACAGAGTCCACCTCTACTGTGCTCTGCGTCAAATGTTTGAATAAAGAGTTACTCCACATGACACTATGAACCAAAAAGTGTATTTACACAGGACAATATCTCACATTTTTCACCACCTTCAGTACTCAAATTTGAAACCGAAAGGGAAGGCGAGCGATAGTCATTTTTTAAAAAAGGGCGTGTCTTTTGTTCCTGGGACAAAGGACCCTTGACAAACGATGAAGAGAAAAAGAAGGTAAGGTAACAAAAACACGATGACGCTAAGTGAAACCCTTACCTTTACAGATGTTCAAAATAGGAGAATATCATTGACGCATGCTCCAGTCTTACTGTAAATGTGTTTACACGCTGAAGAAGAAAAAAAGGTGTTGCATCACAGGTAGGCCAAAGTGGGTCTGCACTTTACGATGGTCAGGCATACGATGTTTCTAGGTTACGAACAATGACGTTAGAATGTACTCAGAGATGTTATTTTTGGCAATGTTGCAATGCAGATTCACCAATCAATATTACCAGATTTGTCCCTAACGTGATCTTGTTTAAGACCCGTGGGCTAACGTTGGTCAAATAGCACAACTCTAAGAGACAGTAGACTTAAATAATTTCATTTGTCTCTTACTTGATTTTGTGTCATCTTATCTAATTAACTCTGTTTTTGTTTTCCAGAAGAAAACTTTGACCCAGTTCCAATAGCCAATAAACTGAAAGAAGTGGCTAAGTCTCTGAATGAAGATGCAAACTTTAAGGCTGCTCTGGCTGACCTAAAGCTTGCATTAAGACAAGAGGTAGACACACACAAAAAACATCATTCCCACACACGACTCTAAATCCTAAAAATAATTGCAGGGAGGTAAAGGGATTATGTGCGCTCTCGTTGTGATAATAGGAATTGTATACTGTAGTCTTTGAAAGAAAACTTGCTGAGGTCAACACCAAGGGCATGAGAAACCACTTCCTCTAAATGCTAATTGCTACATTTCCTGTAACTGTGACTAGACTGTTTGCGCAGTGCTAGATACACACAAATGATGACTAAATCAAATTAAATCTCAAACCTACACAATCTATTTTATAGCTTTGACAAACAAGATAGAAAACCAAAAACGTCCATTATTTTTTGCATCGCATAGCTGTCAGTTTGAACCTTTAAAATGTGTGCAAGTTATGTCCAAGTACTTTCAAGTACTGTAATTCTCCTGTTGTCTGATGCACTTTCTCAGCCTTTTCTGCCTCACACATGCAAATTATTTCGATTACATTACGAAGTTTCACAAACAAATCAATGCTCCCTAAGCATAGCTGTAATGTGAGATCGTATGAATGCCAAAATTATCTTCACAAACAGCACTTAATCAAGTTACTCTGCGTGGATGTTTGTCTTTAAAAAGAAAACTGACAGAAGTTTTCTTCTGTCTGAGAAATTCTTTCATTCTCTCCAGGCCATGGAGGGAGCCTTTAGCTCTGGCGTGGATGAGTTGTTGCGGACTCAAATCGCTCTGCAGGCTGCTGATGTGGCAACAGAAATGCAGCTCATCAAAATTTGTTCTGCCTTCGGGCTTTTTGTGAAGAAATCGTGCCCCGAGCTGAAAACCATAGCCCAGAGTGCTATGACAGCATTGCTCAGGAGCCGTGTTGCCGCGTGGGTAACTCAGCAAGGTGGCTGGGTGAGTATTTTTGTTTGTCTTGTCAATGCTGTGGAAAGTCAGCTGATTGCAAACTCATTTTTAGGATGATATTATTGATGTCAGTAATTTATCAGGTTAAACGCTTTCCTACCTCGATCAATTACTGGTCTTTCCTTGTCTTTAAAAAAGTGACTTGTGCCACCTTTCGATGACACAGCTTGTTTGGTTCGCCCTTTTAGCTCTACTCACCTCATTTTAGAACAGTCAGTTTTTCACTTCAGAGTAGTTCCCAGAAGACTGTAACAGTGCCTTGAATGCATCAGTTGGGAAAAGATACAGTAAAACTAACAAGCAGCCATTTACTTCCCTGTGACTCATTTTATTTGAGAGGGGACTGAGAGCAGCAAGAAAACAGAACACTTAAGAAAACTCGAGACTGTCAAGTAAAATACTGATATACTGAAATACCCTTAAAGCATCACTGCCATGCGTCTTGCATATTATTAGTACAATAGCATAATTTCCCAAGTAATTTTTAACTTACTGTCTGAATATCAATGAAAATTTTCTATGTGCTTGCAACTTTTCATTTGTGTATGTATGTACTGTACATTAGAAAAGTTTGTACGTGTGTATTTATTTACTGTACGTCAACGTCTTTCAGTCATTCAGGTCATAGTAATCTGCAAACTTGGAATCGAGGCCGCTAGACTCTTGTTTTTTCAATGTATTACCCCCCCCCCCCCCCCCCATAAATTTTCAAATATGTCTTAGGCAGTCCTCCAGAGACACGTTACATAAATTTCTGGCTTGAATTATGAATAACACAAACATTCCACCGTCACATCAGGCTCATCAATGGTATTAGCTAGCATACGAGCCTGAATAACATGCTAGCTAATATGGCTGAGGCAGTCCTTCAGACACGTTACATAAATTTCTGGATTGAATTGTTCATAACACAAACATTCCACCGTCACACCAGGCTCATCAAGAGTATTAGCTCGCATACCAGCCTGAATAACATGCTAGCTCAAACTGACATGACATGTGACATGGGCTTTAGAACTTCACGCAAACGTTATTAAGTGGTTAAAATCATCTGTGGGCATTTACACCTAATCATAAGGAAATACGGGCATATTGTTAAATGGGGAAAGTAGACTGCAGGTAGAAGCATTGGGAGAGGACTCAACTCCCAAGATTCCACCAGATGGCAGTAAAAAAATGCTTTAATTATAAGGCCTTTTCAGTCAATAACAGACGAGAGAGTCTTAAGAAATAATTGTGAAATTGGGCTCAACAGGAACCCAAACTGGGCACTCATACTTGTTAGTACCAACTTTTGCCAATGTAAAGTTATCAGCACAACCTAGATCTGTGAAAGAAAGACATGTTGCCTCACATTTTATTCGCTCTTATACGTGGCGGAAGTCTTCCATGTTAACTGTTGGGTTATGCACTTTCTGTCTGGGGGAGTCATGTTTGACTGTTTCTTGCTTGATTTCTTGCAGGAAAAAGTGAGTGCGGCTATAGCAGGCATTTGAATCATGTTTCACGGAGGGGGAAACCTACCTAAAAAGCTATGCTGCACCACAACACTTCTGGAGCCACATTATCAATAAGAAGAGGAATCTCAAATAGTTCTTATTAGATGATGACGATTAAGAAATCCAAGTGTCAGACATGAATGGTGTGAAATTTGACATCATGCCACCTTACATACCCTCTGTTTACCGTTAAGTCGGTTGTTAACTTCCAGCATGTCATGAGATTTAAATTTTAAAAGCACCGTGTTTGCTTTCATGTTTCTATAAAATTAGTTCCGTCTTCAGATTTTGTTGATATTGCACTTTGCTACAAAACCTCATCTCCCTTCTTCCCAACTGTGTTAAATCAGGTTGAGTAACAATTTGTAAATTGGTGTTTTGTAAAGCCAAAAATGATGTTTACGCTACGGTACATAACATGTGGCGTCGATACAATACAATTTTTATATGATGCTATTACCTGTTGTTCATAAGGTAGAAAATGTGTCTTACTGTAGTGTAACAACTTACTGTAACAAAACACATCATAGATACAGTAATATCCCTGGAAATATCTGAAGTCACTCACACATGATTCAAATAACGTCAGGTGTACATATGCATGATATTGCACACAACATCCACACTTAAATAGTCTTAAGTCTAAATTTTGTAACAATTTGATATTGATTGCAAATCACCGGTGGAATTTCAAGTGAACAATATTTTGGGTCCATCACAGCGCACAAAGATCAGTAATTATGCAATTAGCATTTTTTTATGATGAGCTTGAAACTAGTTTCATCTTTATTATTTTTCTCAAACCTCTGCCCTTCCCCGAAGCACTCTGGCACACCTTGGTAGTTGCGCATGACACTTTGAAAAACGCTGTTCGACACATTTATTAAAAGTACTGTATTTGCATGCATATTGTTCCGCTCTGTAGCCATTTGTTATCCGAACAAATGTCTACATTGCATTGCAAAATAAATATAGCCTCTAGCTATCGTTCATTGTGTGTTGTGTGCTGTATTATTATTAATATATTGTGCCGTTGATTTTAAAACCACAAAGAAACATGAAACTTCAGCGCGCATGTCCCCAGAAAGTGTGTCTGAAATAGCTTGGCAATGGCTATTTTACTTAAGAACAGTCATTCTAAGGCACGGGTCGGCAACCCACAATGTTGAAAGAGCCATATGGGACAAAACCCAAATATGTCTGGAGCCGCAAAAAAAAAATAAAAGCCTTCTATAAAATTTACAATGAAGGAAACATGCTGTATGTAGGAGACTGGACTGTCTAGGAATTGTTTGTTATTCATTCCTTTGTTGTGTGTCAACAAACGCCCCCATAGAATTTATTTTGTGATTTCCTCGTTTGATATTTTGTTTTGGTGCATTATTTTCGCTTTTCTTAGTGTCAGTGCAGTGAGCATTCGTTTCCGTTTTTCGCAGGCTGTCTTTGAACGCCTCTCGAGTCGAACGAGAAGGGAGAAGGCACGGAGTCGGACGCAGACGTGTCTGTGTTTGTCGAGACTGTTAAAAGCATAAATAAAGTGTACGTTTTAAAAAACCAACACCACAGCTCTCCTTTTTCTCTATCTATTTGAGCTATATTAGCCTACTATCACAATATTTCCATTTTCAAACATTTTTTATAAAGCTGCAGGGAGCCATAGATGTCGCTAAAGGCCGACCGCCGTTCTAAGTTGTTGTACTGTACATGTACCACTACTGGCAAGTGAGCTCACTCAAAGAATCACTGAATTAAAAGAGCAACATTAAAACATTAATAAACTTTCTAGTTGTACATACAGCCTGTTTAAAAGTTCTTTTAAAATCCAGTACAGTAAATTTCTTTTTTTTCTCTCCAAATGACAGTTAAATTGTATGTCATTTGAAGTACAATACGGGAGTCGCTTGGTGAAAAAAGTTTTGAGAATCATTGCTTTTGAATTATATGACATACAGTCACCAGGGGGCAGCACAAAGTGAAGAAAATATGTTCTGGCATTTGCACAAACAATTTGAAACACATCAGGGGTGTCTGGCACATTAGGCAAGCAACCATCTGGATCGATGAAAAAAAACTTTACAAGTTACATGGCAAAAAAATAGATTTGTCACCTCGGAAAAGCACAAGTTCAATTTCACACAGGTGTAAAATTTTCTCAAACTAGAAGATTGTAAATACGGTATTTAAAATACCGTACTCGCCCCACTTTTGAGATTCACTGCATTAAATTTGTTACAAAAAAAACTTCATGAAAACCCTAAAGACTCTTCTCAAATCCAATCCACTTTCCCTTTGTTGCATATTCAGACGTGCACACATTATTGTGTGCTCCAAACCGTTGATTTGATCGTGTTGTTAATAGTATCCATGAATGTCACGATTACATTTTACACTTTGACAGTACTGTACGCTTTGCTGCACCGAATGATCAAAAACTGCAGAGAGGGCACTTTGAATTTGTCTTGAGGGGTATACAGTCATCATTAGGAAAACAAAAATGCATTTGCTTATACAGTGTCCAAGGGTGTTTATTGAGTCAGCTGCAACTACTGCATGATAAGGCTGAAGTGTAACTATGGTGGAGGGGTTATTTGTACAAATCCGTTATTAGCTGGTATAGTTTGTATTATGATGTACCACTCTTTCCACAAATAAATAACATTCAAATAGAATAATACACAGTTATACCACAACTGATTCGCATTCTGGCCAAATTTTGAGTTGAACTTGTGATTTTACTGCATATACAGTGACACACTGATAGTGAACTGGTATCTTTTCGACGACACACAGTTGGAATGCGTTCTTACTATTTTTCTCAAGAGTATAGTGCAACATGTTTTCCATTCATTCTCAAGAAAGGAATCCAGAGTTCTCAATGCATAGAGGATTATAAAGCTGTAGATCATGCAGTAATCGGGATCTATCATCATCGTCCAAAAGATAGTAAGATGCGAATTACCTTCAAAATGCGACATTGAAAATATATCTCATCTCACATCCGACAGGCTTTTGCTAATTCCTTGTCTCATTTCCACCCAGAAAAACAAAATGAAGCCAATATCTGAATCAGTTTGAGCCCAGATTCGTGTACTTCCATCACGCATACTCTCACAACTTCACATTGGTTGAGATGAGTCCAATCTGCTCCGTCACACAAGATGAGTGCGGACTAAAAGTGGTCTCCTAAAATCGAAGGAGACGGTAGCTTGGTATTTTTCACAGCAACAGTTATAGTGTATTTAGGAGATTAATTGAAGTTTTAGGCTTGGACGATAAAGATGGCATTTGAAGTCACGGATAAATAAATCAATACCCTATGTGCTCCCGTATAACCTCCACACCTGTAAAAGCACGTGACATCCTGCATGTGACTGACGGGCAACTGGATCGTTCCAACCCGGCCACAGCTTGCCGAACTCAAAGTGCACCATTTGGCATCCACGTTTGCAGCTTTCCTTCATCATTGTCCTTCTCAAAGCATCTGCTTAGAAGTCACCATTTTGTGACACGTCTGTCAAGCCAGTTCCTGCTGTTCACATAATTGTGGCTCAACCGTTTAACTGTTGGGGGGGAAAAAAACACATCTTGGGATCTAAGAAGTGTGTAAAATATTGTACTATTATTTTTTTTTTCTACAGAGTCATTCACATTGACGGTAAGCCCCTTATCCCGTGTGACATCACCAAATTGTGGTGCTTGTTGAGACATAAACAAAAACATTCCTGTCAGAGTCAGTCAGATTTCTAAGTTTATCCCCATATCTAACACTGCGGATGGAATAAATCCTCTGTAGTTTTAATCCATCAGAAATCCTTTAAATAAGGGCCAAAATGTAATCCCTTGAATTTTGGAGAGAAAAAAAATCCAAAATCCCGGATGTTACAGTGCACCGGCTCAGTTTTTTCACACGTCGTCATCATCATCGTCGTCGTCATCGTTGTGCCTCAGCCTCCTCGTGGCGTTCTGTATTCTCTGACTCCCTTTTTGAGGCAGCTGACCAATCGGAGCTCGACAAAGGACGTGCAGATTCCAAATTTTCCAGAAGGCCGAGCGGAATTTCTTAATGCGGAAAGCGTACACGATGGGATTGACAGCCGAGTTGCCGTGGGTTAGGAGGATGGCGATGAAAATGAGGCTCGGTGGTTTGTCACATTTGGGGCAAAAAAGTGTGATGCAGTTGTGGATGTGAAGGGGAAGCCAGCTCACAGCGAAGAGTAAAAGGACAAGAGCCAAGGACTTGGCAAGCTTGAGCTCCTTGCCGAAGTAACGACTCGGGTCTGCGTGGCTCACTGTTACCTGCACAGAGACAAAGAAGCAAAATATTAGCATATATGGACTGTATATGCACTGTAGGGGTCCAATCTATGTCCTGGGGGTCATTTGTGGGCCACCATTTCTTTCTCAATGGCCCGCGGCGTATACTAAAAATGAAGTTTGATACAACCAAGGCTAGTTCAAAAAAAAAAAGTTTAGAAGTGGTATGAGTGTGAAGCGAATGTGTTGAAAAATAAGTGCTACTACGACTAATAAATTGGTTGTCATACTGTTGAGCTTTTCCAGATATGCTAAGATATGATTACATTATTATTTGTATTATTAGGACTCAAATACCAATTTCTCTTCACAACATTTTGTTGAACTTAGACCATTCAACTTTAGAAGCAAAAATTGTTTCTTCCACTTGATGCTTTGTGTCAAGGTCTGACATTTGAACTTGTCACATGATCGATCCTCAAGTGACTGTTTTATCCACACCGAAACCTTGAGAAATCCTTCACTAGTCACCTTATAAACGTCAACAGAAATCTGTTATGCGGCAGTTTATCAAATTGACTTGAAAATAAACCAGATGTAATTGCTTGCTCGATTGATTTTAGACAGATAAATTTAAAGTTGTACTTCCATTTTTCTGAATGTAGCCCTGAAACGAAAAGAAATGTGGATTGCGTTTTAACCAACAATTCACAATTACACAACAAAAAGAAGAGGCGAGGTAATTTATTTGTCACACGTGCTTATAAACATGACTTTTGTGCCTCGCTTCACAAATGGGCTACTTCTTATCTTCTCCCATTTTAGGTTTAAGTGGGCCACGAATTACGGGTACTGTTGGCTGTCGTATTGCATTGTGGGAGATTTCAGTGCAGAAGATGGTCTCACCTTCTTATTGAGCTGTTTATGAATCATGTAGAAAATCTCCACGTAGATGAGAAGCATGAGGAGGAGAGGCGGCAGCACCCAGCCGAAGAAGTTGAAGTAGACCATGTAATCCATGCCGATGACCGTCTCAAACCGACACTTGACCACAAGGTCCTGGCTGACGAGGGAGCCATTGTCACGGAGATGTCGTAAGTTATTCCATCCGAGCATAGGTGTGAGGCCCACTAAGATGGACACTAGCCAACACAGCAACACTGCCGAGCCGGCTCGTTGAGGGGTCACCACTCGTTTGTAGCTATGGTTACGGGAGAGAAAGACAAAGCGTTTCCAACTTGCAATGTACTGTTAGGAAGCGACAAAATGGTCGACCTTGCGATTGCATTTCTCAACCATCATCGTCACTTTATTTGTCCCAAAATTATTATTATTATTATGCAAATACGGAGGGCGACTGGTTAGCACATTGACCTCGCAGTATAGAGGTTGTGGGTTTGATCCCGGCTTCGGCCTTCCTATGTGGAGTTTGCATGTTCTCCCCGTGCCTGCGTGGGTTTTCTCCGGCTACTCCGGTTTGCTCCCACATTCCGAAAGCACGCATGGATGGCTGATTGAAATATCTAAATTGTCCCTAGGTGTGAGTGTGAGCGCGGATGGTTGTTCGTCTGTGGGTGCCCTGCGATTGGCTGGCAAGCGGTTCAGGGTGTCCCCCCCCCTACTGCCCGCATGTGTGTACCTCCCCGACCAATTTTCTTGGCCTCTTTTTGTGCATTTTGGAGGGAACTGTAGTTCTTGGTCATCGAGGTTTCTCAGAAGCACTTTAAATCGTGACAGGTGTGTGCTGACTCCCGTCGATCATGAGTCTGAATTTGATCAGGTTAAGTGTGAACACAGCCACATCTGCAGCTATAGAGTAGAGCGCACTTGTGCAACAATGTTACCTCTGTGGTTTATTTCAATTTGCCATTTCTGAATTTTTTTTCAGTTGAGTTATAAGGGGTATAGGTCACATTAATGGTGGAAAAAAAAGATTTGAGATGCTTTAGCTTTTATTCTATCACAAAACTTGACACAGGAACAGGGGTGTGTAGATTTTTTTTTCCATCCGCTGTAAATGCTGCATGAAAAAGGCAAACAAACCTTACGGCAATAACCCGAACAATCGGGAAATTTCAGCTAAGACTACTTTCCAGACTGCGTTGAAGTCGTGGGAATGACGTCCCCTGGTGTTTTTGAATGCGCCGATTGCCAGTTTGAGAAATTATGCAAGCCCACCAAGCAGCCAACATGAGCCTATTGACCAATCATGCATTCTTTGTCAGAATATTCCGGGCAGGCCTTTTGTAACATGGAAA
The DNA here is from genome assembly GCF_054856545.1 of Hippocampus guttulatus. Lineage (NCBI taxonomy): Eukaryota > Metazoa > Chordata > Actinopteri > Syngnathiformes > Syngnathidae > Hippocampus > Hippocampus guttulatus. The sequence goes on along the minus strand of NC_141268.1, from coordinate 17,118,021 downwards.
ACTTGAAGTGAATTAGTTTCTTTTTGTTCTGTTTTGTTTTGCCTAGATGGCATCTTTTTACAAGAAAGCCACTTTGCCATACAGTAGTCCTTACAATTGGATCTTTTCCCAGTTGACTTTAACTGCGAGCTGCTGCCAGCCATTCACGGGGCACATAATAATGAAACTCACATTTTCACAATAGCATGAATTCGAAAATGCTTTGCATTCCATGTTGGAAAATATGCTTGTTCATGCAAACACATGTCACATTCTCACAAATTCACCCTGTTGCAAAAGTGAAACACCAAAATATGGAAGCCCCCCCCCCCACCCCACATTAGCAAGCAGATGCAATGTTTGAAATATATTTCTTTGTATAAATATGTTGTAGATTTAAGATGAAGATGGTTACTATATTGGTTACATGGGGAATGTAACCAATATAGCAAAATTCCCCTGTAAGACATCGTGGGGGCAGTACTGAGGCTGATTATACTTGTAAAAAATCTTGCCAGGAATGTACCTGTTCTATGGGCAGATCATTTTACTTTAACTGCCATATTCCTTATTTCACTGCCTTTCCCCCTTGATTTTAAGATCAACTTTTGCAGCGTACACTCTCAGTGACATAAAAATATGCATTCATGTTGAGATGAAAATGTTTGAGGTATGTACTGTACAGGCCTCCACCCAAGGAAAGCACCCCCACCAACAGACGCCTGGTAAATATTTGTTTCTTTTGCACTCCTTTTTTTAGTTCACACGTTGAGCTTTTTTTTTTTTTAAATTAAATTAACATTTCTAAAAGTTGCTTGAGGTGTTGCAGTGTGATTTTACATTCGGGTTCAACGCACAAACGGCGCCGAGATAACAACCCTTGGCAATTAATTGCAATTAACCTCCCTTGTTCTTTTACTCCGCGATGAGATGGAAATGCAATCACTTGGTGAATGGGGCTTCGGACACAAAAGACGTCTTACCGCTCTGTGAAGATGTACTCATAAAGCATCCAACCTACCTCATGGGTATTTTGACCCTCAGATAGCGGTCGATGGCGATGGCCAAAAGGGCCAGGATGGAACTTTGCGTGAGGACGAGCACGGTGCAAGCGACCGCCAGACAGCTGTAGAAGTGAGTCTCGAGTCCGATGCTGATGGTGATGGCGAGGGGGATGACGAGAGCCCCGACCGCAATGTCAGCCAAAGCCAGCGAGACGATGAAACAAAACGTGGTGTCCCGTAGCGAGCGGTTGATGCGCACGGCCCACACCACCATCACGTTGCCGACCACCGACGAAACGGCGATGAGCACTTCCATGCCGGTGTAGACGACCCATGACCAAGACATGTTTCGGGGGAGACGGTGCGCTTGGAACACACCTCCCACTCACTTAAGTCGACTCCGAAAATCCTTTGTCCCGCCGAGGTGTCCGCTTGATGTCATTCTGTGGCGCACAGCACGCCAAACTTGCTCTGCACATGCTGCGAGGAGGTGTTGCGACGAGAATGGGAGAGTGCTTCCCGCAGCCTCGGTTTGATACCGAATGAGTCACAAAAGATCCTTTCACAACAGAGTTGAAGTCTTGCTGTCTGCGCCGCCAAGAAAGCGCGATCACGTGGGCTCGATTTTACAGTTGCTTACCCGGTTTCTGCTATAAGGTGAATCATTTTAACGGTTGCGGTACATCGTTGATAAATCTCTTGTTGTGATGTCATTTCTTAATCGTCTACCGGAATTTAAGAAGCTGTGTTATTCTTTTCGCAGTCATGTTACATTGAGACAGGCATGTTTTTTTTACTTGACCGCAAGTTAACAATTTATTATTATTGTTATTCATAATTTTTGGGGGTAGTACGATGTGAGAGCGGTTAGAGCACAGGTGTCAAAGGCAAGGCCGGGGGGCCAGATCCGGCCCGCCACACCATTTTATGTGGCCTGCGAAAGAAAAAAAAATGTTCGCGGGCCAACTTGCATGATTCTTGCTAAGATCAGGACTGAAATGTCAAAATTTCATGCGTAATAAATGATGTTGGGATTTGGCAATAATTTTGTTACCCTCTTTACAACAAACAAAAAAACAATAGCTGTTTTTAAGACATGTCACAAGGAAGCAGTGACAGCTCCGATGAAGGCTGAAGTGACAGCCGAAACTTCACCAAATTGACCATTGTTTAGGGGAAAAAAAAGACCCTTTAAACCTAATTTAACAATCAAATAGTTGACTTGAGTGATTTCAAAACTAGTAATTCATCAACTGGTTGTGTACAAGTTATGCAAAGAGATTGATTAAACATTGTAACGGCCCGCAGAGGGAAAACCTAGCTCCAAAGTGGCCCGCGACAAAAATGAGTTTGACACCCCTGGATTAGAATGTCTGCCTCATAGTGACTAGGTTTGGCCTTTGGGTTTCAAACCTGGCCTTACTGTGTGGAGTTTGCATTTTGTCAAGGGTTTTGTCTAGGTCCTCCTACCACATACCATAAACTAAATAAATGTTTGGTTCATTGAAGACAAACTGAGAAAAAACATGAATATGGAACAAAGTATTACAATTTCAGCTTTTATTTCCAAGTATTCACATCTGTCACTATTGTAACATGCACTGAGCTAGCTAGCTACAGTTTATACCCCAAAAATACATCTACCCACCCGCTTTAGAGCGCCTCATTGTTGCCTGTGAGTGGGTACTTGTCATGCAATGAAAGATGGAAGAGCAATGGAAGTTGGCAACAAAAGTTGGCTGTCCAACTTGACAGCCATTATGTGGAATTGGGCTCATTAGAGTGCCTCATCGTTGACCGTGAGTGCACACGTGCCATGGTGAAAATGCACAAGAGTGAGTTGAAAAAAAATTGAAGATCTGACGTGACAGCATTCAACATGAAAACACATCTTGAGTTTTGTGGCTGCTTTACCAGTCTGGGTAGCTTAAGTAATTGTCTGTTCAAAATCACTTCAATGGTCAGGTTTCCGTTACAACTGTCTATGTACAACAAAGATTTAGATTTGGAGTAGATTCCCAAAGAGCCTGAAAACAAAATAGCCAAGTGAGAAGATTTACGGTCAGTGTAGAAGATGATGAAGAGTCTCCTTTCCCTCACCTTGACTGTCGTTAAGGTCCTTGTACTTGGGAATGATTCATGTGTGTCTATTTGCTCAATCATTTGTCACTTACTTTTTTTCATGCCCACAAGATTATATCGGCTTCCACCAAACCGATGAAATTAGTCAGAGAAGAGCCATTGGAAAAGAAACTTGCTTCTTGTCCGCTGCCATGAGATCCAAATCATACAGTATTGACAATGACTGATTGCACAAAGCTCAGTCGAACTGTGCGTATAATTTTCTTACTTTTGGTATTTTGGTAGACTGGCGCAGTAAGAAATTGGGGTTTATGTTTTTTTGCATCTTGAGTTCGCCTAAAAAGCATAGTTTTGGAATGTGGGGGGAAGTGGGAGAAAACCCGTGATCGGAAAATGCAGCTTCAAATTTGCTTCATGAAACAGTTGTATTTTTTGACTCGTCTACAAAGCACTTTGTGTTCAAAATTGGCTTGAAAACACACTGGCTTGCTGTTTCTTAAACCCCTTATTTAAAACCAACAGTGCCATCGAGACAAGTAAAAAAACAACAACAACAAAAAACAACTGGTTTATGAAGCACATTTGAAGCTTCATTTTCCCATCACGAGAGAAAACCCACACAAACAATGGAAGGCTCTGCAAACTCCACACAGAAAGACCTGAGCCGACAGGTGAAGGCAAAACGGCTTGACTGTGAGGCGGACATTTGTAAATTTACTGAAACAACTTTGACTTTAGTCGAGACTACGATTTAGATGATAAACGAGCTGTCAAAATCAAAAGGCCATCTTCCATTCCTTCTTCATTAGATAATGTCGTAAATGATGAACTACGCTTTAGCACGTGTAACAGTCTTGTTAATTAAGGGCTAATGATCCCAGCTTCATATTTCCAAGAGTAAAATTTGTTTGTTTTATTGCGTTTAGGCGATGATAATAGTCTTGTGTTTGATGAAATGAAACCCAATGCGTCTCCCGCTTGCCTTGATTCCCATTGCGACTGTGTTGAAATTGTGTGGCAGCTGCTGAGCCTTGATCATTTCAGGAGGAGAGAGACAGAGAGAGAGCGAGCAAAAGAGAGAATGTGCAGGCTTCTCATCAACCCTGTTCAGCCCCGCGCAAATGAAGGCAACTGTTTTCCCTGCTGGGATGAGGCGAGCCACCATTACGAGGACTTCATTTGCTGACCTCCGGGCCGGACAATAACGTGAGTGAAGATAAAATGCGCCATGTTCCTAAATGTGAACTGCACATCTCCTCAGGGAAGAGCAAACTAGCCAACCTTGTGAGCTCAGCCGAATGTTTGCTTTTAAAGTACTACAGTCCCAAGCCACAATATTAGGTCCACCTGCACCATCCTAAATGCTTTTCTTTTTTAATGTTTGTTCTGTAGCTTACTGCGGTAGGTACTGTAAGTGTTGGTTACCCTATTTAAGGGAACGGCTGTGGTGACTAAAATGGACTACAACGCCAGTAATAAACACATTGCTGCATTAATACTCTCCTGACTGTACAAAAATATTATAGAATCTCATTGGATGCAATGTTTCCTAATGAAGTGTAATTAAGCGGTAGATGTATAAATTCAGCTTGAAAAAGGAATAGTGTCTGCAGAGGTCAACAGATGTCAACACCAAGATATTTTGTGAGGTGGAATATAAATGCATCAATCTTAACATGGTGGCATAATAAGGCACTAAAATAAATTCTCACAAAAATGTTAACATAAAAGGAGTAGTTTGGCGTCACCTCACAATGATTTAATGCACCGAGGGACACATTTACTACATGACTGTTAAAATGTCTGATGATAGACATTAACTTTTACAAGTCATCTTGGTTGCGCAAGAACTGTGTGGAGTGATCAAGTCAGCAATGGGAATACTTTTTCTTTTAATTGACTGAATTTTGTTGAATTGACAGAAACATCCACATTTTATTTTGAAGATGAAGAAGAAGAAGCTCATGTGTGCATTTTACCATCCTATGTGCTTCCATTGCAGCAGGAGTTGAAGAAAATCAATTGAGGTCACTAAAGGTGGAGTCTGCATCATCCGACTGGTAGAATGGACTGGTGATGTGGAGGTAAGAGCAGCGTGTCTGTAATTCTTGATAAAGCGCCAATGAAACTGCGACAGCGTGTGGTCGGCATGTCTTGGCCTCTCAGAGACAATAGTTATCTTGGCTGAGTTCATTCGCCGCGCCCACCTTTGTGGTGATGTAACTGAGGAATGTGGGTTTCGGAGATGTGAAACTCAAATTTTGCAGCTTTCACAGCGAGTTTTGTTCTCCAAGAGCCTCCGGGGCACCCGCCGCACGTGCTGTTCGTGTTTGCCGGAGGACTGGAAGAAAATCTGAATATCATCAAGGTAGACGAAAACCCAACTTGTCACTCATGTCGAGGACATCACTAACGAGGCTTTTTGTGTCTGGCGGGAGCGTTGCTTAACGTAAAAGGCATCACAAGGTATTCATTGTGGCCTGCTAGGGTTTTGAAGGGATAGGCTGGATGCAACTGATTACTTGACAAGACTAAATTGATCTGGCGACAAGGTGGAATTCTGGGTTGGCCTAAGAGTGCAACTGATTGATTGATTTCTTTTACCCAGGTCGCTGCTCCATTTGTCGCTCTCCAATTCTACACACACAAAAAATTTAAAAAAGCAAACATGATCAGTCAGTTGTTGTTTTCTCTGCTCCATTCTCCCGACAGAGATGTCACATTAATAAAAAACACTCGCTATCCTGCATGCATTATGCATTTTGTTGAAAAATAGTGCCATGGCAGAGGTTGAAATCTTTTAAGCGGTGCACTTCACCCAATGCTAATGTTACTGTGCATTGGCGATTAAAAAATAGAATATTTATTGACTGTATTCTAATATTTTAAAAATGTGACTGCACACCAACCCACCAGAACATTATCACTTACCACTTTTGACACAATGTAATCAACAACGTACAATGCCCAGCCTTCGTTGACGCTACAACTGTATATTTGTCATTGTAGTTATAGTTTCTAATATTTTGGTTGCCCCAGAGGCCCCAATATGAGATGGTAGTGTCATTCAGCACACCACTGATACAGTTTTCATAACCCGTGTCATTATGTTGTGCAAGTGGTGGTCATGTTTTGTAGTGGGCGCATGCCTCTTTTCTTTTATTTCTAGAAGCCACAATGAGAAAATAGGCCAAAGAATCAGCTCACACAGTACATTCGATTCTTTCCAGTGACAGCTTGACAATGCTGACTGATCATCCAGCTACTTCCCGTGGGAGTGAGCTCGCTCTTCTCCAGGAATATGTTATTCATCCTCATGCAGCAGCTGTCAAACGTGTTGATGTGCCCCCACCCCCAAAAAAAATAATTAATGAAAAAACCTCCTGAATGCAATGTTGTTGGAAAGAAATTTACCAGCAAAAAGGAAATTTTGAGATGCATGATGGGAAAAGATGAATTGGCATATTACCATTTAATGAATGTAAGCGTTCATATCTGGAGATGTGCTGATTGCATTTAAATTAATTTTCCAGTTGTCATACAATATCAAATTTCAGTCATTTGGAATTTTCCTTGATTTCTCTTTTTTTCCAAGGAAAGGGTGCTTGTAGGAAACTGAGGATATGTCATGATGTTTGGGGTGAAACTTGACGTCTTTGCTCACGGAAAAACTGAATTTCAGATGCAACATCATATTTTCTAAAGCCTAAAGGCTCTCTATACCTTTGTTGCAATATGCATATATTGTTGGGAATGTACAATTTACCCGTACTTACCGTCATTTCCTTGGAGCTCATCTCTTTTGGCTATTTTCATTCTTGTGCTGATAGATCAATACTTTGATCGTGGAAACTTGCTTTTGCGAGGCTCCTCAAATTTCCAGTTGAGATAAATATGCTGCCTTGAGTTCACGGGTTTCTTTTATATTTTGCATGGACAGAAATGTAAACTTGGATGTGTTTTGTGGGAATTTATACCCACGAGACACCGCCTCGGTCCAAGACGCATAACTAAGTTTGTTGCTCAACAGCTCCGAAAAGAAAATATTCCTCAACATTCACAGGATAAAGTCCAAAATATGAAAATGACAAAGCCAAAGTTGTAAGAATGTTCTTAAGTGTTGTTAAAAAGATTCTTACTCTTATTTTGAATTTTTAAAAATGCACTCAGTTATAATTTAGACTTAGTGTTCCCAACATTTTTAATATAACACTCATATATGATCTCATGTAAATGCACATAGTGCTTTCGCAATGCTTCTGCTGAGATAATCATGAATCTCCATTTTAATTATGGTAGTCTGATGAGGTAAAATGCAAAATATAGCTGATAAGAAATGTCAGACTGTGTATTTAATTAGAGGATATTTCACGACGTGCATTGTTAGGAAGCAGGCCACTTCATCTTCTTCCTCACATTGGTGTTGCTTTGTTTACTTGTGTCCGTGACATTGGAGATTGATTGACAGGTCACCAAAGTGTTGCGTGATCTGGGATATAAACAGAGGAGACACACGCATCCTTGTTCTCACCTGCAGCAGAGGTAGCCGATTTAGAATTCTGGTGGTGTGACAAAGATTCCAAACTGTCTGATTTGAAATTGCACTGTGGTCGTCTGTGATGAAATATACATGATTGCTGTACATGATTGGTACACAGTGTGCTTTGCTCTATTGTTTTTGATTGCCACTATCAAAAGCATGTAGTGGAACCCACCAAAATTTTGCTTGTCAATCTATCTCGCTAGCTAGCTAGCTAGCTAGAGAGCTAAATTGCTAGCTATTTTAATATCTAACGTTAAAAACTAGAAATTGTGTCTAAACACTAAACTTTGTGATTTACAGGTAAGTTCAGAATTATTAGTACAGGTGCCTCAGAGGTGTATTCACGCTGCGATGGCTGACTTTGCGGTGTACATTCCTATCCTCCAGCTACCATATACTGTATGTATAGGTCTCTTGGGCCACTTTGTTCCATCTCTGGTTCTGTGAGTATCAACTTTGCCATCCCTCGCACTGTGGCACTATGGCTTCACAAACAAGCATTTCTTAAGGATCTTTTTCCCGCTCACTGAGTTGAAGTCTTGCGAGTTTTGTCAAAGCATCACACGGCGTCATGAATGATTATTGATTGAACTCTGACTTCAAAGTCCACGTAAAGTCAAAGTACCACAGAGTGTTGGGCAAGTATATAAAATGAGGCTTCAAAATGTTTCAGCCATGAAAATATATCCACTTAAAGTCTCCAGGCTGTAAGTTACTTACTCTTTGACCAGTTGGGGCCTACCAGTGGTCCACGAACCACAGCCTGAGAACCATTTATTCAAGTCATTAATTTCCACTGCAGAAAGTTTGTTGAAGGGTGAAAACTTTCAGACTCTGGAAAAAAAAAAAAAGGAAACTTGTATATTTATCTCAGAGCTCCAGGATGTATTGCCTCATGAGATGCATGACCTCACTCTTGTAATGAGAGTAAGAAATATGTCATCTAGCTAAATTAAAGCGACAAATAATTTTATTCGTCTGGTTTAATGGTTAAGCAGCATTTGGCAGATGGCCAGCCGCCTCTAATGTTGGTTCGTAGCCTTGACCACGACAAAGTGCTACTCTGCCGGGCCACTATTGTAATCGCCCTTCGCTTTTGATTGACACTGTCAGGGAGGTATTAAATTAACGTCTATTATTGTGATTTTATTTTGCAGTGTAAGAGGCAGGAGATTGAGGAGTCACCACAGAAAGTAACTCACTGGATGACGCCACCCTCCTATTTATCTGGGGCTTGGGGCTGCGGCTCATGAGCCAATGATGCCTGGGAATCGAACCTGCATTAAAGGTAGCTGCATCTATTTTGACTCTCTCGTGTAGTTGACTGAAATATTAAAACGCCCTTCAGAAAGACGCAGGAAAGGTAAAGATCATAAGGCGGGTTGGATCTCATTAAAATGTGTAAGTGTAAATCATTTTTGTGTACAGTTTAAAAAAAAAAAAAAACTCCCTCATGCAACAGCACCTGCCTAAATCATGTACCAAAGGCAAAGTAGTGTTCCTGTGAGTCAGCGCCCCATTTGTGGCTTTGAGGAGGCACGGTTAATTTACCAGCCAGCTCCCTCGTCGCCAATAATTGTGATTTAATGGAAGAAAAACAACATTACTTGGTTTTGACGGTGCCCATTATACCACCTGCGCATGGGTGATTATGAAGGTAAAATGTTTCAGGCCAATCAGTTGTAACCGTCTGGGCTTCATTACCCTTACTCTTGCGGTGTCTGGATATAATGTTGATATTTCTGCAATGCATTCTGTGTTGTAAAATGCAAAGGGCGTGAAACATCTTGACGCACTCAGGCTGGAATCATGTCTGATATGAATGTTGATGTCTATCTATGTGGCGATCCTCAATGGGAGCAGATGGCTGGACAAATGGTTAATTATCAGCCCATTGCTAACTTGATTACTGTTCTAAACCTCCGCTGGTATTGACATGAACACAAAACCGAATGCCAGCAGCTTTGTGGCGTTTGAATCCACTGTCCGAGCGGCTTTACATCAGCGCCAAACGAAGCTGAGTGGGCTAAACAAGCCTACGCTGGACCAGCACAGGAAATTTCATCTGTGCTGTACACAATAAAGTTGTACTTGATACTTGATGAAGCATGTTGAAATGTTCCAAAAACATCGCCTGTAAAATTTAGAATTCCATTTTTTTTTGAGTGCTGTGCCCTCCTTCCTAAGACTAAGAAATTATCCTTTTTTCACCATCTTTTATTCTGCCAGGAAATGTTTGCCAATTGGGTAATGATGTAAATTTGCCTTCCGAGCTATGTTTTTCCCAACTGTGCATTCCCAAGTGTGTTTCAGGTGATTAGATACAGTGGAAGGGCATTCACACTGAAAAGCTTGGCATGGCAGGCTGATTGAACACTCTAAATTGTCCCGAGGTGTGAGTTGGTTGTTCGTCTCTGTGTGCCCTGCGATTGGCTAGCAACCGGTTCAGGGTGTCCCCCGCTTACTGCCCGAAGACAGCTGGGATAGGCTCCAGCACCCCCCGCGACCCTTGTGAGGATAAGTGGATCAGAAAATGGATGGGTGGATTTTATTTCAACTTGATTGGCTAAAGGTGATTCCCAACCAGTGTGCCATGAGTGTGCCACTTGAAGGTTATGTCAGTTTTTATTTTTCTTCTTAAAAAATGATTTTGTTCATTTATCTATGACATTGTTGCCACAATCAAATGCTCTTCCGTTGTATGACAGGAGGTAAATATTTATTAGGTGTAATCACTTTTGTTAATTGTTTTGCTAAGTAGTATGCTCTGAGCCACCCCCCCCCCCCCCCACGTCAAATATGTGCCTTGGTTCAATAAAGGTTATGAAACACGGTCATGACAGCACATTACTCTCCATTAAAAAAGGGGGATTGCTTTGCCATTATATTGCTCTCTTTTTCTTTGATAGTTGTAAATTCATAATACAGCCTACTTTTTTTTCATAATTGTAAAGACTTCAATTTTCAATCCCCTAGCCCACTCACGTTCATTTCAAACCAGCCGTAAATTGCCATTTCACGCTCATAACACGACCGCGGGGATATGTCACATAACATGGAAATATTTGTCATACTTTACCGCGGCTGAGCAAGTCAACATTGCATAAAATGGGATTGCGGCGTTTCAGATGCCTGCAGAGGTTCAGGAAATGACTTGGAAGTTCAAAGTGAATCTTTTTTTCATGGTTCCGCAGGCGGAAAGCAGCCAGACTCATTTTTGAGCGCCAGAGGAATGAAACGTAAGACAAAGGACTGCGTTACGTTTGGAGATTGGAAAATGCACATTTAAACCGAAAGAAATTGCTGCCATTTTGTTCGAGTGAGCACTGACTGAGACGTCATTTTAAAGAATTTGCAAATGTGACAAATGATAGAAATACATTTTTTGTTTGTGTGTTTGTTTGTTTGTTTTGTTGTTGTTTTTTTGCGGGGGGGGGTCATTCTACCATAGAACAATTGCACTGAGGAAAAATATGATGAGAATGGAATTTAATCCAATTCAGCAGTACTCTCAACTCCATCGTGGCTGCAGTGTACAGTGTGGCTCGGTCAACAATCTGTCGATGCCATTCAAGTCAAGTTCAAACCACAGATTTCTTTGAAGGTAACAGCTGAAAACGTGCAAAGACTGACAACGGCGCCATTCAGAAATGAGTGTTTAAGCTATTTTTCACCAGGTTTTTTTTGGGGTCCTATGTATTTTCCGTAGCCAAAAGGATGAATTAAATTCAGACTGAGGTTGACCAATTCGATATTAAGTTGTTTTACTTTTTTTTTTTTTTTTAATCCTCTCTCACCTGCCCTTATTTTTTCCAATTTCCTCTTCCTCTCCCTTTCTCGCTTATCCACTCTGGCCGGCTAAGCTCTGAAGCTTATTGTGATGCAGCCTGCAGCAGCCCTTTAACTGAACAGAATTCCTTCTGGCTGCTTGACTGACCTCGATGTACCAAATGTCCTTTGCTGGGTGCGCGTTACTACTTTTTTCATTCCAATTAAATCGGCACCTAAAACAACGATGCGGAATCCCAATGCGAGACGCGGCACAGTTTTTCCATCACTTATGTAACCGTAGAATGGGTCGTCCCGGTATTGTTTAAAGGACACACCGAAATGTCATCAACGAAATGTGACTTTGAGCGCTGGCCAACAGCTGATAAGCTAAGTGCATTTTTGACATTAACCGTGCTGCTGTCACACAACCCCTTAAGCTTCACTGTAATGTGCCTTATTAGGTTATTTCGCATTAGACTGGAGAGAGAGAGAGACAGAGAGAGAGAGAGTTCTTAAAAGATCCCCAAAAAGAGAGAAAGAATTATGTCACGTGATGCCCTCCAGCAGTTATACATTTTACGGCCACGAGAGATAATGTCTTTATAAAGGCAAAACTGCAGTAGGGAGCTTCACAGCAACAAATGAGGTGTGGCCATACAAAAGACCTAACCCTGACATATCAAAACCATGTTTCATGCAACCTTTTCAAAGATGACGGTATTTTATGATGCATGCTCTACATAGCGATAAAGAACTCCAAAGACATGTGTCAATCAATTTTGTGTATGTCAGCTTGACTGTTTCGTCATATAACAGCAGATCTACAATCAAATTCACACAGATGCATGATAGTTGGCGCAAGGCCTTCTCCAAGTGACCACTTTAATGCGGCCAACTTTACATCATCTGCAAGTTCTGATCTTGCAGTTCCTTATAAATGTACAGTACATAGTGTGCGCCCATCTCCGACAAGGAGTCCAGCTGGTCTACTTTCGGTTACGTTCGCCGAAGATGCATTATAGAAAATGCCCTCGGGTGGCCGGATTACCAAGCAAGGCCCAGCGCGTTGCGTCAAAATCCCAAACATGATAAACTAGGACTTGCATGAAAGTGAAGATGTGCCTGAACGGATCTGCACCTGTCTAAAAAAATAAAAATAGGGCAAAGAGCGTCAGGTAAATGTTCTTGTATGCTTTATTTTATTCATGATAATCCCCGATGATTTCTAGGAAGGAAACAAGAGAGGAGGCCCCATAGAGAACAAAATCCAAACCGTTGGAAATTCATCCGAGCCCTTGCGCTGCAGTGAACCTTGTCGCCTCGCTTGGGTCAAAGCTGCAAGCTTGTTAGTGAGCATGCTCTTTTATGAAGCTTCTGCCCTAATGAGGGCCACTAAACTCTGTGCCCACTGAACCAAGACTCCAACTGAGACTTCCCATTTGCCTTCCCTTCTCTTTCACTCTCATTCATCCTCCCCGTTTTGTTTTTTAATCATGTTACATCAAAGTATCGGCCAGAGTACACATTGAGGTTCATAAAGTTTATGTACAGACTAAAGGACATAGTTTTATTTCATTTTATACATTGTTGTAATTTCTTACAACAGTCAGAAAATACAAGCAGCAAATCTGCGTTCTGTAGCTAGCATTAGCGTACCCATGGGGTGAATTTGAGCAATAAGTGTCATGATTCGGTTTAGGGACCAACAGGTGGCACTGTAGGGCTCCCCCGGCAGCTGCACACCTGTTGGTCATTTGGTAATTAGTTGTTTAAAAGGACTCCCAGCCCGAACATTCAGTGTCGGGTCATTGTTGCTCTTGCTACTGTCATGTGTGTTGCTTCTTGCTACTGTCATGTGTGTTGCTTTTGCTACTGTTTGCTCTTAGTTTCTGTCATGTTTAGTTCATTGTTATGTTTTAGCTTTAGTCATGGTTTTTTTGTTTGATACTTTGGACTTTGTGTGTTTGGGATTTAGTTTTCTTTGTTTTAATACAATTCTTCAAATACACCCTGCTCCTCCCTCGTGCCTCCTTTTTGGGGTCCACCACCACCTCGCAGACGTGACAATAAGATTGGGGCAAGTTGGGACTATATTTATTAGTGTATTTTGGCTGTACAGCAACTTTATAAATGTAAGCGCCGCCTGTACATGTCGAGTCTCAGACTACATTTACTTTTCCCCCTTTTGTTTCTTTCTTTTTTATGAGAATTTTTCAAAGGCAAATAGTGCACACCACTGTTTCAAACAGCGAGTAGGTGTAAAACATTTTTTTAAACAACACAAAACACAGGGCAAGGATAATGCCATGCAAACAAAAATCTGCCCCCCCCCCAAAAAACGATTTTTCTCTCTGTAAAATCCTCCCCATTTCTTTCGCACAGTCGAAAAAAACGGTAAGGCGTTTTTAGCCCAAAAAAAACGACAATGTATAGTAAGGCGTTTTTAGCCGAAAAAAACGACAATGTGTAGTAAGGCGTTTTTAGCAGAAAAAAACGACCATGTATAGTAAGGCGTTTTTAGAGAAAAAAAAACGACCATGTACTGTATAGTAAGGCGTTTTTAGCCGGAAAAAAAACGCCAGTGTATAAGGCGTTTTTAGACGAAAATAATGACTATGTATAGTAAGGCGTTTTTAGCCGAAAAAAACCAATCATGTACTGTATAGTAAGGCGTTTTTAGCCGAAAAAAACGACAGTGTATATAGTAAGGCGTTTTTAGATGAAAAAAACGACCATGTATAGTAAGGCGTTTTTAGACGAAAAAATCGACAATGTATAGTCAGGCATTTTTAGCAGAAAAAAACGACCATGTATAGTAAGGCGTCTTCAGCGCAAAAAACGACCATGTATAGCAAGGCGTTTTTAGACGAAAAAAACGACCATGTTTCGTAAGGCGTTTTTTCCATTAAAAAAACGACCATGTATAGTAAGGCGTTTTTAGACAAAAAAAACGACCATGTATAGTCAGGCGTTTTTAGACAAAAATAACGACCCTGTATAGTAAGGCGTTTTTAGCCGAAAATACCGACCATGTATAGTAAGGCGTTTTTAGCCGAAAAAAACGACAATGTATAGTAAGGCGTTTTTAGACGAAAATAACGACCATGTATAGTAAGGCGTTTTTAGACGAAAAAAACAACCATGTATAGTTAGCCGTTTTTAGCATTTAAAAAACGACCATGTATAGTAAGGCGTTTTTAGACGAAAATAACGACCATGTATAGTAAGGCGTTTTTCGACGAAAAAAACGACCATGTATAGTAAGGCCTTTTTAGACGAAAAAAAACAACCATGTATAGTTAGGCGTTTTTAGACGAAAAAAACGACCATGTATAGTAAGGCGTTTTTAGACGAAAAAAAGACCATGTATAGTAAGGCGTTTTTAGCAGAAAAAAAACGACCATGTATAGTAAGGCGTTTTTAGACAAAAAAAACGACCATGTATAGTAAGGCGTTTTTAGACGAAAATAACGACCATGTATAGTAAGGCGTTTTTAGCCCAAAAAAAAAACGACAATGTATGGTAAGGCGTTTTTAGCCGAAAAAAACGACAATGTATAGTAAGGCGTTTTTAGCAGAAAAAAACGACCATGTATAGTAAGGCGTTTTTAGACAAAAAAAAACGACCATGTATAGTAAGGCGTTTTTAGACGAAAAAAAAGACCATGTATAGTAAGGCGTTTTTAGCCGAAAAAAAACGACCATATATAGTAAGGCGTTTTCTGCGCAAAAAACGACCATGTATAGTAAGGCGTTTTTAGACGAAAAAAACGACCATGTATAGTAAGGCGTTTTTAGACGAAAAAAACGACAATGTATAGTCAGCCGTTTTTTGCGGAAAAAAACCAACCATGTATAGTAAGGCGTTTTTAGCCGAAAAAAAACCGACCATGAGTAGTAAGGCGTTTTTAGACGAAAAAAAGGACCATGTTTCGTAAGGTGTTTTTACCTGAAAAAAGGACCATGTATAGTAAGACGTTTTAGCCGGAAAAAAAGACCATGTATAGTAAGGCGTTTTTAGATGAATAAAAACGACCACGGACAGTAAGGCGTTTTTAGACAAAAAAAAACGACCATGTATAGTAAGGAGTTATTAGCCGAAAAAATAAGACCATGAATAGTAAGGCGTTTTTAGCCGAAAAAAACGACCATGTATAGTAAGGCGTTTTTAGATGAATAAAAACGACCATGGATATAGTAAGGCGTTTTTAGACAAAAAAAAACACCATGTATAGTAAGGCGTTTTGTGACAAAAAAAAAAAAACGACCATGTATAAGGAGTTTTGAGCCGAAAAAAAGGACCATGAGTAGTAAGGCGTTTTTAGACGAAAAAAAGGACCATGTATAGTAAGGCGTTTTTAGCTGAAAAAAAGGACCATGTATAGTAAGGCTTTTTTCATGTATTTTTTTCGGCTAAAAACGCCTTTCTATACATGCTCGTTTTTTTCGTCGAAAAACGCCTTACTATACATGGTCGTTTTTTTCGGCTAAAATCGCCTTACTATATATACATGGTCGTTATTTTCGGGTTAAAACGCCTTACTATACATGGTCATTTTTTTGGGCTAAAAACGCCTTACTATACATGGTCGTTTTTTTCGTCTAAAAACGCCTTACTATACATGGTCCTTTTTTTCGTCTAAAAACGCCTTACTATACATGGTCGTTATTTTCGGGTAAAAACGCCTTACTATACATGGTCGTTATTTTCGGGTTAATACGCCTTACTATACATGGTCGTTTTTTTCGGCTAAAAACTCCTGACTATATATGGTCATTTTTTTTCCGGCTAAAAACGCCTTACTATACATGGTCGTTTTTTTCGTCTAAAAACGCCTTACTATACATGGTCGTTTTTTTCGTCTAAAAACGCCTTACTATACATGGTCGTTTTTTTCGTCTAAAAACGCCTTACTATACATGGTCCTTTTTTTCGTCTAAAAACGCCTGACTAAATATGGTCATTTTTTTCCCGGCTAAAAACGCCTTACTATACATGGTCGTTTTTTTCGGCTAAAAACGCCTTTCTATACATGCTCGTTTTTTTCGTCGAAAAACGCCTTATTATACATGGTCTTTTGTCGTCTAAAAACGCCTTACTATACATGGTCATTTTTTTCGGCTAAAAGCGCCTTACTATACATGGTTGGGTTTTTTTTGCGAAAAACGCCTTTCTATACATGCTCGTTTTTTTCGTCGAAAAACGCCTTATTATACATGGGGTTTTTTCGTCTAAAAACGCATTACTATACAGGGTCGTTTTTTTGTCTAAAAACGCCTTACTATACATGGTCGTTTTTTTTGCTAAAAACGCCTTACTATACATGGTCGGTTTTTTTCGTCTAAAAACGGCTCAAACGGTTCACTTCAAAGAGCCGGCTTTGCACCGGCTCGTTCGTGACCGACACATCACTTGTGAAAATGTAGGTGATTGAACAGTCAGAGGTGCTGCCAAAAAGAACCCTTTCTGCACTGAAATACAATGAAATTAATTTTGATTCCGTTTGCTGCAATACAAACCGGATACTGCATACTTGACCATAAAGTTAATTTAAAACTTAGTACCTCAATTCAAAAACAAAATCTGACATTGAAAAAAAACGTTGTTTTGTATTTGTAAGACTGAATATGAAAATTAACAGAATTTAATTTTCAGTGAGGATCAAATACAGTTTCAAAGAAAAAAAAGTATATCGTTTCAAATTCAGATTGTACAATTCAGATTCAGTTATTCAATATGTTTCAGAGTAAAATATACAAATCCGTCCATTATCCGAGCCACTGACCTTCAATTCACGTAATTCAAATTCAGTATAAACTATTTAAAAGTTATTCACGTTTAGTTTTTGGTTGCAAATATTCCACCCCACAGCGTCACACCTAGTTTAGTTTTGGTTGTAAAGTGTCCTAGAGTGTCTTGAAAGACGCTTATAAATGAAATGTATTATTATTATAAGAAATTTCAGGGGTTATTTTTACTGACCATTCATTGTTCATGACATGTACAAATGTTTGTTTTCCTAACACACTGTCCATTCTTGTTTTCTTACAGTTCTTACAGCCGCTGTGAGACCTAACAGCCTAACATCTTGGGCCTCAGACCAGGAAATTGATGTCACAATCAAAAGCTACATCTGGCTCCTGATCGGGATGGTGACAGGAAGGAGAGCATGAGAAGAAAAGAGGACATGGAGAGCGCAACAATTTGATGGACAGAAAAATACCGTTCAAGAGTAAGCTGCATCCCAATTTGGACTTTGTGTTCACTGTTAAATAAAGAAAAGTGCATTTTTCCAGTGTATGTGGAGTTATATGTGAGGTTCATAAATTATGACAATAAACATATTTTTATAACAGTCTTTTGAGACTTTTTCTTTTTAATGTGGGTCAAATATGGCTCATGAAAGATGTGGCTTAGTTGAGGTTGAATTCAGGCTGATATCAGGAACCTGTTCTGGCCCAGCGTCGGGCCGGAGTAGGGCCAGATATGGTTTCACAATGCGGCTCAGATCTGGGCCGTGGCCCACATCTGGACCACGGCAGGACCGTCATTCATTGAGGTACGTGGGCCCAGTGTACGTGCCGTGTCTGCCCCAGAGCTGGGCCAGACCATTTTTGCTGACTGGGGAGGCAATAAAATCTGACACTATCAGTCATGATCACTGAAAGCTCTGCACTTGATCAAATGTTTGCATCTGAATCCTTTGCCAACCTTTCCCATAAGTGAAAAGGTTACATGAAACATGAATAAAAAATCGTTCCTTGTAGAAGATCAAACATATGACATGACATGGGAAGGAGCTACATAAGCTGATGTCAATGTCATTAAAAAAATATATAAGGGCAGGAGGTGTAGGTTAGTTAGAGGTTAGTTAGTGAGTGCATAGTGCATACCAGGGATGTGACAGATGAGGAGAGATACAGGAAAGCGAGTGGGAGTACGATGTTTTTATTACTTCAGAGCAGTGAATAAGGTTCCTTGGAATTAAAACACACACGCAGAACCCAAGCATTTCCGCTTTCCTGAAACCAAAGGGGAAGCCAAAACGGGGGTGTTTTGATGCTATTTGTTCTCAGTTGTGTAATCCCATTAAACACTTAATTATTTTATGTCACACTCACAATACTTTACTGGAGATGAATGTTGCAATTAATCGACATGACAAGTTTAATTAGTGCAAACTAGCATCTCTTTCCAACAACACATGCTTTGGCCTTTTCTGAATGATAAGGCTAAAATAACATATGGAAGATGCAGTAGCCACGTGCAGACCTTTGGAGGGCAAGCAGCCATATTTGATAACTTGAGTGGGTGTTCAAAATAAATTCAAAATGATGCATCTCCCAAACAACCCGTTAAAAACAATACATGTATTATTAAATGGTCATTTTGAAGCAGCCCGGTGCTCCAGTGCTTAGCGCGTCAACCTCACAGTCCAGAGGTACCAGGTTCAATCCCAGCTCCGGCCTCCCTGTGTGGAGTTTGCATGTTCTGCGTGGGTTTTCTCCGGGTACTCTGGTTTCCTCCCACATTCCAAAAACATGCATTACAGGCTGATTGGACACTCCAAATTGTCCCTAGGTGTGAGTGTGAGCACGGATGGTTGTTCGTCTCTGTGCACGCCCCGCGACCCTTGTGAGGATAAGCGGATCGGAAACTGGATGGATGGATAATTTTGAAATTCGAGCCCCCCCAAAAAAGTGATGTTTTTTTCTTTATTGTCGATTATTCAATTTAGAGGTCCACCTAAGGAAGTATGTTCTTGGGTCCTATCAAATTTGAGATTTACAGATTAAGAAATCATGTTTTACCAAAGTCACAAATAGATAAATGCAGCTCATCTGTGGTAAATAGACTCAGAGAGTGAAAAAGATGACATTTCTCTTTATTGGCAGCAAATAAATGCCAATACTGGAATTCAAATCACCCACAAAACTGAGAATCTAGGGGCCTCTTGTCACTGAAATTCCTGGATTCGTTTCCTGCCTTCGCCTTGACAAGTGACCGGATGAGACATCTCACTGCAGGCTAAAAACTATTCGACGTGTTGAAAGTGCAGCAGCACAAGCAACACGCTAACCCTCGACTTCTTGTCAAATGGAATGAACTAGAGTTCATTCGGGCTTTTACATTTGTAACTCACACTGTGGAAAAGGTACAAACAAATTTGGTTGTGCAGGGAGCAGATGTCACAACGTGGATATTGTTCTTATTCAACTGGTAAACAAGAACAAAAAATGACCGTTGATGAAGTTGATCTGATCCTTCATTGAAATAAGAGCGCCCCCAAGTGGCGAATATGTTTCACTACAGAAAAGTGGATCGTGACCCACAACTTAAGACAGTGATCGGACTTGCGTATTTAAAAGTTGAGGCATTAAATCAAAGTCATGTACTATTAGGATAACGTAATGTCACGTACATGTCAAATGTATGAACCTGATTTTTTTAAAAAGGGACCATGGAATGAAGAAGTATTATTTTTTGTAAAAACATTTACATATTTCCAAGTTCTAAATCAGTACAAAGGTCTTACTAACCGGCAGCAATCGTTTTCGTAAAAAAAATAACAAGAAACAAAAAATCACATGAATCTGATTCGAAAGTTCAGCAGCACCAGTACATCATTGTCCTGAAAAATAGGTCCCCTCTCGGGTGTGTGTCTGGAGATGCCTTTTGATTTTGTCAGAGCGGCTGAAGCACTTGCCGCACACGGGGCAGCTGTACGGCTTCTCCCCCGTGTGGATCCTCATGTGCACTTTGAGGTGAGCCATTTGGGTGAAGCCCTTGCCACAGATCTGGCAGCGGAAGGGTTTTTCCCCAGTGTGGCTGCGCTGGTGCTCCTGTAGTCGGCCTGCGGAGCTGCAGCACTTCCCGCAAACGCCGCAGCGGTAAGGTTTCTCCCGGGTGTGCACCTGCACGTGCACGTGCAAGTGGCCGACGTGACTGAACGCCTCGCCGCAAACCTTGCAGGAGAAGGATGACATGTGGACTTGTAGTGGGGGTTTCTGATGTGGGCACTCCACTCCGTTGGCTCCTTGGTTGCGCATATGAGAGGCCGGTCCCCTGTTTGCCACAGGTCCGTTTCCTTTGGCGCCAACCATCTGCCCTCCATTTTCCACCCCTATGATATCAATGTTGTTCTCATTGGTGCAGTTTGGGTTGACCGGCGCAAGGGGCTGTCCGCTGTTATTGGAGGAAACGGAGCCCCGGTGGCAGCCTCCACTCTCCGCCTTCACGTGCCTCATGGAGCCCCGAGAGTCAGGATCCCGCTCTCTGTTCTCCATGCCTTGACTCTGGGGCAAGGCGGATGTGTGAGGGCCATCCTGCACATACTCATTTGCGACATGCGCAGCGGGTGAGAACATGTTTTCTGAAGCGTTGCAAGAGCCATGGCCACGGAGCTCTCCTTGGTTGGCCGGGAGATCTCGTTTATCCTTGACTTGGATTGGAATACGCTCTTCATGCCCCATGCTAGGACTCCACTCACGTCGCGGATGCTCGGCATCCTCCTCTTCGAGCAACGCCATTGATGGACGGTCTGAGAATACAATCAGCAGAGCCCCGAGCTAATCAAATTATACTAAAGCAAACTCAATGAATCGATAAAATTGATTATTAAGTGTCGGGACTTATTGCAGTGGTCAACAGCCAATTTTAATCTTTATATGTCCCTAACATATTTTTCATGCTGATTTAAAAAAAAAACATTTCCTTTTTTTCTGGCACATCAGGTTATTGAGATATTGTATTTTTATTTTTGGTTTTTAGGCTTGACCGCAACATGGATTTTACCATGTGTTGTAATTCACAGCTATGACATTTCAGAAAAATGTTCCACCTGTTGCTGAACCTAACCTTCGATTCATAAGAAGTATTACTAAATATATTACTTTATTACATATTTGATTATTACTGTTACTGTTATTGTTATTATGAAAACCTGATGTGCTACACAAAGAAATGAGAGCCTGCATGAACAAAAAATTTCCAACATATTTTGCGTTGATTTAAGAATATGTTACACTCATTGCTTTACAATGGTCCAGACATTAGACATTTCGAGGTTATGAATAGCACGCTTAGCAATATGCAGCACAAGAAGACAAGAGCCCTTTAACCACTGTGCCTACCCGTTTTTCATTTGATTGCTTTATACTTACAGCCAAGAACTTCAGGAGTGTTTTTCAAACATTTACTGTACTTGTAATTCTGACTCCATCATAACCCAAGGACCTCCTGCATGGAAGATTTAAGGTAACCCGCAAAAATTTATGGTTGGGGGTCTCTTTTGATTTCATGCCTCAAAATATTCTCATTCATCCAGGTCCTTGTATTCTCGAGGTATTGAATCGATCACAACTGGACTGTTGCAGTTGTCTTTTCGATTACCTGCACAACAAACACAAACTCGGTCCACCTTCTGAGAAAACGGGGTTCCACCCCCTCATGATTACAGTTATATAAACATCTCATCACACCGTTTTATTCTTGTCACGATAACACTCTTATTAGTGTGCTGAAAACGAAGACTCAAAGTTATACTGGTACTTAGTGTACACAGTATGGGAAATGTGTTTGTCTACCTAGAGTTAAGTAGCTCTTCCACGCAAAAAAAAAGCATTAGTGTAATGCCAAAGGCAACAGAGAAGTAATGTATGTAATAGGTTTGGACTGTTTAGCAAGTTCACTCAAGAACAAAGGTTGCTAAAGCGCTAGCCGCTCTACTACAGCAACAACAACAGCAGCAGCTGCTGCTGCTAACGTCAACTATCGTCTGTTGACTCAGTGCTTGTCTTTATTTTGTGGGTGATATTATTTTTTTCTGCTACACCTAGCGCCCAACGTTAAAACCCTCAACTACTTGGATTAAGTAAGGAACCGTGCAAATGTTAGCGTTAAGTGGCGCTAACCTGGCCATATTTCAATCCCAGCATCTCGCAGCCTGTGTCTCAGATGGTCGTTCTCCCGCTCTCGGATGGCTATTTCCTCCTGGTACTCCAAAATTGTGTCCTCCACAGACTTGTAGATCTCTTGCGCAGCAAGCATGAGCCGCTCGGTCAAGAAGACGTTCAAAAACTGCAGTTTGGTCATCGTCCTGGGCTACGCGGAGAATGGCTCGCTCTCCACCATCCAAAAAGAACCCAAAATGATGAGACGCTCGGTCACGTGACAATCGCCAATTGTTTCTTCCTTCTACTCCAGTCTAGTTTACTTTTGGCCACAGAAACGTTGGAATACTTCGTGGATTTTGTGACAATTAAAAAACGTCTATGTGTGTTTTCCGTTTCGTTTTGAATAAAATGAAGCTGAAGGTGAAATTATTTCAATGTTGAACAGACATTTATATTTCACTCCTCGATTTTCAGTCACTTCATTTCTTTTAAGTGTCTGCTCGGCTTCCTCCCCTACTCTAAAACATCCATGTATAGGTTAGTTGAAGACTAATTGTGCGAAAGAGTGGAAGTGAGTGTGTGAATAGGGCAATTCATTTTTGTTTTATCAATTCACGCACGTGTCACGAGAACAGTGTGTTTAGTCATCGTGAACCTCCTGATCGATAGATGGCGATAAAATGAAATTCTGCAGTGATTAAGGCGGAAGTGACGTATGTGACTAGGCCTACACGTGCGAGTGCATATGGTGTCTGGCGCTTCACGTTGGAACGGTCGACTTTAGTCCAAGATGAAACGACCAAGTAAGTCAAGATTTTTAGTCATGTTCAATGTACAAGTAAATAAACAAATACCGCACGCTTGCTGGTTGCTTAAAGTCTTTTTCTTGTTTTCCCAGAGCTAAAGAAAGCGAGTAAAAGATTGTCATGTGCTAAACGGTATAAAATACAAAAGAAGGTAAGATGATTTTTTTTCCAGTTCGGGTGCCCGCGCAGTTTGCTAGGTTTTACGCAGGTGTTGTTGTTTTTTTAGGTCCGAGAGCACAACAGAAAGTTAAAAAAAGAGGCCAAGAAGAAAGGAGTGGGCAAACGACCCAAGAAAGATCCAGGAGTGCCAAGTAGTGCTCCGTTTAAGGAGGAAGTCTTGCGGGAGGCTGAGCAGAGGAGACTTCAGGTTCGTATCGGAAGGCGTTCGATCACGCAATGAATATACAAGTGCGCTCCTTTTTTGTACTGGAGAGACAAAACTGCAAAGTGCTAGATGCTAATTGGTAGAATTTTGTCAGTATTATTTTTAACATGCAAATGTCAACCAGTGCAGTTCTGCCTCAATAGATCTACAAGTGTGATGAATTGTCTAAGTACGAGGGACAAAGTGGGATGTCAAATGCTGAAAGAGCTTGCCTGCGGTTAGCTTTCTTCCACAGCTCTACTCTAGCTTGACGGTGATGATGATCGAAGAGGTGGGAGAGCCTGTAAAGTTTTCCCTAATTTTACCGCACACTGTGATCTCAGATTGAAGAGGAAAAAGAGAGACAAAAACAAGCAGCGAAAGCAGAGCGCACTAAGAAGAGGAAAAAGGAAAAGGAGTCTGAAAGCAAAGACAAAGAACCCAAAGCCAAAAAAGCACGTGAGGTAACGAAAGACAGCAATGAAATTTAGATTCAGATATATATTTTTGGTGTGAATTCACGGGTGTGTGTCACTTTATTGAAGGATAAGAAATATCCAGAAAGAAAGAATGCAGAATTAAGGAAATCTAAAAAGTTTCAGTGTGCTGAATTAAACAAGGTAACAACACAGTCCTGATTAGTGTTTTTTCCAGTGGTTTTCATTGAACTCATCGGATCATTTCCCACTCTTCAGGTCATCGATGCATCTGATGTTATAATAGAAGTGCTGGATGCGCGCGATCCACTGGGATGCAGGTGTCCACAGCTGGAGGAGCTGGTGCTCCAGAAGGAAGGCAACAAGAAACTACTTTTTGTTTTAAACAAAATAGGTACATGGGCAAGACGCTTCACGGTATTGCTTTGTGTGTGTGTGCGCGCGCGCTCACATTATCGGCACTGAAATTGAGTGGTCTGTTTGTATTCTGCCCTAGACTTGGTGCCAAGAGCAAATGTGGAGCAGTGGATTCAGAGGTTAGAGCAGGAGTTTCCAGTTGTGGCCTTCAAAGCGTCAACACAAGTTCAACGGGAAAAAGCGGTAGGGGGCATAATACATTAAAACGCGTAGTCCCTTCAAGACATGTAACATGCCTAATCGGGTTGGACGATATTTTGGTGATCCGGCATCCCGCGGTGATTTAAAATAGCAACGATGTCCGTTTCAGCACTGTCAAATAAAAGCAGTGAATGGGGACCTAATGTAATAAATTTTAGAAATATATAATTTATTAGAGTGCGGCAGAATCATTTGCGTTGAACTTCAATGGAGGTCTGAGAAGGTTGAACAGCTCGTGTGGTGTTGTTCCTAACTGGTTACAACCTCCGACATTAACGATCAAACCACTCAATGACGTAGCTCGGCTCTGCGCTGAGCTTAATTTGTGTGTTTGTGAACAAATGTTTGAAGTGAGATCGTTCACTTTTTTTTTTTAACGTTATTTTCTTCATGTGATCCACCCTCCCATGTGTGATTGCCTCATAATCAGCAAGGGAAAAAGAGGAAAGGCAGGATCAAGGCCTCCAATCAAGTCTTTAACAAATCCAAAGGAGCCGCCTGCTTTGGAAGAACTCTTCTGACTGAGCTGCTCACACATTACGCCGCCGACAGGGATGGCCACACTCGTCTCAGAGTAGGCGTAGTTGGTAAGACGCTCGTGTCTGCGGGTACCCACGTCTTTTTTTTTTTTTTTTTTGTCACACACGGGGAATTTTAATCACCTGACAAGGATTTCAAGTTTCACAATACAGTGGACACCTGCTATTTGGGACCGGGTGAAATGGTGAAAACCTGTGTATAATTGGTGGCCATTGAAGTGGGTTAAAACGCAAATGACAAACCTTCAATTTGCATTTCTCAGTAAAATTGGGGACAGTGATGTCTGGTATAAATCAGGAAATGCGAAGTGATCTCATACATCGATTGCACTTTTACCCATTATTTCCATCCAGGCTTTCCTAATGTGGGGAAGAGCAGCCTAATCAATAATCTGAAGGGAAGTCCTGCATGCATCACTGGTACGAAGAGAGGCATCACAAAGTGAGTTATTGAGCAGTGTTGACAAACATTGCTAATTAAGTGATTTCTGATACGAATTGGGAACCTTCATCCTGAGCCTTGTTGTTTTTCTGTCTGTCAGATCCATGCAGGAGGTGCAAATCTCACAGAATGTGAATCTGTTAGATAGTCCAGGAATCTTGGCCTGTCCATCCAACCCGGCAGCCACCATGGCTTTGAGGAGCCTGCAAGTGGAAGACGGCCAGGAGAGCGTGCAGGAGGCGGTCAGCACTCTGCTCAAACAATGCAACAAGACGCAGGTACTTTGATTCCAGTGTACGAATATGGATGCAATTCTGCCAATGTAAAGTCATCTCGGACCTTTTGTTCTTGTTTCAGATCATACTTCAGTACAATATCGCCGACTACAGAAACGCCGCAGAGTTTCTAAACCTGTTGGCCAAAAAGCGTGGCTACTTGCAAAAAGGTGGAAGCCCGAATACAGTGCAGGCCGCTTCAGTGTTTCTGGATGATTGGACCGGGTGAGCTCTTGAACCCGTTTTTTGATCATGATGATGAGCCACAGTCCAATAGTGTGGAAATGAGGACAAAAATATATGGCACAGATTTCACAATGAAGACCGTTAATCCAACTCTGATTCAAACACTGCGCCAGGCTGACAAAATGTCGTGTGAGCATGGTAGTGCAATTCTCAGGTGTGTCCTTGTTTTGATTTCTCTCAGAGCCAAGCTTAGCTACTACTGCAAGCCCACAGACAAACACGGCCTCCCTGCCTACGTGACAGATAGCGTCATCGCAGAGATGTGGAGCACCCTGGATCCCAAGCAACTGCAAATCGGCAACGAGGACACTCTGAGCAGTACGTGATTTGGCTGACGTACAAAGTGCCTGTTTCGAGCGACGGTTCTGTGTAATGTCATCGTTGACGAAGTGGTTGTTGCAATTTTTCCTCTCTGAAGGTGTAAAATTCCCAACCCCGGCTGGCAGCATTACCTTTACATCCAGTGGTCCCACTAAAGGTCAGCTGGTGGTCAGCGACCTCGCCGAAGAAAGAAATGGTGGTGGATCCATAAAGGATGAGGTCGTGGTGGAGGAAGAGGAAGAGGAGGAGGAGGAGGAGGAGAACATAGAAGAGGTACTCCACATTGTTGATGGTGCCACTTTGTTTTAGAAGTCTGAGGTCTCACCTTAGCATGGAAATGAGGACAGAAACGCAAGTCTGGATTCACTCATGAAGACTTCTAATCCAACTCTGATCCTGCTTGGTGAACCAACTTCTAATGAGAGTACTGTGCTCATCCTTCCATCTTTTACGGGTTTTTTTTTTGTTTTTCCTCAGCCTGAACAGACGGCAACAAATGCAGAAGAACCAGAGAAAGTATCACCCGAAGGTACGTTTGTTTCCAATTCCTGAGATTTCATTCACCATCATGTGACCAAACGCCCACCAAAGACCTGGACGGTATTGTCTTTCCAGAAAAAACAACCCATATCCAGTTCAAGATGGCGCCCATCGAAATCAGCTCCTCCGCAGTGGAAACAGAAGATGCCTACGACTTCAACACTTATTTTAAATGAACTTTTGCCAGAGTCCATAAAGTCGGGTGGAGGTGCTGACCTCCATTTACAAACATGCATAACATCGTATCCACTCACTGCAAATCTGAAAGCTTTTTATGATTGATACGACTCGGTCCGAAAAATTGTATATATTGTCAACCTACCAGATTCGGATACTCATTGTCCTGTATGATGCAATCCATTTTGGTCGTATCTATGAACATTTTGTATATAGATGCCACTGATCTAATAAACCAGTTCCTTCCAATCTGCTGCCCAATGAATTTAATGAGGCTATTCAGTTGTTTCACCTTCTGGAGCCCTTTCACACTACAAAACGAAATTGTGGGTTTTGGTCACCAAAAACTCAAAATAGATGCAGTACTTTTACAAAATGCGTTTAATGGACGAAATAAAATACATTTGTATCAGCCTGGAATGGAATATTAAAACCAATATCTGCAAGGGGTTATTTAGTGGTTTGCATATTGCACCCTTGGAAAACAACCACATTTTAACATCTCGCCGTGAGAAATCGCTATTTCCATACAATAGGTGTTGGAGTCACTATGTAGCACGAGGAATATGTACAACTTGTGAAAATGAACTGGCAAAGATTGCTCATGTTAATTGACAACGAACATGGAGTACTGTGTCCTGTAACTGATACACTACTTCTACACGGCAAGTTTTGAGGTAACTCAGCATTTTAGCTTCCTATAGAAGTGATACCTATGAAATGTGGCAAACTGCATTATAACAATAAAACAAAAAACGTTCAAATGGTGTGATTGTGATTTCAAAGGGATTCGCAATAGTCAACAATGGAATAATTCTCAATGTTACTGAAACTATTGAGAATTACTTAAGGGAAAGTTTTCCGTCTGGTATACTTGCAGTCCTGAGAGGTGGTGTTGTTCCTGCCGGTTGGGTAGACTTGACCTGCTCAGATTGCCACGTTTCACATGTTTTCAGTTTCATTTGTCCACCGCGTGTCTCCGCACAGGAAGAAACTTTTCTACCGGGTCCGGAATAAACCACCTGTCCCACACGTGGGTGAAGGCGGACGTCCTCCCCCAAGGCTTATAGTGTCCATTCCAGTGAAGGAGTTTAGCTGCTTTAATAAATTGTGGCGAGTAGCGGTTTCCAGCGCCCGTAGTGCCTTAAAAAAAAAAATAAAAGTTATTATACATTTACAGTAGGGCCTGACCAAAATTGATTTTTGTTTTCCAGGCCAATGCTGACACCAGTATTTGTCAGAGTAAACTTCTAATAACATTCATTGGCCGATAAATTTAAAGAATGTGTAATGAATCAATATTTTTTGGGCCCCTAATACTTGCAACAATAAAGATAAGCATTACAATCAGAACATTTGACTGTTTTCCAATATTTGGACCATTTCACTTGACAACCGATGAAAAAAAATTGACAAATGGGTGAACCTACGTCACACTGTCACCGTGTGTATGTGGTCACTTAGGACTTTCGACTATGTCACAGACTCAGTGGCTTCATTGTACTTACCGAGGTGCCTCACGTGCCACATGGGGTCAAGCGTAGAGTGACGCTTGTAAAACACGATGAGAAGTGGCGGGGTGGTGATGCTCTCGGCCAGTGTCTTGCTGTACAGGTCGTCCCTGGGTAAAAGAAAAGCAATGCAGACGAATTCAAGCAACATGAAAGAGAGCCACACTTGTGCAGTGTGAATGACTGACTGTGTGTTGAGCTCCATCCAGTGCTCCAGTTGACGAGTGATATTCATGTTCTTCCACTCTGTCAGGTTGGCGACGATGACACCCGGGTTGAATGAGCATGTGTTGGCTCTCATGCCCAGTTGTTTAATGGCCTCTTTTTTAAAGTCCAGGAAACCTATATAGTTATTCTTGTGAACAAAAACGAGAAAAAAACCCCCAAAACAAAACTATTAGTCATGTTTTTTAAGCATTCTTAATGAACATGAAAAGAGTTGGGGTAAAGGCACAGGCCTCTATTTTTGTCTTAAAAAAAACTCCTCACTTCAGCCTAGTTCCTTGTTGGGGATTTAAGAATCTGAATTAAGTAAAGATATCGCAAGTTGTCACCAAACATTTTCTTTTTTTGAATTGATGGCACTTGAGCTAGAGTAAGCAACCATGTCCCATTTTTCATCAGCACACAATGGCCTCATTCCCAGTGAGTGGAAGAGATTCTCACCTGAGCTCCGGCCCCTCGAATAATACCCTTCACAGATGCAGAATCACAGTCATCGGAGAATGCAGCTGCATGTCCGGGTTTTAAACTTGATTCATAAAGCTCTTTAATATCCCCTGAGACCAAAAGAGAATGATTTTTTTTCTGGTAAAGCAAATTAGCCCATGATTTGGATTATATTGACACGGTCACAATGGCGTGTTTTACCTTGCACAATAATATCATCATCCAAATAGATGGCTTTCTCCGCATCAGGTAGGTACAACGGCAGATAATATCTGGCAAACGTCAGCTGAAAAATAGAGCAGATGAACAAAGTTTCCATGCAGTAACCTTAAGGGCAATTATACTCAGTACTGTAAATGTACAAAAAGTCACCTCACCGGTTTTACAGCGTCGATCGTCTGAGGATTTTTTGATATCTTGCCAAACAGCAGCTCGGACTTGAAAAGAACCATCTTATATTTGATGCTTTTTAGCCTTGGCACACTCAACCAAGTCCTGTAGGTCAACACACTTTGATGATCATTCAAACCTAATTGCGTTTTTTTCTTTCTGCTTTGGTTATAATACCTTAAGATAAGATTGGCACGACAATATCGGACATTTCCTACCCACCGTATTTTAGTCAGCAAGTTATTTAAACAAACAGAGTGCACAGTCTTACTTGAGGTGATCGGCTGTGTCATTCATGGTGACAATTGTGAAGACAACATTGGCTTTAGTGTTTTGGTAGATGCTGTGCATGGCGGCCACGGCAGCACCGAGCCTCTCCTCAGCAGCTGTCAAGACCACAGGGATCTCATCCCCTTGTCTCTCCAAATCCACCCCAAGAACTCGAGACAATTCCGCCTCAAAGGGAAGAATGGCCCCAGTATCTGTAGGAGAGCATATCGGGGATTTTCACTTCATCTTTGGCTAGTGTATGGAAAAGTATTGAGCATTTATTTCATATTTATTTCCTTGATATGCACTTTAAGGTCCATCAACTAGTATGATCTTTGTTCTCACCGGTTAGGCAATTCAGTATAACGAACGACAGTTTTTCCACTGCTGAATGAAATTTCTCCACTGCTGTATGACATTTCCGCAGAGTAGACATTAAGAAGAAAGCTGTGGAATAAATGCAATTGGCTGAAAAACACTTACGTGGTATTTCTTTGTGTAAAAAGTCACTGAGGCTCAGGAGATTCCGTTGAATTATGATCAGGAAAGCCACAGCAAGTAGCACAAGGATCACCACGTTAACTGGAAGATATAATCAAGACCACACATTTTGAATAAAGCGATTACTTTCAAATTAGGATAAAATACATGATTGCCAGAAACAAATATTTTACACGACTGCACGAACCTTTCCTCATCGCCTTTTCCTTTTCCGTTACTCCGTCGAATTACGATCAATGTTGTTGTGCACACAGAGACGCCCTTGTTGAATTAGTGGTAGGCGAATGCACTTCTACGACGCGGCAAAATAAAAACATTTTCAAGTTTGACCACATTCATCCGCCCGAGTCCAGCCTAAAACATTCATTATAAAGTTAAAACAGTCTCATGAGGACCAATATGCCAACGCAACACTTAACGTCTGCAATCGCACGACAAATAGTTGTCCACAGCGTGCCTGTTTATAAATGAAAAGTGGCTAGATCGTTACACATTGCCACAGAAACAAAATTTAAGTAAAATATCAGTAGTTTTCATAATTGTGTATTATGGCCATTTATGTCAATTGATTGTAATAACGCTAAGATTTGCTAGCGATGATTTACCTAGCCCATGTAACACTGTGCGTCAATATTATTTTTCTTCATTACTTTTCGAACCCATTATGTGTTAATGTAAATGTTCTTCATATCAAAATTGGTTTATGGAGGCCCATCGGCCTCAGTGCCACTTTTGAAATAAACGTGTACGAAAAACCTCAGAGAAAAAAGCCTTAACTATATAGTATTATGGATTGCTGGTGTTTACAAGCGTTGGTGGTATAGTGGTGAGCATAGCTGCCTTCCAAGCAGTTGACCCGGGTTCGATTCCCGGCCAACGCATACGTTTTTCTTTTCCGACCGTAAAATATAACTTTGGAGAGATTCATATCTCTCTTTTTTTTTTTCATTAATCAAGGGTTGGTATGTATAGAATACAAACGAAGGTTGGCGCAATGAGAATATTTGAAACAATTTGAAACAGTGATATCGAGTTTATGGTTTGGACATTGTGGGTTTAACAGCACGCAAAGCATACAAGTGGTAGATGCGACAACTGTGAACAAGTAGAATAGTAGAAGGAATACGAAAGACATTTTATTCATTTATTTAATATTAGTGTCAGTAGATGTGATAACTGTGATGAAGCAGAAATAGTCGAAGAAATATGAGTTTATTCATTTATTTAATATTAGTGTTACTATTAGGCACATGCGATAACTGTGAATAAGCAGAAATAGAAGATACGAGAGAGTTTATTAATTTATTTAATATTAGTGTGGGTATATTTGATGATCCACACTCCTAACCAGTAGATGGGGGAAATGCAACATTACGCTGCTTGTCAACCGCCAGAAATGTAGATGAAGAAGAAATGGGTCCTTCTTAATGTGACGTATCATTTCTGGCCGGAAATTACTATTGCTCAGGTTGCTCGGATCAAAGAAGAAATATGCTGTCAATATTTAACTCAATACCCACGCACATGGTAAATTTTATCAAGTTTATGCTATTGTGTCAGAGTAAGATCAAGTCTGAGCTTGCTTGCCTGGTTGTGTTTGCGAACCCACCCAGTGATGCTGCTTGTACTGCTAGCCAAGATTCATGCTCGTCTTCATAACTACGACCAACCTCATCAGATGAAGATGTTATGCAGTAATAAGTAGATGTCGTTGGTCGGTCTGGCTCCTGTTTGTCAAATTGCTTAGTTACAGGAATGTTTACGAAGATCCTAATATTGTTCGAGCGCTTATACCGAGTAGGGATTGACCATCTGTGTTACTGTTGAAGGGGTTGGGCAAACAGTGATGTTGATTCCTTTTATTTGTTATAGGATTATAAAGGCCAGAAATTGGCTGAACAGATTTTCCAAGGGATAATCATCATCTCTGCGGTAACTATGCAACTACATGAACAGAACTAGATCAACCGAGCATTCCAGTTCTCACCTTATGCGGTTTGTTTGTGCCTTAGGTGGTTGGATTTGTGTATGGTCTCATCATTCAACAATTTGGATGGACTGTATACATAGTCTTGACTGGATTTGTTGTCTCATGCATTGTGAGTTTTTAGGCTACTTCCAATTACACGCTGGTGATGTTCAAAATTTGCATACGCTAATATCTCATTTCTTTTTTTAAGGTGACCCTGCCCCCATGGCCAATGTACAGAAGGAATCCCTTGCCTTGGCAGCCTGTAATACCAGAGACCAGTGCAGATGCCAGTCAAAAGCCTCAGGAGAGTCAAAAGAAAAAGAAGCATAAATAACTCCTAATCATCTTTCTATTGTTACATCATTGTACATTGGAAATGTTTTTTTGATTTATCTCACAACCCACGTGTTACACTGAAATACGTGTCCAATAAAATTGTGTGTGGTCGACATGTTGTCACTGCTGAACAGAAATCCTCACCACATGGAGTTAAATTTAGAGGCAGCATTATGGCATGGGCTTGATTACATGTTAAAGGAATAAGTTCATCACCCGGTGTTCATTGATGCTTTGATGGTTTACTGTTTTATGGTGCAGATGGATAATAACTATGGGATTATTTGGTACAGGCAGATCAGATATTTCTAAATAGCTATTCCAGTGGAAGAGTATGCCTTCACTTCCTTAAAATCAACAATAAAACAAACGAGACAGAGTAAATATTTTTGGGGCATGCAAAAAGGCACGTGTTCAGGCACTCGGAAGCCATGTGCTGGTCTGTATTAAAGTACTACTATAAACATGAGGGGAAAAGTCAGAATCGTTAAGGGACAAATCTATCAGAAATAATTTTATTGTCAATATCTATGATACAATGCGTCCACATTGTGTATAAGACAAATGAAAAGAAGTCATTCTATTAATGATACTCTGGCTCACATAAATTAAACTAAGTACTTGATTACAGCAAGTTACGTGAAGTCCTTTCAACGTACTGGTAATTGAAGATGTTTGCATAGACATTGTGAAAAATACTAAACTGCAACATAAGGCTATAAATAATAATAATATTAGGTTATTTACATGTCATTGTTTTGCATGGTGTCGATGCAAAAATGGACGCAAGAAGTATAAATGAGAATCTTTCTGTTGATAGGAAGTGGCACTTGTCATGGCACTTGCCTCATTGGTGAAAGCTCTGAGGTCAGTTCTTTTTCTAAACCTCAAACGCGACCTCCTCAAAGAATTTCAGTTGCCTCACCATCACAGCGTAAGCATGATACTTGTCATCACCCATCTGCTGACGAAGGCACAACTGCAATGAGAGACAAAGGAATGAGTACCAGTTGTGTTTTTGTCCTCTTGACACATTTCATCATAATCCTTTAGATTAGTTTTTGACTTTACACACTGGAAAAAGAATCATGGAGCCAAAGTGCGCTTGAATTATTTGGAGAATTTCTCAGAACATACTTCTCGCTTATCGTCATCCTCCTCCTTCTCCATGATTTCCAGGACTTTGTCCAAGAGCTTGACTCCCAGGCCCTTCACCACATCAGTTCTCAGGAGCTCGATGGCCCTCCTGATCTTGGCTGGACCAGACTTGGAGCCTTTACAAATGGAAAATATTGTTAAGCACACCACAATGGTGACCATGGCACATTTTGACTGTAAATATCCGACCTATGGGGATTTCACCCAGTGACAAGTTCTCTGATTCCTGTCGAGCCCTGCCATGGAGCACCAAGGTGTCCCTGTACTTCCTGTTAAATTTGAATTCTGGCAACAACGTAGAGCCAAATCCATGTTTGTCCACCTCGTTTCCACCAACCATCCTCAAAGTTTGGGTCATCATGTGGACTAAATCTTGCATGTCTTTGGATTCGGCTCTTCTGCAAAACACAGTGCTTTAAAATGCGTCCAAAAACGTGAACGTTGTACTTAAAAAAAAAGGCAATGGGGTTAATTTACTGCCTCACCTTTCCATACCATCTCCCTCCGCATGCTCTGTGGAGCTTGTGGAAGAGCTGGGTTCAAGTTCGTCCTTTCCCCGCTTTAATCAATCACGTCATGGTTTTAACACTTGTGATGTATGGTTTTAGAAATGTCCTCACAGTAACAAGGAACCTCAAGTGTGAGTCATACCTTATTGGTCTGAGTAATAAAGTCTGAAACAGAGTTGGAAACTGGAGTGTTGCAGAGTTGGGCCTCGGAAACGGTGACATCATGAGATGATCTTTCGGCACCTGAGTGATCAGCATTTGGTAAATGAAAATGCTCCCAAATGTGATTGCACTCATTAAAAGGAGGACTTAAAAGATATTAGTACTGTACCTGATTGGCAGGCAATGTCTTTCGAGTGCCTCAGTCGTCTTCTCTCTCTGGCAGATAGAGGACGAGCCTGAAAGTTAACATTTAAGTTTATTATCAGCTTATTATTATTATTCACCCATCCATCTTCTCTATCACTTGCTATCACGAGGCTTGCGAGTGAGCTGGAGCTACACCGTGGACTGGTGCGGGGCGCATATGGGAAAAAAAAAATGACCTTCACATTTACACCCAAAGACAATTCAGAGTTTTATGTGACCCAAAGTTTTTGGAATGTGGGAGGAAGCCAGAGTACCCGGAGAAAGCTCACCCAAGCACAGGGAGAAACTACACACAGGAAGGACAGAGCCCGAATTCAAACGCCCAATCTCAGAACTGTGGGGCGACTATTTGTGTAAAAATTCTCCTTGTCAAGGCCCGGGTAAGAAAATGAGTAAAACATTGTACCTTTGGCAGATCCACATGATCTCCACATGATTTAGATGTTTCATTCTGATTTAATTTCTTGCTCTCCGTGCTTCTCTTCCTGGGTTCGAACGACGGTTGGACAGGACGTGGAGGCAGAGGTCTGCGAGTTATCGTCTAAATGACACATACCGTATAATCCTTGTTAAAGTATTTTTAATCGCACTTTCCAGACAGGAATTCATCGACCACTTTACCTTTTGCTGATCACCATCGGTCTGTCTTGCGTCCCTCCCGCTGTACTCAAGCGAGACAGCGGGTTCTTGAGCTGGGAGAACCCGAGCACTGCTTACATTCTGTGTGTTGTTTTGTAAGGGCAACTCTTGTTCAGGAGGTTCCTTAACAGAAACAATTAGTTAACACTTTCCAGCATGAACATCTTTTAAAGTCCCAAGCCACAATGAAAAAAAAATCAATGAATTAATCTGTCATGTCTGGTGTTTATCTGGTGTTGCAAGACAATCCGGGGTTTTCATGAGTGTAGCAACCACTAAGCAACTTGAATCGTGTAACGTGTAATCAATGTACGTCACAATGGTGCCAAAAATTGATCTTGCTCATTTTGTCTTTAATCACTGAAACCATGTCCCCTTAAAATGATGCCATTGTTCCTCAAACAGTGATGAGAGCTGAAAGAATGAGAATTTTCTTACAACTGCTGGAGGCAATGCTTCAAGCAGCTTTTCAGTCGATTCCAAATCATCCTAAAAAGGTGACAAAACACATGAGGGCCCTCCTACAAACAACCAACAGACATCTCTATAGAGAACTGAACTTACTTGTATGTCTGCTTGGCGTGTTGAAGCTCCGTTGACAAGTTTTGCCGAATCATTTTTACGCTTCATATTTGCCTCCACGCTTTCCAAGGAGATTTGGGGTGCCGATCTCTTCTCAAAATCGGTTACGCGCTCCACTTCGAGTTTTGGTTCCAGCATGTTCGCTTCTTTCAGGAGCTCCAGTGTGTCCTCTCTGTCATCATTAGCTGCCACCTTTTTCTCAACGACGGAAAAGGTGTCCCGAAATGTACGAAAGCCGTTTGATACTTTTCTGTCATCTCCTACCCTTTTGCCAGCTACTGATGCAGGCTTTAGTGGTGGCTTAACATGCGTACGAGGGTCAGAGGGCTGCTTTTTCTCATCCTGATTGCATGCCGCAGCTAACTGGGGTGCCTCTGATGGCCTCTTTATGGCATCTGCATCCTCCTGCGGATATACGTCAACGTGGATTTTGCTGATGGTTGCCATGGATGTGATGCTGCTTTTGAGAACATCGGGTGAAGATTGCCTGGGCGGTGGAGTTGTCTGAACCGGGTTACAGTCTGTGGAACCATTGTGATTTTGGGGGAGTTGTGATTTCTCTTTCTGTTGAATGAATAAACGTAAATAGAATTACCCCAAAATGATCTACATAAAGATTGTTTTCTGTCTAAAATATTTGTAAAATGTTCTTCAAAGTCAACATATGCTTGGCGATTTACTGCATCTTACTGATAAAGCTATTCATTGGTTTCCGTGGTAATGATAGGATTATGTAGCCACACTTATTGTTTTATGAATAAATGCATGATGGCACCAAACCATTACATGCACGTGTGTAGTCCTGGGTCAGTATCACTTGTCTTTTTTTTGTGTCCTCATCCGAATCACTCAGAAAATCTAGCAATAGTTGAAACTCTGAAGTCTTCCGAATAAACTTTTAACACATCCCAGTAAAAATAGGTCATTCCGATATTGTACATTCCGCTTTTTTAATCGTAGTATATTTTAAAATATTCAACACTTTACTCCCTCTTTCCGAAACCCTCTCATGTTTTCGGTGACGTTATATCTAGCATTTTGTCTTTCTCCAGGGGAGGCTGAAACAGTGGACAGTTGGAGAATAAATATCGACGCATAGAGTTTGGTGTGTCGTTGTTTGACCTCAAGTTTAACAAGTCTTCCCTGTCATGGAGAAGTCAAGAGATTATTAAAGGCACCTTGTGATGATATTGAGTCATTTGCTCTATTTCAAAGAGGTTTAAATGTTTGAGGTCATGACGCACGATCGACTCATACAAACATGACTTTATGACCTCATGCTGCAAGGGAAAATGCTGTTCGTCTCCAAACTATTCCAGAAAATGATGTCTGGGCATGATGAAAGATAAAGATTACAAATCAGATAAATTGGTTAGGTGGTGTGCCTTCATACTTTTTTTTTCTCCTTCATCTAGCATAATTCTACAATTAAACCTTCACCAACCTGTTTCAACCTGGGAATTGACTCCGGCTGAGGACTTGGAGGTTGTCGCTCAGATTTTGGCTGAGGCTGCGCCACACCGGCTACATCATTGCTTCTGATGTCACTTCTGCCACCAGCAACTTTCTTTCTTGACTTAGCAGTTTTTCTAAGCAACAAAAACAGAAATGGATGAAGGAGCAACACAACGGGAAGAGGTTCTGATCAATTTGTCGTTAGAAAAACGGTTTGAGTACAGTGATGAAGCAAAACTGAACAAACAAATGGGACTGCAACCCAGTTTGTCTTTCTAACTTACTCCTTGGTAGCCTCTAGGAACATGGCAATTTGTCGCTTGATGTAAGGTTGCCGTAAGATAAGTCTGACATCTGGTCTGTCTTCCGGCCTTTTACACAACATGCTCTTGATTAACTCTCCGAGCTGGGGGTCGTACTTACTTGGCATCTGTGGTAGCTGAGAGCAAAAAAAACAGTACCGGCAATTAAACGGTTATACATCACTGCTGATTTATAGGTAATAAGGACCTGTGCTACAGTTGATGCTTAAAAGTAGAAGCCTGGCATCTCCTTATCCACATATTAGACATGAAAAAAATTAAAACCTACCCTTCCTTCCACAATGCGATAAACCAGTGAGTTCATATCCTTGGCATTGAAGGCGTGTTTTAGTGTCGACATTTCATACACACAGCAACCCAGGGCCCAGACATCTGACTGGAAAAGTAAATACAATCATCAAGCCTCCCAGTAGAAAACAGTAAGATGAGATAAAGGTACCTTGTGATTGTAGGGTTTATTAGAGAAGAGCTCTGGGCTCATGTAGTAAGGGGTCCCGATAAGCGTGCTGGCCATATCATTCTGGTTCTCCAATACTCGTGCGATGCCGAGGTCCCCAACTTTGATTATGTTGGTCTTTGTCAAAAATATATTCTGCGTTTTAAGATCCCGATGGAGAATGTTCCTTTCATGAAGGTACTGAAAGTGAACATAAAAAGTGACTCCAGGACTGCTTGTGTTCATGATTTGCCTTCACATGTATATGCAACATACCTGGAGTGCCATGGCAATCTGAACAAACCACTCCACGACCTGCCTCTCTGGTAGCAGCTCTCCCTTTTGCTGTTTGAGTCTATGGTAGAGATCGCCGCCTTCACAGAAGCCCATCACTATGTATAGTTGGAGGTCAGTTCCTTCCCAGGATTCCCTGTATGTTACAATGTTGGGATGCCGCAGCTGGGACAGAAGCTGCGCCTCCTGTTCTGCAGCCCGACGTTCCCGTTTTGAGGAGGTGGTTAAATTGAGTTTCTTGATGACATACTACAGGGTAGGAAATGGGGGGAAAGTACAATATTTTGACATTATTTAAATAAATACCAAAAATGCAAATTGCCTTTCAAAAACGTTGAGATATTGCAAGCATTTCGTTGTTTCCAATCCCCTCTTTTAAAATAAATGTAGCATTTAAACAGCTTACAGCTCTCGATATCAAAACTAGTCATGCATTGATTTGTTGTGTGCATGTAATCTGAGACAACTATAGATTTATATGGGAAACCCCGCGACAAAATGAGTTTGACCCCTGATGTAAAGGTTTGAAACAAATTTAAGTAATATGAATAGGATCAGTTCACTCCACAGCTTTATCGAATTGCACGTAGACAAACTTAGCACTTCAAGGTTAGCTGCTACACTACGCTAGCTGTACCCAAAGAGTCTTTTTAGTTGTTGTTGTTGCTAAAATCCTGCGCATCTCACCTGTTTTCGGTCTGTTCTGTGCTTCACAAGGTTCACCTCCCCGTAGCTCCCTTTCCCAACCACCCTGATAAAAATATATTTATCCATCTTTCTTCAAGGCTCTTCATAACCGCGCCGGACGACACAGAAGTTACTCAACATTCGCTCCGAGGGGATATTTGTTTATGCGACCCATGAGGCAGCTGGAAAGGCGACAAAAAAATCATGAAATGTGTTCTGTAAAAGTTGGACACTAGCGTTAAGGGGGAGATGAGATTTTGAAAAGCAGGAAGCCATCAGTGGAGTCACTAGGCAACTGGCAGCAGGCGACCGAAGAAATTAGTTCCACAAAGCCCTATTATAGAAGCTACTGCCACCTATCGACCGAAAAATACGCAGCTCGCCACCTATTTTTTTTTAAAGGCAGTAGGTGGCAGCCTGCAAGAGTTACCGGTAATTTGTTCCGCACAACTTTTCACAGTTTTAACAGTTTGATGTGTTCTACTCAATACCGTAATTAAAAGTGTGACTATTCGATGGATACTTCAATGACAAAAACGTGACATACATAACAGACAAATAGAATAACAAATAGAAAATTGTGACTATGCTATGGATACTTCAATGACAACAACGTGACATATATAACAGACAAACAGAATAACAAATAGGCAAGTATATATCAATTAGACAACAGATATAAAAGGAAGAACGAGTAGACAAAGCTTTTCCCCCCAAAACAAATCATGAGAAAAAAAAGAAAATACTCAGATTAGTTAATTTACCCGTATTCATAGTTAAACAGTTCTCGGTAAAATATGCTATGTTCAGATGCAGTTGTTTTTTATATTTACATATAACGTTCTACTTTTAAAAAAAGGTGTTTTAATTTCCAATACACTAAAAAGTACAATGACACTGAAAATATAATAATGATATAATGAATCAAATATATAAGAATAAATAATGCATTATTGGAACTCTATAATAATGAAATAGAATGAAATAGGCACGGCCCAGTTTGAGGAGGAATTTGCACTCTGATTGGTTCAATAAAGAATCCCATGACTAATAAATTATGCTGCATCTAACAACATTACTGACTCTCAAAGTTCCTGCGGAGATTAGATTGAGATGGCAGCAGACAGTGGCTGGAATCTGATGGACACAATAAACAAAACAAATAAATTCTAACATGCACATTGTACACTGCTGAAAGCTGTGCGCCCAAGAGGCATCCTACAAAATAAAAAAAATAGACTGCTGGCAATTGGTTTGCAAATGCAATTTCATGGGGCAACCATTCAAATTTAGGTTGTAAATGAAGGTAAGTGCTTCTGATTGTTTTAGGTCAGCGGAAAAGAAGGCCGTGCTGGTCCTGATGGCTCATCACTATCCACATGCATGATGAGAGCCTATGAGAACCAAAGCGTTTGTGCAAAAATTGTTAGTGGTGCTGATTTAAGTTATGTATCGTTTGTGCAAAAATTGTTAGTGGTGCTGATTTAAGTTATGTATAAATTTATCATTATAAAAGTTCTGAGATCCTGAGGTTTAATTTCTAAACCCCTGCGAGGTACAGCATGAGGTCACCAATTTTTTCCTACATTTTTTTAAACCAGTGTTGCAAGTAAACTTCCAGATTTTTTGCAACGATAATAAATCTGCCCTTGGTATTTTCTGTAACACATAATATTTTCATAATAAAAATAAAATAACAAAAAAACACAACAATAACAATAATAATAATAATAATGAATTAGGTGTTGTGCAGAAAAAAGTTGATTCTACTCTGACAAGCCAAGGCCAATAATAATAATAATGTGTTGGTGCAGAAACGGGTGGATTTTATTCTGAAACGTCATACCTATAAATGACAAAGCAAGGTAAAAAAATCCCTATTCTGCAAGCTTCTGTAGGTCAAACTTAATAGCAACCATTAAAACGTTTTTTCCAATGATGAGCTAGGAAAAAAATGAAGACATTTTTTCAATCGAAATACGACACAAAACATGCCATGGAGACTACTTTCTATCTCACGTTCCACCTGGCTGGCATCATAAAAATAACAGGTGGTGTGTCTCAGATCCACCGCAGATTGGCGCGTAATTATCGCCACCTCCTCGTGAGTAGCTCCGCCCTTTGGCTGCGAGAGGTAAGCGGTGGGCGAGGCGGCGGCTGGTGGATAGACGCGCGCTGAGCTCGTACACCGGACCCCTCTCGCTGTCACGTCGCAGGTAGGAAGGACTACCGCCGATACTTTTAGACTCTTGTGGGCTGCGAAAATGTCACGTGTTCATTTCTTGACATTTATTCTCGATTGAGCCTTGTGTTGGTTTCTTTTTAATATTTGGATTAAACGAATGGACTGTTGCACTGGGTTTTGCAAGTCGCCCTCGCACACATTCCATTCTGTTAGTAGCTGTATTAACCCTGAATTCTGATGATTATGGTTTCGCCGTGAACATGACCCGGCGTGTTTATTCTACTGCTATTACTTAAACACGACCTCAAGTATCCTTTATTTTACTTTCCTCCCGATCTCCCACACCTTCCTACCCCCTTCTTCCCCTCATGCGCTTATTTTATCAATTGATCATTTATCAATCAATCTTTATCATAAAGCAGATTTGCATTTTGGATAAGCGGCGCAAGAATTTGACATGTAGAGACCACTGGCGCTGCGCTGTTGACAAGAGTGACAAGCGAACAAACAGGAAATCCATGCCAGTACTTGTGTGTTTGCACTGAACCATTTCATGTTTGCCACTGTTATAAAGTAAATATTTGGTGAATATTTTGCACCGTAATGACCTCGGCTACCCGATACGACGTTGTTGCTGCATTAGGTTGTTTTTTTTCTCCTTATTTTTTATTTATATATTTATTTTTGCAGAACAGAAACCGAAATATCACTGTTTACATTTCAATGTAGGTGTCGTAAACCACTCAAGTAATAGTACAATAAAAATGTCAGAATCAAATACTTAATTTTCAGCATCATGCGATTAGTCCAAGTCAAGTGGTTATTACAGAACAGATTTGGAACAACAATTCAATGCCTTTATGAGAGAGTAATCTCCAATAAAATCAAGAATGCTGCTATAGCATTTAACTACAGTAGAGAAGATTAGTGTGGAATCTTAAAAGTTGACCCAGATCCGCTGTCATGTAAAGTGGATCAATCCATGCTAACTTTCACCCCTATAACCCCTTTACTCGCATCCACGTAATGTTTTAACTAACCAGACAAGTGTAAAA
Source organism: Hippocampus guttulatus (assembly GCF_054856545.1). Classification (NCBI taxonomy): domain Eukaryota; kingdom Metazoa; phylum Chordata; class Actinopteri; order Syngnathiformes; family Syngnathidae; genus Hippocampus; species Hippocampus guttulatus. Next base: position 17,075,640 of record NC_141268.1, on the reverse strand, counting down.
GGAAGTGAACTACTGATGTACTGTTAATCTTGAAAACATTCTTTGGTAACAAGTCGCGACGCCTACACGAGGTGTTTTTAGGCAGCTAAGTGGCTTGCTAGTCAACCTCACTGATTGGAATTCACACGTTGGAGGAAGTCTTTCTGCTTTTAATGTGATTTTTATTTTTTCATGTAACTTCCGGTGTAAACTCTTCTCTATTCAAACTCCCATTAATGACACATTATTTTTGGAACTGTTGTTGTTGTTGTTTTTTTTCAACAACACCAAAGAAGAAAACAGCCAAGTGCACTTGGTTAATCCTTTGACACTGGCTGAATTGAGCTCTTGTGAGCAAACGTGAGGTTTTTGTGGTATGATGAGATAATGAATGAATAACAGTTGGCAAATAGCAAAAGAAAAAGCACACCACACATCTCTGGCTCTATTATCTTGACCAGCATAAATCATGTGCAGTATGTGGCGTAACACTCCTGTGGAGGTGGGTGAGAGCCGATGTTGGTAATTTAGCAGATGAATGCAGGCCAGTGGATCTGAGAGCGAGGGCTGCGCCGCAGTGGTAGTGGTCACAGCCGGCTTAAATCGTGGCTAAAGCGGTTCCTTCCATTCCTTTCAAATATCACGCACGATTGCACACTAGAATCTTGACAATGGCGGTAGCGTATCTGTGCAATATAGTGGCCACTCTGAGACCACCCCCAACCCTCGTTCGTTCATGTGCACCCCCCCCCCACCCCATAGCTGTACATCCCAATGAGTTGACTAAAAAATAAAATATATTGATTCAGATTGTTTGATGCCTGCTGTTCACATATTTATGAATGTTCTAGCTCCCCAAATAAATGTATACACACACACACACACACACACACACACACACACACACACACACTATAGTGTACACTGTGTGTGTGTGTGTGTGTGTGTGTGTGTGTATGCCTTTAAGGGGCATGGCCTAGTGAGTGACCTCATGAAGATGGAGTCAGTCTGGTTGACAGTTTACTTTGTGGTCGGTTCGCTGTTAACATCTCCATGCTTTCTCATACTCCTTGCGAGTGTTTTCATTTTCACATTTGTCTTTGACTGTCCCATTCAATAAATGGATGAAAGAGCATTGATGACTGTGCTTTTCCTTTTGTTCTTCACTTTCCTTGAGGGGCGGCGAATCTGAACCTCGCACTTAAATCAAAATTTGGCTAGCCAAAAAGCTGACCAAGTAGTTTGTAACACGCAAAATCAGAAAGCTGCGATTGTACTGCGATTTTTGTTTGCGTAAACTTGTATGTACATCCAGATTATTGCGCAGCCGTGTGAAACATTTCTGTTATCAGGCTAAATGTTGGACTGTTTTTCAACACTGTCTGTAAATCTTCACCGTGCTTGACATTCATAACCTCAACATGGCTTTTGATGTCTTTCCCATTATACATACAGTATGGAACATTTGAGCCGAGATGTCAAAACATGTAGAGATGTAATGAAGGGTCTGAACTCACCGAGACGCTGAATGAGGATGTTAACCTCTTGGAAACTTTAAAACAGCTATTTAACTTCCAGTGAAGTGTATCTTCCAAGAAGCAACTCGTTAGAACTAAGGTATGCTTGAAACTTGGCAGCAGACTCCCTTGCAGTTTGGTGATGTGCCATAATAGTTTGTCGAGATATGCAAAGTAATTCAGGTGCGCCTGGATCAACATTTGTACTTGGTTAAAGAGACATCCGCGCAAGTTGGCTTTTTAATATTTGCTTTGTATATTTGTGATGTAAAGTGCGTAATTATGTCTACAGTCAAACAGGGCACGCGTCATAGTGTTCTTGTTATTGTCTATGTGTGTTTGTCTCTTCTGTCCATGCTCATCACAGGAATGGGAAACCAGTGAGTACAGTCACTCTCTTTGACCACCCGCAACAAGGATGTGTGTTGCATGTTGTATATGTTGGACTTGCTATTGTGGATCTTCTGACCTCAAGTTTTCCCTGATTGCAAGCAACGTGACTCCACCCACGGCCCAAAGGTCATGTGACACAAGACGTGATTAATTCTCTTATGGTGCCCGCATGTGTCTCTCCTCTTCTTTCCTGCATTTTGAAACATATTCCATTTTCGGTTTGCTCTAGGTATTGATTGTAGTCTGCTGTCTACTCTTATCCAACAACACTTTTTATAACTAATTTTTTTTGTTTGTTTGTTTTAAGATACCATTGAAATAGAGTTCAACAGATTTCAAAATAAAAGTTAAAAATGTGACAGTTCAATTTCAGAAAAAGTCCTCTGTTGGATGTCGGTTCCTCTTTTTCTGGGTTTCCTGTCTCGCAACTGTCAGTGGATTCTAAGAACTTACACACGAAAAAGTGAACCAACTTGCTTTTTTTTTTCTAAAGCAGTGGCATCGGGAAAAGCAGAAGTAGAGTGATGACATCATCAGATGATGTGACTGTAAAGTGTTGTATGACATTGCAGAATATTTTTTTTCAAGCACTTTGCCCCCAACCGGCGCAAAGCCTTTTGGGATGGAAAAACAAACAAATTAAAACAGGGCTAAACAATCAGTGTGTGATATATATTACTTTGGAACTGCATTTGTAGTCATATCTCTAGAACGAGTTGCCAATGAAAAGATTCAAATAAATAAATAGAAAGAAAGAACAATCTGTGCTGCATCCGCACGAACAAACAAATGGCACGCCTTGCTTAAGGACACCACAGCCGTGAGTTTGAGGGACATTGTACACATTCACTTGTTACATACTCTACTTTGACTGCTTCCCCTTTTGTCGTTAGGGCAAAAATGTCAGATTTTCACATGTGATATTTCATTGGAGAAACTTCCTTGCACTTGTTTCCTTGTCCAGTTATCTCAAATGCTTATCAAACCTTGATTTCTCGGTTGAGAAGCAAAACATTGCAACTCCTGTCACGACATGAAAAATGGGTGTGTATGCTTACAAAATATCCTGTGTGTGAATGAATATTGTTTCAATACTTCCGACAGACCTTCCTGGTCACAAATAACAATTACCGATTGCGACATTGTTGTCTCAGGTGACTTATCCAAAATTCATATTGTGTCAAGAAAACACTCGTGTGGTTGTATAGAACCGAGCATCCTGCATCCGTCCAAAAAAAATGACCAAATGATTTGCATCTCAGCTGCCACCTGCTGTGAGAGACTAAAGCAATTTGGACTCTCAAATACCATTGCTGCTCCGTTTGGGTTTCTATGACGACACATAAAAAGCTCCTGGCAAAGGCGGCAAAGAGGGCCACCCGATGTGTGTGTATACGTGTGTGTGACAGACACGTGAAGTATATGCTATGTAAACCTGCGCTAGAATGTATCCTATTCATGTCCACTGCCAGATAATAGAACGTAGCTTCGCCTTAATCACCGCTCATATTCACACAATTCCACCGGTATAGAAAAGTGACTCTGAGGTAATTGGAGGTGATTTACGAGGCTATTTCACTGCAACAAGCACAATGTTACATCATCTTATATGGCCTGACGGGGAAGTGCTTGCTGGCAGTAGGAACAGAGGAAGCGTGAGGCACGCTGATATGAACTGGGCTATTTTAGTCTGCCAGGTCTTGAGTTCGAGATACTTTGTGGGTTTAGATGATGATGTCTCTGGCAGCTTGGTGCTCTGTGATTACACTCGCTCAAATAGTATGATGGGCGCAGACATCCGAATCCAATAAAATCCCAAACAAATCATTAGCCGTTTACACGTTAACCTTGAAAAAAGTGATCTGAAGTTTGCTTATTAACCCAGTGTAGGACTGTGCCCCCACCCCCGCCTTGTATGCCATAAATTCCAATATGGCAATAATAACATGTCTGAATAAAGATAAAAAGACCACCATCATCTTTTTGTTTTTAAGACCATAAATGCCGACTGCTTGATTTTCAGTGAACATAGTTGATCCTGGGGCGGCACGGTTAGCAAGTGCGCCTGCCTCACAGTGCAGAGGTGCAGGGTTCAATTCTGGCCCACGCCTTCCTGTGAGGAGTTCGCACATTTCCCCTTGCCCGCGTGGGTTTTCTCCGGGTACACCGGTTTCCTCCCACATTCCAAAAACATGCATGGCAGGCTGATTGATCACTCAAAATTGTCCCTAGGTGTGACTGTGAGCGCGGATGGTTGTTTGTCTATGTGTGCCCTGCGATTGGCTGGCGACCAGTTCAGGGTGTACCCCGAAGACAGCTGGGCTAGGCTCCTTGCGAGGATAAGCGGATAAGAAAATAGATGGATGGATAGTTAATTCTTTAGGTGCACACTGAGCTGAAGTCTCCTAAGATATGATGAAGACGTGCAAGATTTGAAGTGAGAGTTGTCTTGATGCAGAGCAACCATAAGCCCCCCAGGGTTCGATGCCTCTTTCAAGCTTTGCAACCGCTGGGGTGTTTCCACTTTAGATGTTCTGCTGTACAACATTATAGACTTCATTATTCCACTGCAAGAACTGTGCCCTCCGATATACGCTAACTGGGCTAATACAAACCCAGGACAACAAGCCACAAAAATCAAACTATTGGCAAAACAACAGCAGAATGCCTCTTGAGCCATGGAACATGGAACATGTTTCTATCCGGAGGCAAATTGGAAAGAGAAATTTCGAGATCGGATATCTGTGATGCCTCTCATCCATTGCAATTATTGGTTCTAAAATGTCGTCTGATTTCAGTTCGGAATTATTGCTCACACATCTGCAGATTTAGCCGTCACCATCATCATTGGTAGTCTCCTTGGTTACCTTGTTCACTGCATAACTTGCACCACAGCTGCTGCTGCAGATATGCATTCAGTGGCAAGTCGGCTATGTAACGTTGATGTGGCTAAAGGTAACATCAACGCATCTATTTCATGGGACTGATGATGTCACATGAATAAAAGAAGATGACCTTATGTGTGAACTCGAGTCACAGTCACAATCGAATACCTCCATGGTTGCTTCACAATCTCAAAAAACTACTTGGAAGTTTTTTGGAAATCCAGGACTGTATTTTCACTTGTGATATGTTAACAGTTTGGAGAATAATGATCATTTTTTTCCCCCTGTTCCTCTTGTTCGTCGACAGTATCGTTTCAGACCGAAACAACAAGAAGATGCCGCTGGGTGACGACTGCCATAGCTGGAAGAAGAAGACATCGGATGTGAAGGAACATTATGACTTCAAAGATATCCTTGGAACGTAAGTGTGGCTTTGTGGGGCGGGGTGGTGGTGGTGGTGGTGGTGGTGGTGGTGGTGGTGGTGGTGGTGGGGGGGGGTTGTTCTTCTTAGCTTAAATATTTCATTTTTAGAGTTTATACTGTAATATTGATAGTGTTCCACGTCAGACAGTAGTATGTTTGCCATCTCAATGTTTCTATATGTTGAGATTGGTAGAATTCACATGGTCTCTTCTGCCTGCTCATAGATCATGTCGCTGTCTGTCTCAATCTGGAATGAATCAAATTCAACACTTTTTTCATATCTCAGGAATATTAAAAATATTCTACTCTCATCTAGCCACGTATGACATATTTTTTTCGAAACTTTCTCTAAAGATTAAATAGTCACATTAAAATTGGCATCAATAGAACTTTTTAATGCAATGCTGTTGTCCTCCAAATTATTTTACATCAAATAGTTTGGTTTTGTTAGCTTTGTAGCAAATTCACATATCGGCAGTCGTTAAAAAAAAAGCGCACTAAATCAAGCTTGTGATGTACAGTTTATGACACCGCGTGATGACACAATGTCAACAAACCCTCCACAAAGAATTAGAGGCCGTCGCTCTGCTGTCGGCCTGTAAATAATTGGAGATGGAACTTGAGAAAGCCTCTTAAGGAAATGCAGTTACTTAAAACTGTTCTGAGAGAGCCATGACAGCTCTGCTCCCTGGAGCTGAGTCGACACATCAGTGACAACACAAAAACGATACACTTCACATGGATGACGGTTATGGTTGGGCTGCTGCATTGAATTCCCATAGATTGTTCAGCTGTACAAAAGAGTGCAGACGACTGAATGCTTTCTAACGGACCGCAGCTCTGCAGAAAATTCAGAACTCTCTGAACTGTCAAGAATCGTAGAACACCGGCGAAAACAACGGGAAAGATCTTGAGTCGTGAGCTGCGAAAGCTCCCGGCAAAACGTGACACCAGCCAAATTCAGCAGTTTCGAGATGACACTTATTGATGATGTCATCGTATCTGCCTCAAGGTGAAAATGGCTCCGAGCTCATCTGATGAGTTGAGTTGACTCTCGGGGTCAGCCATAAGTGTGTCCCGCTAATGAAAGTCACCCATCCTCCCTGCTTTTCCTGATGCTTGGGAATTCCCGGTGGGATTGCTAGTCGCATGCTTACTTGCGGTTCAGCAGCTAACGGTTGCGACTGGCTCGGTAGCACGGGTGAACACGTCACTAATCCTCACCTCCGCGGCGGTGAAATAAACTCCGCTTCTAAGAAGTATCGTTATCACTAAAGAAGGATGAGCGGTAGTTATTGCGACACACTGAGCCAGAGTGAACAGGTTAATGACAGAGAAGCTATGATTATCGTTTCTGTATCGCAAAATGTCGATTCGCGAAACAACCGATCAGTGTTTAGCAGTCACAGTACACAAACACACAAACATATGTCTGGATGGAACCATTTTACAGCGGAGAGTGATCAACTATGAACAGAAAATTAGCAGCCGGTTTAATAAGTATCAAGAGAGAAAATGATCCAACATTTAAACACACTCATGAAATCCAGAAGGTTATCAGCATGTTACAGCATATGTCAACCAGGCAAAGCCTATCAGGTAAAAAAATATTTTAATAGCATGTTAAATATTTATATCAGCAGTCCTGTAAATGATCATTTGCACTATTTTAGACCATAGTGTGCTGAGTTTTAATTTTGAGATTTGTACATATGTATTTTATTTATTTAATGTATGAAATTTTTTTGTTTGTTTTATTTATCAATTTGGCTTTGCTAAGGGATTGCCGTATCGCTTTGCCCTACTACAGTACATGTATAAAAATGAAAAACAATTTCATTTGTCACCATCTGCCTTCACAGCCGGTAGGGCGAGACATGAGGTGAAGGTAAGGCCACTTCATGTATGTTGGGACATTGATCTTAATGATTTTCGAATCAGTCTCATTTGAGCACTTGGTGCATGACATCATTTGCCACAGACATTGAAAGGTTAAATACTGCAGTATGGGAGGAGCATTTGGTCATGGATTACTGCTGGGAGATAAGTGTGTGTGTGTGTGTGTGTGCGTGCACACGCACGCACATGCCTTATTTGCCTAGTTTGCTTTTCTTGGGGCATTACAGTCTCTATTAAACCTCTTAGCTTCAGAGGACATTGTGTGCCTGTGCCATGGTGAGCATGCGCTTGTTGTTTGGAGTGGATGCTGGGATCATCTACTGCATGACATTTGGAGACTCTGAACTCATCATCTGCGTCTCAGAGGCCAAGCTAATAACATAGTGTAGAATCCGTATGAGGAAAAGGCCTACATAGCTGTACATTTTTCAAAGCTCGCACATGTTGTAATTTGAGCCGTTTGAGCTATGGTGAAAAATTTTACAATACTGTTTTATTTGGTTCTGTTTTATGAGCTCCTCCTGAGTATATCTCGGTTCGTGTTTGCAAATGATCCTGGTTTCTGTCTGTTAGAGATTCTCACCCGGACAGTTGAACAGAGACTCGACCCAGGAACAGATTGTCTTTAACTGCAAGGCAGGAGGTACGATTCTTTGAAGCCGCACTAGCTCGAGTTCGCTTCTCAAAACTGAAAACCTAAACCTGAAAACCTGAAAACCTCCTGCTGTCCTTTATTGACAGGATATGCCAATTACAAGTGACATATCAGAACCCCCCCCCCCCCCCATCATTTACATGCCGCGCCTCTCAGTCTTACACTGCGGCACTGGCCCAGCAACAAAGTCGAGTTAGAACTGATACTGTATTTGAAACAAAATTTTTTTTTCCTCATGCTTGCTGATTGTCACATGTCAGGATGTTTATTCAAGATATTTGCTTGAGGTTATTTCGTTCTATTACACACACCCACATCCCTGTTCCACCAGGATTATCCTGTGTGTGCTGTAGCTGATACCACTGAAATTCGGTCTTGTTTGAGTGACGCAAACATAAAGCATGGGAAACTCAAATGATTGATTGTGGAAGTTTTTTTTTAAATGTCTGAAGCTAAGCAGTGAAATTGGTCATCTGAGTGGTCTGAATAGGCAGGCACCAGTATGTCATATACAAAATAACAATTATGGACCACAGCACTGTAGTAGGTCCTCAAAGTGTACATTTACTACACCACATAGACTCCAGCAAGTCACTATGGATCATATGCCTCTACTGCGCTGAATTTAAAAGGAATGAGAGGAGCCACTTCCATTGTCCCGGTTTGGGTTCTGGTCTCTCGACTGTGTTCACACCCACAACGGCGGAATCACCTGTTTCTGATTGCGCGCATCGACAAAAATACCAAAAGAAAGAAAACTACACCCATGCGTAGAGTTAAGCCGTGCTTTGTGCTAGAGTTGCACTGAGCACGAAAATAGTTCCAATATACTCTCCTTAGATTTTATTTAGATTGCATTCACCTAATACGTACCCAGTGTTTGTGTATCAAAATGGTAAGCCTTTCCATTAATCAGAAGTAACTCTCAGTTTCAAAAAGATAAGTAATCTCTTCTGTATTTTGTCCTTTGAATGAAAGAAATTACAAACTGTTAAAACATTGCATTTGTACATTTACAATCAACATATGAAGGCAAAAAGGCTTGTAAAAATGCTAACGTGTTGGACCATTCATCAAAAAATTGTCTCATTGTCATCACACGGCTCTCCACCTGTACCAGCTCGGTTCGAGGAGCACGTTTATGGGCCGATTCCTGGCTCGGCGCATTCAGCGGTGCTGCCACCTTCATTTGCTATTGCCGGATTGTTGTCTTGGTAACAACTGGAGACACTTTCCAGAATGGACTCAGTCACTATGGAAACAAAGTTTTTTGATTTGCTATTAATAATCCGCCGCGTGCCAAACTGCACGTGTGCGTTAGGAGAGAAGGAATAGATGGTGCGCTTGTGGTTTTATAAGCATATTGCAAGGACTCGCGTCTGTTTTTAGAACAATCATCTTGCTGTGATAAAAGCACGTGAACAAGAGCACTAAGTTAATTACACACATCTCAGAGCGCCGAAGATTGTATATTCTATTGCGTGTCTCTGGCGAAGCAGAGCCCTTCAGAAAATAGAGCGCGAACATCTCAACTCAGCTTTATTTCGAACAATAATCGAATTAAATGAAACTTTCAATGCAATGAGCCAATCTGCACTGAAATGTTCTTAACTTCTGTCTTAGTTTTTCATGCCGTTGTTGTCTATTCTAAATAATATTTGACAAAACATTTGTCTTTCAGCAGCATTTGTGGAGTTTCTGTTATGACTCCCAAGTTGAGGCGGCATGGTTTTGTAATGAAAACAGATGGGGATTAATAATGCACATATAGAGCACTTACACTGCAATCAAGTCAAATCCTCTTTGGCCTTCTCGGTTTTCTCTCTGCTATTATTTATGTTAATCTTTTCCGGTCTATTTCGCTCCTGTTTTCGGGTGTCTGTGACCTCGGACCGTTTTCTGGTTTGACACCTCGTGCGCTGTTGAGGATGCATCCTTGAATGTCCTAGCGTGGTTCACCAGCATGGTTCACAGAGGTGAAACGTCTCTGATATTAGACCAAGTCATTGATCCACGTATGGTTAATTGGTTCAGGCTGATGTAATGTACACTGGCTCAAGTAATAGTCAGGTAATTTTGAAAACACAATCTCACATGAATCTGACAAAAGAATTTGGATCAAAGTACAAAAGGCACACAGTCGACAATGCAGTCATACAGGTTATTTAGGAGAGGAACTTTTGCTTCCCTTGGGTGTTTTTCTCATGGCATCATTTCAAATATGATTACATATTGTACATGTTGTTTAGTTTGCCTTGACATCGTTTGCCAATTCTGGAAGATTCAAAACAATGTATTTGATTAACGTCTGTGCAGCTGCATGTTTAATCCAAAACATACATTCAAAATGCATTTCTGGTCTTCTGCTAATTTTTAAAAAACCTGCTTTTCTTGTTCGTGTGCAACATTTCTGCTATCTGCAGTTCGAAAGCCGCAATACTTACTTACTTTATTCCCACTGGCTTTAAGGCTTTCTCTACCCGACTGCACAAACAGGCCGTGTTGACATTTTAAATGTGCACGTTCTCATTTCGAGAAGATGCGCTTGGGTTTTTTTGCCATTCGCGGGATGACAGCAACTTCATTCAGCCCAGAATACTCTGCAAAGAGCACAGGGATGGAGCATTGGGGGCCCACGGGATGGGAGGAAGTGAAGGGGAAAATTTGGAGAGTGATGTAATCGCCTAAAATCATTAGCCATGATGGATCGGCCCCTGACATTCTGTGGTACTCTGGTAGGATGGTGAGACGGTGGCCTCGGCTGTTGGCTTTGAGTGATGTGTGCGTACGTGCATGCGCGTGTGTGGGTGTGTATCTGTGTATGAGTTTATGCATGTGATTGCACGCATCACTCTCTGTGTGCATTTGATGCAAGCTATCATTTTGAGTTTTGCATAGTGCTGTCACAAACAAATATCAAATATCTTTGGAATCTATTATCCAATCGATGATTTGATTAATTTAGACTCGTAAACTGCAATGCTAATCTGCTTATTTTGAACCTGAGACATTGGGGGGGTTCCTCACAGTTTTGCCCTCTGAACAAAAAAAGTTTACCGAGTTTGACACCAGTGAAAATTGTTCAAAAGTGGCATACATGAAATGGATTTAGGACGTACAATTTAAAAATATCGTTCTCATTTATCACTAATTGGTTTAATGGTGGTTTTATTGTTTTAAAGCAGCGGTTAACCAAATTAATGCTGTCACGGAAGCGACTCCCTTTGACCTTTGGGCTTCCCCTGAATGTTTACGAGAATGTGACGTGGAACGTGCCGACGGGACGATCTGTGCTCCACTTGCTCCCTCTCAGCTATTACACTGATTTCAACAACAATTCAGCACTTTGAGAGCACTCAGCCTGTGAGTACAATGTTCGATAACTCAGTCTGTTTTGTGTTTGTGTGAGGGCTGTGTGAAAGACGTATCAAAGATGCTGCGAGAGAAGAATGGATTTTATGATCCCAACTCGTACAATTTTAGAGAAATTGTAATTTTTTTCCCTGGACTTAACAGTACATCCATCCATCCATTTTGTAATCCGCTTATCATCCCAGCTGACTTCGGGCAGTAGGTGGGGTACACCCTGAACTGGTGGCCAGCCAATCGCAAAGCACACGTAGGCAAACAACCATGCGTGCTCACAATCACATCTCGGGAAAATTTAGAGTGTTCCATTAACTTGCCATGCATGTTTTTGGAATGTGGGAGGAAACCGGAATACCCGGAGAAAACCCAGGCATGCACGGGGAGAAGATGCAAACTCCACACAGGAAGGCTGGAGCCTTTCACACCAAATACAAGTATAGAAACTGCAAATGATAGATCCCACTGAAAGAAACCTCAATCTATTACATCATTTATACCATCACTTTCCCTCGGAAACATTTCTCCCTCGGAACTCTTTTACAAACAAAATAGTTTTCCATGAAGAGATGTCTGGAGTACCTTCCATGTTGGTCATGAATAAACCGATGTACAAACATTCAGATGATGAACATGTACACTATGCCGTTAAACCTCTTCAGGAACACTCGAGCAGCAATAGTTGCTTTTCTAATGTCAAAGGAACGCCAACCTTTAACTGCCTCTATGAAAAGTGCCGTTAGATCGTTTTTTTTATGGGTATTGTCAAATTGAATTGAACCCGTCTTTAATTTAAGAACGCGTTACGATTTTGTCTAATCTTATTTAAATACACCAACTACCGCCTCTTCAAATAAAAATTAATGTAACATTAGCAGTGGCGGCAATTAGTTTCTTTCACAACGACTGGAATCACCATGCTACTTGATGCGTCCCCAAGTGTTAATGAGCTAAATTTGCCTGATAGCAATCATTTTCCTGATTTCCAGGAAATCTGTAATTGTGACGATCCACCCGCTGTCAGTCGGATTACATGACGCTGTGCGATTGTTAAATTGAGGTGTAAACGCAGGCGTGGAAGGAGCTGAGAAAATTGTCTTGAAGCTTTGTTTTGTTTTGTTTGTGAGTGTTTGTTGAGCGCGAGGTCTATTTTTGTTACCTTTTATTATTCATTGTTTGTTTGGGATGTCTGAATCAAATGAATTCACAGTGGTCGTTAACAAGGTAGTTGTGACTAAAAAGGAACAGCAGACACCTTTATGGAGCAGATGAGTCTCAGCATGAGAGCTGTCCCCCTTCATCTATTTTTCATCTCTCTCCCACTCTCTCTGTCTCTCTATCCAATGTTAAATGCGATATTTCTTCTTTCTTATATCCGCAATCCATTATTGGCCCACTGATGTCCCAGATAAACACCTGACCTCACTCCAAAACTAGAATATCTCTTTTTCTCTGCCTTACTTTGACTTCACTGTCCTTTTTATAGCATCTAAATTGCAGGATGATGTAGCTTAGACCTTCCCCCATTAAAAGAGTATGAGGCATAAACAGTGTCATGGACTTCAAAGCACAGGACAATATGTTATCCCACGACTCAGCCAAAGCAATGAATAAGGCTTGTGGCTGTCATTGTCCGCTCATCTCTTCTCTCGATGCTCACACTCAAGCATCGATAAGTCTATTGGTTATCATCCAAAAAAGTAAACACAAGTTGAAAGCGTTTCCCATCCGGCCCCAAACCAGAAAATCCATGCCTGCTTTCGGCACCCACAGTCCTTCAGCCGTGCCCTGACCTAATTCGTACAGAAGCCTGTATCTCAGCACAGTGCAGCTCAACATGGCCGTGCCGCCAGTCCCTGGAAAACGCACAAGCACACACACACACACACTAACACAAAGACACATACTTATGCACCTCGATCTGCTCCCAGCAAAATATCCCTGAAACATTTTTAAGTATACACTTGAATGGTTGACATCTTCTCATAGTCTGCCTCTCCCTATCAGTATTATTTATATCCCTTCTTTCCTACATTACAAGCTCTCTGCATATTAGCGAACAGACTTAATGATTCTTCGTGTACTTTAATCTTAAGTACTAGACATCCCAATGGAAGCCTGTTTGTTTTCCACCTTAATTACACTAGAGTATCGTAATGTCTGTTCCCTCGTAAGCTCACTTCTGTAAATGGACCTTGGAAGTGCATCAAATACTATGTTGCACAGAATTTTACATTTAGCAGAGTACAGAACTGTCATACAAACAGAAAAAATGAGTAATTTAACCACTGCAACAATTCAATTTACTTGCGTATCATTTGAGCCTGTCATGGCGATAGTGCAGATGAAGATTACTGGCAGACGAGTCTTTTCCCCATTAAAGCTACTTTATGTTCTTTTAGCAATGATGATGACTCATTGGCAACTTAAGCCAAATTGTATTTATACACGAGGATATTTGAATGTACCATTTTTGTGTGTTTTAATCAAACACATAACTTTGCCTAAAACAGGCCGTTTAGCCTAATGCTAGCAAACAATGCAAAACACCAAAGAAAGTCTCAAGAATAGCACCAGTGTCGCTGTGTTACAACCTGGCGCATATTTGAAAACAAACAGTAGGTCATATCACTCGCATCAGGCCAACCTATCCAACATGCGACAGTGTGTCCGTGTGTGGATCCCCAGACTAAATATTGTGTGCCGCTGTATTTAGTAAACGGGTAACACTTCCTGAAGTGTCTCTGTTGTGTGGACCCACATAATGGCACAACACCAAGCGAGGCAGTGACATATTGGACAAGACGGCGTCCTAACGCCTGCTAGCTAGCTGGTAGCTAGCGCCCTTCCCACGACTACCCCGTGGGCATTTTCAAGTCACTGTAGGCTTGAAGCAGATATATAATCACTTGGGTCAAATAGACATAGGAGAGGGATTGAGTATACAATCGGTATGTGTTGACATATGCTATACGTACGAACATATTTGACTGACAGTTTATAATTTATCGAGAACATGAAGTATGACATTAAGTTACCCTGAGTTGTCTCAACATTACATGGAAAAAATATTTTCACTGTACAGGGCCTTTCAGACAAAAAAAAAAAAGTCAAGAATAACTACATTAAAACGTGAGTTTAATGTCCTCGTCTCCAGTGACTCTTTTGCAATGTGAAAAATGAGGTCACACACGTCTGATGTGTGTAACGCCGGCTATTATCACTGTCAAACCAGATTTACACCCTTATAATATGCAATGATATTTACAAATGTGCTCGCAGCAAGAATGACTCATGCAGTTAGATGTATTACTCCAGATGTCTGCATGTAAATTGTTAGTTATTTACAGATGGAGCGACATGTTTGTGATAGAAGAGGTGGGAAGTGTGATTAATGTCTGTCACCACAGCTTGCCATACCCTTGTTTGGAATCAGCAAATGACAGCTCATTTTTGTCAACAATCTAATTCATTTTTCCTCCAATTTTTTGGGGAGTGCTTATCCTCATGAGATGAGAAGCTTATCTCGGCTGACTTTTCTGGCAAGATGCGAGGCACACCTCGGACTGGTTGGCAATCAATTGTTCTTACATAACAATTGTAGGGCATACAACCATTCACTCTAACATTCCCGCCTAGGCGAGGAGGCGCGGGTAGAACATGCTAACTTCTCATGCACCACATTTGTTGTTGTTTTCATGTGATTTTTGCGATGCAAATGCGATTGAACTTTGAAATCAAGATCATGTATTGTTCTGCTGATACTTAAATGAGATCTCTGAGTAGAGAGTGATTTTGAGCAGCCCACAGAGCAAAGATGGTCTTTTTGTTTCACGGCCAGTATCCCAGTTGGAATTTTCTCTCAGTTTTGATTGGACCAGATGGTCCTGCGCTGTCTCTCTGACCTTTCCGCAGTTAACACTTTTGTCGACTGTGTGCGTTAGCTTCTTGACCAACTTCTCAATGGCACAGATGGTACATTTGCTTTGTGATTTGGTTTTGTCATGACACCACACCCAGCACACAAATCTCTCTGTTTAATCTCCACATTTAAAAAACTCAATTTGGCGTTTGAGTTTAACTTGACACGGCATCACTCTCCGCATGGAACAGATGGTTTAAAAAAAAAAAAAAAGAGGGATGCGGTTTCAAAAACAAAGAACTGAACTGTATTTAAAAAAAAAAAGAGTAATTTTTAGCTCCAATAGGATCGTGCTTAAAATATAGTATTTGGTTAAAATGCTTACCGGTAAATGATTTGAATGCTTAACTGTGGCTTGTATGAGTCTTGATCATACTGACTTGATCAGTAGCATTTTTTTATTTTCCCATTGTGATGGGACTGTCACCAGATCAGTAAGCTCATCAGACCTCTGAATATTATTTGTTTACTCTTACTAGCTGCTTTTATGACTTGATTTACTTAATATGTGATCGCTGTGGGATCACAAATTCATCCCTTGTGAGCATTGGCTCTTTCATCAAATGGACTCTGTGATAACCGTAAGGATGTTATGTTAGCCAAAATGCTGCAAAAAATAAAAATTTAGGG
Source organism: Hippocampus guttulatus (assembly GCF_054856545.1). Lineage (NCBI taxonomy): Eukaryota > Metazoa > Chordata > Actinopteri > Syngnathiformes > Syngnathidae > Hippocampus > Hippocampus guttulatus. Next base: position 17,059,971 of record NC_141268.1, on the reverse strand, counting down.
ACATGCGACACCATGAAAAATGTGAATTTGTCTTCGAAACTAAAAATAATCTATGTTTGGTGAGGATGCCATTCATTTTTTTCTCTTAATCATCACACTAGTGTTAACCGCTGTAAGTTATTAAGTCAACAAAACTGCCTTAGCGTTAATAACAAATGACGTTGTGTATAACAATGCTTAAGTCTTCTTGTCTCGCAATCTTCAGTTAGTTGAGGCTCTTTCTTTTCAAATCCCCAAAAGCCAAAGAAAAAACTAAATAGTTACAGATGTCGTCCTTTTGTCAGAGATCTTGCAGTTCTTGCAGCTTGCTTCAGGCCCATCTCCAAACTATGGCTCTGGCGCCATTTGTGGCCGGCCATTCATTTTTCATCGGCCCATTGCATATACCAAAACTGAAATTTGACACGGCCATGTACTTGAAAACACCTAATAATGCAACCTGGACACCTCGTCAGTTATGTTTCCAGGGTAATAGGGTGTTTCGAGTCTTACGTCAGACACCCTCTCCCGGACCATTACTACTCATAAATTGGTACTGTAGATACAAGTAACGCACATCCACAGCACTGTGCTGTTGGGCAAACTATGCATGAAGGGTATTTGCGCTTATATTAGCACACCATATGATGGATGTTAAATACTTGCAACATTTTCGTGGAAGCAAGAAAGCTAATCACAGTGTTCCGAAATGGCTCCATTGTTTGTGCGAAACACTTGGCCACAGCTCTCTGCTCTGTCAGAAGGCGTATGGTAAACATCAACTCAATCCTCCAGATGCTGCGGAGGAATGTGAAACTCTCCAAACCGCTGGATTTGTGCCAAAATGAACGACCTTTCTGTAGCCCTTTGACTTTTGTTGATGTGACTGTGGGGGCTGTGGTGATTGTTGTTGTGGTCAGAAAATGGCCGCAGACTTCTGTCAGCAAGCGGAGTCCGTAAATCTTACTTCGTGGTTTTCATTGGCGATGGGAAACGTGAAGTTTGTGTGATGGTATTATCCAGGGAACCTAAAGAAATGCAATCATTCTGAAAAAGACTGCTTGCTCAATTTCCATGAAATACAATATCTGTCTTTTAGTCTGAAGCTCGGAACTGTGCCAAAAACGCCACCAGGACTGTGTGCCCCTGGATTTCGGTGGGTCATGGGAAAACGCCGTCAGTTTTGTCGCTTTGTTTGTTTTCATTGCTTTCCTCAGGAAGCGAACATGTACAGAAAGAATGTGTCGTGGCGACTATGCAGCAGGGAGAGGCAACAAATCCGGTGGGTGCACTTCAACATGTCATTGTAGGGCAACATTTCTGCAGTGTTATCTGTCCAACTTCAATCGGTGCCGTTTATACGTCGTGCTACATTGATAGATATTCTGTGTCTGTTCATGACGAATGGTCTCGGGGCAATTTTCTGGGCTTGCGACTGACAGGGGCCATAGAAAATAGCATTTTCAATTTGTGGCATTGAAATGGTGGGGCTCAAGTATTTTTTTTAACAGGCCCCAAAATCCCTGATATCAACCGTGAGTGTACCAGTTTGTCAATTTCACTTATGTACTCAGAGGAGGACTTGTGATTTGACACTTACGCAATCAGTCAGCCGTACTGTATATTCAGTACGTCGTTCATCTAATAATTTCATCATCGAAGTGCTTTGGGGTGTTTCAGGGGAGCCTTCTCTGAGGTGGTCTTGGCAGAGGAGAAAAGGACCCAAAGGTTGGTGGCCATCAAGTGCATCCCCAAGAAGGCGTTAGAAGGCAAGGAGAACAGCATCGAGAATGAAATTGCAGTGCTGCACAAGTAAGTGGGCTTCAATAATTTGGGTTTGATAACCTCTTTATATTCAATTCCCATGGCAGGTCCCGCACTCGAAGTTCAATGTGGTGTAAGACTAACACAAAGGCACAAAGGTCTATTTGAGCTATTTTAGTTGAGTGTTTGAAACATACTTTCTTGCGAATGTAGAGAGAATTACAGACCGCTGTGAAAATGGCATTTCTGCATTTGTTCCCAAGTTATTTTTAGAGCTGTTGTTGCCTGGGTTACAGCAGACATACAACTCAAGGACTCAAAGTACAGATGGCTGAGGGGATACAGGTGGGGGTTAGAAAGTGATTCTGTTACAATTTGGACCAAATGAAGCAAACCGATGTAAAGAAGTTTGCCCCATGAAACTCCGTGTATACTCATTCACTGATTTGATTACTCCACCCCCCCCTCCAAACTCATCAAGTGGGGAAATAATACATCTTTTGAAACGTAAATATGCATTTCACAAAAGTTGCTTCCAACGGGTCGAGGTCATTTAAAAATATGACAATAAGTCACAGTTTCGTTCTATAAACTAAAACTAATGGGGGTTCAATTTGTGTAATGTGGGTGCAGCCACGGCACTACTCTTCTCTAATTTGCTGACTTGAACTCTCTGATGGCCCGCGAGAGCCACGGGTATTGGCAGGGGTCAGCAGATGACTCACCAGCCTTTCGTGCTCCCCCTTTCCTCCAGTCACCGTGACCAGTGTCAGCCTCACCGACGCCACATCTCTCGCCCACACAAACACATAAAACAGCCGCACACAAACACGCCGTGTTTAAATGTCTATGTGGGTGTGGATGTACATGATGGAGCTTGCACGCACCCGCTTGCACGTGTCCAAGCGCTGGGCGCCTTTAATCCGACATCTATCCTTCCGAGGGTCCATCAATCTTTCCGCGCTCAGCTAAGCAGATGAATGAAGCCGCATTGTTCGAGTCAGCGCTGTAATCCGCCACGAGTTTAGAGTGGCGCATAGCTCTGGTGCAGCTGTGTCCTTCACGTCAATCGGGCACTCACAGTTTAATGATATCATAAAAAAAAAAGAATTTGAGCACATTAATGATACACACCGGATTTGACCGATAAATGGGGTTGTGGGATTTGGCTTTTTTGCCACTGGCTTGCGTGACAGTTGTTTAATGCATTTCATTTATACATAAATTGAGAAAATAGTGAATTATTGTTTTATTAATCAAAATAATGTTATTTTGAGAGTTTATAGGAATTCTATTTAACATACACATTTTGACTCCTTTGGCTCATTACAAAAAAAAAATCTGGTGTCGCTCTTCAGCACAATATTTTGCTTTTTTTGTTGTTGTTTGTTTTTTTATTAACTTTGACTCTTTCCTTGCAGGATAAAACATGCCAACATTGTGACTCTGGAAGAAATATTTGAGAGTAAATCACACCTGTACCTTGTCATGCAGCTGTGAGTATTCACATATGTGTGAGTTTGGGGCCCGCGGCTTGTGCCATCTCTAACACACTGCTTGTCACATGCCATTAATTGCACACTGTAGTGCACTCCCTTGCTTGCACGTACACAGACACACGCAGGCACACATCGCACGACACTTACTTGCAGACACTGTTGGGGAGTTTTGCCTTCCCATCTACAGCCCGTCAGCCTGTCGCCCGCCTGAGTGACAGAAATGTCAAGGAGAAAAGATGGATTAGGATCAGGAATTGTATTCCATTAGCCTCCAGAAACTGCACGCAATTTATGCGAGACGTCAAAATCACAGGTGTCAATAATGATAAAGGCAGAAATGGAGGGTGAAGAGATACATTTCTTTTTTCAGTTGAGGTCATTGTACTCCCTTGTAAGATAATATCTGTGAGGCCTCATAACAATTTGAACATGACCTGATTGCACAGTGACAAATCTAACTACGTTAACTGAATAGAGCCAAGTTAACACTATTAACACTTTTATTAACCGTTTCAGGGACAGCGGTTATGACAGTGGGCAGCTTACCACGCTATCAGGTTACAGGGTGCATGAAAGGGTTAAAGTGTGGCTAGGAGTGTAACAACAACAGAAGTTGTAGTTTTGATCTGAAGAAATTTTATGACCTGGTTGACTTTAAAATCGCCCAATTAATGTACAAAGCACACAATAACCTGCTCTGCCAAAACATTCAGAGGTTTTTCGAAATTCGAGAAAGCAGCTATGATTTAAGAGGTACCAACTTATTCAAAAAACTCAAAACAAGAACAAACATCAAGCAAAGAAGTGTATCTATCAAAGGTGTTAATCTGTGGAATAATCTCGAAACCGACCTGAAAATGAGTAAATCGCTTGCTGAGTTCAAAAACAAATTCAAAAAAATAGTACAAACAACCTACATCAATCAGAGTTAAAATGATAAATTCAAAACATTAAATATAATGATAAATCAGAACTAAGTTGATAAATAGAGAAAGGTATATAAATATCCATTATGAATACAAGAGAAAATTGACACAAGAGTGTCAGGGTGTGGAAGTATATAATCCCGATACAAACCAAAAGTTGTAAAAATATCACGGTTAAGGGTAAAGTATGAGCCTTAATGGAGACTTCTTTCTTCTTACTTTTTTCTTTTCTGATTGATATAAAAATGATTTATTAGATACAATCACATAACGGGGTAGGACTAGATACGTTTTTTACTTCTTCCTACTCCCTCGAACATAATAACTGTGTTGAATGAAGATTGATTTCTTTCTTTTTACTTTTTTTATCTACCTTATTTTCTGTCAAATTATTACTGTATATATGTTTTATGTTCAATAAACAAACAAACAAACAAAGAAACCAGCCCGTTTATGTGCTTGAAAGTTGTTTTACTCCAGCAGCACCAAGAACGTGTTACAGGCTTACTCGTGTAGTAAATCAACTATAGAGCTCCCGCGACACCTTGTGGACGAGTGGTATAACAACAGGTTGGAATGGCTGTGTAACAGGGACATTATCAAAACAATAATAAACAGATCTACAGAAGTGTAAGCTGTTCTTCAGAAAAGTGTTCACATATTGAACGTTTGGGTACTTCGTAGGACGTTTGGAGAGGCTAGTGAATAGCTTTAAGGAGCTACTACTCTGCAAGCAAAACCGTGTCTCCATCTAGTGGCCATTTTGTAGTAGCGACATATTCTTTTTTTTTTTTTTTACCTCTCAAATGTATTATTTTAATCAGTGGCAAATATAGATTGACAGGTAGGTAGGTAGGTAGGTAGGTAGGTAGGTAGGTACAGACATACATACCCACATATAAAGTGTCTTTCTACAAAGATGTTACCATGTCGTTGTGGCATCCAAAAATGTGGGTTTGTTTCTTTGGTCCATTCAGGGTGTCTGGTGGGGAATTGTTTGACCGCATCATAGAGAAGGGCTTCTACACAGAGAAAGATGCCAGTAAACTCATTCAGCAGATTCTGGATGCTGTCAAATACCTCCATGACATGGGAATCGTGCATCGAGACCTCAAGGTTTGTCTTTTTTTTCTTTTAATTGTTTAACATGGAACTGAAAAGTGTGTCCTTGAATTGATTGCAGCATCAAAATACACGGGTTTTTTTGGTGGGGTTTCTTTTTAATTGTCGTCCTGGATTTTACATCTGTCCACGACTGGGATTTCAAATCATGCATTGTGGCCAGCGAGCTGAGTTTTCTATTAATGTATTCAGGACAAGAGTGACTCAATGAATTGTTCTACATGTCTGCTTTGCATCACAGCCAGAGAATCTGCTTTACTACAGCATGGAGGAAGACTCCAAAATCATGATCAGCGACTTCGGGCTGTCTAAAATTGAGGGCTCTGGCAGTGTGATGTCCACAGCCTGCGGAACTCCCGGATATGTCGGTAAACAAGTTGCCCACATTCTGAAATAGCAAGATACAAAAATGCATTTTTATTCTAAATGTCGTTCATGATTAATTAAAACAACCGCACCTTGGCAGAGTAACACATTGTATTTAAAAAGAAAAAGGCAAATTACGAATGAAATGCATACAATCATACAAACTGTATTGTATGTAACTTTTTAACATTATTACATGCCATGACAGTGTAGAAATAAATTCAATGCCGTATAATAAAATTAAATAAAACAATGACCTGCCCTTTGCTGACACATAAGGAAAGCAAACACGGATGGGCTGAAGGTGCTTCAACTTGGATTGTGCATTTTACTGTCATACAAGTTTAAGAGTAAGCTAACCATTCAAAATAAAGAATAATTTTTCAAAAATATGATTATCTATGGTGACCCCATGTCTCACTTTTGTTATTATTGATGACGGTTTATTTTTGCTTGAACCATATTGTACTGATCAACCAGGACAGAAACATTTGTACTACTTCAATCACTATATGCTCCATATATGGTTCTATGGTAACACAGAAAGTGGGAAAAAAATATGATTCGTCATAATAATTACCGGTAATCATCTTCATTGCAGCGCCTGAGGTTCTGGCCCAGAAGCCTTACAGTAAAGCAGTCGACTGCTGGTCCATTGGAGTCATCGCCTACATTCTGTGAGTACGCAGCCATCTATTAGCCGTTTTTTTGTTGTTTTTTGGAACCAGTTGTGTCTGGACGCCCCAGCTGTTCATTTATCAACTCTCAGGTTGTGTGGTTACCCACCATTTTACGACGAGAACGACTCCAAACTCTTTGAGCAGATCCTGAAGGCAGAATACGAATTTGATTCGCCATACTGGGACGACATCTCAGATTCAGGTAATTTACGACTGCATTTAAAATAAATGTTTTGATTTGAGGAGGAGGCTGCTACACAGCATCTGATAGCAGTCCTCAGATACCTGAGCGAACATCCCCAGCAGAAACTGTCAACAGCATTGGTGTGGTGGCATCAGAGAAATCCTGAAGTGTAAAGTCTTTTGTTTTTATCTTGACAGCTAAAGACTTCATAGTCCACTTGATGGAGAAAGAGCCCAATATACGTTACACCTGCGAGCAGGCCCTGCAGCACCCATGGTACTTGTTATAACCTCATCTTCCTATTACTGTAGCATTAAGACACTGTATATGTATTTCAAATGTATCCTTCATAATGCGAGGAACTTCAGATTTAGCCTGGTGAGTTACAGAAATTCAGATAGGGTGAGGTGTTTCTTCGAGGCCATGCAGGGGACTGTATTTGTATCAACACAGTAGAGTGTTGGGATTGTTACCGGTTCATTACAATCACGCGCATGTCAAGTGAATCTGGAGCTTAAAAGAAAAGAAAAATGATGAGCAGAGAAGTGTCTCAAACCGAGGTATGCTGGATAAAATTAGTAAGCCTATAAACATGGACACAGACGCACAACATTTTGGAGATTGTTTCTATGCAGCAGGAGGTGCTGCTGGTTTGACTTGCAAACAGAATTCAACTTGGCTCTTAATGTCTTCAGGCGTGCAATGGGAAATTATCCAGTTTTCACTTAAGTGGCCCCCGAAAATTATTTATTTACGACATGTAATGCGTTCTTTGGTTGTCTATCGATGCCACCGACGGATAGTGACAGGCAGGGCACTGAAATGCTCTTCCGCAAAATGGCAGAAGGTCCAATGCACCTGTTTATCTCCTTGTTGGCATTCATAGAACAGATTGATAGCGATAGTGCTCGACTAATCTGGCCTAGATTTTATGATGAATAAGTACATTTGTGAGTAATTGCTGAGTCTAGTTTAGAATTGATGAGAATTAATAAACAAGTCATTATTCAGATATAGTAGATGAATGGATGGATGGATAAATTGATACTTTATTCATCCTGTGAGGGAAATTGGATTATTAGCTAGGGCTTTGGTGCCAGCTTGTGGTATCTTTGGACATTACAGAAAGAGCACAAAAATATGTGCCTGTATACTACAATAAGTGAACCTTTCAATAAATAGTTGAGAATAGGTTCAACAGAAAAAAATGTGAAATAATGAATGGTGAATTATGAATGGGAAGTGTTCCAAAGTCTGTGATTACACACACACACACAGACATGCCCGCACACACTGATATGTCTCTTCACTTCAGGATTGCAGGAGACACTGCGCTCGACAAGAACATCCATGAGTCTGTCAGTGCACAGATCAAGAAAAACTTTGCCAAAAGTAAATGGAAGGTAAGACATTTTCTCTATCTCTTTATAATTATCTTTGATTGTATTTCTTTATACTGTATGTGTCACGCAAAAATTCCAGCAGTCGAATTCCAAAAGTCTTGCCCGTTGATTGGAGGAGGTCATAGCAAACGCTTTACTCTGGTGTCCTGAAGTGGTTGTCCTTTGAGTCTGAATAGCAGCTCACACACAGGAGCCAGCCTGAAAGTGGCTCTTCTGTTAATGTCTCTCCTCAGCAAGCATTCAACGCTACAGCGGTGGTCCGCCACATGAGGCGTCTTCAGCTGGGCACCAACCATGAAGGACCCAACCAAGCGACCCTGACGAGCCCGTGCCGGGCTCACCTGCTGATCCCAGGAGAGGACCCTCAACATGCAGGTGTCTGGTTTACACCCTCTTTGTCCTCTCTATCTTTTTCTGTTACACAGATGTGCCTTAGACTGCCCACAATAAAAGGCCACTGGAAAAAAACGTTTTGCTGTATTTTGTTTTTAAAAATAGTGTGTCGCCCCAAAAAATGTATAGAGAACATTTAAACCCCTTAAAGCAACGGTCCTCAACCTTTTTTGCCCTATGGACCGGTTTAATGTCAGACAATATTTTCAGGGACCGTCCTTTATTACAACAAAATAATATGATATGAGCTGCATGAAAGCTGTGGTATTTTCTAAACATAATAATAAACACGAATCATGACCCCGAGGAACGTCCTATCTGGCCGCAACACTCTCACGTCGCTATTGTAACATTTAAACGCAAATAAAAAGTGCATGAAAAATACGACTCACCATCGCAGCATATTATGCGAAGTGGGCTTGGTGCGTGGGAATCTCCCGTTGAGATAAATCCGTAGGACTCCTGATACAGTCTATTAAATGTAGCTTCCTTTTTCTTCAAAGTCGTCTCCTGGCTCTTCTGTCTCCTGGCTGGGCCTTGTCCCCTTCCCAAAGACGTTTGTTTTTTACTCATTTTGCTAGCTCCTGGGGTTGATTTTAGCGGTAACCTATCACGTGACCAGGAAGCGCGCCTTGACTTGCGTCAAGAGTGGCATACTATAGACGGATATAACAGAGAATCCGGTAATTTTTCAAAATAAATCATTTTTCAGATTTGAAACGAATAAAACGGAAAGAATGTAACTTTATTCTTTTTGTGCGGCCCGGAACGAAACAACCCGCGGACCGGGTCGTTTGGTGCCGGGCCGGGTTGGGGACCATTGCCTTAAAGTAATGTTTCCTCATTGATTTTTGATGTACTGTACCAGTATAATAACACTTTTTTTCCTCATTATTATCAATCCAGTACTTTTTGAGCTGCTGTTTATGTGGTTCTACCGCCTTATTAATTGATTTACCAAGAGCAAGTGTTTTTATTTTACGTGATGTCTATTTTCTTTTAGAGTCTTGTGGGGAGGCAGGGTGCTCCCAGGCACTGGATGGGGACGGCATGGACCCTCTGTCCAGCTGTACCTACCGCTGCCACCCGACCAGCCGGGTGTGATCCGTGTGGTGCTTCACTGCCTCGTCGACCCCAGTGATTTTTTTTTTGCCATTTTAAACCCCCTCGGTGAAACCAGAGGCTGTGACTCCCTCACGCCCCTTCATGTCTGGTTCGGAATGGGGTATCGTTCCGACCTCTCGCCTGCAGGGGGAGCAAGTCTGTCCAGTCTGGGAAGCAAGGAGATTCAGATTCAGAAAATGGGGTGATTGATTATTATGATGACTAGTTGTCAGACTGGACGGTTAGTTTGGGCTACGAGAATTCAAAGTAAAGAGGGGAGGACTGTTTCTTTCCAATGCAGGACAGAGCCGAGACTATTATTTGGACGCAGCCTCCGTTTGCTGTTGTTGCGATTTGTTTTGTGTTATTTGTGCATGATCAGAAGAGAGAACCCCTGAGCATGTTTTAACCTTAAAATATGCCCTCTTTTTGTTGTTTGCGGAGGACGGGGTGACATCGACAAAAGCCTTTCCGATATCTTTTTGAAATCTTTTGAATGTAACAGAGTCCAATTTAATAGTACTGCAGAGTGAACACAGATCTGTCTGCTTTGAGACACTCTGTGACCTTTATGCAAAACTCCATCCGTCCCTATGTAGCCTTTTATGAGATTTATATGTATAAATGTGCGCGTGCGTGCGTGTAAATGTGGTGTTTCCATGCAACTGTGGCAAAGGCTTCCTTCCCCTTTGGCTTCTTTCAAGCTCTTGAACCAGGTGAGCACAGGGAACTTTGTCTATGGTGCCTTTAGGGTTTACAGTGTGAACGATTTATTTTGGGCGGGAGCTTCTCAAGTGTGTCTGCACAGTCTTCATGTGTTATATTTTTGATTATTTTCTATATTCGCTACAACTACGCCAGTTTGACCGTCTTTTGTTTAAAATCCAGGTGAATTGTAATCAGACAGTTAAAGTTACGCGAGCCTGAAGATAGAAGTATGGGTGCAAAAGAATACATATATGCATTTAGCAATGTGTACTGTTAACATACATCATCTTTTTTTGCCCCTCGTTCTTTATTTGGAGCCTTTTTTTTAAAAAAAAAAACAACTTCTGGTACCTTGAAGAATGTCAATATGCATCATTATTTTTTATTTCCTCACCACTCTGGTGTTGTCGTGAATCCTGTAATGTGAGTGGCTAGGTATTGAATGCGCTCCTTATGAGGAGTTTTAATGCACATTATTCTTCGAGATGTTTAAATGCGCCAAAAATATCCGCCTGATGTGGCAGCGTGCAAATCCGTTGTGAGTAGTCACCGTGAGGTCAGCGCTGGAGAGAACTAGTGAGAAACCCTGCCGAAAAACTTAATGATGTTGCTTCAAATGAAAATGCTATCGCTTTATTCAGCATTTCTGTCAAGTAAGGTAACGTGGCCGTGTTTTTGGACAGTGAACTGTAAAATGTCGACTGTATTTTACAGCGTTTCCAAAAGTGAACTGTTCGCTTCTGTATTCTCAAATTGACTTGATTGACAAAGGGGAAATATAACATGGAATTATTTTTTTGTCAGAGCGCTCTGATGTTCTGAGCTCTTGTTGTCATGCCAGTGTTGTGTTGTGCAGGATGATGTCACGTTATTGTTCTTCAGACCAAAAGCTAGTCGAGACTCAATCAACAGCAGCGTTTTGACTCTGCTGTCTCACTTTTGGTTGAGTCCATTTCAAGCAGAATTCTTAACAGTCAATTAATCCACTGATTATCCCAAATGCACCCCCCCCCCCCAAAAAAATGTTTTATGACCATATAGTGTCCCTTGTTTGTAAATTGAGCCAAAACTCCCCGCCCAAAGAAAGAAAATCGAACATTCCCGGTCAATGAAGCAAATGATAATGACATGCATAACTATGTAGCCATTCCCTCACCACTGAACTTGCTGTGGTAGGATATTTTCTTTTTTTCTCTCTTTTTTTTTTTTAATACAACAGGGTTGAACATACACACTATTATTGCAAATGTTACTGCTTTCAATTCCAGCATTAGAAATGCTCTTCATGGGGATAAATGGAAATATTAGTGTGAAGGTGATCTCCTTTCTCCTGATTTACTCTTTTTGCTTGTCCAGATGGATTTGTCATCCATAGGAGTGTTTTTACCCTGAATATGTTTTTTTTTTAAACAGTATTTTAAACTGTACACAAAGATGCAATGCATCACGGGCTGTGGAAAAGTGGCTGTAAATGAAACACACATTAAACTCCTTGTCTATGCAGTAGTCATCTGTCCTCTGCACCAACTTTGATTCAGTCAGAACGCATGCTGTTGCAATGCAACCGCAACACAACAGAAATCATTTCATTTGGGAGACAAGTCTCTCTCCCCATCAGAAGTCTGGTCGCTGGACGTCTGCGAGCAGAACGGGAAGAGAGCTGTGAGAGTGAAGGTCCTCACAGAGAGTCTAAACGATGCGGTTAAAGCGGGACCACGAGGGGCCCGATTCCAAATAATGGCATGGATGGTCGGCAAGGGAGTGCTGACAGATGCGAGTCACGTCTTGACGTGGAAAAGGGAGCTGTGTGGGGATGAAGTTGAGGAGGTAAACCGAAGATGGTACCCGAGATGAGTTCCTGTGAAATACATTGTTCCAAAAAAAAAGGAAAGCACCCTTTCGTGCACAAATAATGATAACCAATATCATTCGTCTTTAGGCATGAAAAAAAAAGAATCACCTTGGATGGCAACACACATAGGTGGCCACTGTAGTAGTTGATGAAGAACTGTGACATTAAGATTAATGAATATAAGAGAAAGCAAAATTTGAATAGCTGTCGATTTTAGTAACCACTGTGCCTGAAAGAGTTCAATCCCACATCTTTGGAATTAAATCTTCCAGTTTAGAATACATATTGATGATTAATTCACTTGACAAAATAATATAAGAATGATTCATGGAAACACAAATCATGAAGTTAAGGTGGATGAGTGCAAACTGGCATTCCAAACCCAAACTACAAGTTTTCCCTTTCAATGTGGAGAATATCATCAACCATCACGTCAACAAAGATCCATTGGCATTTTTTTTTTTCATTCAATGTACGATAAGAGGCGAGAGTTGTAGCAGGAGAACTTGTGGATGCTTCACCTGAGCATCTGACAGATCCTGAAATGAACATGGCCATGCTGGGGAAACCCTCATACTCACTCTGGCACCATGTGAGTTTTTAAAAATGTCTTTCCCAAGCTCGAGGGGCTCATTAAGCAGACCCTGTCTAGAAGATGTGGATGAAAAATCCTTCCTGCAGTGCATCAAAGCGTGGCAGAAAAGACTGGGAAAGTGCGTTCGAGTCCTCGGGGGCGTTACTTTGAAGAGGAAAACTTGTAGTTTGGATTTCAAATCTATATCTTTTTTGACACTGCTCCTGGAACCTTTCTTAAACAACTCATCTGTCAGGGCTGCGAATGAGATGACGGATTGTTTCCATCTCTCTTTCTGTTTTCACATAAAGCATTTTGACAGACCAGTAAAGAAACAACAACAACACACTCTCCACATTCTTGACTGTGGAGACACAGCAAACCTCGTTGATCCAACAACTTGTGTGTGTTACAGATAACCCACATGATACCAATGGTGGCGAGGGCACTCGAAAAATGCAAAGTCGAGAACCCACCAGAAACATCGGGGGGAGAAATGGTCAACACTTGCAAAACAATTCCTTAATAGGGCTTGTTTGTCCTACTTGCAGAACAGCAGAAATATATCTTCTTGTGAGAGAGAGAGACATTCCCCAAAGCCATTCACACTACGCGTGCGAGTGGATTTGTGCCAAGCATAAAAAACATGACACTCTGATTCAACATGGCCGTATCTGAAATATCCATTCTCCAAAAACAACAGAAGAGTGTGAGAAGAAGCAGCAATTGTGTGTGTGTGCGTGCGTGCATGTGTGTGTGTGTGTGTGTGTGTGTGTGTGTTCGTGTGTGCATGTGTGTTTAACAGACACCTCTGCAGGGAAAGCTCGTCTTATATCATCCCTTATAGTGATACTTGCTGAGCTGAAATGAACTGTTGTGTACAGAACGCACACGCCGGTTGAATGGGCGTCTGTCAGCGGGACTCTGTCGGCGCCCGCCGGAGGTTAATATGTCTGCTGTGTTTGTTGTCATAAGAATGGAAAGTTTTCACAAGGTGTTTGCCATCTCCCGCCCCCCGACGCAGTTCCTGTTGTTTTGAGTTTTAACTCAACTGAAGTGACAAACTAATGAATTGAAGGGATAAACTAATAAAGAACACCTATGATAGTTGCCATATCTGCCTGCTTCACGCATCTTGTCTGGAAGTGGAGACAGACCAAGCATCCATGCTAGAGAACATTTGTGAGTTTTATACCACTGAATCTCAAATGTATTTGGTCACAAGTCCTGTGGTGGTTTTTCAGGTGTGCCAAATATACGTTGAAACAGTTGATCCTCTGCAGCTGCATAATTTGTGGCTTTATCCCAACAGCACACACACACACACACACACACACAAAGTATTTTTTGTGTGAATGATTCTCCATTTGACTATAAATAAAAATTTGAAGACAAGACTTCTTTAAGAAAAGTAACAGCAAACAATTTAAAGATACATTTCCATTTTATCAATTCAATTTATTTCATAAACATAATAATAATAGTGTTTCAAGATTACATGATTTTGAAATGACTTTTGTCGATTCAGCTTTTATCAAATTTTCCCACGGACTAGCATCCTTGATCAGCAAACCCGGCACTCGTGTTTCCAACTTTTATCTGACGCTCATTTGAGTTTTGGGAGAAGACACAGACTGCTTGAAGAATCAATATTTTGTTTGGGCTGAAGCAGAAAAAAAAAACAGATAAAAGTCATGACTGGCGTCAGACTTTCCTGTGTCCTGTGGCCTGGTTCAAACCGGGTTATTAGAGCATAAACAAAACAATGTCCCTGAGGTGCTGGAGCACAGTAGAGGGTGAGAGCCTTGAAATTATAAAGTGAGATCATCTTCCACTTCATAGGGATGAGTGACTCGCAGATTTTTGGAACAAACCATTCACCGTGCGTGTTCTCCTTGGAGCAAATTTGGGAGCGAGAAATAGGCCACCACAAGGAAGCGCCTTATTTAAGGATGACTCACTGTTGTTTCGAAACTATTGCAGGAAAAAAAAAAATCATCATGAAAGAGTCGCATCTAAAAAGGCAATTTTCACATTTGTTTGACAGGATAAAACAGTAAATAGAAAACATATTTCCCATTTAATATGAAGTGAAAGAACACATTCAGTGGTGTACTTTGTTTTATTTTTCATTATCTAATGATGAGCATGTTGATCGTGTCGGACGAAACATGATGCCCGAGGAAACACATCTTTAGATGATTATTCCAAAGAGGCCCCCCCCCCCCCCCGCCCCCAAACTGGTCATGGGGGTGGCTATCTGTGTGGACTTGCATGTGTTGAATTTCCTCTGGGTGCACTGGTTTCCTCCCACAGTCCAAAACACATGCACTTTACATTAAGTGGAAACTTTAACTTGCCCCCAAGTGTGGTTGCCTCCATGCCTGTCCACATGCATTTTAACACAGTGACATGGATGGAAAGGTAACAGCTTGATTTGCATGAGCATTTGACTTTCTGGAAGTCTATGTCCATCTGGTAAAAATTAGCAAAACTTTTTTGAGGCCTCATGTGGAAATAAGTTGACTGGTCTGACCATGATTTTAAACCTGAGAAATATTAGTCAGTAATTGTGCTTCTCATGTTTCTGAAATGTTACATTAAGGATTTAACTTTTCTTCTAACAGAAAAAAAAAACCATGAAGAGGTGATTCAGTCTCCGGTTTTGATACTATTGCAGCTTGTCACTCTCTTTTTTTTTTTTTTTTTAAATAAACACAGAGTGGAAACTAAACTGAGAACCAAGGTTAAGCTTCGGTCTGTCTTCAACAGCTCTGTCAACAAACACATGAAGTCCCATTCCTCCAGAAGCATGTAGTTTGTGATGGATGGAAAGTAAAAAGACAAGGGAGAACATCTTTTGCCAAAAGAAAATAAAGAATAAAGAACAATGCGTCTTTTATTCCTTTAGTAGATGACATACAAACATACTGTACAATGTTGCGGCTGATATTGTAACCTAAATACACTGAACTTCGACTTTTTGACATTATTATGCATCGAGTCTGTCTCCCCGGACAAGCGGTTAACACAATTCCCGGAGGGCAAAAACGCAAGTCAGTCACCCTCATGGAAGAAAATTTGAACATCAACAGTGTAATACTGTATCACTTAAACCTGCGGTCCCCAACCTTTTTTGCCCCACGGACCGATTTAATGTCAGACAATACTTTCAGGGACCGACCTTTAAGGTGTGACGGATTAATACAACAAAATAATCGGTATCTTTAGTAGGACTCCTGATACTGTCTTATTAAATGTAGCCTTCTTTGTCTTGGAAGTCGTAGGCTCCTTTTCTGTCTCCTGGCTGGGCCTTTTCCACTTCCCAAAGAAACAATATCAAAGACGCTTGTTTTTTACTCATTTTGCTAGCTCCTGTGTTTCATTTAGCGGTAACCTATCACGTGAACGAGAAGCTCGCCTTGACCAGCGTCAAGAGTGACATCCTGTAGAAGACGGATGTTACAGAGAATCCGGTATTTTTTCAAAATAAAACATCTTTCCGATTCCGAAATACCGGTAAATAAAATGGAAGTAATGTAAGTTCTTTTTTTTTCTTTCATTGCGGCCCGGTACCAAATGATCCACAGACCGGTACCGGTCCGCGGCCCGAGCGTTGGGGACCACTGACTTAAACGACAGCAAGTGAAAAGTAAAGGTAATGATGAGGAAAGATTTCCATGAGAACAGGAGCCATGTTGCCCCGGCAACCGGCAGCTTTTCTGAAACGAAGACAGAATGTGAGCAGAAATGCAGCTGTTTGAGAAGGAAGGCGACAATAAAAAGTGACTCCATGCGGAAGAATATTAAAGTCAGCACATGTGTATACATCTATCTATCTACTTTTTTTTAAAAAACATGTGGAAGAAAAGAAAATAAATAACGCAATCAATAGCCAAAGCGAAAGGTGAACGGCTAAAAGAAGCCTCATGAACTATACCAAGGTTGCAAAAATAGCCCCATCCAGTGTTGAAGACCACCAGCATGGAGTGGTATTGGCTGACATGTGTTCTGCAGCTTGACTGTGCACACTGCTGGTTTTTGTTGAGAAAGCTGTGTGTGTTTATCATCTTTGGCTGACTTCCATGAGATTTTGACACTTAGCTACAGGCAAGCTTAGTGAAGTTGGACCAGGGAGAACAAAGACGGAACCGGGAGAGTGAGCCATCCATAATCTTTGCACAAGGAGTGCACTGAGAAGCTAGAAAAAGGCTTGTAAATGTCCCTTTCTATCCCACTTTAGTGGGGAACAATCTCTCTACAGCTGCTCAAGGTTTCCTTTTATCCCTTTTCCCATTTTAAAGCCTGTTTCTCATCCTTCGATCCCTCAGTCGTATACATGTGGAAGCCATTTGTTTCATGTCAAATGTCTTAAAAAATCATGCTGGAACTCTCAATAGGTTGCACACTAAAGTGAAAAACATCTTCAACAGAGATTTATGTGTGATTGTGAGCGCAAATGGTTGTTCGTCTATGTGCGCCCTGCGAATGGCGGGCAACCATTCCAGGGTGTTCCCGGCCAACTGCTCCAGCACACCCGCATCCCCTCGTGAGGTTAAACGGAATAGAAAATGGATGGATAGGACTTGACAACCATGTGCATTGACATCATCTGTAGAACTAGAGTGAAATATCGTCAACCACAATTTTTATTGAGAATCAGCAGTCGACATGATTACATTGTATCAGCTGCAAAGGAGGACTCCACCATTCACTAGCATTGATTATTCCTTCATGGATCTTATTATTGTGAAAATGTCATTTCACACAAACAGGTAGCTTTTTTTTTTTTAATTGACATTGGATTTTTTTTTTCAACCAATATGTAGTTATCATTACCACCCCCCTACACGACTGGGTGTCAACGGTGTTGACTGTTTACAAATGTGACAGCTTTTGTCTATTTCTCCTTATTTTTGTTAACAATAGAAGTTAATAATTGCATGGAACATCACCAACAGCGCAGCTTCAACTTGTCCGACCCCCTCCCCTCCCAAAAAAATCAAACTGTTCCAGGTGTCTTAGTAACAAGTCTGTGACATTCAGTCGTCAAACTACACCAAAAATGAAGAATTATAGCCCACTATTCTTTTTGGCCATAAATATAAGGTATAGCAAGCCAGTAAAAATCAGTCACTACAAGCGTAACTGAGCGTGTCTTCTTTCTGAGTTAACCTTCCATCGCTGTGCTAATGCACCGCATGTCATTTGGAACTTTGAATTACTGTTACCATGACCAAAGGATTCCCTTTCCATGTTTCGTATGTACAGTGTGCTAGAAGAGAGTCATCTGTCAATATCATATATTGTCGTTCCTGGGCTGTTGTTTGCCCTCTGCTACGCATCATTTTTTTTCACTTTACTTTTGAACCCTAAATGTCTAAATCTTCCACTCGAGCAGAGGCTCGAACACCCGGCTCGTGCCAAAAGACATTTTCGGAATGACGTTATGAGAGCGATTAAAACATTCACTGGAATTTATGGCCCTTTTTAACCTGGTTTTCCTTGTAGCCTTTATGTGGTGAGACACACTCAATTACCCTTTCTGAGGTTACAAATAATAACCTATCAGTGATAAACCTTTAAAGTAAGCCTAGATCAGGAAATCAGCGTACTGTGGAAAAAGAATTTAAACGTCTAAACGTATTCGCAAACCTTTTATTTTGGCACGATGACACCTTTATTACTTTGTCCATACGGGTCTGCTTTTACAGCTATATATAATATGAAAGCCAAGGCTGTTAATTTGTTCACGTCATGTATATGACATAAAGCTAAATATTTCATAATAGTTGAACACAGCGAGAATGTGGGTCAGGCAGATAAATGGGAAAGCAACACAGTAGATGGCGTTAAAACTGATTTATTCATTTAAACAATGAAAGCGGGAGTAATGTGCACAAATAATTTTACTGGCTGCAAGGCCAACCGCAAAACAAAACAGAAAGGCTAAAAATATCTATTTGAAGTGACAAACTGTAATTTGTGACTTATAGGAAGCCAGTCTTTGACTATAACTGTCTCAAATGAATAGATGCTCAGCACCCGTCTTTTACAAAACAAAATTGACACATGTGGGTACACTTGAAAATTGTTTTTTTTCAAAGGTTTTCTTATATAAGTTCAACATAAATAGTTTCAAAAATAAAATAAGTAAGAAAAGAAAACAAAGCATCATGTGGGCTACTGTCAACATGAACTTCCAAGCATCATACATTTCTTTTTTTTTCTTTTTTTTTGTTAACAACTGATTTGCATGACCAGCATACAGTCATGACCCATAAACTAACCAAATACACATAAGTGAGTAACTGCTTTTGGCAACATTGACACACACTTTACCCAAATATTTATGTTTTGCTCAAATCAAATGATATGCTCTCCTTTGACATCCTTTTCGCTTCAATTTGTCACTGCAAATGAGAAGATTTTTAATTTTAATGTGATACCACTCAGACAAATCGTTTTTTCCCCCCCAGATGTATTAAACATTCCCCAAAAACAAACAATCACACTGCCCACACCATCATATCCGACTGTGGACCCTGCCCCAGTGTGTGGCAGTTGGAAGTTATGTCAATGTTCATATTGAATAATTTGTTTAGGACTCTTTCTGATATCACTGAGTCCAAAGCTTTTCATAGTGGACGGCTTATAAAGATGCTAAATGGGCGATTTTTATGCAATAAGCATATTAAGATAGATAATTTAATGAAAGACACTTAGCATCATTAGCACGTGTTGAAGTTAGCTCTACTTGTTTAACGTTTTTGACAGCGCCCTCTTGAGGGGAGGCTCCTTCTGGTCTTGGGTGGTGTCCTGATGTGGGTGCGTTCGGGATGTCTTCGGCTCGTACAGCTGCTTAAGGTTGAGTGTTTGTTTCTCCTTGGCCGTCTCTCGTTGGGCCTGGCGCAGCAGACGTTTCATGGTCTTCACCTTTTCCCTCAGGTGGCCGTTGGCCTTCTCCAGCGAACGCACCTTCTGAGAGAGCGTGCTCACTTTCTCCTCCTCCTCGAACAGAGCTTTCTGCACCGTGGAGCACAAAAACTGTGGAGAAAACAGAGTTCAGGAAATAAAAACAATACAAGTAGCACAGAAAGACGGACCTGAAGGATGGCAACGGGGTAGAGGGGAGCAATGTGGTTTTATTTTCAGGCCAAAAGAGAGGAGAGATATCCCACACGCCATAGAGGGAGTGTTTACTGCGAGTGGCCTTTCAATCTGGTCGACAATTTACAGGTTAATGATTGTGGCAAAACTAATATTTAATCATCCTAGGCATTATTTAATATTAATTTTCAAAGTGCAACTGGCCATCTTTTAATTGAGCAAACTCATACTGTATTATTAATTAGTTGCTCACGGCTCAGGTAACAGCCAATCACGGCTCACCTGTTTTCTGATTTGGGTCGTGTGATGTTCGCAAGGTGACCTGTGAATTAAGCAGCAAAATCCATCCATTTTTAATCCATTTCAAGGGGTGGCCATTTTGCCACTTCCTGTCGATCCGAAAATGACATCACAGCGAGTGGTCGTGACCTGAGCCCTGAGCAAATGTGATATCATTTTCGGTCGACAGCAAGTCAGAAAATGGCTGCCGTCTAAGATGGATGAAAATGAGTGTATTTTGCTGCTTCATTCATATTCCACAAACACAACATTAATCAGAATACTGTACTTTGTTTAGACTAGTGGGGTCACATAGAAATGTATGTGATTTCCTCTTTTAAAAAAGGGTCATTAAAATTGTCGAATCGATATACCGGTACCCTCTGCGATGAAATTCTTTGAATATTACTCATCAGTAAGGAGAAAAGTAAAAGTATGCAGTGAGAGAAGCGAGTTTTATAGGAAATTAGAAGCCAACCAGTCTTCTATTTGTAGGATAACTTTCTGACAGAAACTTGCATAAAAATTGTAGTGAGCTAGTGCAAATTTTTATTTTTTACGTGAATGTTTGCAGTAATTTAGACATCAACATCAGGGGGCCCTGTAGCTCAGGGGTCAGAGCACTGGTCTTGTAAACCAGGGGTCATGAGTTCAAATCTCATTAGGGCCTGATATTTTAGGGCAGGCATGTTCAGCTCCGAGCCTGGAGGGCCACTGTCCTGCCTGTTTTCCATCTCTCCCGGCTGCAATACACCTGATTCAGATGATCAGATCATTAGGCAGCATTAGAACAATTTGATGATTTAAGTCAGGTGTGTTGCTCTTGGGAAAGCTGGAAAACAGGCAGGACAGCGGCCCTTGAGGACCGACTTTGGACACCCCTGTTTTAGGGTGATTGTAACTTATCCCATGATGACTTGACGTTCCCAAGCAAAATTACCCACCTCTGTTGTCAGTGTAAACGGTAAATTTGCCGAGATCAAGAGTTGTTGAATTCAAATCTCTCTGGGAAAATCCAAATTCGGGGAAAATTCTCTTCATGGAAACATTTGGGAGAGAAAAGCTAGTTCGCCTCCTGAACAAAGAGTTAGTCCTTGCTTGTCATGCAGTGTCCAGAGGGTACTTAGGTTAATCAGTTAGTGGCGCCATTTGACAGTATGATACAGGAAGTGGCACAGAAGAAAAACCCACTCAAAGGAGAGGCCTCATAGCTCAGGGGTTAGAGCACTGGTCTTGTAAACCAGGGGTCGCGAGTTCAAATCTCACTGGGGCCTGATAGTTTTGAATTCCTTCCATTAAAGGACATGGTTATAAACATATAGATATATTCCAAGATGGCAACTTTGTTCTATCAGTCATAACGGCCAAAATTAATAGATGATCTATTCTCCAGGTAGGGCAATTGTGATGCAAATGCTTACACAACACAACAGCCATGTATCAGTACAGACCTTTTGTTCGGAAAAAAAGAAGACCTCCAGATGCTTCAGACTGTACGTATTTTCTGCCTGAGTGTGGATTTCCTCTGCGGATGCTAATGCTTCCATGTGGGCCAACATGCAAATTGCCTGCCCTTAAATAACAACTGCTGAAAGTTTGATGGAAATGTTGAAAATGTGCTGCTGGCTGCCGGGCGGCATCACTGGTGGCTACATTTCCTTCCCGCGGTATAACTGTGGCCATACACCATGTGGCATTACTTACGCCTTATTGGGGTGTGAAATGGCTGTGTAACTTGATAACGTAAAGGTTAAAGTGTAGAGACAAGGATGATCATGGTATGCGAAGTAGTGGGTGACCCTGCCGCGTGAGTCCAGGTGGAATTTGGGGATAAACGGAAAGACGTCTACAGTCTGGGCAGATCCACGCATTTAGTTGAAAATTCAACGTAGTGTATTGCCGAACTCGTGAAATGTGAATTTCATAATCAAACCGTAAGCAGCCATTGGTTTTCCCTTTGTGTGTACGGCGAGGCAAGCTTTTCATGCAGTTTGGTGTTCGCGGTACATCTTGAAGCAAGTACGAGCATTGTAATGACTTGGATGTACGAATTGTGACCTGAACAAAAGTCTGCTTTTATTTACTCTGTGAGGAAATATAATCTGAAGTCTAATTTAAGAAACCGCCGCAGATATCTAAATATCACTTTGTAATTACAATCACAGGCCAATCCAACCCCAAATCTTTGCTATCGACGGAAATGCAAACTCTGTTTATAATTCCCTTTTCCCGTGGTAGATTTCTACTTTCGTGGGAAGGCAGCAAATGATTGGAAACAGACAAGACCAAAATGTGAGGGGATTGTGCCAAAAGGAAGAAGCAGCGATGAGGAATGAGTGGAAACTAAATACATAACAAATAACACAACAAAAAGAAAAATACATGTACTCCATACTTAGACTCTTAAGCCAACTCTCTGGGATACACAGTCAAAATCAAATCAAGCTTTGAATTCCATATCGCTGGCGTCGGGCAGAAACCTTGCATCTCCAAAAAAGTCCCTTTTCAGGAGATGGCTTATTTGTTCAATCGTTAACATTGCATCATCAAAGAGGGCAAACCATTCTCAACATTGGTCAATAATTTGTGTACTGAGCAATACAATAGATTTTTTTTGAAAAAAAAAACACATTTTTTCACGTCTTATAAAATATTTTTTTCTTCATACTGTATACGCGTAATTGTAACTGACATGTTGATACTGTATCACATGTTCATGTTTTTACATTTACTGTTCATTGTAGTCGCCTGCCATTTTATTGGAAATGGTTCCAATGAACTGTCGTTATAAAGTACAGCTTCATTATATCCCTCGAGGTACGTTGCAACGAGGTCCATCGGTATTCGGCGACATTTTCATGCCGACTGAGTGATTCCGACGAGGACACCAAAGGCACTTAATGGTGATAGTGGCCCTAACACTGCATGTGTCTACTCTATATGATGTAATCCTACATAAGTGGTCCCACATGCTGCACTTAAAACAAGACTAAGCTATAGAACAAACGAAAAGCCACAGGGGTTGCATGAAAACAATGTTTTATGTTTCTAAAGTGGATTTTTCCATCAAGCATTGTGGCTTCTTTGTCTAGCCAAACCTCAGAAAATGTCTGTTTCCCAGATTTTGGAGCCATATTTGACTCGCAGCAAACAAAAGGAGATCATTTTGAATCTTCCTACGTGCCCTCACATTAATCCAAGCAATTGTGGCTTCTTACATTCTGGTTCCTAAACCAATGCGCTGAATCAGAGTGTTTCTGTTCAACTCTTTGCATGTGAAATTAAGCACACTGGAGCCTTTGAGCCATCTACGTACCCTGCTGTCCTCCTGAGCCTCCCACTCGGGGGTATAGCTGTGGACCTGAGTACCAGGTGTGCAGTTGGCAAACTGGAATAGGCTGGCAAAAAGGCGATGGTTGTCCGCCGTGTCCGGGAAGATGGCATCTTGGAAGTTCACTCCATGGGGGACCATATTGTAGTTTTCATCCATCCTGAGCGGCAAGAAAAGATAATACATATTGTATATACTTTCACTTTTTAACTCTCTTGGGCCAAAGCAGATTTACGAGTGAGAGTAACGTATAGCAGCATGTGAAATGTGTGAGGGAGAACGTAAAGACATCTGGAGTCCATCTCGTCTCCTCAGCGGACATCAAAAGTTTGGCTGCTCGTACAAGTGACAGAGTTGGCGCGTGTGTGTGTGTTGCAAAGGTTAAAGGTAAGTGTGGAGAATTAACTTTCGTGCATTGATTACACAACACAAATGCAGCACGTGCAACCCCCCCCCCTAAAAAAAAAAACGCCTCATCGGCATTTTTGATCTGGCATCACGACAGTGTTTCCCATCTGTATGAGTCGTGCTTGTTATTCTTCTGACGGAATCTTTAAGAGGAAAGCTATAGGCTAAATGTTTTTACAGTGCACATGAGAACCAGACAGCACACTCAATCCGTCTCATTTTAAGATCCCCATGTGAAATTGGCAGTCGCATTCTTCCCCTTACTCAGCTCTGATTCGCCATGTCCCGGGAGCATTTTGCCCATGATTGATTGAAACAACTATTTTTATCTCTCTGCGGACAGGAAATGGCTGTCCACTGGAGACCGTGTTGAGAATGAGAACTTCATCTCTTCTTCTTTGTCTCATGAAACAAAGAGTCAAGACCATCAAAGGCGGGTTTATGGGTATCGGAGTTGTGTATAAAAAGGCTATATGTTGATTAGATTATTTTTTATATATATATTCAATTAAATTTTACATTTTGCATCAATTTTTGAAGCTGAAACTTGTATCTTTTTGCACCGATTTACACGTCAAGGGTAAAACAAAAGAGGCTTTCTCTCAAGTTTAGCTGTTCCCAATTTCATGTGGAACTCAGTCACTTGTCTTCTGTCTTCTACAACCACCCACTGAGCACAGCGTACAGCCGCTCGCCTCATCTGTTGCTATTGTCAGCAGTCACATCATCAATAATGGACAGTTGCGCTATCCCGCAGCAGCCATATAGACGTCGCAACCACATGTTTGACACACGATGTGATATGCTTTGGATCACTCGCTGTTCTTTTCAGTCTCCTGAAACATGCTGACCTTCTGATCTGTCCAAATAATGTTATTCCATAACATGGGAGGCTGTTCCAAACATTTTCTGGCACAGTCTAATCTGGACTTATTGTTTTTGAATGTTGTTGTCAAAAGAATGATTTACTCGAGCCTTTCCGTTACAGTTGAGAAGTTCGGCAGAGGAAATGGAATCATTTCTCCATGTTATCCCTGATAAAGGGGGTCCAAAAAAATGGTGTTCTGCATTCTTATAACGGGTGTCACAGATAAAGTTAGCATTGATTTTTATTTTTATTTTATTTTATTTTTTACCAAATACATCCGAGGGAAGCGAAGTGTTGTCTAGCCACACGTTAACATATGCCTGTCTGTAAGATGCATTATACAAAAGCAATGCTGTTGGCTTTGTGCAGACCCCTATGAGTGACTGCAAAACTTTACACACAAGGAATGCAGCACCCCTTCTCAATATCTGACATCTAATCTATGTGAGCAAAAAAAAAGAAAAAGAAAAGAAATGTGAAGGAAAAATTGGTAACACCTGTTAGTGAGCACAGGCTCCCTATCATCAAGCGGGGGCTTTCATCAGTGCTGGGTCCACAAATAATGGCCTTTATCAAACTTTTGCTATTCTGATTGTCTCTAAAATGAGTTTATAGTTTTAACATACCGGCTGCACTGCTTTTCAACGTGCGTGGAAAGTATCACACATAAGAGATCCCATTAACCCTTTCATGCACCAATAATGATACCCTATAACCTGATAACGTAATAAGTTGTCCACTGTTGTAACCGCTGTCCCTGAAAAGGTGAAGAGAGAATACAGGAGGTGGGTGATCTTCTTTGTGAGTTTAGGTTTCTTTACTGATTAATTCCTTTGAGAATCCTTTCTCATGTTTGGAGTACACATGTGAAGAAATGTTAGAAAACAGAAAGAAAAGTGAAAACTTCAATTCAAGCACTTAGGAATTACATGACATCTCATGTGAAGATTTGGAATCATTGCCCTTCGTTGAAAGATGACTTGAACATGTTTACCACCAACTGGAGTGGATGGGAGAACTTTTTAATGTGAGGAGCGTATACCAAATCATACAGTGTTCTCGCCACTTCCTATATATGGCTATGGCACCGAGTTGCGCTGACCGTGCATCTCGTAAATCAGGGGATTGTCTACAAGCCAAATGGAAGGATAAACACTTGGCTTACTGTATTTTCTTGGATATGAGAAAGACAGTCCTCATTGGAAAGTTTCCAACAATGTGTACGGGGCAATTAATTAACGGAATCAAACTATGACCAACATGACGTGACATTTTTAGACTTCCTCAAATAGTGGCAACCAGTCTAATAGACAATGTGCCCCAATTAATCTCCAGTTGCATCGAACCCTTGAATAAATAAATGAGCGCCTCAAATTACCCCATATTCCCCCACTGAGAAAAAAAAACAAGGTGGTCTCACTCGGCAGCTGTAATTTAGGGCACAGGGAAAAATGGTACCATTCCAAAAAAAAAAAAAAAAGAAAACCTCAGTTGTCATTACAATAAATAACAAAAGAAGTAATAACATTTTAAAAAATGATATTACTGGTAATGAAAATAGGGCAGTGTTTCTTGCTTTCATGTTTCAGCTCCCTCCACAGATGTTCAACAGGATTTATCTCCTCAGAGTAGTGCAATGTTTTGTTCTTAATCATTCTTGTCTGTTTTTAGTTGCGTGTTCTGGGTCATTATCCTGTTGCAACACCCCATTGACCTGCAGCTGAAACCAAGCTTTCCTGACAAGGGGGAGCACATTCTGGGACATGCAGTGCTGGCCTTGAGATTTCATTGTATCCTGCACAGATTCAGGACACCCTGAGCCAGATGAAGTATGGCAGCGCCAGACCATTACTGAGCCTCCTCCATGCATCACAGCAGGGGCAGTGTTATTTTCTTGATATACTTCATTTTGTATCTGTAAACATTCAGTTGAAGTGAATTGCCAGAAATTTCCATTTGTATCCACCCTGTCCAATAGACATTTTCCCAGAAGTGTTGTGGCTTGTAAATATAGATTTGTGGCAAATTCCAATGGTGTCTGGTTTAAGTTATTTCAGTCTATAACTGAAGGGCAATCACAATCTTGTGTACATTTGGTAGGACTATAGCGCATAGTGCTGCAGTAGATGTCTGTTGAACTGGCCAACTTAATTTTTGTATCGAAAGATGTTGCCTTCAAATTCTGAGTTCACCCAAATTATTTTATTTAATTATTTTTTTTTAAAACAATATGTGGATTATGTGACTTTGCAGTCAGAAAAACAAGACACAGCACTCCTTTCCAGTTCAGGTCACTGGCAAACCCTAATAAAGCACCTATAGTGTCTTCATTTTAAACAAGATGGCGGCGATGTGGGGTCTTTGAACAGGTTAAAGGTATTTTAATTCATTTCATTGGGGAGAAATTGAGTTCCCAAATTAGTAAAATGGTCAGGGAATTAATTAAACTTGTCAGTCAAGGCACCACTGTATTTTTGCAAATCTACCAAATAAATAAATACAATTTAAGTAACCAATTTTAAGGAGAAAAACTGCCAAACTGCAACATATATGACCGGACTTTTAACGTAAATGTTCTGCTGGACCGGGTTAATGTATGGAGCGTTTGGTATGTTGCCTGTCGGCCATACTTTGCTCACCCTTGCTGTAGATGTGTGCATTTGACATCATATGTGATTGACTCATTCAGTCAATCAGCACTTCAGCAAGTAAGGATGAGGGGGAATTACTCACTTCAGGAAGAAGTAATAATTGTTGTTTGGGGTGACACTGTAGGAGAAGCAGGAGAAGTAGCCCAGGCCGGTCACGTTAAACCTGGAGCCCGCAGGGACCTCCAGCATGCTTCCCCACGCCTGGTCACACAGCAGCTCGATCTCGGCGAAGTAGAGCAGGTCAGTGGGGCTCTGCCATGGCAGATAGTTGTAGGGCTCCTTATGCAGCGCCAACACCTTTGCAAACACGATGATCTCGGCCAGCTCGGCACGACACGCCTCCGTCTGGGGTCTCCAGTCGTGGGGCAACTGGCACCCTTCACTCCACTCGGGACCGGCCGCAGTCAGGAGAAAAGCCACGATAATCCACATGATCCACGCAGAGTGGAGTGAACTGCAGATGGATGGAAGTTGCGGAGTAAAGGGCAGTGCGCTCACGCAGTGGACATAATCTATTTCAAGGAATTATCCGGGTGGTTTGTCGGCGGAGTGGGGAAAACCAACTTTAGCTCCACTGTAGTGCTTCTGTCGTCTCCAGCCTGCACAAGTGATACCTGTAATTTTGAAGGAGGAGGATCAGAACAGTCTTCTCTCAACTGCAGCATAAAACCACCCTCTCACTTTCCAACATAAATTTAGGCGGAGCAAACAAAACCACTGCACACAGCATCGCGTGGGACTTTTAGAAATATTGATTTTAATACAAATTCAAATTGCACATATGATAGAAGACTGCATGGCATTTTAAATGAATGCAAGAAAGGACTTCAAATAAGAAGTGAACCGGAGAGAAGCTAATAGCGCCCCTTTGTGTTTTTTACTATGAACTGCACTTAAAATTATTTTGTTTAATTTCCTCTATTTTATTTCGTCAAGTGATTGACGGAATATAATAGAGTACATTCAATATACCGTTGTTCAGTGTATGAGGAAAATGTTGATTACTTGCTATTCAGTCAAGCTAAAGCGAATAGAACAATGAGTTTAGTTAGATTTCGACAGGAAATGCCGCTCAGATACTGTACATTGGCACTTCTTGGTCTGTGTTGGAAATGTGATTGGCTTAACTTGACATTACTTTGACACTGGCAAACGTGAAAACTAGATTGAAGATCACGTGTTGCGAGATGATCACGTCAGTTCATTTTTTGAGCGCATTCCTGTATAACACTCTATATATGACATGGTGTACATCGTCACACAGCGGGCCAGTGGCGCAATGGATAACGCGTCTGACTACGGATCAGAAGATTCTAGGTTCGACTCCTGGCTGGCTCGTACTTTTTCTTTCATAAATAAAACGATTTCAAATAAAAATGACGTTAAATGTAAAAGTTTCAACAAAATCTTCATAAACAATGAAGTTAGAATATGTAACACAACCGATGGAATAAAATAGCTGAAATAACACATATTGTTCCGGGTAGATGAAATAAAATGGAAATTATGTATTAAATTGAACATTTTTAAACCACTTTCTTGCAAGAAAACATATTTGGTAACTTTATCGTAAAATCACGAATCGCTGGATATGTCACGTCCAATGTAATCCCAAATGGAGCCCAAACAGTTTAATATATGACCTCTAGGGGGAAGCATTGTACAGTACTGTATGTTTGTTTCCAGTAATTGTTATTCTGATGCTTCATTGTTCACACACGGTCGTTGTACTTTAACGGTTGCTTAAATATACCAATTTCTTCCAGTAGTTCGTCTTAAGTAAAATATTTTGTGATCATTGCAATCAGACTTTTACTATATTTTACACGCATGACTAAAAAATCCTTGATATTCTCATGAAATAGAAAGTGGACATTTCACCACTAAATGGCATTAGATAGGTCAAGAAGAGTGCAACTCAAGTAACTATTTACTCCCCACCATTAATCGTTCGCTGCCTCTATGTAAGAAAACTTTCTCAAATCTGCATATCTACATATTTCCAAACGATGAAGACAGACACCACACTCAAGGCATGTCTGCTGTAACATTTCTGGTGGTTATGATCGTCACAGTCAGTGTAAGTGTCATTAGTATAGTTTAATGGGAAATGAATAATTGGAGCTACAGTTAGTCTTAATCTATGAGGGGGGTGACTCAACGTTATTCTAATGGAAAAATGCACCTATAATGTACTGTTTGATTCAAACTATGTCTACCTTAAAGTGCTGCTGAGAAGATCAACTAAAATGTCCCTAGGTGTGATTGTGAGGACGAAAGTTTGTTTGTCTATGTGTGCCCTGTGATTGGCTGGCGACCAGTTCAGGGCATACCACGCCTAATGCTCGAAGAGAGCTGGGACAGACTCCAGCAAGCCCCGCGACCCTAGTGAGGATAAGGACATCAGAAAATGGATGGATAGATGGATGGATGGATGGATGGATGGATAAACTAACCACTTGACTTGTGGATTGAATTACTTTTTATTTATTTAACTTCCATCGGTTTAAAGGATTTTACATTTAATGAATTCATTAGAAACGTTGTATTGAGTGAACATTGACAAGTCTCCTTTGTAAAAGATCAATGGCACATATTTGTAAACGTATTTTTAGTATATGTATTCATTACGAAAGGAACGTCAACGAGTTTTGCCAATTGTTTCGGGGTGTACTGTACTGAGTTTTTTGTGATAAATATTATTATTAACGTTCAAGGTAGTAAATTCCTGTTGTTCCAGTTGTCACATGTTGATCACGGGGCTTTCCTCGACGCCTTTAGATTGGATGTACATGTACAATTAATTCAAGTAGATATTTAATATGATAGTGCGGTGCTTTGGGTGAGCGACAATTGCAATACAGTACTACACTTTAATTATTATTTCGAAATGCTTTGTTATTTTTTCTATGGCTTTCATTCGTCACTGCTGGCGGAAGTATGTCGTTTATTCAGTGTTGTGTTCAGGTACTCCCCGTAAAAACATTTTCAGTGAACAAAGACTGACGTTCTCGTCTGAAAACAAATGCATTTTTCGTCGACACTGCAACGTCACAGACCACATTTTACGCTTGTTTTGCCAAGATCTAGATGTAGAACGTACGCATAACTGACGTCAGAAGGACGAACTCTTTCTCAACCGATTGTTCACCGATCAAAATAGCAGTAACTAAAGTACATCTCCACCCATTTAACTCGAGAAATCAATGGTTTATTTCCAAATTACTTTACAAACGGTAGTCATAGCGATGAGTTAACATCACCTGCTGAGAGATTTTCAGTTTCTCGAGTTCAGGGGGCGCTGAACTCGATTTCTTTTTCATGAGTGGGAACTCTGAAATTCAGACTTCCCAGTGCAACCCCAACGCAGCTCAACTGTACGGGTTAGAACTCGCTACAAAAAGAAACATCCGGTGCAAGATAAAGTAACTTTTACTTCACGATGTAAGTTTTAATAATTTACAGTATATGCACGTCTAAGATATCGTGTTGTTGGTTCAAACAAGATTAGAACACTGGGGCTGTTTTTTTGCGGAAAATTGAACGTAGCATACGCCCTAAACTTAGCTGTTAGCACGCAACAAGTGCTAATTTGTTAACCAGGCAATTTCCTCAGAGGTTTGCATTAGCTATACAGATTCTGCATTTGAGCCGAGTAACTTTATCATTTACTCTCACTTGTGTTATTGTTGTTGTTGTTGGATGGCAACTCACATACGTTGTACTGCGCTTCCGACAATAACTGCAATGCACTTTAGCATCCCCGAGCAGTTCATTTATATCCTCAACGTCAGAACTTCATAACTTTCTTTGTCACCACAATAAATCAATTAAATCGTCAAATGGTGAATCAACTCGATAAACAGACTGCACAGCAACTGGGGGGTTGTTTAAACCGCCTTAACTGAGGTTTTTGGATTTCAGGCCAAATTGTATGACAAGTCTACGTTGAGAAAATCGATGAACTGCGAAATGTAAACGTCTTTTTCGTTGTCTATAATCGGTGATTTTCAACATTTATGTTTTTGGAGTTACTTTGCTGTGTCAAATTATCTAATCAGCATGATCAAATTATCTAATCAGACTATACTATATGTACAACAGGAATGTAGTGACATTGTACCGGCTGCATGTAGGCCTTATCCAGTGTCACAAGTGTAATTCTGTGCTGTGTTATGGGTTGGACAGACAGAATGTTCATACAGTCGCTTTCCAGTTTATTCTTGAAATAGACTGCTCTTTTCTAGACACTTAGTTCACCAAATCTTTCTGAACAGTGATACTTAACATGTGGTAATAGCATCACTTAGTTATAAACAAGTAACATTTACATTTAATACATCATATGCAAGCATACATATAAAGTTGAAGCTTTTTTTTTTTTTTTACCTTCAGTACCGTTCTCTTGTTTTTAACTTTTAATTGTAGTTAAGTATGCTACATTATCATGCAATCTTTAAGAACTGTTTGCTCTTAGGCGCTTTTTTTAAAATTCAAAATCTTTTATTTCGCTGTTTTGTACAATTTGCAATTAGACGTGACACAGATCTGATTGGCTGTGTTGGATTGGGAGATATTTTGCATTTTTATGCAAAATCTGTGTTCGGTTGTAATGTCATAATTTACCGATTGATCGACGATGTCGCTGATCGTAGCCGCAAAATATGACATTACAGTAAACACAATCCGATTCGTTCCATTCTGTGCTGTCATCGATAATAACTCTGGGGAACGCAATTTTTGTTGAGTTAGGTCTGACAGCTGTTTTTAACAAGTTTTTGGGTGTAGAATCAAAAAACAGATTTCAGTTTTTCTCTATCAGGTCAATTTTTACATATACATACAAACATATACATATAAATACTAAAGTTAGGGTAAAAATGATACATTGTGTACACTGGTCTGGGTGAATATGTGCAGCTCAAAGGTGAGTATCTTCACATTGACACACACACACACACACACGTGTGTATGTATAATAATATGTATTGTTTTCTCCAGGTCAGGCTTAGTTCCAGAAGGTTCCGCTGCTGGGTCAAGCAACAAGCGTTTGCAGCAGACCCAAGCCCAGGTCGATGAGGTATGACAACTCTGCATAAGTCAAACTTTTGTTTTCCTTCTTTTCCGAAAAAATATTGACACAACATCATTGTTGGCAGTGATGCTGTTGCTGGATCTGTTCACTGTATCACTTTTGAAAATGTTTGCGATAAACTTTCTAATTAGTTCTTGAATTGTGGTATGATGGGTTTGTTTCTTGAGCTCTTGTAGCCTGTGTCACTTTGTCTGACAGATTCAAATTATTTCTTGAATATGATGCTGGGGTGTTGCCAGGGAAATTGAACTTGGCTTTCCCAAAACTGTCTTTGGTTACAGTTACTTTGTGCTTTAACAAGGGGGGGGGGATTACTTTTTCATGTAGGGATTTTTTGGGTGTGCCTTAATAAATTAAATTGGCATTTAGAAACTGCATTTTGTATTTCCATGGGTAGTCTCTGTGTGATCTGAAAATTGGTTTGATGAACTGAAACTTTTGTGTGCGATAAATATGCAAAGAGCACAGAAATCAGGAAGGGCGCAAATACCGTTTCACAGCACTGTATGTGCAGAGTAGTTTTGAAATTTGACCAGATTTTGTTCAAACTCAGTGGTTCCATTGTATTTACCCAAAGCTACAAATATGCTTTCACTATAAAGCTAATGAAAGGTGATGTTTAATTGTATTCCAAGTTTAGTCAGCAATATTCAGAGCACCCATTTAACCTTCCATGCATTGATGAAGTCACGTCATTTTCGGACACGTTTAATACTCACTGCCTAGTGAAAGTTGCTTTCATCAAAATTTTACCCTTTGGTTTTGTTTGTGTTGAGGGGTGAGTGATGTCAGCACAGAGCCTCCATTGATCGTCTCTCCCTCTCACTGCCCCTGGCGACCCTATGACTCACTGTTTCTTCATGTGTGTCTCGAACAGAGAATTGCATAACCTTTGGCGTCACTGTTAGGAATCGCCACTTGGAGAAGAGTGTTGCACGCAAACACGTTTCACATGTTAATTCACGTGCCTGAAAATATTCGGACAATACTCCTCTGATATGACATGACAAAATGCCGTTCCCATTTTTTTTAATGCTGAAATTAGCCCCTCCTACACAGATTGTCAACTTTGAGCATGTCCACAGAGCCTCCAATTGGTTGCTGGAGTCTTATATAATCACAGCCCATGGTTATGTAATGCTTGCACACTCCTCTGCACTCTGTTGCTCTGTCTGAGGGGAGTGGCAGTAGTCGCATTTGTGGATCAGTGGAACATGTGGGTTGTGTGTGTGTTCGCTGATACTGTCTGTTACTTCAAAGTGAGAGATTCAAAGAGATTTATGTAGAGCTACCACTAACAACGATTGAAATGATAAATGTGTTGGTTTATTTTGGCTATTAAGCGATGAATCGGATAAAAAACTAACTGCCTCTGGCCTTCAAGGGAAAGTCAACCCAATTATATTCGCTGCCCCTCCACTATTCTAAACACGGCATTCTGGTTAATAACGCGTTTGTGGGATGTGAGTTCAGCAGCAAAATCCATCCAAATAAAGTCTCGCCTCCTGTTTACTGAAACCGAGCCATGATTTTTTTTTTCCCTGAGTCCTGAGCAGCTGTAATGTCATTTTCAGACAACAGCAAGTGGCAAAATGGCCACCCCCTGAAATGTACAAAAACAGGTGGATTTTACTGCTCAACCCATATTCCACAAATGCAATAGTAATCAGAATGCCATGTTTAGACCAGTAGGGCTGCATAGAACTTATTATTGTAAGGAAAATTTGGGGGTTGACTTCCCCTTTAAATAATTCACATCAGTATACAGAACACAGAATTTGAATCTCTAATAGTGGCAAATAATTTACATGTGTTGCTCCAACATGGTGTTTTAACGCTACGATACATGCAATATGCGGTTGTGGACATTTGATATGACACGGTCAGAATTAATTCATTTGTCAACTGTGGTGGTTTTGTGAGCAGGTGGTGGATATTATGCGCGTGAATGTGGACAAAGTGCTGGAACGTGACCAGAAATTATCCGAATTGGACGACAGAGCAGACGCACTCCAAGCTGGAGCATCCCAGTTTGAGACCAGTGCTGCCAAGCTGAAGAGGAAGTACTGGTGGAAAAACTGCAAGGTATGATTTTGACAGATGTGGCTGCAAAGCAGAACAATTCAATCAAGACTGTTTTTGAATAGAGTTAAGCTGATTTTTGCTCTGACGTTCTTTGCCGATTTTCCTTGCAGATGTGGGCCATCCTGATAGCAGTCCTACTGATTATCGTGGTCATCATTATTAGTGAGTATCACACACTGCAAACGTGTGTATGAAGGAATGGTTTGAAAAGAAATTGCATTGTTTCAGTAACATAGGTGAATTTTGACTTTGATTGACTTTTTTTCGCCGTATAGTTGCTGAACTGTTTGCCTTATTTGTCTTTTGTACATATGTGCCTTATTTGTGTCCATTTTTAGTTTGGTCAAGAGCATAAAACGGCATCAATAAGAGGAAGAAAGGAGCAAAGAGGAGATTAGCAACTTGCATCGTTGAGAGGCATAGAGACAGAGGTCACAATCATATTTAGTGGCTTCTCAGTTCCGCATTATCTTCTTTGGAAGGGGAGGGCGTCTTCATTCCTTGTCCCGCGTGTGTACTGGGACGTTCCTCAGTAAAGGTAATGGGCTAACTACAAGCCATTCTTATGCAGTGCCACATACCAAAGACACATGAACAAATAATTCAATAATTGAACTAAAACTAAAACCACATGTCACGTGGTGGAAACAAAACTATGCTGCCTTGTCTCCGGTCTGTGTTGTAAATTATTTCAAAACATAACCCATTGTCCTTCTCTACGACACAAAATAAGATGCCTTTTTGTGAACTCCTCTTGCATTTTGTTTTTGTGTTTGCTAAAAAGCCTACAAAGTGTGTGCCAAGCTAAGAGACGTGCCATCAGAAAGACTTAAAACATTTTCCTCGAAACTGTATTGTGCCTACCACTGAAGCAAATTCAGCATTTTTCACCTGAGAAAGAGCACTCCGATACTGTTTTTTGCTTCTGCCTGACTTCAAAAGACACAGATCTGCTTGATTGTATGATCATGTGACCCAATGCCTTAACTTATTTATACACATGGCTGAGGGCTTTTGTACTCGATTGTTAGGTAGCTAGAAAAATGTACTTTATTAATTCCTTTACGGAAATATCATTTATAGTGAATTCAATTGTGACTACATGAAATAATTAAACTGGTCAATTTTTATCAAAGATATCTGAGGAGGAACATGTGTATGTCTCAGTTCATGATGTTCTGTCCATTTACATCATTGTCTCAGGAATGACTTGGTGTACAGTTAGAGCTCATTTGTGCTCTAATTTGGATAAATGTCTACAGCAGGGATGGGGAACCTACCACCACAATAGCACTCAATGCAACTATTAAAATTTTTAGAACCGGTTCCAGAGCGCAAGGTAACTGTAATGTCAGCTGATAGCATCTAATCCACAAATGATGATACAACATAATAAACACATTACTTTGCAAGAGTTCCATATGTCCCCCAAAGGACTTTATAGAAAATAAAATGATTGTAAGAAGGTTGTGTACCCTCGCCGTTAGTGTCAGGCCAATGGATGGACACACAGTCATAAGTCAGTCTAAATGTCTGCGCCTCTTCCACCCAATGATGTATAATTATCTTCCTGATGGAGTCAGCCGTGCCTCCTGAATGCACCCAAACATACTGTGCAGCTAACTTGCTTAAATAACTTACATGAGTGTGGAAATTACACTGATGTATCCCATCCGAATCAAGTGCACACATGTGTAATGTCATTTTATTGAGCTATGGTTTTTGAAATTAATGTATGTGGAACTAATCTTCAGTGGGGGGGGGGGGGGGGTTGTGTATGTGCGCTGCTGCAAAACATTGTAGCTTGTTGGAATTTGTAGAAAAACTTAGTTCAGGGAATGACAGTGTGAGAATTACATGTACTGTGCCAACACTGGATGATTGCATACCCTGCTGTTGCTTCTATGTTATTAAAATGTGTAAGTAAATGGTGTGTGATTGCTTGTTCACTTTGTTATACACATTGAGAGTATTGTGAATAATATTGGGTCATTTTATATTTACTACTTTATCTTATTACTGTCAGTTTTCAGCACCAGAGCTTTCACAACTTTATTAAAAATGTAATTTATATTTAGTTTATGGAAATAAATTCACATTTAGATATTTGCCCACTATTGCGTTTTAACAAATTCACCCCCCCCCCACCCACAGCAAATCCCCACCCCCTGAAAAAACAAACAAACAGTAGGATATGTGGATGACAAAATAAATTGAAGTGAATAAAATCCTTTTTAATGTCACGTGTGTGTTATGGCCGTTCCACTGATTTGGTGCCATTTGTCTCCCCAATATATAAAATGTGTAAATGCCCGGTAAAACTGTTTAATTACTACAATATGCTTATTGTACGTTAGCATAAATTCTCTGTGACTATTTCATGCATTAACCAATTTTAGGCTAGAAATTCCTGATACTTTCATTGCTGTTCCTAAAATGAGGAGTTTAGTACGATAAATAAAAAATGCATGTTTTAGTGAGGGTATGTGGTTCAGAAAATGGATGATTGCTTATGTGTATTATCAGCTTTAGAGTTAATACAGATATGTAATTTATTATACCTATATCGATATGAAGTTTGACATTAACAGCAATCTAATGTGGGACGTATGAACAATTTTAACAGCAAGTGTTTGGTGTTCATTCTTTCGGTGAAGAAGAGGGGAAGATGCAACGCCTGCGGTGTTTAGCGCATGCGCAATTTGTACCGTACTTGTTTTCCCTCTGTTGCGTAACATGGAAGTCCACGTGAACCACCGCCGACGTTTGCCAAACCAAAATGTAGACACTCCCACAAACGGCGTATCAGCCATTCAAAGAACACATGTAAATTACTTTGTCCAA
Source organism: Hippocampus guttulatus (assembly GCF_054856545.1). NCBI lineage: Eukaryota > Metazoa > Chordata > Actinopteri > Syngnathiformes > Syngnathidae > Hippocampus > Hippocampus guttulatus. Next base: position 17,022,746 of record NC_141268.1, on the reverse strand, counting down.
TCGTCGTGTACTGGGCGGGGCCATACCGAACCGGTCTCACGTTGCTCAAATGTGTCAAGCGCACGATAATGCTTAGCTTTGTGAATAAGATCTAATTTAAAATAGTTTCATTTCGACCAGACGACCTGTTCACGGAAAAATACGTTCAAGTGGAGAAACGCGTGTGGTGTGAAAGGTAAAATACTTCACTAAAAGCTGGTTGTGTTGTGTTATGTTTTTGTTTAATGCTTCCAGGTCGTCTAGCTAACCACATCGTCCACTTTATTACTGCACATAAGTGTGGAAGTAAATCTTGAAATTAATATTTTTCTGGGGATCCGTTTTTCATATAACTACTGGCTAACTTCGTGAATTATAGTAATCATTTTAACCAAGTCGAGTGGGTTGCTACGACGGCGGTCGATTATCTTCGTCGCGAAGCCGATAAGTAGCTAATGTTGAGTAACACGTCTGCCATAACGCAAGATGTTACTCTTAAAACATATTTGAAATAAATTCTACACTGTTTGACAGCATTTAGCATCAAGCGCTATGATAATCTTGACGACCGGAGTGGACAAAAAACTGTCATCTGACTTCCCCACTTCGGTCACGTTTTTCATAATTTCTGGGATTTTATAGGGTCTCTTGCTTTTTGCTTTCTTTTTGTCTTTTCTTTAAAGCTTCTCTTGGAATGTAATTGTGCATGTCCGTTTGGTGGCACAGAAATACCCACCCACCCATTTTCAACACGCTTATCCGAAGAGGGTCACGGGGGTTGCTGGAGCCTATCCCAGCTGACTTCGGGCGAAAGGCGGACTAACGCCTGAACTGGTTGCCAGCCAGTGGCACAGAAATACTTCCATACAAATGCAGCTCATGCAATTTTCTGGTGAACGAAAGGAGGCTTGGCGTTTGGGGAGGTGGCATGAGTTTGTGGCACCCTTGGCAGCAATAACTGAAATCAAGCGTTTGCAATATTTGGTTATGAGTCTTTCACATTGCTGTGGAGGATTTTTGGCCCACTCTTCTTCGTAGAATTGCTTTAACTCCGCCATATTGGAAGATATTTTTATTGCATAAACTGCCCGTTTAAGGTCACACCACACATCTCAATTGGTTTGAAATCCAGACGTTGTTGGCCACTCCAAAAACTTTTTTTAATTTTTTTTATTTTTTAGCCATTCATAGATGGACTTGCTGGTGTGTTTCGGATCATTGTCCTGCTGCATGATCCAAGAGCACTTGAGTTTGCCGGGCATTCTCCCTCAGGATTTTCCGGGAGACAGCATAATTCATTGTCCCATCAATCACAGCAAGTTGTCCTGTTCCTGAGGGAGCAAAGCAGCCACAGACCATCACACCGCCACTATCATGCTTCACTGTTGGCATCATGTTCTTTTTCTCAAGCACTCTGCCATTTTTACCCGAGACGTAAAAGGCCACACACATTCCAAAAAGTTCACATTTTTGACTCATCAGTCCACAGAATGTTTTTCCAAAAGTCTTGAGGATCATCAAGATGTCTTTTGGCAAATGTGAGATGAGCCTTGGTTTTCATTTTGGACAGCAGTGGTTTTTGCCTGGGATCTCTCCCATGGATGCCATTTTGGGTCAGTGTCTTTCTTCTGGTAGAGTCGTGAACACTGACTTGAACTGAGGCCAGCGAGGTCTGGAGTTCTTTGGCTGTTGTTCTCGGTTCTTTTGCAACCTCCTGGATGTCATTGCACTCTTGGAGTTATTTAATCTGGTCAACCACTCCTGGGAATAGTAGCCACTGTTCCCAGTTTTATGCATTTGTGGATAATGGCTCTAGGAGTGGTTTGCTAAAGCCCCAGAGTCTTGGAAATGTCATTGGAACCTTTTCCAGACTGCTACATTTCAAAACTTTTATTTCAAATTTCTTCTTGCATTTCTTTGGATTGTTTGTTTCCTGAGGTCTTGTAGCCTACCGGTACTTCACTTTGTGTGACAGATTCTATTTATGTGATTTCTTGATTCAGCAAATGTGGTGCTCGGGTGATGCCTGTGAAATTGAAGTCACGGTTACTTTGTGATTGAACAAGGGGCGGCGGCAATTACTTTTTCATGAAGGGACAGGTAATTTTGGATTATTTTTTTTGTGTGTGCTTTAATAAATTGGCATTTTAGAAACTGCATTTTGTATTTCCTTAGGTAATCTCTGTGTGTATTAAAATTAGTTTAATGAACTGAAACCTCTGTATGTAATAAATACGAAAAGAACACAGAAATCCAGAGGCGGCAAATACTATGTCAAAGCACTCTATCAGCAGGTGGTTTCATTTGCTGAAGAGCAAAGGCTCATATGTGGTTTTATGAGCTCTACCTGTCTCTTTAAGGTCAAAGCAAATCATCACAATGCCTGTGTTTCTTTTGTTTTTATCAGCAGAGTTACAGTATCGCAAGATGTCTTCCTGTATTCCAAATTGAGCTTCACGATTATGTAATCCTGCAGAGACTCTGCAGGACATGTTCACTGACTTTTGATTGAGCTTTTCAGCGGGCAGTGGATGTAACAAGGCAACAGGCCAGGTTTTGGGGATGTAAAGAAATACAACCCAGGTCAATCATTTCTAGTTTTTCCACCTTTAATGTGATCTATAACCTGGACAGCTCAATTGAAAACAAACAAAAACTTTGAGTTACCTGGTTGCATAAATATGCTAACGCTCAAATTAAAGCTGTCCTGAGCATCTTCGAGATTTATGACATCGCTGTCTTTTGGGGTAGAGATTTATCAGTGTATATTCTCTCCACTTTGACGAAGGCTCCACCAGTTCCATCTGAAGATAAAACAGCTGCACAGCATGATGCCGCTGCCATCTTGCTTCTCTGTGAAGTAAAATATCTGCCTCAGTGCCTCAATCAATTTTTATCACCAGTTTTTTGCAGCCTTAGTTTAGCCCATGTGTGTGTGTGTTTTTTTCCGCACACGTACACTTGTCCCTTCAGAAATAAGCTGCCGCCATGTCAGAATGACAAGAAATCGTCTTTGAAAGATAGAGAATGTCAGAAGTTTTGGATCATTTCACACTTAACAAAGAAGATAACTATTAAAAAGCAGCAATAAAAAACAAGATCAGATTCTGTTTGTAGCAGCGGTCGCCTGATGTTGCCATGGCTACTCGTATTGTAGTGTGGTAGAATACTTAGTCTATTTGTTTCTGCGATGTCAGCTGACACTGGAAAGTGGAGGTCATCGATCATTTTAATCAATTACTTTTGATCATCCAAATCATTTAAATCCATTGTTTAACTTGTAATTGTCCAAATTCAATCAATGTTTAAAGCCAAATAAATATCCATCTTAAATGTATACATAAATACATTTACATACAAAGCCCCTTATGATAGATAAAATCGATGGCACTCAGTTTCCCTTGCCCGGACGCGGGTCACCGGGGCCCCCCTCTGGAGCCAGGCCTGGAGGTGGGGCTCGTTGGCGAGCGCCTGGTGGCCGGGCCTACACCCATGGGGCCCGGCCGGGCTCAGCCCGAAGAGGCAACGTGGGTCCCCCTTCTCATGGTCTCACCACCCGTGGGAGGGGTCAAAGGGGTCGGGTGCAATGCGAGCTGGGCGGCAGCCAAAGGCGGGGACCCTGGCGGTCCGATCCTCGGCTGCAGAAGCTAGCTCTTGGGACATGGAATGTCACCTCTCTGGCAGGGAAGGAGCCCGAGCTGGTGTGTGAGGTAGAGAAGTTCCGACTGGATATAGTCGGACTTGCCTCCACACACAGCCTGGGTTCTGGTACTAGTTCTCTCGAGAGGGGTTGGACTCTCTTCCACTCTGGAGTTGCTCATGGTGAGAGGCGCAGAGCAGGTGTGGGCATACTCATTGCCCCCCGGCTCAGTGCCTGTACATTGGGGTTCACACCGGTAGACGAGAGGGTTGCTTCCCTCCGCCTTCGGGTGGGGGGACGGGTCCTGACTGTTGTTTGTGCATATGCACCAAACGGCAGCTCAGCATACCCACCCTTTTTGGAGTCCTTGGAGGGTGTGCTGGAGAGTACTCCTGCTGGGGACTCCCTTGTTCTGCTGGGGGACTTCAATGCTCACGTGGGCAATGACAGTGAGACCTGGAGGGGCGTGATTGGGAGGAACGGCCCCCCCCGATCAGAACTCGAGTGGTGTTTTGTTATTGGACTTCTGTGCTCGTCACGGACTGTCCATAACGAACACCTTGTTCAAACATAAGGGTGTCCATATGTGCACTTGGCACCAGGACACCCTGGGCCGTAGTTCGATGATCGACCTTGTGGTTGTATCGTCGGATTTGCGGCCGCATGTTTTGGACACTCGGGTGAAGAGAGGGGCGGAGCTGTCAACTGATCACCACCTGGTGGTGAGTAGGCTCCGATGGTGGGGGAAGATGCCGGTCCGTCCTGGCAGACCCAAACGTATTGTGAGGGTTTGTTGGGAGCGTCTGGCGGAATCCCCTGTCAGAAGGAGTTTCAACTCCCACCTCCGACAGAACTTTTCCCATGTTCCGGGAGAGACTGGGGACATTGAGTCCGAGTGGACCATGTTCCGTGCCTCTATTGTTGAGGCGGCCAATCTGAGTTGTGGCCGTAAGGTGGTTGGTGCCTGTCGTGGCGGCAACCCCCGTACTCGCTGGTGGACACCAGCAGTAAGGGATGCCGTCAAGCTGAAGAAGGAGTCCTATCGAGCCTTTATGGCCTGTGGGACCCCAGAGGCAGCTGACGGGTATCGACTGGCCAAGCGGAACGCAGCTTCGGTGGTCGCCGAGGCAAAAACCCGAGCGTGGGAAGAGTTCGGTGAGGCCATGGAAGCCGACTTCCGGACGGCTTTGAGGAAATTCTGGTCCACCATCCGACGTCTCAGGAGGGGGAAGCAGTGCACCACTAACACTGTGTACAGTGGGGATGGGGCACTGCTGACTTCGACTCGGGACGTTGTGAACCGGTGGGCAGAGTACTTCGAAGACCTCCTCAACTCCACCAACACGTCTTCCTTGGAGGAAGCAGAGTCTGAGGACCCTGAGGTGGGCTCTCCTATCTCTGTGGTTGAAGTCACCGATGTGGTTAAAAAGCTCCTCGGTGGCAGGGCCCCAGGGGTGGATGAGATCCGCCGGGAGTTCCTCAAGGCTCTGGATGTTGTGGGGCTGTCCTGGTTGACACGCCTCTGCAACATCGCGTGGTCAACGGGGAGAGTGCCTCTGGATTGGCAGACCGGGGTGGTAGTCCCTCTTTTTAAAAAGGGGGACCGGAGGGTGTGTTCCAACTACAGAGGGATCACACTCCTCAGCCTCCCTGGTAAGGTCTATTCAGGGGTGCTGGAGAGGAGGGTCCGTCAGGAAGTCGAGCCTCAGATTGAGGAGGAGCAGTGTGGTTTTCGTCCCGGCCGTGGAACAGTGGACCAGCTCTACACCCTTAGCAGGGTCCTCGAGGGTATGTGGGAATTCGCCCAACCAGTCTACATGTGTTTTGTGGACTTGGAGAAGGCGTTTGACCGTGTCCCTCGGGGAGTTCTGTGGGGGGTGCTTCGTGGGTATGGGGTACCGAAGGAGTTTAAGTATCTTGGGGTCTTGTTCACGAGTGAGGGCAGGAGGGAGCGAGAGATCGACAGGCGGATCGGTGCAGCGTCTGCTGTGATGCGGACGTTGTATCGGTCTGTCGTGGTGAAGAAGGAGCTGAGCCAAAGGGCGAAGCTCTCAATTTACCGGTCGATCTACGTTCCAACCCTCATCTATGGTCACGAGCTATGGGTCGTGACCGAAAGAACGAGATCCCGGATACAAGCGGCCGAAATGAGTTTTCTCCGCAGGGTGTCCGGGCTCTCCCTTAGAGATAAGGTGAGAAGCTCGGTCATCCGGGAGGGGCTCAGAGTCGAGCCGCTTCTCCTCCACATCGAGAGGAGCCAGATGAGGTGGCTTGGGCATCTGATTCGGATGCCTCCTGAACGCCTCCCTGGTGAGGTGTTCCGGGCATGTCCCACCGGGAGGAGACCCCGAGGAAGACCCAGGACACGCTGGAGTGACTATGTCACCCAGCTGGCCTGGGAACGCCTCGGGATCCCCCGGGGAGAGCTGGAAGAAGTAGCTAGGGAGAGGGAAGTCTGGGCTTCCCTGCTAAAGCTGTTGCCCCCGCGACCCGGCCCCGGATAAGCGGTAGAAGATGGATGGATGGATAAATACATTTCCATGGATGATGGAAAATGTTTTGAAGTGATTTATCGTGGGCTTTTTTTTTTTTTTAATATCGCAAAAAAATGGAATTTGAACAGGGGTCTTTAAACTGTTTATACCCCTTGGACATTCTTGTAGCTTTAGTATGTGTATTACATTGACAACTTTTTTTTAAAAAAAACGAATGGACTTTATGAACCGAACACATATTGCAGTTTTCTTCCAATAAGCCAACATTGTCACATGGTTTGATAGAAGTAAGATAATTATGAAAAAGGTCCATTTAGGATTGAAATCAGAGGCTAAGTAAAATAACACAATGAATACCCACTTGTCTGAAGACAAGTTGAATCTTTAAGAATAAATGGTGAAGATTGCACGACTGTCTGTGTCCTATGTGTTGTGTTGTGTTATTTTTGTTTTTTTTATTTCAAAATGGCGCCGCGTGAGTGGCTGCCTTTCCAGCAGCTCCTATATTTTGTTGTTCTACTTCTTCCTTTCATAACTTTGCTGCTGTGAATTGGGAATTTCTCCATTGCGAGACTAATAAAGGTTTTCTTATCTTATCTTAATATTCAGATGAGGAGGTCCCATAGTTCCTTGGTCTCCACCAATTAAAACCATGTCAGATCTTATTCAAATAATTTTTTTACACTCCAAACCCGCAGTGCTGAAGGCGAACCACCTCACCGGCATTCCACCCAGATTCCAACAAAGGGCTTCATGGAACCCATTCCTGTTTTTGATCATACGAAGACCCCCATTGACCAGGGTGATTGGCAGAATTACTACTGAGGTGTGACCTAAGCGAAGAAATGCCCGCCGGTGACAGCAGCCCAGATGTGGAGGAGCCCGTAATATCATCGGCTACAGGAGAAGGTGGCAGAGAAGACAGGATGTCATCGGCGCAGCAGGTCAGAGGGGCTCAATCACCAAGCGTTGGGCTTCACGTGTGCGGAGAAGTGGCACAGGAAGACGAGGAGATGACTAGCGGTTCGCACGACCTCGCCTCCCCAGACAATCACAGCGCCACAGGATCCACCTCGGCCTCCACAAAGAGGTATTACGACAACCACCCACCGGACACACAATGTAATAAGAGTAGGGGGGCACCTTTCTTACTTTATGATCTCCACTTCATCCTTTGATATTGACAAACATGTGCGCAAACGACATTCGTGGTGGTTATAAACGCAGGAGGCTATATAATGATGTGAGGGGCTTCCTAACCCCGCCTTCCCCTCATGTGTCTTTCTCTGCGCAGCAGTGTGAATGCAGATGGGAGGAAAGGTCAGGTTCACAAAGAGATGAAGAACACCGTCACCGAGATGAAGAAGAGGCTTCCATTTGACAAACGCAGTCGTAGCAAAGCCAGCACTGTCGAGGCTTTGCATTATGCCCTCAAATGCGTCAAGCAAGTGCAAGGTAACCTGCTGCTTAATCAAATATGATTCTCAAACAAGAGAGATTGGGTTAGAGGACGAGTGCTTGCAACTTGCGTGTGTCGTTCTCTGCAGCCAATAGCGAGTATTACAAATTGCTGATGCGAATTGGCCAGGATGAGAAGAGCAATGCCACCGTTTGTACTCGTGAAGAGCTGGAAAGAGTCACCTCAGAACACACCCTGAAGAACACGGTACACAAGCCAACACTTGCTACCCATTTGTCATCATTCTCACTGCAATCTGCACTTCGATCTTACTAATTCAACACAGTAGACCAATTGTTTTGTCAGCTAATTTGATTAGAGAAGGGCATTAAAATTGTGCATGTAGTACAAACCCAAGGACACATTTGCACTTGTCCCTCATTTTTTACACCTGTGTGTGTGTGTGAGTGTATGTTTTTACTGCCTTTGTGTGTGTGTGTGCGACTTGGCTTGCTTGTGTGCGTGCGCCTCTGTGCCCTTGCTTGTGTAGGACTCCTTCGTTGTGGTCTTCTCGCTGTCGAGTGGCCGTGTGCTACATGCGTCCGAGCAGGCCTCCAGTATCCTGTGCTGCAAGAGGAAGTTCCTGGAGTCGGCCAAGTTTGTGGAGTTGCTCTTCCACCAAGATGTGAACGTCTTCTACTCTTATACGGCACAGCCGCATCTCCCGCCCTGGACCAACTCACACACAGGTGTGCTTGCGAGACAAGTATTAGTTTTTGTTTTTTTTGTAATTATTACTAGTAACTTCCATCAAGCCAAAATGCCCTAAAGGGAGAGGTTGTGAGGTGAGGTGAAGCATGGACCATGGGATAACCCTTTACATTTTGGTGAACAATCCCGCTATAGAAAGTTATAGTCACCATTCAGTCAATACTGTATAGCGTACCTGTGAGTGGAATCGTACACTGTGTCCACAACTGCCTGTTCGCACATCATGCGTCATCTCCAAACCAGAAAGTGTCTTTCAAAAACAAGAAAGAGTAAAAAGGCGTGTAAGGCACCCACTTTGTCTGTCAAAAGGAGAGGTTTTGACAAGTATTGCCAGTCTGTTGAATCATAATGATGATGACCCTGTGGGAACGGAGACAATGTGTTTAGAACAGGAAACTTTGATATCTTTCAACACCATGTTCACATTGCTCCCGTTCAATTGGTTTGGCTCTCTGTCATTTAAAGGAACAAGGAAGTGGCCATAGATAAAAGCAAACACAAAAGATAAAAACTCCAGCCATGAGCTGAATTTGAGAATTCACCCGTACCGTAGCTCTCTCTAAAAAGTACACTTTGTGTTTCCTCCAGGATTTTTTCCATGGTCTTTTCTATTTTTGCGTGGGATTTTTCTGTTAAAAAAAAGTTGATCGTATTGAGCAGAAGGGCCACATTGTAGGAATGTGTTAAATTTAGACTTGAAGGAGTTGCTGTGCCTTATAGTGAATAGTGACGTTCGCAAGATTCTGTAACTCTCCTGGTTGTTTTCCAAATGGCAAAGGTAAGTGTTGCACTTTTCCATATATTTTCTTTTGTACTGTTAGGTGGTTGTACTGGACTTCGGTATGTTATTGAAAATAAATTCAATATCTTTGTTGCTATGTCTACAGCTGGAGTTTTATTTGACTCAGCCCAGGTCAAGTCTTTCTTCTGCAGAATCAGGTCAGCATTTATGTCACAATATCTGATTTGAAAAAAATCCAACAAAGCTCTGGTAGAAAAATGCTCAAACCGCAATTCTGTAGCTGTTTTATATGGTGACTTGTACGTGACATTAAACTTGCTATTGGTGTTTCAGAGGTGGCAAGGATCGCGAGGGTGAGATGCGCTACAACCCATTTCGCATCACACCTTACCTGCTGAAAGTGCAGGGAACGGGGAGCAGTGGGAAGGTGGAAGAGCTGTGCTGCTTGGCACTGGCTGAACGGATCATTTCAGGATATGAGGGTAATCGTTATCATTAACGCCGCATACACCCCACACATTCAGCTCTACCCCAGTGATAACTCACAATTTGCTCTGTTAACATGGTAGATGTTTACTTTTCTGCTTGATGTTTGAAGAAATAACGCTAGCGACTTAATTTGCTTCAAGAGTGTCATACAAGTGATGTATTATTTGCATTCCCAGCACCTCGGATTCCCATGGACAAGCGCATCTTCACCACCACCCATTCACCTGGCTGTGTGTTCCTCGAAGTGGACGACAGGTCATTAGCCATTCACATCTGCGAGGCATTCACCTGACCATCAAGTTAATTTCGTGACGTCCCACAGGGCAGTGCCATTGCTAGGATACCTCCCTCAAGATCTGATTGGCACCTCGTTGTTAACCAGCATTCATCCAGACGACCGTGCCCTCTTGCTGTCAATGCACCGGAAGGGTATGGTTTGACTTGTTTGACATACCCGCTGACTAATCTTGGATGACTACATTTTCAACCTGCTTGTTCTTTATTTATTTATTTTTTTCTCATTTTATTATATCTTTTATGTAGTGTTGAAGTACGCGGGTCAGTCACCGTTTGAACACTCGCCGGTTCGATTGCGCTGTCAGAATGGAGATTATATCACACTGGACACCAGCTGGTCCAGCTTCATCAACCCTTGGAGCCGCAAGGTGGCCTTCATCATAGGACGCCACAAAGTCAGAACGTAAGCAGTAATAAAACACATTCACAACCACGCAGTGGTCCCAGGTGGAGAATTAAATGTGTGAAAAGACTTGTAATGTCTGCCGTTTGGCTAGGACTCCACTGAATGAGGATGTGTTTGCTGCTCCGAGTAAAGTGGATTTAACTGTGACCCATGAAGAAATCAAAGCTTTGCAAGCCAAGATCTATAAACTCTTCTTGCAGGTGATTATCAAATGGGTATGCGTGATGCTACGCATGCACTTATTGGAGTTCATAACATTGCTCGCAAAGGAAAATTTTCAGGGCTCTTGCTCAACTTCATTAATGAGCCTTTCCATCCCGCTCCCCCACCCCAGCCTGTCCATAACAACGGTTCCAGTGGTTATGGCAGTTTAGGAAGTAACGGTTCTCATGAGCATTACATCAGCGTAGCTTCTTCGAGCGACAGCAACGGTAACTTGTGGGAGGACTCGCACCGGGAACCCGTAAGTCCCGAAATCGCCACATGCTCGTTGTGAAGTGTCAACGCTGCAACCAAGTTGAATTACATTGCATCTTTGTGTTCTTGCAGATGACTCTTCAGCAAATCTGTGCAGATGTGAACAGAGTCAGGAATTGGGGAAAGCAGGCCTATTTTGATACCAGCCACAAAATTACTCTGTTTGGCAAACCCGCCCCAGGTAGTGCAAACCAACAAATGATCTGAAGTCCAAATAAAGTGTTTTTTGGGGGGTGTTGAATGTTAATTGAAATGACATTGTCGTCCTATAGCACACTTGGTTCCGGTAGCCTCCCATCCTGAGGTGGGGGATCCTGATGAAAGCAGGAAACCAACACACATTCCCTCCTACCAGCAGATCAACTGTGTGGACAACATTATTAGGTACGTACAGTATGTGTGGTCCTTGTGTCATCTTTATCGAATACCCAAATTCCTCTTCATCTGTTTATCCACTGTGTGCCTTTGGCGGTGTCATACAGATATTTGGAGAGCTGTACAGGGCCAGCTTTGAAACGGAAAAGCGAATCTCATTCCCTTGCCACTTCTTCTTCCTCATCCTCTACCTCTGAAGATGACAAGCCTGCCAGAGCCAATGACACAGCCCAAGCTGCTTCAGATGGTAAAAACACTAACATGAATCAAGTTTGTTCGTTGATTTCTTTTTTTTTAAATCTCATATATCCGAAATGTGTTCTCTCTGTCCAGTGGCGATGTTGGAAAGCGAGGTATCGGTCGGGCCTAGCACCGTAGCTGTTGTTGGAGCTCCTCTAACAGACATCACCATGTCCACTAAGGCAATGAGTGTGGTCTCTGTCACCAGTCAATGTTCGTACAGCAGCACCATCGTCCATGTTCCCCAACCTGAATCAGGTATGTATGATACATGCTCTGAACGGATTTGTATTTGGAGAACTAATCGTTGCAGCTACAGCAAATTAAAATGATATAGTTAATCCCAAATGATGGTGTTGAGGTCAGGGCTCACCATTCTTTCCAAACCAAACTTATCCCTGTGTGGGTTTTATTGCTTTACATAGGGCACAGTCCTCTTAAATTTTTAGAGAGCTGTCTCACACCTTTTGTTCATATATTGTACATAATATACTCTTCTGAGATGAATGCAATCCTTTCCAACATCGCCACTGGCCAGAGAGAACACATTTCAGAGAAATGAGATTAATGTAAATCATAAATCCTTATGATTTTTTTTTTTTGTGTGTGGTTCCTCTCAACAGAGGCTACGGCGCTAGAGGACGTGCCAATGGGCAGCGAGCCCACTGATGCTGCTCCAGCCACAGGCCATCCGGCGCCAAGCCCTGCCACTGAGGAGCGAAGGTTTATAGGTCTTACCAAGGAGGTGCTTTCAGCTCACACGCAGAAGGAGGAGCAAGAGTATGTGGACCGATTTCGCAATCGCATTCTGCAGAGCCCCTATAGTTTCTATCTCCAGCTGGACAACAGCTCTATGGCTCACTCACAACACAGAGGTTTGTGTTGACAAACACAAATGGCTGACACACCAAAATATTTGTGCATATTAATTAAAATGCCCCGTTTCAAATTAAATTTGCGACAGGTGAATATCCACGTCCAATGAGCGTTGGGGGGCTTAACCGCTCTCGAAGAGTAAAGCCCCGACTTAGGCGGCCCAAACCCGTGGGCTCTTCAGACAGCTATGCCTCGCCACCTGTACCATCTCGTCGTGTCCCAGACTCCTCCTGGCCCTCGTCAGAATCCTCCCAGCCACAGATGGCAGCGACCTACAATCAAACATCTCCACTTCAAGCGCCATTCTTTCCCATGTTGGCGCCCCAACCGGCCCCAGAGCAACCGTCAAGACTGCAACAGCTACCTGGAGCCCCTCCTATGGTGGTGCAGCCCCCTGACCAGAACCAGCTCAATTATAATTTCCATCTCATGCAGCAAAACCAGAACGTGCCCGGCATGCAAAATATACAGATGGAACCCAACCAGAATCTGCAGAATATCCCCAATTTTCACAACATTCAACCCATGGCGCCAGCCCAGAGTGTCAATCCCTTCATGACACCAGTCATGGCTGTCATCCTGCCCAACTACCCAACTTTCACGCCAGGTTATCCATCCATTTACCCCCCCTCCGCTGCCTCCATGCTGCCCCAGGCGCCCATCACCATGGCGGGATTCGCCCCTGGGGTCCCCTTTCCACAACCCCAGTTCCAAGTGCAGCCTGTGCCCCAAGCTCAGACTTCCCCTGGCCCCCTGTTCGGCTCACACAGGGCCTGCTCCTCCGTCGGGGAAGAGGAGGAGACGGCAGGCCCGCGCGCATTATTCTCCAGCTCACGCTCAAGCTCTCCACTTCAGCTCAACTTGCTGCAGGAGGAACTGCCCAAACCGAATGAAGGACAGAGCAGCACTGGACACAACCTAGCAGAAAGCATTCATGAGCAGGGTGACAATGAGGTGATGGCAATAAAACTTCTCTCATCACAACTACCACAATTGCCTTTAGTACAGAGTCAATAATTGTCACTTTTTTATACAGCTCTGTTGCGGTCACACTAGGGTTCTGACCAAACATTTTCCCCTCCTCAGGGTGATGCCCCCAGTGATTCTGGGAACCATGATGTTCAGTCCACCTCCAGTGAGCTCCTCGACCTTCTGCTGCAAGAAGATGCACGGTCAGGGACTGGCTCCAATGCCTCTGGGTCTGGATCAGGGGAGTCTGGAGGCTCACTGGGGTCTGGGTCTGGATCTGGCTCCAATGGAACCTCAACCTCCCACACTGGTAAGCATCCCAAACAGAGGAGTTTTGACATCACAAATTCATTGAAGAACAGTGGAAATGGCAAAACCAAACGCAACCAACTCCATGACTCTGTAAACCTTCTAAACTGCTCTAATTTTGAAACAATGTCTGACCGTCATCATAAAGCGAATTTAACCACTATATAATAAAGCTGAAATACAGCAAAAATACTCAGCTCAGCACTCAATTTAGTGTTTTGTAGTTATAATCACATATTTTATTCTTTGCCCTTACTTTACCCAGCGGTGGTGATTTCATAAAACAAAAAAATAGTCACAGAAAAGACTTCCAAAATTAGCTTGATTGTGTGACTTTTGAGGCACTGTGAACATTCTACTGCAGGGCAGAGACAAATAACTTCCTTCTAATAGCAGGTAGAGGGGAATGATTCCCACTTTCTATGTGGTTCCAGGCAGCAGCAACAGCAGCAAATACTTTGCCAGCAACGATTCCTCAGACACATCACGCAAAGCCCGCAAGAGCCAGGAAGCGCCAGCAGAGCACCCACGCAGCTTCGACAATCAGGTGGAGAGCTCGCTGTGGAGCATGATTCAGCACACGTCAGAGCATGTCATGATGACGTACCAGATCCACACGAGGTACAGTATATACATACGCAATCAGCTCCCTACCATTTTCACTCCAATATTAATGAGTTGTTTTTTTTAAATCATCTCTTACTTAGTGCCTTGGAAGATTATATCATAACTATTAGCTATGTGAGGTAAACCTCATTATTCACAGGGACAAAGTGCCCGGCTGACTGCCTCTCGAAAGATGTTGACAATTACTTATATTAATAATTTGAACATTCCACAAATTATTGCCCCAAAACACTCGAGTTAATTTTAAATTCAACCTCCAACATTTAGCTTGAAAACAAATGATTTGCAGATGATTTGATTTGGGAGGAGAAAAAAAACAAAACAAAAAAACAGCACAGAAACTGTGAGAACTCCGTTGCTATCTCGCCACTGTAAATCAAAATTTATGGTACTGGGCATGTCTCCTTTGCTGAGATAATCCATCCAATCAGCATGTCAAGATGCTGATTGTTGCACGGGTGTGCCTACACAGTCCATAATAAAAGGCCACCCTAAATTGGACTTTTTTTTTTCTTTGATCACACTTGTTCAAATTCCTTCCAACATCCAGCAACTTAGCACAGCCATTGAAGAGGACTGGACGAACATTCTACAGGCCAGTTAACAACCTGAATAATTTGGTGATGCAAATGGTAGTCAGTAAATGTTTTATCATAGCAGCTGTTTGAGGCTAGAAGGCACGTTTCATTTTGTGTGACTGCAATGTCAGTTTTAAAGGTCTGTCATAACGAAACGCCGTGTGTTGTTTGGGAGGTTCACTATTTATTTAGTTTATGTATTACCTCCTCCAGGGACCAGAATGAGGTATTGGCTGAGGACAGGGAGAAACTGCGAGTGCTTCAGCCTCTCCAGCCATGGTTCAGCCAAGATCAGCGTGAGGAGCTGGCCCTGGTCCACCCCTGGATCCAGCAACACACCATCCCACAAGAGATAGACACTCAGGTGGGAATGCGCATGCTAGTCCGCAGTCATTCATCTCGGCTGCTCACCTAAACATCCATGTGATCATGCCCCCATCCCAAACCCCGTGTTCTTCAGGGTTGTGTGACCTGCAACGTCGGTGCGGGAGCGGCCCATTCGCCTTCGCCCCCAGACCCCGACAGCTCGTCCCCTCTGGAGGTTCTGGAGCCGGACTCAATTGTGGACACTTGAGAGCTGTGACCCCAAAATTACCATCCATCCTCAACAACTCTCACCGTGCATCTTGTCTGATCAGGCCAGATGATTTATTCTCTGTCCGTTTGGATAGTTTGATTTGAAAAGGGGGCAAGAGCGGTGGGCATTTCATTTTACAGGTATTTATGCTCAGTCAGCCGAAAGCAAGTGCGGTCATGGGACCATGACTACTATACCTCTCTTGGTGTTGTATTTCCTTCGGCTACTTTGGTCAGATGCCCGCGCCCATGGTTTCTGCCCCCCATGAACATGAACCCTCTGCACTCACAGTAGGCCTGTAGGTCAAGTGTGAGCATGTGGCAGGACAAAGGCCATACTGGACCGGTCCAAGTATCACAACACAAGCGGCACGCTTAAGTGACAATGGAGTACAGGTTGAAAGACTATTTTAGGAAATGGGTCTTATTGTTAACGCCCCCTGAAGACAAGCACTGTGCGCACAGACATCGCTGCCCCAGTTTGTGCAACCCGACACAAAGCAAGCACTTAATGTACATTGTGTACACTTTGTACAGTACATGTAAACTCCTTCCCTGACATGTCACACAACGGTGGACACAAGGTAGATGTTTTAAACGGTTGTCTGGATACAAAGACGTGCTGCTTTCTGTCAGATGACACTCTTAACCTTATTGGATGAATTGCTGCTGGAGTGTCACCTTTGTATTCTATTGGTTGATTATATGCCGTTGAGATGTCCGTTAGTTAGGCGGAGTCCTGAACAGCAGCAGATACACTTCATCACTTGAAGGAGAATTTACAGTGCCCCAAGAATGCTCCTTCTCTCCCTAATAAGCCTGCCCTATTCATAAACTCACTGTACTAAGTACATGTGATCCTGGGATTACTTACATATTCCTTATGTGTGTGTTTGCGTGTTTCCACTCGACTCTGAATGTTGTAGCTATCGTTATGTGCTGCTGTAAGTGAGCGCTTGACTGCTGCTTCCTTCCATACAGTGGCCCAATTGTGTAAAACCAACCTGGTTTTCTTACCAATTTTAGATTGAGATTGATTATATATAACAGTGTCATGTTTTTGTAGGAGAGATGTACACAAAACTTCACAGTGTATAAAAGCCATTTGTCTTGAATTCAGGGACTGTTTGTGACACAAAGGAATGAATAAATGCACTATGATGTCTGAGCTTTTTAGGATGTTTCTTTGCTTACCAATGATAGACCTGTTGTAAAAAAAAGAATTTAATACATGATAAAAAACAACAATCCACAAATCAAGCATAGTAAGGCAAGTAACTGCTTCTGTGTTACTGCAACAATACTGAACAACTACATTTTGGAAGCGCCCTATCAGTATAAAGAGCCCTTCAATGTTGCTTTAGTCCAGAGAAAATAAAACAGCGGAATGTAAGTTTGATTGATGCATCAAAGCTGTAATAGAACTTTAATTCATAATCCTACAACTGAGTCAGGCGTCATTTAAAACAGTAGTCCCCAACTTTTCTTGTGTCATGGATCAGTTGAGACAGGTACATGCTGTTTGCGGACCGGCAAACATGTTGTTATTGCTTTTAAATGGCCAGTTTTAAAGCACTGGTACTGACAACGAAGATAATTAGAGTAACGAAACATTTCATTAACCTGGATTGTTTTTTTTTTCATTAATTTCAAACTGCTGTACAACAAATGCAGACTAAAATAACACAATCGACTACTGAGAATGGACCATGGACCAATCGGGAATAATAAATACTCGTTGTAATGTAAACATAATAATTGTAAAGTTATGATCCTACATACGGCGTTAGCATCATTGCTACTTGCAAATCATCCGGTGGCTGCAGGCTAGTTACTGTATTAGCAATGTTTTATGTGTGCAGGCTGTGCAAACTCTGCTCGCATTTTCATGCTTTCCGCTTGATCACCTGGGTGCAACTTGTTCAAATTAGTTCAACAGGTTTCTCGTGTTGCCTTGTTTTTGACGACAGACCACGCACAACAGCTTCCTCCTCCACGTCGCTCTGGAGAAACCGTGAGGGTGGGTGGGGACTTCTCTTGTCAAAATAGCTTCATCTTGGGAAGTCATGGCTGCCAGTCGGCGGCGCATTTAGCTGTGCGGTACGTTTGGTCAATTTGTTACGATTACCTTCTGTTCTGGTTCTTCTGTCATTTATTGGCGGATTCCGTTTATTTCTACTTGCAAACCAACGTTATAAGGAGGACTGCGTTTGGCTAGAGTCGCGCACATTTCCGATGTCTGATGGAGTAAATATGCTCACAGCTCGCTGATCTGTTTCTGTGCGGCCCGGTACCAAATGGGTAGCCCTGATTTCAAATTCAGTATTGCACCTCCATATAATAACATCAAGGTGGCACTGTGGTACCTTGTAGTATCGTGGATGTACGTGACATGATGAACAAAACATTCATTGTGTTTGTGCCTTAAGAAAACATGTGGGCTTGGGTTGTTGTTGTGTCGTTTGGATGACACACATTCATCTCTGTGGAGTCTCCCTTGCCAGAACGCCCAACAGCGTGGGTGTGACGAGCAGCCTCTGGACCAGCCAGTGGCCCAGTTGTCACTTCTCTCACTTGCGACACTTCTCCATCTCTAGAAGAGTGTAAACCCAGAGTCAGTTCAATTCATGTAATTCTTTTTCTGTTCAACGTTTACCTTTATCCAGATCAATGACTTTGCTTGTCGTGTTCATGTTGACCTCCTTCAGCAAGTTGTTCTTAAAGTCTTCAAATCACACCAGAGAAAGTGTAAATGTTGATTCATCCGCTCAAATACAAGATGGTGCTCAGTTGCTTTTGGCTCACCCAGTCTGTCATCCGGCTCCCGGATGGGCAGCGATGCCTCTGCAACATCCATCTCAAACTCATCTGAGCTGCTACGACTTCTGTTGGACCTAAATGCAGATATCGTGTTCAAGGCAGAGGTGGGAGAAAGTCACATGAATTTAATCTCAAGTTAACCTGAAGTCTTAAATTGCGAAGTCATACAATCTTGCTTCATCATTCTGGAAAGCTGTTTGAGCCTTTATTCAATATCTGTGATAGGACCATGTACTCGCATGCTCCTTGTCCTCAGCAGTAAGACAATTCAGCATTGACCCCACCAGTAGAACGATTGTCTTACCAGAATGATTCGTTACTTTTTCCCCTACTAGTGCCCCTTTTAGCCTACAAATATGCAATTACACCTTATTTGTAAAATACTGTGCCACACTAATAACACTTGCCCAGTGGAAGGCAGTAGTGGAAAAAACTTTGTGTTTGTGCAGTATATGGTGTCTTGTATACTCACCTCGTGGATTCCAATGAATATATCTCTGAAACCAGAAGAAAAGCACAGTGAGAAAAATAATTTGCTGTCTATATTGATCTGCAATCGTCAACCACTTAATTAGAGCGCAATCTTGAGATCAAATCCAAAAGCTGTTTTCGAAATTCTCCTTTAAATTTTTTTATTTTATTTTAACTTTCAGATTAATGTAATGTTGAATGATGTCAGGGGAATATCAATCAAAAACAAGCATGAATATCATTCTGGGTTGTGTTTATTTTTCTTATCGAATTGTATTTTATATTATTTTATTCCTGTGGCATTTTGAGTGAAAATGTGTATAATTATTATTTTTTTATTATCACACAAATACGTGTACCTTGTTGTAATTGTACTCATTTCGATACTTGAAATATGTTTATTTTTCTTTATTAAAATGCTAATGGATGATAGTTTAATAATTACCTGTTACTCTACGTCTGCGTGTGATGAGGATGATGACGAGGACGACAAACGCCAGGAGGAGGAAGGCGGTGAGGACAAAGCCCAGAGGCAAGAGAAAGTGCTGTCTGTGGTCGGGGAGGACGACGTTGATGATCCGCGGTGACTCCCCTTTGTTGGCATCTGAAAGTTGAGGTAAACAACCTTTAGCTTCTTATCACCCAATGTCCAGAAGAGCCAGAAAGGATTTTTTTCTTCTTTTCTTTTTTTTGAGTCTTTTCTTGAGGCACAAACAGCAGTCTCCCTTGTTCCATCTCTCTATCAAAGTGATCCCGTTACGTCACATATAATCTTTGTTCCTCTACCTATACCAGCGATGTAAAGTGATAAGCACAATAAGTAAATCCTCTTCCACTAGATTTCAGAAAGTAAAAACGAACCTGAGTACCCACCTGTTGCCGTTATTGCTAATGCCCCCCCCCCCCAAAAAAATGTCATGTTGTAATGAGATAAGTTTCACATTATAATGGGACACGTTTCATGCTTTAGAGTGATCTTAAAACGTTTCAAAGTTTGACTTCCCCATTCGGCCAATCAAAATGAAGCAATTCCTTCCAGTTGAGGTCAGTGTGTTATTTATTTCTTATTTTTACTTTTTTTTTAGGTGTTGCAAAGTCACAGCTAATAAGTTTGATTTATACGACACAAAAAGGACTCCGCCAGCGACCGGAAAGGAAGAAAGGACATTACTTTCTAGTTACTAGTTATGTAACTATGCTTTTCTTTTTTACTGGGAAGTAAGTAAGGCCAATTGTTTTAAAAGACTCAAAATTTAAAAAGAAGACACAAATACCTGCACGGGGCTTCGTCAGTGACCTGAACCGAAAGCAACTGTTTCGGTTGGTTTTTGGCAACTGCGGGAGTCAAACTCCTAACAGGGATGACTCGTGGGGTTTAATTCACTTTAATCTCAAGTTTATTTTAGTCCAAAGATGTATAAACAAGCCCTCTTCTCCTCTGTAAACGCATCATGTCTCCAGACTGTACTAAAATGTTGAGCTCATTTCCAGTCGGACTAAATAGTCAGCTGGCAACACTGAGCACATGTGAGCCAAACGCAAACAGTCACGCCATATGACTCGTCGTTGCCTGCAATAAAACCCAAAACGGTGACGAGTGCCAGTGAAGGAAGGCGGCACAGAGACAAACTGAACCGCTTGCCCATTGGGAGCATATTCCTCCGTTTGTTTATTTTCTCTAATTCACTTGTGGCCACGCTGCTCCGTCCGCATCTTTATCTGAGGGGGATGATAAAGGAAAGGAGAGCTGACCTACATCTCTCCCGAATTTCAACTCTCTCTCCCCCCTGTCTGTTTTTCACCAGCTGCTAGACACATGAAACACACTCCACCTTTTTTTCCCCTCCTTTTCCAACCGAAAATACTTTCCTCACTAAAGAAGACAGGAAAACAAACCTGAGTATGTGGGATTCTCAAGGAGGAAAAAAAAAAGTCCAGTAAACCGTCCAGGCTGTCAATGGTAGCCAAAGTCAACATGGCAGCAGACAGTTGGGAGAGAGGAGAAAAAAAGGAAACATACATATAAGATGATCCGCCTTTATATTTCTGCATGTTTGGGTCCAAAATACGGGTGTATTATGATAAAAATGGAACCTCCTCGTTGTAAAATCTCGAATTTAACCCCAAAAATATCTGAAGCATTCAAGCCACTCAAAATTAAAGGTTGAACCATCTGCTCGGAACATTATTGCTCGGAATAAAACAATAGCAAATTTAAGACCAGAAAGTCAGCTGTGAATTTGGACCAGGGTGCTGTATTAAATTGATAAAAAAAATATGTCTCCTTTAACCGCTCCTCATTGTTTCCATCGTCGCTGATGTGTTTTGTTCTGACAGGGGCGGCCATTGCTGCGCGGTTCTCTGAGTTCCCCATGGTACGACCCTGAAGTGGAAAACTGACGTGTGGAGTTGAGTCAGCAATTATAAAAATACAAAAATAAGGATGGAAAATTCGCTTCGCACTGAAGATAGGCAACGTCTACACATCCGTGTTCGCATGCTTTTTGTCATATACTGTACAAGAATGAGCCCAAGATGAATTGGTTGAAAACTTTTTTTCATATTTATGTGATCTATAAACCTGTATGGCACAAGTGCACACTCTCTTATAACTGGGCATTTTCAAAATTATGTCATCAGATTCACACTCATGTTAAATTGGAGTCAGCCCACATCTGCCACCGTTAAAAGTTCCTCTGAATAACTCCAAATTACGTTCGGATGTTTTAGTAGCCTTTTCCTGACATTTTTTTCGAACAGAAGCCCGAAGGGTTTGTGCTAAAATGAACTGTTCATAACAACTCCCACCTTTTTCTAAAGCCTGAAGAAAAATAGACCCAAAGCAGGATGCAGCCACTGCCATGCGCTGTTGCGATTACGCTGAACATGCCTTTTGGAATGAGAAACTTCAAACTTGTTTTCATTGGTCTGTAATAAAATCCCCCCAAAGACATGGGAAATTGTGTTACGGTCTGATGAAAACAAGGTTGAACTTGAAAGCGGGGGTTCACACTTATGCAATCACATTATCTTTAATCTTTACTTTTATTTACCCTCTCAAAAATAAATGTATAAAAATGAATTGAACTGTACGGGCTATAAGTCACATTAATGGTGGATTATCTTGGTCTCATGTTTCTTTAATATCACAAAAACCTGGCATTTAACTCATTCACTCCCAAAGACGTTTTTAAACGTCTTTTCAGACTTGGTCTAGAATTGGCTGGTACTGAATGAGTTAAACAGGGGTGTTTAGACTTTTTATGACCACTGTATTTGCCATGTGAAATCTTTTAAACCTGTAGGCAAATGCAAATGTTGTTGTCTTTTTTTTTTTTTAATGAATGTGGGGTTAACTTATTGTTACACTTGTATGACAGTTGAGAACGTTCACAACTTACTTGCCCGTAGAGGTTTAAGGTTGACCCTGGAACAGATGATCTGTTTTTTGTGTCAAACTTATTATAATCCGTCAAAAGGAAATTAAACTTTTCCATGATAATTAAATCATAAGTGGAAAACCTGTTTTTGAAGGTTCTTCTGTAGCTCTGGGAGTGGAGGATTAATTGT
This sequence comes from Hippocampus guttulatus, assembly GCF_054856545.1. Taxonomy (NCBI): domain Eukaryota; kingdom Metazoa; phylum Chordata; class Actinopteri; order Syngnathiformes; family Syngnathidae; genus Hippocampus; species Hippocampus guttulatus. The sequence goes on along the minus strand of NC_141268.1, from coordinate 17,000,640 downwards.
GAGGGCAGAGATGGATTTCAACTTCTGTGGATAAAATTCTACTGGAATGAGATCATATTGGCACACACACAAACACACACACACACACACACACGCACGCACACTCAACCTAACCACAGGAATTTCCCCCAAACCTTCGGAATAATTTTGCCACATTTATACATCTACCATTATCAGCTACGGCTAAAAACAGACTGTCTGCATTCACTCTTTCTCCTCTTCTTTTCCTACACGGAGAAATGTGAAGTCAGAAATGTGCACATCAACAGAAGAATGTGCTTGATGCAACCAAACCAACACCACTTCCTGTAATACACTCGGGCAAATAAACAAACAGACTCAGGATGCGAGGAGGCAATTAAATGTCCGCGATGAGAAAGGCTTTTTAATTTATTTTTTTTTGTTGCGGGTAAGCGAGACCCTAGATGGTAACTGGGTGGTAGTGCGTGTGCGGTTTTGAGGAATCTGGCGTCAGACATGCTGAGAGAGCAAGAAAAACAAATGAAACAAACAGAAAAAGGGACTTTCTCACATTGTGGGGATGGAAGGTGAAGTCACAGCAGTTTTGAAGCAGAGAATCAAAATGAGGTGAAGAACAGATGTGAAGTTTTGTTTTCTTTTTGCGCTTAATTGTTCTCGTGATAGTTTTAGTTCAGGTCTGTTAAAGCACTCACGGTGACCTGGCGTGCGCGCATGTGTCTATGTGTGAGAAATAGAGAGAGAGAGTGAGGGGGAGTAAGTACACAGTGGTGAGTAATCACTTTTACTGTACTTGTTTTTTTCAGTGTCAGTTTGAGGGTAAAGACGTGCTTGTTTTAGTTGTTGATAACTTAACTGATAGGTCCAAATGGAATGTAGAACCATGTGATGTGTCCCAGCCAATCAGGAAGGGCATACAAAAGAAAAAATCCGAACCCACCACCAACTTTTTCTTTGTGACCTCTTTTTCTCAGCAGTCATTTTTTTTAAAGAAAAAAAAGTTTATATTAGTTTAGCCGTCAACTCCTACAGATGATAAATGTTGATATTCATTCATACTTTTCTGATAACGCCCACCAAAACAATGTACCGGTATTTGTTTTTGTGTTTCACTAATTGTCACTCTGGAAAAAAAAGAAGGAACAGTACATTATTTTTTTCTGAAATATGGTTGACTGACTCAGCATCAGTTATTATTTTCTTGCCTAAGAAAGATAAATTGGAATGTATGGAAATGGTTGATGTGAAAATACTGATGAAAGTCAAAGCTTCTCATTTTTGAGTGCCAAAAATATTTTTTATGACACTTCAGAAAAAAAAGAAAAAGTATAGTAATTGTGATATAGTTTACCTTTGTCTGCGCTGGGCAAAGCTTTAGCTGGGACGGTGACGTGAATCACCGGTGGTTCCACGGTGACCTGAAACTGTCTCCTCTCATGCAAGCCGCAGTAATGATGATGAAGATGACATGAGTACAGCCCCTGGTCAGTGACCTAAACAGTCAGTAAACACTTTGATGGTCAACAAGTCGATTATCGACAACATAACGTGTGTGTACAGACGCAGTCATGAAAAGATGGAGGGACACAGTATTTGAGGGAGTTCAAAACAGCCACTTGCATTTTGCAACTATAGTGAAAAAGAAATGTCTGGGAAAATATGGTGACGAATGGTGGCGCATAGAACATATTGTAAAGATTTTTTGTTAACGCTTGACTTCCCCTTTAAGTGATGACTCGCACAGACACACAATGTGAAAAACTATACCTGCAGATCAGATATGGTAAGCGAGAAGTCTCCTTCTGAGAAGGCCTGGTTGCTGATGTTCATCTTCTTCTGAAGGAACGAGGGTCCGTAGCTACGCTGCTCCCCTGAAGCGTACAGGTCCACCAAGCGGTCTGCGCGATCATGGTAGATTCCTGGGGACTGGCGGTCCCAGTGGACCACCTGCGGGCCACAACTTTATTTATTTATTTATTTTAGGCATGCTTCTCTGGGTGTAGAAAAAGGGGTTGGCAAACTTTTGTGCTTAGGGGCCACATGAACAGACAGATGGGCCAGACCATTTGAAGATGTGGTTTAAAAATTTTTTTTTAAAAGTAAGACTCCAGGAGGATTACTTCAAAGGGAGAAAGAAATGTTGTTTGGGTTTGAAATATATCTTTTGTGACACAAGTCCTAGAACTTTTCTGACTCATCTCATAAACGCTTCAGTTGGCCGCATTCATACACTGGCCACCCCTGCCATGTAAGATGTCATCAGACCCACCTGCTGATCCTCCTCTTCGTTACTCCAGTCTGTCCACACGTTTCTCCTGTTGATACACGGCAGCACCACAGTGCTCCCCAGTAGCACCACGTACACGGCTTTCTGGCCATCCCAGTAGCGCTGCTCTTTACGACCTAGAGGAGCGCGCACAGAGACGTCACGGGTCCGCTGTATCGCAACACCATATTAACGGTTCGGGCTCGGAGATGGCGACCTACGTGATTTGGTCACGTTCAGTTGCACTCGGACTGTCTCGTACAAGTGGCAGTAGAGATGGTGGAGGTTACAAGAGTACAGCCCTCTGTCGTTCATTGTCACGTCTAAGGACAACATTTTGGATTAGGAAGCATTGAAACATATTCATAAGAATTAAGGATGTTCCATACTACTTTTTTCAGACCGTGCCAGTACGAGTATTCACTCTATGAGTACTCACTGATACTGAGTACCGATGCCTCTAGTACTTTTGATATATAAAAGTTTATTGAATACAAAAAAAAATCCTGATGCAGATGACAATTCATGCTTGTGTAAAACTACCACAATATAGCGCCAACTGCTGCCAAGATTTAGTCAATATCAGATGGTTTTTTTTTTTAATAGGCCTTAAGTATCGGCTGCTAGTATCGACAGCCTTTACCTATACCCGTTACTTTGAATTAAGGCTGGTATGGGCACTCGCCCACCCCTAATAAAAGATGATTACATTTCATATGTAAACCTAGTTTACTGGCCAAAGTATTCGGTACGTTATATAAGTATTCATAGATAGATCGATATTCCTTTTACAAGAACTACATTTAAAAGAAAAAAACGATTGCAATGCACCACATTTCACAGAACCACATGGTCAAAGTTTGTGAGCGTGACCTTTGATGACCAGCGAGAAGTTTCCATCCTGAAAGGCTTTCTGGCTGAGGCCAACTCTTTTCAGGTTGTAGGAGTTGTATATCCTCTGCTCTCCTGCAGAGTACATGTCCAGCACTCTCTCCATGCCGTTGTCCACATGGGCCCGAAACACGTCCCAATGGACCACTCGCTGTCTGTCCCGAAGGTTGTCTCTGGTCCAAACCATGCGGCCACTGATGCACTGTAATGTCACGCTAGAGCCAGCGGGGGCGCTCACATTGTAGCCAGCCATCACAACGCTGCTGCTGCTGTCTGACTGGCCCTGCACTGAGGGCCACAAAAAGTACACACAAGAGAGACGTATTACATTAGGAGAGCATATTGGCGCAAATCAAGGGTTTTTTTTTCAAAGTGTCCAGTCGTGAGCCTTCCCTAAGGTCTTTGTCAAATGTCATTTCCGATCACAGTGATCCTAGTCTGAATAATTGTTGGCCAATATATAGTACTGCTTTTTGTATTTGACTACTCTCTGACCACTGTGTTTCCTGAAGACTATATTCTGACGTTTCCACAGGGACAGAAAAATATGGCACATTTTAATTGAGTCTGGTCAACAGATTAAAAGACCAACATTTCTTTTTCTTTATTATTCTCAAATTGCAGTGCCTCGCCTGAAGTCCACTGGCGCCCACATCACACACTTTGAAAAACCGCTGGTTAAACAAACACATGCACGCACACAGGAGTGTAACACACTTGCAGTGAAGAAGAAGACCACAGACACTGAAAGATAACCTCAGTTACATCACATAAAAATCCATCATTATCCATTTGCAACATATAAGAAAGTTAAACCATGAATATAATACATTATGAACAATTAAGAGTCTTCAATGAACCAAATGTATGTTTTGGGAATGTGGGCAGCAGCTGGATCAGTGTAACATCTTTGTATAAATTAGGTTAAAGTGTTTTAACTTAATTTTAGAAAAAATCATATTTAACTGCCTGTATTTAATTGTGGCGTGAGTATACTATGTTTTACTAGAACAATGAAGAATTAGCAAATTAGTTTGTTAAAACTCATGCCATGTTGATGAAAGTCACTAAAACACAACACAACAAAATCTACTTGCTGCTTTCCACATCATGAACCCACAATTAGTTTTTCATGTCGTGTCCCATTTGCTGGTTACAGAATAAACAATAATATGTCACCGGGTGTTATTTAATGTCATACTTGTGACAGAAAGGCTCCCTGCCCGGCAGAGTCCAAAACATCATTATTAAACTATCAATAAATCATTTATATGTGAGAATAAATAATGGGAATTAATTCCATCTACCTTAAAAATGCAACAAATGAAATGAAGACATCAGTCAAACTTACTGTGGATTAAGAGCAGAGCCTGAAAAAAGATCTCCTTCAAGTGGCTCTTCATGTTGCTTCTGTTTTATACAGTAGTAACAAGACTGTTTTTCAGGTTGAATGCTGTTCTTGCGAGAAAACAAAACAAGACAAACAAAACAATCAGTTGTGTTTATCCATCCACGCGTGCTACTTGTTAATTTTTATGCGTGTGCTTAAAGAGACCCAGCTGCAGTGGAGACTTCTGCACAGAACCAAAATGAATCGTTCCCGTCTGAAGAAATGAAACCTGACACAAGCAAACCCCTCCTCTCAGAACTTTACCCGACACATCCCAGAGAAAATCCTGTGGTTTCATTGGATTCAATTGTGTGTACGTGTGTGTACGTGTGCATGTGTGTGTATTAGTGTGTTTTTACTTTTAACTTATAATCATTCCTTCACTGTAACAACCAGTAAGACAAGCCATCAAACAAATGAAAAGCCCCTTTTTTGGGAAAGGAAATTTGATGCTAGTTCTCTGTGGCACTGTATTCCTGTTTTGGAGCAAGAATAATGGTTGTAAAGAGAGATTACTGGAGTAATGTTGGCAGGAATATGATAAATGATAAATATTGCTATTAAAGAGTTCCGACAAGCTCCCAATATTTACAGCATCTCGGTTAGATTCATGTGGAAAGCGTCTGAACAACGATGAGATAAAACCAAATACACTGTACAGAGACGCGACTATGTATTAGGAACTCCATCCATCAATGCATCCATCTTTCACTTATCCTCCCTCACTTTTATTCTTATTTATTATTGGTCTCAGAGAAATAGTGCCATCGTGTGGACATCCACCCGCCCACAAATAAGATTAATACGGTAAATAAGTTATATATAATCGTAAACATTATTGATGCAATTTTTGTAGCTCATAGTTTACAACGAGGTGTATTCATACCACAATCGTGGATCCTTAAACAGGGTTTTCATGCGCAGTTGTTGCCATCACTAAAACTCAAAAGCTACCACGTGCATCTGATGTCATCGTACTGATTTCAAAATTGAAATAAGGAATAAGAAAATTTGATATTATACGGAAGAGGATTAGGTTGCAAATCAACGTTAAAATTATTCGGTGTTCGCAACTTTACAAACACGCATTGCGGAACCCTCGTTTCATTTTTTTGTAAGTAACCGGACCTTTTCCAATGTTACACACGCAACGATTTCCAGAAACTAGCAAACTCATTCAAGGCTTTGTGCAACACAAGGTGAATTAGTTTAACAAAGATTTAAAAGCATGTTTTGCGTTGTTTATTGTATATTTATATGAATCACACGTGATACTGTTTGGAGATCATTTGCTGGATTTTAAATCTATCCAGTATTTCTATTCCGTGCGAGGAATAGCTAGCATCCTCGCTAACTATAACTAGCCGGGTGTCACGGCGAACTTCAACGGGAATAAATGTTCTTTCTTCTCTCTCCTGTTTTCGTAGGTCTCCTGTTCAAAGTTAAACAATGTTCCTGACGAGATCGGAATATGACAGGTTGGTGGAAACAGCGCCGCAACACAAACTGCTTTGTCATTTCTTGGCGGCTTCTTGCTACTACTTGTGAACAAACTGGAAGAAATACGATCATGTTTATTTTGTTTCTACCGACAGTCTTAAAGATTAAGTGGTGGAGTTGATTGTAATCACAACGACGGACGCGTCTCTGTTTTCTGGTTATGTGAAGCAATTCACGGTTAGGTTTCGTCGCTGGTCTACTTTCACTTTCGTTGACATTTTTCTTTTCAATGTTGCCTAATTGGCGTCACAACCTCGCATTTGAAGTTTTTGTCAGTTCTAAATCTTATTATGTCTTCCCAGCATTACAATGAACAATAATCGCCGTTCTTGATCCATTGTCTTTCAGAGGTGTGAACACATTCTCTCCCGAAGGAAGGTTATTTCAAGTTGAATATGCTATTGAGGCTATTAAAGTGAGTGTTTAGCTGAATAACCTCCTAAATATTTTATATGACTTTCAAACTAATGTAAATCTGGAAGGTCATATACGTATATGTATTGGTCTCTTAATTCTTCCAAACTGTTTTTCCAGCTTGGCTCCACCGCCATTGGTATCCAGACATCAGAGGGAGTGTGTCTGGCTGTGGAGAAGAGGATTACCTCTCCGCTGATGGAGCCCAACAGCATTGAGAAGATTGTGGAGATCGACAGTCACATTGGTGAGTAGTAATAAGAATGTCATTTTCACTTTTTGGTACAGGGTTCGTTTCCCACACTGGTCTGGACCTTTTATGCAGGCGTGAATACACACAAACGACTCCTGGTGCAGACCACACAACTGGACCGAGCCCACTTTTTTAAGTGGTCTCGGGGTGCTTCCAAAACAGACTTAATGCGGTTCGCGACAAGTCTTCATACAAAGCAATGCCGATCCGCACCAAATACAGGATATGATATGCACCAAAAAAAAAAAAAGTCCGCTTTTGATCCGGATCAAACAAGAACAGCAAAACTGCAACTTGATCATATGAAAGCGCATCTCTTATATAGAAAGTAAAGTTCCAAGAATAATAATAATGTCAATATTCACATGTGTTTTCTGTTGTGTGTCATGCCTCGCAGGTTGCGCGATGAGTGGCTTGATAGCGGATGCCAAGACTCTAATTGACAAAGCCCGAGTGGAAACACAGGTATGGAAGTCTACAGTTTACTTTGCTTATCAGCTGTGGCTTATCTTCATTCTGCGCTCCTCGACAGAACCACTGGTTCACTTATGATGAGACCATGACAGTGGAGAGCGTAACCCAGGCAGTGTCCAACCTGGCGCTGCAGTTTGGGGAGGAGGACGCCGACCCTGGTGCGATGGTGAGTCTCTTTGCTCTTCATCTGCTCTAAAACGTGAGACATGCTAGTGTATCTTTGAACCTCTTTTCTGCTGCCTCTACAGAGTCGACCATTTGGAGTAGCACTTCTTTTTGGAGGGGTGGATGAAAAAGGACCTCAATTGTATATCATTTTTCATATTTGTGCACATTGAAGATGTCAGAGTATTAAAAATGTCACATCGACTCCTATGTTTTTAATTCTAGGTATCACATGGACCCGTCGGGAACCTTTGTGCAGTGTGACGCTCGAGCAATAGGCTCCGCATCTGAGGGTGCACAAAGCTCCCTGCAAGAGGTCTACCACAAGGTAGAGATGTTATTCGGATGCAGCAATTATTCAATGGATTAACCCAGCTCAGCAGATTTTTATTTTTCAGATAAATCACCCAAAGTTGCCTTTTGTGTTTGAATCTTGTAGTCCATGACGCTAAAAGATGCCATCAAGTCATCTCTCACCATTCTGAAGCAGGTGATGGAGGAAAAGCTCAACGCCACCAATATTGAGGTGTGTCTGCCTTTTTTTTAAATATATGCCTCATTTCCTCAAATAGTGGCCTCCACTCTGATAGACACCATACTTCTTTTTTTGCGTTTGGCATTTGGTGTGTTGTGGACCTTAAAGTAACACACTGGTGGAAATGAATTGTCCTTCATTCCATCAGGCAGTGTGTATTAACAGCCATAGAGCAAATATCAATTGCATCTAATTCCCTGTAAAAAACTGTTTAAGCCGATTAAGTATCATAAGAAGGATCTGAGCAGCACCAATTTGATGCTGGCGGATAAGCACTACCACTCTATGAGAAAATATAACAAGCCATATAAACTTAATTTTGCAATGCTTATGGATGTTTGAATTTCAATGCCAAAGAGTTATGGTTGATGTTCTCTTTAGCTGGCAACGGTGGAGCCAGGGAAGACCTTCCACATGTACTCCAAAGAAGAGCTGGAGGATGTGATCAAGGATATTTAGATGGTTCTCAACGCGGGACGAGAGAACAGGAAGTACACCTGGTCTCAGAGTCGAGCAACATAACACAACTTTCCATCAGCACATCCAGCTCGCTACACACTCAGATGTTTTTCGGATTGCATCGGAGGTTTTGTCTGTGTAATGTGCTGATGGACTTCTTCCCTATCGACATCTGTACAGAGCGCCAGGAAGAAAATGGGGGGAGGGGTATTTTCTTTTCTAACAAATCAATACTTCAATTAAACCGTTGTATTCCATAACTAAATGACTGTCCTTTTATTTTCTTAACCCTCCACCCACAACTCAACAGTTCTGAATTCCAGAAAAGCCTCTTCCTCTCAAATAAACCTCTTTTTTTCCTGAGTGGCTTCGTTTTCAGTTTTGCCCTTTTTAATACGCCAAAGAATATTTTCAGTGTTTATTTCTGCTTCAGTGGAAAGTTTTTGTGTGCACTCAAAGTTCCAGTGGTGCATCTGTGATCATCCAGCCACAGCTTGTTTTGTTTGTACCATTGACAATTTCACATTCAAAAATGTTCAGATGACTTTTCAGTGAAAGAGTGATGGTCGAAAATAATCTACGGTTTAGAATTACATCTATTACCATTATTCTACATCCAATACCGTTATTATGACAAAACTGCAAATTAAATAATTAATAGTTACTCACTCTTCACTAATTCAATCTGGATCAAACCAGAAAAAAAGATCACATAAGGCCATTATTGCTAATTGATGAATTTCTTTTGGAGTGTGTCTCCAACGTTTTCTTTTAAATTGTATCTTTTTGTGTTATGATTTTTTTTTCAGGAAAATCAATTCCAAAACTCTAAAAACACTATTTGCAAATGTCAAAATTCCATAAGACATTGCTGCGCATTGCTCCCCACCTGTGCAAATGGTCATTATGAAAATGAATTAAAAATATATATCCGGAAAACATAATTTCAAATTCCTTCAAATAAGTTAAAAAACTAAATTAAGAACATGTTCATTTCACCCCCACCACACAATTTTTATTAGGTCATCTCAACTGTAGGGTTAAACTATACTGCAGTATACACACAAAAATCACATACCAGGGTGGATGTTACTTTTCTCGTTTCATCTCGGTCGCATGCCTTCTTACACCCCCACCCCCAGAAAACGCCAGAGGAAATCCTTAAGTTTGTGGACTTTTGTTCCCTTGCCGAGCACTTCATTTTAGTGCTTCCTGGAATCGTAAAATTCACAGAAAGAAACAGGGGGACATGTTCACAGAAGAAAGGGGTAGGGATGGGGGGGGGGGGGGGGCAATTGATTAAAAGCCTGCTGTGTTTAGACAAACCACTAGAGGGCTCTAATACCCAAGGAAAGATATGATATTAACTCGTCGAGGAAGAGTCCTGACGTCCAATGAAAATACAGGTTATTCTGGTCCTGGCCAATCACGCGCCGCCGTGGAGGGGACGTTAATGAAAGATACGTCCTGGGGGATGAGGGGCGGCACGAGGAGTCAGTGTTTGGTATTAATGAGGTACCATAAGGGAGCGTAAGTAAAACTGACCTGCCGATTTTCAACATGCTTTCTGCGACTTGCGTGTTCCAATGGGGCTTGTTTGCGTGCGCGCTGGCGAGAAATTTCCGTGAGGGACAAAAGTCGTTTGTGGGGAGGCCGCCGAGGGAGTTGAGTGGTGATGAGGAGCGACACACATGGGAGAAGTTGGAGATGTCGGAACGCGGCGCGGCAGGACTGAATGAACACTCATGTCCGAGTTTTCCTGGAGTCGAGTCAGCGCTGTTCAACAACACTCACACTGTAAGTCTTTTTTTTTTTTTTTAATTCTTAACATCCAGCATAATATCCGCCCAGTTGTGCTTATACTAACACTTCGAGACCGTTAGCTGAGTCTGTGCAAGTAAAGAGATGAAAAGTTCCTCATTTGCAATTTCTTTGATTTTTTTTCTCGTTTAATCTCTGACGTTTACACCTACAACATTACAAAACATTAATTTCATTATTCTTATTTAATTTTTAATGTTAATAATGTCCAATACAATCCACTGAAATTAAGTTTTTACAGAGAAAATAATCTCCAGTTTTGATTGACGTTTTGAGATTCCTGTCTGGGGCCTTTGACACCCGTGTACTGCAAAAATTGGGATTATTAACCTTAAATATTAAAGTGAATTTGAGAAAATTCTCCCATTTCTTTAACAATAGATGAATTTAAGATCCTTGTTGAAGATTTTGAGCTCGAAAGTGAAACATCTTAACCCTTGTAATTGTAAGAAGATTTGATATAGTTTTATAATAACATCTTTGTCATAAAATGCGTCACTCGTTCATCTGTACTGCAGCCTCCTCTGCTTCCACTGACAGCAGTGATACTGCAACTGGCATGTGTTGATTTTGCACGTTCGGTTTCACTGTGAAGGAGGCTTAAACGTAACTTTTTTGTGTGTTTTTTTGGGGGGGGGGGGAGAAAAACTGTCTTCCTCCCCACCTTCTTTCTGGTCCACTTTGATTCTTTTTCCTCACAATGCTCCAACGGTTTGTAAGAAGATGTAGCTCATCGGCATGAGAAGTGAGGGAAGGCACTCCAATCATGATCGATTAAGCATTTTTATGTGATTATGAGCATGTTGATAAAGACCGAACCACAAACCGAACCATTAATGATTGCTTTTAATCAAAACGTAATCAATTTTTATCAAAGCGTTTGGGGGCACAGTACGTGGAAATTTCCCAGGCAGTTGCCTGTGTTCACCTAGTCGCAATTAATCAAACAATAAGATTTATGACGCTAGTTATAGAACTGCAGCTGTGTATTACAAATATGACCCTCTCGCGTAGTGAAATAAGTTGGCCACTATATTAAAGCACAGTGTCCACATTTTTTCTTTCAAGGGCAGCACACATAAAACTCAAAGGGATGAAAGGGACACTGATGTTATTAAGTTTTGATTTATTTAACATGTTAAAGCTAGGGGGTACGGTGGTCGACTTCCCGTGTGGAGTTTGCATGTTCTCCCCATGCCTGTGTGGGTTTTTTTCAGGTATTTTGGTTTCCTGTCACTGTCCAAAAAAAACATGCATGGCGGGTTAATGGAACACCAAATTGTCCCTCTGTGTGAATAGTTGTTTGTCTATGTGTGCTCTGCAATTGGCTGGCGACCAATTCAGGGTGTACCTCGCCTACTTCCTGAAAGACAGCTAGGATAGGATCCAGCGCACCTGCGACCGACCCTCGCGAGGATCAGCGGATTAGAAAATGGATGGATGGATATTAAAACTAGTTTATCTATTTATCCATCCATCTATAGAGTGGTTAGCGCATCGACCTCACGGTGCAGAGTTCGATTCCGGCTTTGGCCTGTGTGGGTTTTCTGCGGATTCTCTGGTTTCTTTCCACATTCCAAAAACATGCATGGCAGGCTGATTGAACACTCAAAATTGTCCCTAGGTGTGAGTGTGAGCACGGATGGTTTTCGTCTCTGTGTGCCCTGTGATTGGCTGGCAACCGGTTCAGGGTGTCCCCCGCCTACTGCCCGAAGACAGCTGGGATATACTCCAGCGCCCCCTGCGGCCCTTGTTAGGATAAAGTGGATTGGAAAATGGATGGGGAGAGCGAGTTTTATCCTTGGCTGTTTTATTTTTTTGTTTGTTTTTAGGAGTGAAACATCGAAAGTGTGATGATAAATTATCAGGTTATGAGAAATTTCTCTGACACTGATTAGGGTCGCGAGTGAGCTGGAGTCTTCAGTCCAGACCAGTGATTCCCATCATTTATTGACTCGAGGCACACATTTTAAGTTTGAAAAAAATCGCATGGCACACCACCGAACAAAATTGTCACAAAAAGAAGATATGTCATTTTCATGCTTCTCGCCACCTAATAGAAGATCAACCATTTGTTCTGTCTGTCACTACAAGTTGCTGGCAGAGATAGATGGACAAAGATACGTTATTTGTTATTAATGCATTATTTTCTCACCAATTCAGTGAAATTTGTTAATTTGCCACAGCACACCGTCGGAGCTCTCACGGCACACTGGTTGGGAATCACTGGACCAGACCACATCCATTAGCAGCCAAGTAGGGATGGTGGGTGGCGTTTTGACAACACAAACGTTCCCGCGGTCTGGTAATTGGAGGTTCTTGGAAGAAGGACCGAGACAAAAAGACAACACGGTGGTATTCATTGTCCTTCCAAAACCAACTTAACAGCCTCGGTCTTCAATCACACGGACCTTCATTATTGCTTCCAGTGAAGCCAACACACATCGTCTGTGTTGCAAAAAAATAAAAATAAAAGCGCGAGCTGATTGGCCTTGATGTCCAGAGGAATGTTCGGCGCTACTCGGCTGGTTTGGCTTCCTGTTTGCTCGTGTGTTTGCTCTGTTACCAACGTGGCTGCCTGGATCACATATTGACGGCATGGAAAGGATTGGCCAAGCTTGCACACAACGCCCACCGTCACTCACGTTTTGGGTTGTGAATGGTGTCCTATCAAAGCTGCGCTTATCCATAGTCACACAAGTTTGCGTGAGTGAACTCGATTATCATGGTTCTACTGAAAGAAAAGTAAACTGTCCTATTTTAGTTTGACATTGGCAATCATAAACGGCATAAACCATGCAAGACCCCACAAAATCAACAGACAATGATATATATTATGATATGATATGATATATTCTATACATTCAATAGCCTGACTGCAGTCGGGCTGTTGAATGGACGATCCTGAAAACCTGGACTCACCCGCGCTCACCCATTTTTAATATGCTTTTATTGATATTTTATATTGATATTTATTTATATACTTTTAGTCTTCTACTTTGTCCATTTCATAATTTTGCTGCTATAAATTTCTCAATTGTGAGACAAAGGTTTTCTTATCTTATTTCGTCTTATATTAGTGGTGCAATTGTGTTAAAGTAATCTAGGTTTTAAGAGACTTTGTAATGTACTCGTTTCATTTAATCAACTCCAAAAAGATTTCCATTGAAATATATTTAGTTTGATGAACAGTATATGATGTATATTTTAAATTTTTTTTGGAAGATACATTCAGAATTAGATGAAATGTTTCTTTTCCATCTGTTTATTAGGCACACGCATGAGTAGTCCTTTTTAATACATTTAAATCATGTGAATATGGTAGATAATTTGATTTGAACTGACAATATTCACCAGACTCTGACTCATAAATTACTTGATTGAATCTTTGCTCAACTTAAGCACTCAATGCTAATTTTAGCCCTTTCTGCTTGAGACTCCAGGGCGAGCTACATTTGCTACCCGAGGACTCAAGACGTCAGGGATACCTGGGCCGGACTAGAGGAATACGTAATAATTTTCCCTCCACCGCCGGAATGTGTGCACACAGACTCTTAACTGTGTTTTTGCCGTGGGTCCTCGTTCTTTCTGTGCAACATTGCAGGCACACAAATATGTTTAGGATAGCTGTTAAGCGGAAGAAGACTTGGAGACGATTGGGAAAAGGACTTTGGAAAACGATCATCTCTCACCTTTACAGAAAATGTTAGAAGCATTACAAGAAGAAAATTACATTTCATAATGAGACATTGCAAAAATCAATGTAAACTAATTAAGCAACTAAATAAAGCAATCGACAGGCAGTGATTTAAAAGATACTGTGCAGATTTCATGAATAGGCACATGAGAAAAGAAATGTTTTTCATCTGGATTTAAAAGTGTCTACATTTGGTGAAAGTTACATTTCTGCTGGCAGTTTGTTCTACTTTTTAGGCAGCATAACAGCTAAATGCCGCCTCACCGTGTTTAGCCTGAACACTGATCTGGATCAGCTGACCCGAGTCTTTGGATTTGAGAGCACTGCTAGGTTTATATTTTTGGAAACATATCACAGATGCATTCTTGGCCAGGGATTTAAAATATTTTCTGGGACTAACTGGAAGCCACGATGGAGACTGTGAAAGTGTTGTGATGTGTTCAGATCTCTTAGTCCTGGTTAAAATTCTAGCTACGGTATTCTGGATGAGCTGCAGCTGTTTAATGTTTTTTGAGGGAATTTCTGTTAAAAGGCCGTTAAAGTAATCCAGCCTACTGGAGATGAACGCATGGATGATTTTCTTCTGGTCTTTCTGGGAGACGACATTTTTCATTCCTGTTGATGTCTTTGAGTTCGTTCAAAGCTGCTTTGGCAACAGTTTTGATATGGCGGTTGAAAGTCAGATGTGAATCTGTTAGCGCTACCTAGTTACGAAGTTGGTCAGTGGATTTAAGAGCCTAAGTTTCAGATATTTCACCTTCTCTTTACTGCCAATCTGAATAACTTCAGTTTTGTCTTCATTTGTAGAAGAGTCTCTCGCATCGAGGTGTTTATTTGCTCTCCACACTGGCACATTCAGTTTTTAGTCACGACCAAAGGCTGTCAATTTTGCAAGATCACTATTTACAAGACAACAAGTAAATTCTTTTGGCATTTCCCCTGGTTTGGATAGAGCTCATCTCTTCCTTGTCGGTTGTGTCACTGTACCGCAAAGACCGAAAGACTTGTGATGTTATCAAACACGTTTGATGTTGCCGTAAGGCCAAGACGAGGAAAAGACTGATCTAAAACAGCTGAGATTACCAATTTACACGAAACGATCGAGATGACGATAGATAGCGCGCTGTGACGCCAGCGAAACTCTAAAACGTCCTTCTGACTTTCAGTTTTTAGTCTGAGACTGTGTAAATCGTGGGGTTATAAAGCCAGCAATAAAGGATGCTGCTGAGGATGAGTGGGATTCACTTGCAGAGGAAGTGAAGAGCTCCCGCTATGACGACATCTGGAAGTGAGTCTCAAGAGTCTTTAAAAGTCCCTGTGAACAACATAAAAAGGAGCTAGATTTGTTGCTAGTCACTTTTTGGGGGGAAAAAAGAGGCCGCTGGAGTGCGCTGAATACTGTGTCGAGACAAAGTACTAAGTTGGCAACACTCTAGTAAAAGGTCTCCGGGGACTGCAGAGCATGTTGCGCTAAATACGCGAAGATAACGTGTCTTAGTCCTGCAATGGGAAATGTTCTATTGTTTCAGGAGTAACGATACAGTCATTAGAAAGTCAAACAGCATTACCGACCGTTTCAAATGTTCTTGTTAAATCATTTCACCCTGCGAGTGTTGGCTTTGTGTGGTTTTCATTAAAAAGGACTTTGGCTGTTTTAGTAATGGCTTTTTTTCCTCTTTCTTTTTGTTGTTGCCTCCTCCTCTCACTCCAAGCCTGTCGTCTATCCCCCCTGGCTGAAAAAATGTTGGGGTGGGGTGGCCGGGCAGTGGAGAGGTGAAGCTGGGTAGCAGCCAGCTGTTGGAGCAGCACGAAAAGCAGAAGAATTGAGAGGAGGAAAGAGTATAGAAAAGTCGTTCTTTTGTTGAATTTGCGATAAATGTCAGGTCACAAGCCAACGTGCATTTCTCTTCTAAATGAATGAAGATTGAGATCGTTTCATCATTGGTGAATGGAACCACACCACTTAGCGCTTTGCGTGGTACTTTGAAGGGAGTGATTTACCGTCGAGGTTTCACGCAGACGTTTGTGTGATCTTACACAAGTGCACCCCGTCCTCTCTTTGTGTGATGTGGTCCAACTTGAGAGCGTCGGTGTGTTAGATCAGAGGCCTGTGTTTGACCTCCTCTTCTGATGTTTTACGTGCGCAAACATTGGCGGGGCGCAAAGGTCAACGCTCAGACCGAGAGGGAACAAGCCGCTCATTGTGTCAGCGGCCAACCTCTGTCGGAGGACTTCATCAGGCACCCTCCCACTGCCAAGCAGTCCCGGTGCTCTGTGTGTGGGTACGGGCATTTTTTATTTTATTTTTTTTTTGGTGACTCACTAGTGAAATGTTAGGATTTAAGATCATTTGAGAGCTCATCCTATAAGAGTCAACATTGTTTGGCTTTCAGTGAAATGTAGCTGGTTAAATCATCACTGGAGAATGGAGACTTCTAGTTGAGCCACTTTGTAAATGTTCCTGCTGGTTCAATGTAAAACAGGTGTGAAAGCAACTGGCAGGAACGTTGGTCAAGATGCAGAGAGAAGATACAGTAGATCATGGAAGTTGTTGAAATGCAGTGACTCTGCAACTGCTTTTTCAATCAATAAATACATTGAAAAAAATGGATTTTGCGGTATTTAATGCAATACTGTAATGTGAGGCCCACATTGTTTTTGTCCACTTGGGGTTGCCATGCCCACATTTGTGACTTTTTGAGTGTGTACGGTTCGAAAAGGCACAGCCTGACCTGTTGAGTGAGAGTTGGGTGGCCGTTATTAGCCAGTCTCCTTGTTCAGTGACTCGGCGTTAATTTTGACCGTCGGCAACAAGTGTATAAATAAAGTTTTTTTTACTCGCCTCATGTTTAATTAACCGATTGAATAAGAATAAGAAAACCTTTATTGACTCACAATGGTCTTGACAGTGGTCTGGCGCGACATCACATTCTAGCTAACGATGGTCGGCTTGATTCCAGTTGCTAACATCAATACCTTCTGTTTACGACTCTCAATGTGCAGCTGTGTTACACATAATGCTTAATTTTTGTTGCTAAGTGTGAAATTATCCCAAATTTTGGACTTCTCTGTTGTTTATGGATTCTTTCCTCCTGCCTCGCTGCCATCACACCAGTTTATTTTTTGACACAAAATGGTGTGTGCAAACGCAGTACCATGAGTCCATGTTGAACAATTAGATTTTGATTTCACCAATTTTGTAATTGAATTATTTCAGGTTAATCGTGTGCGGTGACATTGACCGCATGGTGTCAGATAAGTGATTGATTTTTCACGGTTTGTTACGTTTGCACGACCCCGATGCGTTACGATTGAGAGGTGATCTCAGTTGAATGACACTTGGAACAGTGAACGTGTGACGCGTGATGTATTAAGGTGATGGAAAGTAACATGCACACTTTTGCATCGGGCCTGTTTGCGGGCCCTTTTCCGTCCGAGAGAACTTGTCCTGTGGCTTTATAGTACCCCCGACCACCTTATAAATATTATTGCCTCCCTTTAAAAGAAGTAAGAAGGTGGCCAACTTACTCGTGCTAAAAAAAAAAAAAAAAAAAAGGATCATTGCCAGACTTGTTGCTTGAATCCTCCCCAAACACTTGAAGGCAACTCTGGATGAGTAAACTGGGACGTTGTCCGTTGCCAAGATGGTCATTAGTCTGTATGTTATGCAAGAAGGAGCTTTGGATTCAGAGCACTATAAACCCTTCTTGGACCAAATATCTGAATTGTAAACATTTACATTCGCTCTGAAGAGCGTAACAAGTCATTGGTACAGCCTGCTGCGGATCGTGTGAGTGCGTCTTTGTTCCCGCTGTGCTTTGGGACATAACCAATTGTTTCCTTGTCTGGCTGCAGCTTTGTCATTTAGTCGAATGTAGGTCGCACTACACACACACACACACACATACACACACACACTCGCATTAACAGAAATTCCAGAAATGTGTACAGCCGGGACTGTACTTTCCAAGCTATCATGGAAAGTGCGCACATGTTCTGGCGTCCGTGAGATCTTTTGCATAGATGATGACTGTACATTTCTTTAATTTTTTTTCTTTCTTCCTGCAGTTCAACTTCAAAGTGAGGACCATGGGCTCCCTGTCACTTGCTTGGGTGGGAGATGAAACGGGGGTGAGTCTGCTTGAATGGCAGCCAGTCGGTTTATCAAATGGACAGTGGAACCTTCAGTGTTGAACACAAATACAGTCAAACCTCGGTTTCCGAACATCTCTGTTGTCAACCAAATCGGATTTCGACCAGAAAATTCGAGATTTTTACGCCTCAGATTACGACCGAAAACCAGTTTTCGACCAAACTGAGCAAACCCGAATACGCCACTCGACTCCTCTCTGCTTCGTCACTTCCTTGTGTAGCGTCCACTGTGAGCAGACGTGTTTGTTGGGATTTACGCAAATCTGACTTTTTTTGTTGTTGTTATTTCTGCATAGTGTATTAGCCCTTGATCATGGGCTAATAAAATAATTTCAGATATCGAACAAATCGCTTTTCGAACAGCCTTCTGGAACGGATTATAGTCGAAAACCAAAGTACCGAACATGAAGACTAAGACAGGCTAACATTCCATTGTACATTTCATTCTTTTATTTTCTGTGGTCACTTCAGTTATACTGTGCTGAGTGGCCGGGATGTCTACATCACATGGCAATTTACTGAAAAATGTATTTCCAGTTCTTTGGTTATCATCTCACTTGTTGGTGTCACTCGGCCTGTCCACAACATTTACATCTTCAAATTTGGACCTGTCACTCATGTCACAAGATGTTTTTTCCCTGCCAGGTGATTCTGGTGTTGACCACATTCCAGGTGCCTTTGTTCATGATGCGATTTGGCCAGTCCAACCTCTACAGGAGGTGAGCGCGACACTAAATATGGACACACAGGAACAGATTTTTAATTTTTTTTGGTGCCATAACTGCATGAATCGAATGCATCTTTGTGTGTCTGTGTCAGTGAAGACTACGGGAAGACGTTCACTGATGTGACCCACCTGATCAACCACACCTTCATCCAGACAGAGTTTGGCATTGCTGTCAGTCCAGATCACTCTGGCAAGGTGCTTAAAAAAGTTGTTCATTTTGGTATTGTGAATCGCTTGCAATCTTGGTCGAATAACTATTGGACAGTTTGTAAGGTACCCCTGCACAAATTGATACAATCAAATAAGAACTTTATTCAAAAATCTGCCTTCAGATTGATAAAAATGCTCGATTTTGATAAGATGTCAGATACTAATGAAACTACTGGTTGTTGTTATTATTGTGGTTGCAATTATAATAATAATACATTTTATTTGTGGGCGCCTTTCTAAGAACTCAAGGGCACCTTACAACAAGCAGTTAAAAACACAAATACAATGTTAAAAACAACATCAAATATTTGGTTAATGTTTGTATACAGATTTACATGAACTAACCCAACCCTCTAAAATCTGTATTTACTTTCAGAAAAAAATGGATGTAAATTGAAATACACAGTTGGACATTTTGCATGTTTTCTTTCAGGTGATCCTGACGGCTGATGTGTCCGAAACTGGGGGATTTAGACTATTTCGCTCGCAGAACTTTGGCCGGACCTTTGAGACATCAGAACTACCTTTGGAGCCCTTAATTCAGATGCTGTACAACCCCGGAGACTGCAACATACTTCTGACTCTCAGCATCAGGGTAGCCGCAATCTTGTTAAATTGAAAGCACGAGTGTTCAATGAGATCAATGAATTTGATTGATTTGTATTTATAAGACAATCTCCAGTAGCACATGCTGAAGTAGACACAATGGAATAGTTAAAAGATAACACTTAACTACACGATCATCTGTTTCTCCTTCCGCCAGTTGGATTTGTGGCTGTCAGAGGATTTTGGCGCCACCTGGCGGAAGATTCATGACAGTGTTTGTCTCGTCAGATGGTGAGAATTGTCACTTTTATCCAGATTAGGTATTTGGGAAACAAAATCAAGCGAGTCACATCAGTAAATGATCTGAATAAATCTCAGAATTCGATTATTTACAGTATAATTAATCATACACTATAATTATGAACATGCGACATTTAACCTCTCTGATAATGTGAACGAAAACCGAGAATTGGTATTGCTCTTTGCTTTTCTTATAAGACAGATTGTTTTGCATGGGGTCCACTAAATTCTAAAATTGTACTTTAATTCGTGTCTGGCTAGTCCAAGGATGAATAAGACGTATCAATTGTTTGTCACTTTTATTCTGAATGATTAAAGGCACATCAAAAAAATGTAATCATCCAATCACTGACATAGCGGCAGTCTTGTCTAAGTCGGTTTCCTCAAGACATTCTTGCATGTTTGTGTTTATATGCGTTCCTTGTCCTGCGTTGTTATTCCAGCTGCGCGCAATTTGCAGCGCTTGCCCAACTAGGGCAGCATTTACAACCCGATTTAACATGAGGTTGTGGTGTCAACCTGCGGTTGTATTCATTGCATTGTGGGAGCATTGCGATTGCGCCGTCTAACCGCAGCTGTCATTTTGGCCTCTAAATAGCGTGCCGAGAGATGCAACGCAGACTTCTGTTGGACTGTGTCGTGAGTCAGCAACATTTTTTTTTGTTTTTTGTTTTTGCAATTTATAGATACTATCCAGCCCAATTTCCAAGAAAACGTTGGTTCCCTTTTCCCTGCCTATATTTAGACAGCACTTGGATTACAGCCTGGAATGGTTGTTTGCCGTAAAGAAACCACACATTTCATCTCTCTGATTTAAACGCAGACAACTGCGCAACGTTGCAAAATGTTGACAAACCGAAGTTCACTCTTCATCCTATTTCTTGTTCTCACGTACAGGGGTGCGAAGAATAGCATTTACTTCACGACAAACTACAACGGATCATGCAGTAAGTGTTGTCTTTCTTTCTCTCTCTCTCTCTCTCTCTCACACACACACACATGAAATTGAAATAAAGCTTCATAAGGCCGCCTTGTATCTGCCAGATGACAAAGGAATGTTGGAGTTAAGGAAAACGGTAGACTACGGCAAAAGCTTCCAGACGATCGCAACTCGAGTTTACTCGTTCGTGCTGGGGGGACGTTTTGTTTTTGCCTCCATCATGACCGGAAAGGTGAACATCTACAACATCTGACTCTTTTGTTACTAGTGTCACAAGTTCTTGTCTGACCTAACATTGACCATTTGCGAGGTTTTAACAGTGTCATTTTGTGTGTGTGAAATGTGGAAAAATATGGTACATTGATTTGTTTAATTTGTATTCTCCATGCATTGATTTTATTTTTGTTTAGGACACAGAGCGCATAATCCACGTTTCAGTGAATGGAGGAGAAGCGTGGAACATAGCTCAGCTTCCCGCAGTCAACCACGAGCAGTTTTATTCAATCCTGGCAGCCAATGAAAACATGATATTCATGCATGTGGATGACCCCGAAGGTCAGAACAATGTTGCTGATTCATAATTGCGATCAAATACAAACCAAACAACAGCTCGTTGCTATGACGGAGAAAGAACGAGACCAATTCGACATAGTATAGTGTCCAAAAGTTTTATTTGTGTGTGTTTCCCAGACTCGGGGATTGGAACGATCTATGTGTCTGATGACAGAGGAACTGTGTTCTCCAAGTCACTGGAGCGCCATCTCTACACCACCACAGGAAGTGACACTGACTTCACCACCATTACGTCACTCAGGGGTGTTTACATGACCAGCGTACTTTCAGAGGGTAAGCCGGCGCACTTAATGACATTGTGGGAAGGAGTGTTTGGGAACAGCCTTGTGCAGGGTCCATAAAATATATGAACAAACAGACAAAGTTAATGAGCACTTTTTATTCCCCCAAAAGAACATTGAAGATTGTTTTTTTTTTTTAATTAGCCGGCAAAATTATTTGCGTCATTCATTGTGTAAAATTTTCCTTTTCAAATATATATTTTTTGAGGGGGGGTTCCAATTTCCGGGCTGTCAAGTGAATCTCAAAGAAACAGGTTGTGCTTTTATCACAGTTGCTCATTTTGATCAGTCAGAATCCTAAAGAGCATCATTTTCTGAAAAGGCACCGTAATTATTAATATGACACACATTCGAGTACGCACCACTGCCAGTGGTGAAAAGTCATAAATGTATGACTAATGTGATCCAAAGAAATGTATCAGCAATATCTGAGTAGTTACGTTATTCACAAAGAGGTAGCTAACAAAGAGGTAGCTTACACATGGTAACGCTTTCCTCTGCTGGGTCTAACGAAAAAAAATTATCATTCGATCATGACAACATTTAATTGGCCCTTGAGGTACCCCTCCAATGATGGAAATTGTAGTCATTTTTGTGTAATGCTGCTAATTAACAAGATTAACAAGCAAAGCAGTCGTGTCATTCAAAACCTCCTAATGGCATTAAAAAAAAAAAAAGTTGGCGATTTTGAAAAATGTTGGAGATTTTGAAGATTTTTCACCAATTGTTAAATTGTTGTCATTAAAACTCATTCAGTACCAGCCAATTCTAGGCTAAGTCTGAAAAGACGTTTAAAAACGTCTTTGGGAGTGAATGAGTTAAAAGACTCAAACACACATAACAACTTGTGTCTATGTAGATGGAACAGTGGAGACAATGATCACCTTCGACCAAGGAGCGCGATGGCAGTTACTGCGCCGACCACAAAACAGCCATTGTGACACTGAAACCTCCACCAACCGGCCAAACAGAGTGAGCGAGTAACTCGACAACTCCCGAAAATGCAAACGGGCGACACCCAACGAGCCGTGTTCCACTTCCACTTGTGTCTTTACAGTGTCGACTCCACATCCACTCCACTTTCAGCACAGCCATGAAGATGAATGTCCCCATGTTGCCGCTCTCGCAGCCGAGTGCAGTGGGCCTCATTCTTGCTCATGGTATCGAACACCCGGAGAACTTTCTGAATGAGATTTGGTCTTATTTCCCATAACACGTTCCCCTCTTCAGGCAGCGTGGGGGATGGCGAGTCGGCTGTCACGCCCGACGTTTACGTATCTGACGACGGCGGCTACTCGTGGTCGCTGTCCCTTACTGGTCCTCATCACTACGCTATACTGGACTCCGGGGCTCTTCTTGTGGCGGTGGAGCACACCAACTTCCCCGTCAATCAAATCAAGTGAGGAGTGATGCGGCGCAGCAATTGGCATTCATCTGCAGGACTCCTCACTCGAGGTCTGTTGTTCCTTCAATCCAGGTTTTCCACCGATGAAGGACGGTGCTGGCGCACATATAACTTTACCAGTGACCGTTTCCACTTCAGCGGAATGGACAGCGAACCGGGCTCCCGCTCCTTGAACGTCAGCCTGTGGGGCTACAGAAATGACTTTACCAAATGGGTGGTGATCACCGTTGACTTCAGGAATCTCCTCAGCCGAGATTGTGAGTGATTACGTGAAAAGATTGAGCAAGAAGGTCGTTGTGTTTTGGGCAAGACTGCTTATACACTGCGAGTGTACGTGCAGGTAACGACGCGGACTACGTGCCGTGGTTGGCGCACTCTGCCGACCCCGACCGCTCCTCTGACGGCTGTGTGTTAGGCTACAAGGAGACCTTCCTACGCTTGAGGAAAGACTCTGCCTGCTGGAACGGGAGGCGGTTCAGTGGCAGGCAGCGTCTGTCTCCTTGCGCTTGTACACTGGATGATTATCAATGGTACTGCATGTCGCCACCTATGGACAATTTTTTCTTTTTAGCCCAAGTTTGGGTGACCGTTATCACTCCAAAAAAAGTATTTTCAATTCCAGAGTATAGTCCTCTTATCTTACCAGTCCTTGTTGACACTGGTAGAGTTATTCCCTCACTTTTGTGTTCTTTTGTCGATGATGGAAATCATGATGTCTTTTTTGGCACACTTTATGTGGGGAATCACTGCTTTGAAACACATTTGACTCTGCTTTGTCCCATAGTGACTTTGGATACTTCCGACCTGAGAACAGTTCGGAGTGTGTGGAGCAGGAGGAGATGAAGAGTCATCCTCTGGAGTTTTGTCTCAATGGAACCACTGAAGAGCTGCAGACCAGTGGGTAAGTATCTCTTGTTGCTGGTTTTTTATTTTTATTTTTAACAACAAACCAAAAAGGCAGTAGCGTAATTCAAAATTTACAATCCTCATTGCAAAACATTCGTTGTCTCCACAATAAAGACAATAGCAGATTTTCACATAAAATAATCCATCAGGCTCAGTTGTGTTTTTTTCCATTTAATGTTGTATTATTGTCTTCCGTTTAAGTTACCGGAAGATTCCAGGAGACCTGTGCACTGGTGGTTTCCAGCCTGTAAGAAAGGAGACTGACCTGAGGAGGAGGTGCACCAGTGATGCTCTTCATCCATTTTCTCTGGTTGGTGCCACTCATTTTAATTAAAATGAAATACTCTAATGTTCTATCTGCAGCACGCACATAATCATGCATGTTGTCTTGTGACACAGTTACAATCCGTGTTTCCTCCAGTTCTAGCCTTTGCTCTAAAAGACCGCCTTTGTCAATGAATTATTACCAAATGAACAACGTGGTGGCATTTTGAGTCAGAATTTATTAATTTTTTAAACATCCCCTCAAATAAAAGTTGTATCTTTAGTGAATGCCTGATACTTGCTGCAGTCAACCAAATGAATACCAAACCTCGGATAAAATCTATACAGTATATCAGCATACAACAGATGAGTAAATACAGTAATTTTAGGAACTACAGTATATATTTATTAAATTCAAGTTTTAGGCAACGTGATATGAACAATTCAGTCTTCATATTCTGTTCCTGCCTTTCTGTCAGACGGAAAGCGACGCGTCGAATGCTGCGATCATTGCCGTGGTTGTCATAGCCATGCTTCTGATGAGCGCTGTCGTGTGCGTGTGGGTGGTCAAGAAATACGTCTGCGGTGGACGGTCAGTCAGCTATGTTTCCGCTGTAGGCCATTACACGTTATTTTCCTGCATCTCTTCATATATGGTGATGTCTTTGTCAGGTTCCTTGTGCACCGCTACTCTGTCATGAGAGAACACGCCGAAGCTAACAAAATAGAAGGGGTTGATGACGTTGACGCCCAGTACATGGAAACAGGAACACATGTAGCACAGTGCAATGAGGATTCAGATCAGGTATCTCAGACAAATTTCCCATTTTTGTAATTTAAAGTCTTTTCTGGAGTTTGTTTGTTTTTCCTCTCAGGACCTCTTGGAATAAATTGGACATTTTGACCCCCTCCACTCCTCACTGATGCCTGCTTGTCCCACAAGCTGATTAAAATCTGCTTCTCAATATTTGCTACCCCCTGGTGACCGGAAGATGCAACAGCAGCGGGTAGAATGATCACATGGTTGAGGTTCCCACACAGACAAGACCACAGCGACAAACCAATTGAAAGTGGAGGGGTAGGGGGGGGGGGGGGGGCGAAAACTCAGCACAGAACAAAAGAAAGGCTCTGAAGTTCCAGCAGAGCTTGAATTGTTTCTGTCA
The DNA here is from genome assembly GCF_054856545.1 of Hippocampus guttulatus. Taxonomy (NCBI): domain Eukaryota; kingdom Metazoa; phylum Chordata; class Actinopteri; order Syngnathiformes; family Syngnathidae; genus Hippocampus; species Hippocampus guttulatus. Next base: position 16,975,329 of record NC_141268.1, on the reverse strand, counting down.
GGATGTTGGAGTGTCAAATTGTGCTGTAAGAGACAGCGTTTGACATTTGACAATGCACTCAGAGGAATTCGAGATGTTTCAGCTTCCAGTGTTATGGAACAATCAAGTAATAGAATACAGCTACTGAGAAAAAAAATCCTAAATATAATTACTTTTTCCATCTTCAAAATATTTTTATATTCCGTACATTTAAAACTTGTGCATTAATATACCGTAGTCATGTACAGACGACGTTTTGATGTACAGTTTCACGTCAAGCGGGCTGTGGTATTTGTTTTTTGTTTTTTTCTTTATCGACAGCTAAGCTGTTTAATTTTGTGTGTGTGTGTGTGTTGTATTTTTTTACTTTTCCCCCCCTCCCAAAACAAGCACTTTTGATTTGAATAACATCTGTGAGCAGTGGCATTTAAATGTCCTCTCCCATTGTGTCATGATTTTTCACTTTTGACTGAAGACAGTTGAGCTTTTGAAATAATCACGTTGGGGGATGCACTTTAGATGTCACTCTGTGCGCTTGTATTGTATGAAGCTAAAACTACTACATATACTGTATATTCTTACAATGACGCACCCTATCCAGTTAGTCCAGTATTATGCTTCACAAATATTTTGTTTAGTTTACTCTTATTCTCCGACACATATGAAAACCATGCAATTCAATTAAATACAAATCAGAAATAGGAAGAAGAAAAATAAGCTGGTGTGCCAGTCCAGTATGAAGTTTGGAATGAATGTTCAAATCAATCGTTCTTTGAGGCTTGGGAACGCAAAGCATCACAATGTTAGATATTTTTGCTCCCCATTTTTGTGCAGTGAAAACATAAGACTTGAATTAATTGCCAAAGCACTTTTATGGTTATGTTTTCTAATTGTAGAGATGAATCCACCATAGCCTAGCAATTAAAATGAAGGCAATACTAACTCAAAAACGCTACTTGAAAATTATTTTTAAAGAAAACATACCGACCATATTGTTATACTGTGTATATCGATAGATATGGTTGTGTATTTTATATTTCCCCACATCAGTTAACGTGTGTCATGATATTAAAGTGGATGCAGGTACAAATGAGATAAGCAAGTCTCAACTGTTTTGTTGTTATTCATACTGGTACACTTCATCCTGTATATGCATATATTTTTATATAATATGTACATCTTCTCATAATAAGCGCTGAAATTTAACATACAGGCAAGGCTTGTCTCTTTTTGTAGAGGTGATTAATATCCCAGCAGATAAGCTATATGCTGTAGAATTGGCCTCGTAGACAGGCATATTCTCAAGGACTGTTTGTCAGGTATGATAGCAACTACACATGCTTGATGTCTCCATATACTCGATAGGTATTTACTGGAGTTCATGATTAATATTTTTGTACTGTATCTACACATCTGTGAAAAAAAACGCATTCTTGCCACATACATAATACATGGTACCATGCTCCTATTACCGTAGTCTTATTTGAATTGAGACCGTCATGTTTTCTTGACATTGCTGTGATAAGACCAGTGAGGAAGCATATTTGAATGAAACATTTCTCATAGTACAGATTGGTTAACATTTGTATGTCTTTTTTGAATTATATTCTTGATGAATTAAATGTCTCTTTAAAATACATTTTGTACTCTGATTTTGTTTGGTCCCAACTCAACTTTATCTGTTTTAATGCGCTTTAAAACAGCCATTGCTTCATACAAGGTGCTGTATATGGAGTCAGAATCAGTCATATAATGACAAATACAGTGAAAACAGTTAATTATTAACAAATTCATTAATTTATCAATTAATACTAACAAACACAACAGAAACCATAAAACACTAGTTCTGGAGCCATCTGATTCCTGGCGGGGTGCAACTCAAATGTGCTTCATATAATTAAAAGGGTAACATTTAAAAGCATTTACAAACAAATAATTAAATCAATTTAAAAGCAAAGTAAAAAAAAAGCAGATTACTAAAATAACGTCCATTGCAAGAACATTTGGACAATTTAAAAAGACCTTACTCTATAGTATAGTTTTTATTTTGGGAGTATTTACATTTGTGACAGGATTGACTTGTTGGAAGTTACTGTATTACATTTGCGAGCCGCATAACAGCACATGCGTGCCACTACAGAGCCCTGCTTGACAACGGACCAAAATGGTGTCTCCCGAACACCAGGCGGCGCTACTGCCTCACCGCAACAGTTCTTGCCGAAATCTCGTTCCCTTTGAAATGCAGTTAGGCTAACTGATTAGCTTCCATCTAGCTAGCGTCTAAAACCCAGAATTCGGACCATTTTAACCCAAAAATGTCAATTTGCGTCGAAAATCAACAACACGTATGGAGCAAAGTAACGGCGTTAAAGTGATGCCAGTTAATTCCGGTGAGATCATTTTTGAACACACGTATTTATTCAGGAAAGGAGACAGAAGGCTAAATGTTAGCTACATTAATGACACGCAATCTACTAACGTTTGGCAGGTTGTTAACCAGTCAAAATTGACGCTGCTCTAGCTTTGCAACAATAGCTAGCTATGGTTTTTAACTTGCATTTTGTGATTTGCTAAGTATATTTTTTCATATGTCGCACGAGAAATCGGGTGCAATTGTTTAACTTTACCGCTGCATGTCTGCAATTGCCATTGTTAATGTTATTTGATTTTAATGTGCATCCGCTTTTTATTATGTTTTGTAAGCATTTGTTCTCTCTGAGGAAAAAGGGAGATCGTCAACAAAGTCTCTATAATTTAGAAAAGCTAAAAATGAAACTGAGATATGTGAACCATGTTTTTTTTCCCTTTGCGCCGAGTGTCTCTCAAATAGTGTAATTACGTGGCATTTGTGTCTTTCGTTTATACTGAACATCAACAGCGGCAAGATTTCCAGAGTCTGTTCATTTGCGTTTGTAATAAGAGACTGTACATTTTTGGGAGTGAGTTGACCTCGTGTGCATGACGTAAATCAACGTGCTAACGCCTACCCAATTTTCAATTGTTCAGTGATTCAGTGTTGACTATGAGCTCCCTATCGGGCCAGGCTTCCGCCTCTGGCACACCATGCAGGGCACTGCCTGGAGAAGGAAATCAGGTACATTGGATCTACAACATCAATTTAAACAAATACCTGTTTGCTTTTTACACATACATAATTATATATAAATATAATTCCAGGTTCAACCCAAAGCTCCCCTCTTGCAAATACTGCGCATTGCTGGAGCCCAGGAGGACGTCTTCACACTCAAAGAGGTTAGCCGGCAAGTGAAATGTTCAACGTGTTAAAGTGGTGGGAGTAGCTCAAATCACAACTATTAAATACAATTTACTCATACAAGGTGACCAACATGCTCCGTGGTGATACATATAGTAGTTATAACTTGAAATATCAGTTGGATGACACTGAAAGCCATTATTTTGACAACACGTTTTGGTCAAACTCAACTTTTTATGTGTTACAGCATCGGAGAAGTGAGTTTCCACTGTACCTGCATGTGTGGTTGTGTCTAATGTTTTGGTGTTTGTGTAGGTAATGCACTACTTGGGCCAGTACATTATGGGAAAGCAGCTCTACGACAAACAAAGGCAGCACATTGTCCATTGCCAGGATGACCCATTGGGAGAGCTGCTCGAAGTGGAGAGCTTCTCTGTGAAGAACCCAAGGTGCACACCAACATATTTTTGTTCAAAACATAACCATTTGTAAATATGTATTTTTACCTAATTATTGTGGCTTTTCTATTTTTTTTTAACAGCCCAGTGTATGAAATGCTCAAGAAATATGTCGTCATACTCGATAGTGCTGGTAAGCGACACAGAAATGTCAAATACTGATCTCTGATTGTCTTATTGATGATGTCTTTTTCCTTTTGCTCTGAATTTTAACTCAATATTTCAAATGATGCAACTTTAGATCCTGTGGACTATTATGGTTATTTTACAGCCATATTCCCACATAGTCTTAAGAGTGTGTTTGTGATGGATGTCTGTCTTGTGAGGGTCAGGGCAGAAGAATAAACAACATTTCAAGCCATTGTTACAAATCAACAAAACAAAGGCCTGAGTGAGAGAGTGTGGTGTTCTTGTTTCTGTTACTGTGTCTTATCTGAAATGCAGACGCTGCAGAGAATCTTTCTGTGGGCCGTGAGTGTGTTGAGGGCGCAGTGGAAGATCGTGGTCAGGTAAAACTGAAACATGGTGCTTCGAAGAAACGAAGCCCCAAACCTTTCTCGCCTCACTACACACAACTAGCAACCTGGGTACAAATTTGTTATACTGACAAGAGTGATTGAGGCCTTTTTTTTTTGGGGCTGCATTGCAGTAAAGTTTGAAATTCATAACCTCTGACTAGGAAAAGTTCCTTGGAATATATTTGAACTCTGAGTTGCTGTATCTGTAGCAGATATTGCCGTTCAGCTCGACCAGCTCTGCTTGGAAAACTGACAGTTGATAGACGAGTTAACTATTCATAACCAAAGCAAATAGCTTCGTTTTTATTTTGACTTTACTCTCACTCCATTTGAGTAGAGTCTTCATTTTTAACACGTTTTTAAACCCAAATGCTAAAGTGTACAGCATGTTTGCTAGGACTGCTTTGGATAGTTTTTGCCTTGTGTGCTACGAATGATAATGCTTCAAGAAGGACCTTGGGCAGAATCCTCATATTTTCAAAACTTTGACTTTTTGGGAGGGGGCAGGGGGGCATCTTGTTTGAGTTGTCAAACAAGTTGTCTTAATGTGGTACATCTTCATTAACCCAACACTTCCCCCATAATCATGCTAATTTGTAAAATAAGTTGCTAATTTAATTAATGCAGTCAAGTAAAATAAATACATTAATAATAATAAAAATAAATTCTTTGCAATGTGGTTTTTTTTTTGTCCAATATGGGACGCTGCCATTTTGTTCTGTACTGCCACCTGATGTTGACTGAAAATTTAGCCAAAGTGCACGGCCTCATCTTTGGCCTTAAGTTTCAGTTTGTGAAAAAATATCCATTGGGGAGATGAGGTTTCTGCCACGACAATGACAATATGTATAAGGTATCACCCAAATTAAAGCCAATAAAGTGTTACCTCTCAAAATTCTCCACAGGCATGAATTAGATGGCAAAGAGAATATTCTAATTTCCCTATCAGATGGTGTGTAGTGAGATGAGGCGGTAGGGGCTGCTGTCTTCGTTGGTGTCCTTTTTTGTACAGAGTGGCACCGTCTCTGTACAGCCCCATCCTCGGTCTGGTTTGGTGGAAGGGCCCACCTCTTTGGTGCGCCCCACCGGCTCCACTCTGGATGGGGGGACAGAGTCACTGTCTCTGTCTGTCTCAGAGTTCTCTTCTCTGCTTCACAATGGAGGGTCGCAGCTCTCAATCATAAACTGGCCAAATTAGAACACCCTCCAAACCTCTTCTCTTGTCCCTCTCTTCATGCATTTTTGTTCTCTCTCATTTCCTCTTTGGAAACTGTCACGCTAACATTATCAGCCTATCATTACCTTTTCGACTCCTTTGTAATGTTTTTTTTATTTTGAACCAGGCATGATGGTTGATCACAGAATAATGGCTGTTTTATTGCTTGCAGATTAGAACCTAATGTCCCTGCCATGCGTATTTAAGTGTATATGTATGTCATTCACGTTTGAAAATTGTCAAGTTACCGGTAACCTTTGCATATGTGATTCCTATGGAGTCAAGTTTATGAATATGTTCTCATGCTTGTGGTTAGGCACTACTCTGCCTAAAAGTAAACTAAAATCATGTCAAGGGATAAAAGTCATATTATATTTATACACTCATGGCCAGAACAGAGACAAATGTTTCCCAACTGCTTCCAAGTCCCGATTGTGATAATAATTTGAAAACACTGTTTCATACTTTGGGAAAGCTACAACCTGATGAGATTATTTCAATAGCTCATCTTTGCATAACTTCTCAAATATCGTTTCACTTCCCCTCAAAAATGTGACTTAACGGTAATGTTTTTTTTTTTAACTCTTGAAAAAAAGTTACAATCCTCATAAAATTGCAACTTCTTCTTTTAGTGTGTCTCTATGTCATGGATAAATTATTTCCGTATGGCTCTCATACTTCATTATTATAAAAACAAAAGAAAAGAGAGATCCGTGGCAGTAAGTGGTCAATAGCCTTTGCATGTAGGTAAATTAAATAGCTGTTTTTCTTTTATTCCGTTTTTTTTTTCATTCATCCACAAATGCGTGTGTGTCCCCCCCCTAAATGTTTCCACGGGCCCCATGGACAAGAGGCCATCTTGACAAGGAGCTGCGAACCCTCCAAGTAAACCAGTTGCAGCTATGTGGTCTAATGTTTTTTTTCTTCCCCCTGTAGATTTTTGGGGGTGTGGTCAAAGCGGGACTGGAGGCTGCCAGTGACAGGCCTCCCCTGCCGACCTGTTCCCAGAGAAGACCTCGAGAACCTGATGATGGTAAACAGTTTGTGCGCTCAGAACCATACTTGTATACAGTTCAAAGCTCTAAAAATGATTTCTTTATTTTTTTTTTTCAACCTATTCAAGACTCCCTTGAAGGTTTGCCACGCTCTGCCTGCAAACGACCCAAATTAGATGTCACTCTTGATGACTGGGACCTCTCTGGCTTGCCCTGGTGGTTTTTGGGCAATCTCCGCAGTAACTATAGCCGCAGGAGCAACGGGTCCACTGATATTCACACCAACCAAGTAAGAACCCCGCCCGGGTCACTTTTGTTTGTTTGTTTGTTTTCGACTGCGTTTTTGAAGAGCAACAAACAGTCGTCGGTCTGACTGACATGTCGGCTCTCTCCTGCACAGGAGGAGGACACGGCCATCGTGTCGGACACCACGGACGACCTGTGGTTCTTGACGGAGGGTGGAAGTGAGCAAGTGAGCGTGGAGATGAAGGAGGCTGCGCTGGAAGAGAGAAGCGCCGGCGAAGGAGATGCGCCGCTCGATGAGGAGGATGGAGGGGGAAAGGAGGAGAAGACGGATCGAGAGGTAAGCGAGGTTAAAGGGGTTTTTAATCCTGATTGAATTTGCCATTTGGTCAAGATGGCCAAGTTGCGAGAGGTTTTCAGTGACATGATGCGTAATTACATTAACTACATCATCGATACACACACAGCAACTGTGTCTTACTCAATCGAAATGTGTTTTAAGTCCGTGGGAGTGTTATGTTATTTCATAATCTATTAAAGCAGACTGGAATGGATTCATGGCATTTCAGTGCAAAAAGATTGAATTCAAGTTGTCTCAAGCTACCACTGTACTCGCTACGTCAATAATGATGGAATTTACAATAGGTGTTTTTTGCAGATGCATTGGTGTGATTGTGTTTGTGTTCAGATGCAGGAGGAGCCAGACGAAGATTCTCAGTGTCTCAGTGATGACACGGACACCGAGATCTCCACACAGGTTTGTGGAAATGCTTTCTTGTCTCTTCCCCTTGTCTCGAGCCTCATTTGGGCCGACTATTATCTTCACGAAAACTCATCAAATAACTCAAATTGAAACGAAAAATACATTTTGTGTGTTGGTGTGCCTGCGTGCGTGTGTCTTGTGCGTGTGCGTGTGTCTTGTGTGTGTGCGTGTGTGATTTATCATACTGAAATAATTCCCAGAGCCTCGATACTGACTGAGGAGGTTTGCGAAGCCCTCTATTTATTTATTTTTAATTTAAAACAACATATTTTTACAAATTTGGCATTAAATGAGTTTTAAAAAACCCCACTAAAACTAATGATAATCTAAAGCAAAACAAAGCATTGTTGAAAAAAATATATATCAACTAAGAAAAACGAATTAAAATTGCCTGAAAAAGAAATAAAGGCAGCTATAATGAAAATCCCAAACTATGATGACCCCGGACTGGACTCTCCTCGCCAGGATGCATGGCAATGCAGCGAATGCAGGAAGTACAACTCCCCTCTGCAGAGGTACTGCGTCCGCTGCTGGGCCCTGCGTCGGAACTGGTACAAAGACGTGCCCCGACTCGCCCACTCCCTCTCTGTCCCCGACATCCCGGCGTTCGGCTCCCTGGGCGCGCACCACGAGGACGACGACAGCGACGCGGGCATCGACGTCCCCGACTGCAGCCGCACCGTTTCCGACCCGGTCATCCTGCCCTCCCACTCCACCGCCGACCGGCCGCTGCCACCCGCCCCCACGTCCCGACGCCACGCCGGCCCCAAGGACGGCCAGGCGTCGGGCGGGGAGAGTCAAGAGAGTCTGGGCATGGAGGTTGAGGTTGAATGCCAACCGGACACCTTGCTGGAGCCGTGCAAGCTGTGTCGGGTTCGACCCCGCAATGGCAACATAATCCACGGACGCACAGCCCATCTCCTCACCTGCTTCCCGTGTGCCAGGAGGCTCCATAAATTCCAGGCTCCTTGCCCGGGATGTGGACAGATTATCCAGAAAGTTGTAAAGATATTCGTTGTGTAGAATCCCAGCGGCTCACTCATTTGCATGCACTCTATGTATGTTCAGCACCATCTCATTTTAGCACTTTGGCGCCTCTGAAGGATGGACGGAGCCGTATTTTGTTTGTTTGGTGCCACGTTCTCACAAGGGATCAATAAGAGCTGAGAGATATATTTATTTATGAGAGTTGATGTGCAGATTTTTGTGCCCTTGTTGTAAAATGATTAGATCCATTGAATGGTGCTGTCTGAAAAATTAGTTGGGGGTTTTTTTGGGGTCATGTTTGGTTTTCCCTGTCGATTTGATTTCAGCCTCTGAAGAAGAATCTACATGACTTTTTTTCCCCCTTTTTATTTTTATTTTTTTAACTATGCGTTTTGTTTTCAATGTGCTGTGTGGGTCAGGGATACGACCAGGCTGAAGAAGGAAACCACAATGCTCTTATTACAATCATCTGCCTCAGCTCTCCCTTTGTATATAAATTAGGAATGCTCAATTAATGTCTAATTGCTCAAATTGATATCAGCACTGCACTGCAGTCATTGGTGTACTTTTTGGAGGCCAAAGGAATATTTATAAAGTGACAGCAATGCGACGCGTTTTTAACGTGTTCTCTCAAGACCAGCCCTCCAATAAAGCGAGAATGTATTTAATTTATTTATTATCTTTTTAAATTGAAGTAAAAGCCTGCGCTTGTTCTGTTAAAGAGCATCAAAAGTTACATCTCAAGTAGGCTAAATGTATATGAATTGTAGCGAATAAAAAGGCCGAAGGGAGGTTGAGGCTTGATTCGAGCTTTTCACTGCCATGTGAGCATTTTCCATTAGTATTAGCAGATTTTGTTTCCATGCTTTTGTATTATTTTCAAGATTGTAATATACAACCGCACACTTACATTACTTTTTGAGTGATGATGTCAAGCCTTCTACAAAAGCTGTACAGATGTCACCAGGCTTCAGTGAAGTTATTTGATGGCTCTTTGCCTGCGCTTTATTTCTCTGCCTGTAGGGGGTGATAACTTCTGCGTGGTGGTGGTGGTGGTGGTGGTGACACGCTGTACTTTCGCATTAACATATAGCAAGCAAACGTAGATGGATGCATGTCTCTTGTAATGACCACTAGATCCTCATAACGAAAGCACGGGAGAGCGACATGAGCTTTGCGTTTATAGTACACAAATGTGAATTTGGCTTGCTGTGTTGTCTCTAACCAAATAAACATATTTGCAAACCTCTAGCAATGCCTGCTGTGTGAAGTGTGTTCACTTTGAAACTACAATACTGTACTCACAAACTATTGTTATATAACATTATTGAGATGGCCAGCCTTGTTTACAGTGGTGGCAAACTTGGGTTCGAGGCAGTGGTGTGAGGAGGGGGAAGGTGGTGATCCACCTGAGGGCTTGTGTCTTACAAAGCAACAGAAATATTTAAATGAGCAATAAAATGTATTTTGCTCGGCAATGAACCAGCCAATTGTCAAACAAAATTACTCTTATCTGCAAATCCTACACCTCATTGGCATTTATGTTTGCGGGGCTCCAATGGTGTTTGCATGTCACTGGCTCAAGAGCAAAGTTTGGTTTTTAAATTGGACACATAAGTCGGGTAGTCACAAATTAATGAACTAAATGTGTGTCGAACCCTAACCCAATCCTAAACGTAATCCTAACCCTGACCCGAACCCTAACCTCTAATCCCTACCCTAACCATAACACTAAACCCTAAACCTAACCCAACAGTAACTCAACCCTAACCCTAATTCTAACTCCCCCAACCCTAGCACTAATGGTTAGTGCTTTTCGTGGTCAGGGGTTATGGGTAGGGTTGGGTTAGTGACTAACTAAACCCTACCCATATCCCCTAACCACGAACCCAACCCCCTAACCCTGTCCAAATAAGGTCAATTTCTTCCCCCAATAAACCATGTACTCTGATTTAACAACTATTGTACACCTAGAAGAAAGACCAAACAACACCTATCAGGGTGTGGAGGTGTTGCTGTCCCCCCTCCCCTCCCACCCCTACCTCAATTCCACATGAACATGACTCAGCCGTCAGACATCGCAATGTCCCCCACCCACACCGCGTGTCATTCTGACTGATTTGTCCACGCTGTCAAACACGTCACACGGCATCCAAGAAGAATAGCGCGCCACAAGTGACTTGGCACCCGGTACCGCTTGGCAATCTGCAGAATGGCACCGCCCGGGGAGTGGGAGAGTGGGAGGGGGTCGGGGGGTTGGGGGGGATTCTAGATGATTCCATAGCCACACTACCTCCGTTCCAACATCCCAGAATAACTTTGCGCATTCTCGCTCCATAAACTTCCAGGAGGGAAAGTTTTCATTGGGTTGACTAATTCTTGCTCTTTATATGCATGCAGTAGTTCTTGAAAGTCGGATAATACAAATACATGCAGTATACACATTTATTTTGAATATATCAATTTCGTGAAAGAAACATAAATACACGTTTCAAATGTTTTACTGTATAACAGAGATGCATATTTTTATGCATCAACTAACCAGACACTTTGCCAACCTTTCTGGATTCAAGGCATATATTTTACATGAGAAACAAATTTCACAGCACGCCAACAAACAAAAAATGTCACTTTAAAGTGGATGAGCATGTCAATCACATCCCTTCTTCCATCTCATTGAAAAACCTCTAATTGTTTTTCCAGTCACTCTGCGTCGCTGGCATAGATAGTTCAACAAAGATCTCTTCTTTATCGTAAATAAACTATTTGTGGACAAATGAAATTGAGGTGGACAGCTTCCTGCGGCGCACTTCGGTGCTGCACAGTGGGTGGGAATCATTGGCCGAATGACCTCAAATATAAGAGCTTTATGAAAAACTGTTGACTATTTTTGAACAATTATTTGTACGGATACTCCTTCAGTGTTGCAGGGTGACACTTTCCTACTGATTATTATTATGGTCATTATTACTACCATTATTTTTTTTTTCTTGTTCCTCTTATATTACCGTATATTAGACGTGGTAGTAAACAGACACACACACACACACACACATACACACACACCTTCCCTCTGTTGTGTCGGATTATTTTGTCGCTCCAGAAACCAGGCTGCTAAATTTGTCCCCACTGCTGAGATGGGAGAAGGTCAGTGGAATCAGACAAAAAAAAATAGAAGGGAATGCAGGATAAAGCACAAAAAGAGGGAGTTTTTCAAAATTGTTTGAACATTTTTTGGTGATATTGTATGGTGTGGGTATGGGCACGTCTGCCTCACAGTCGAAAAATTCTGGGTCTCCATTCTGGCCTTTCTTCTCGCCATATATGCGTGGCATTTCTCCAGGTACTCTCACTTCCATTCACATTTCAAAAACATCCATGTCAGAGTCTTTGAAGACTCTAAATTGGTGTGTACACTACAATTCCACAATTTTGCACACTACGAGCTGCCGATTGGTAGACTTTTCTCTTTTGTGCTATGAGGCAAAATATGAGTGACACAAAATTGAAGTAAATTTAAAGTAACCTTAAGATTTTTTTTTTGTGTCATGTAATTTTGTCATTAAAAAAATAGAGGGAAGCCATTTGTGTCATTATATAATGAATGTATTATTGGTTATGTATTAATGGAGATGATGACTATACAAACTTTGAATATCGGGTTGTTAGCATTAACTTTTGTGCTATGCATGAGCTGCGAAGCATGTTTGTGGGAAGTGGGTTACGAATGCATGTGCGTGTTTGTGTTTGTGTGCATACGTGGGTTTGTTTCCTTCCTATGTGCTGACGCCTCGTAGCGAGCGGCATGCCAGAGAAGGGAAGGGCAGTGGATGGTCCGCCGTCCATTCCTGTGACTTAACCTGACACCATTTGCACTAAGACGGCGACAGCTGCACATGCACATGCCGACCGTTCTGTTTGTTGTCGGGATTACTGCGCGATAAAAGCGCCAGTGAGCAGCAGCATGGCCCGGGCTACACAACTACTGTTTCCTCCCTGACTTAGAAAGCCTTCTCCAGGCCTCCAGAGCCCTGCGAAAACACAGGTGGGGCCACTTCATTCGAAAAGGGAATGAATGGCAGTATTCTCCCTATGATTAACCGAGTCATAGTAGAACCGCGTCTCTTTTAGACATCGGTCAAATGGGACGGCTTATGTAAGGAGCCTTTACTCAACACAAATACTGGGTCACCAGAGTGGAGATGCGCAGGAATCAGCTCCGGTTTTGTCTGTGTCATCAGGTCATTGTGACCCGAAAGGGAAAAATTTGCGCGATGTGATCTACTGTACGTGTCAGCTTCCCAATGACCCTGAAGAGGACAAAAAGTAGCATAAAAAGCCCAACATACAAACATTACACACACACACAGACACACACACACACACTAGTATGACAACAATATGGTGCTTAATCTTTTGAAAACGAGTGACAATCATATGGTACCCACATGGCTGCTAGCTAGCTAGCAAGCGGCACTTACAAGACGCTAATGTAGCAGGTGACATTTTCACGCATAATTACGAAAATGCCACTAACAGAAGAACCCGCTCCAAATGATCCTCTGTTTACAAAACAGTCCTATCAAGCACATGGGAATAGAAAGAACATTTTGAAGCTGAAAGCTAGAAATCTACTTAAATTGAACCTGTGACAGTGCTAAACATCGCTAAATATCCTTCTTTCAGAAAAACGCCAGCACTATGTTTAACGAAGCAAAATCAACTTTGGTAAGTAGATCACCTTCAACATCTTTTTGCATGAGCAGTTAAGTTTGCGCCCACATTTTCACGTGCACACCTTGAGCAAATCAAGCCCATGGTGTGATATGCTTTGGATCATGAGTTGTTGTTTTCCTTCTCTCTACTTTTCCCTCGCCATCATTCTGACACAAGTCCATCATGGTTGCGTCTATCCAAAAGAATGTGTTTCCGCAACATTCTGAATATTTTCCGTCAGAGTAATTGAACAAACGAGGCCTTCGTCTATTCCAGTCATGTGAGTGGCGACAGTATATTAAGATTTTATCCACCTTTAATCAGCACTCCCACCGTTTTGTTATTTTACTCTCCACTTACTTGTATGAGATTTCCTGACCGTGCTCACATGACAGGCATGCAGGTCAGCGAAGATCTTGCGGCTAACCTGAGGGTCGGAGTAGGGAGGGCGGGGGGTCGGGGGGCGTGGTTTGGTGATTGATGGGGACTAATACTTCCCCTTTCCTCCCTCTGCCGTCCTCCTGCTCAGCTGTTCTGCAATGTGCTGCTTCTTGTCACTGAAGAGAAGTGAAACAGTGTTGCCAGTGACAGGGCAATCCCTGGCAGCCCCCCCCCCCCCCCCACACACACATACATACAAACACACGCACAGACAGACAGATTAATGATCACCGGTAATGACAGTCGCATTTATTTCAATGTTGAAATGGAAATTTCAATCTCCTTTTGGATGGTTTGATTCATTTACTGTGTGCAAAGTAAACAGCAAGTAAACACCACCCAGCACCCCGGCTCCGATTGATTGTTGTGTTCACTTGAAAATTGCTGAGGAGGGATTCATCCCTGCAAAAGGCGCAAGTGTACTGACCCGACGCACCAAAGCACACGCACACACGTCCGATGTTGTGCTGACAATGGGTTAAGATGCGAGACACGTATGAGTGACTGAGACTCCTGTTGGACTCCGGGACCAACACAGGCGTCTTTGTGCTCCCTCCACCATCAGTGCCCATCCATCATAGATTAACCTGACAGGCCACTGCAGCTCAGCCTCGAGCCTGAACCAGATGAGAACACGAGCCGCTAGAATGATACAACTTTTGCCTGTCATTTTATGCCACAGACTGCCATCGTTTTATTCACCACTGGGGCTTAACGATTTAAGACCCAATACAATCAATCGATTTTCATTTTAATATTCAATGAATGGCAAGCATAAGAATGAGTGCTCTAATGTTATTTGGCCAGCTCTAGCAAGACCACTACAGATTTGAAGGGTACACTGAAAAAAAAAAATGGTGTGTTGAATCTACTGTATTATAGTTCGTTGGCCAACGGGATGCCAGGATGATGCTCGGTAATAGCCAATGGCAGAGCAGCTATAGGTATGTTGCGTTCAGGGAACTCGGAGCTGCGACTAGCAGCCCATATTGTATTTTTACCTTTCGTATCTTGAAATTTCTTTCGGAACAAGAGGCAATATTTACCCGTTGAGGTGTTTCAAGAAATTTCGTATGAAGAGATGTTCGTAAGTAGAGGTACCACTGTAACGTATAGTCTACGAATCATTGCTCTGTATGAACTAGAAAAGGCTGAGTCACCTCCAACAATAGTAATCAGTTCACTCTCCGAGAAAGCGTGTGTGTGTGTGTTTTGGCTGTGTGTCCGTGCCAGCGGAAGCAGGTCTGAATTAGCCGGTGAGCCATGAGGTGCGACATCTCCTGGAAGGATTAACAGTTGATGGTGGCAGGAGGAGGTCAGGACAGAGAAGAACATTTCCACCGGTGCATGTTCATTTCATCACTGTTCCCGGATCCTCTGGAGTAAGAGGAGACGGTGACAACTCCACGTTGAGCTCTGACGGTTCTTGTACAGGCTTGTCTGATTCTTGCAAGGTCACTTCAGCATCACACTCAGCGAGCAAAAGCAAGACCTAAAGACATTTTTATGTGGTTTAACGTTCTTCGTGGACGACCTTTTGACCAAGAGGTCACATATACTATGGATAGGGTTATGCATTGTTGGAATTTTCATGATTGGTCGTTTTTATTTTGTTTTGGCTTTTGTTGTTTTTTCCGGTTAGTTTGAATTATTTTTCGCTTAGATTGTTCAGTTCAGAAATCAACACTAATAATAGTGTTGTTGATTTTTTTTTCCCCCTGAAAATGCTTCATTTTAGTTTATTGTTTTTGTTTTGTTAGTTTTAGGATTAGTTTGACTTTTTTTAAAAGACATATGTATGTAGGGGTGGTGGTCATGTGCACATTTATTTTAAAAAGTCAATAAATATTGCGTAATAAAGTATAGTTTTAGTTTTCATTACCGGTAGTTTTCATCTGAGCTTTTTCAGAAAACACCAAAACCTTGACATGTCATTAGACCAAGGCTGAGTGATTGAAAAAATAAAAAAACAGGCTAAATAAATGACTTAAATTATGATTTTTCTTTTCTTTTCTTCCCCCATCGATGGACTCTGTGTCTTGTCTGTTGAAAAAAAGATGTGACATGATTAAAAAATAGACATGGTGGAAATTCATGTTTAACGATCATTCGGGGAACAGCTAAAGAATTGACTTTTCTGTTGCTCGGATTACTGGAAGAGACTTTTGATGGCGAAATGGATAGCAAGCAGGCTATCTGTTATTATTATTATTATTATTTGTGAAATGACGCAAAGAGAGCCGAGTAAAACGTTGAAGTCATGCTGTATCTGAAAGAAAATGCCTTCTACAGACCTGATGACGCAGATTTGGATTTCAGTTCATCCCTTTAGAAGTAGCCTCTCCGCTTTTATATAGTCTTGTGATTCTCTCTGTACAACTATTGATGAGATCCACTGGATTTATCCTCCTTACTCCACACGTTCAGTTGATTTGACTGTAATTTTTTCATTTTTGTCATTGGTTTGAGTTCAGAGCAGCGGTCATCAGTCAGTTTTCGGCCACCCAGAAGCATCCGGGCACTCATCACGAACAGACATCATGAAACGATCCATTCCATGCTAACCAGGTCAATCATTCCGACGTTCCGGCACAAAGTGAAGAATTAATTTGTGACCTAGTTTTAGGTAAACGTCAATCCTCTGCCTCATTTCCTCTGCATCAACAACTCATGAGCCAAACAACTTTTTGTCATCGCATATCAATGGAACAAGTGACAGCTGCCTCCATACTGTCCACATCCCCAACTCGGCGCCCCTATTGTGGAGGACTTTATGTTTAGTGTCATTGATGGAGACGAGGGGCCGGGATTAGCTCATTAGGACGGACATCTTTGATGCGCGGTTATCTTTCCCATTTCCCTAGCAACTCGATCATATGTTGGGCTCTTGAGACGCACGCAAGCAGACCCCCACTTGACGCACACACACGCACACACTCATATATACGCGCACGGGCCTCGAAAGCTCCAGAGATCAGGGCCCGACTGAGATATGAAGCATAGATGTGCAGCAACAGCTAAACGTCGTGTCAGGTTTCTTGGGGCTCGTGCTAAATTTAACCCGGTGATCCTGCAGCAGGCAGAGGGGTTTAAATGCCAGCCTACAGTTGCTCCACACCAGTTGTTCCCCACACGTCTTCCACTCATCACAAACACAGGCCAAGGACGAAGGCAGGCGCGCACGCACGCGTACACTCCGACACACACGCTCCAGGCGCAAGGACCCGAACACCACGTACACTAGCTAGAGCGGTTCCAAGGGAAGCCAGGGATCCTTGTCGACTCGCGCACCAAAACGTTGTCCAATATGGAGCTTTTCGAGACCAACCCTTACTTCTTCCCAGATCAACGCTTTTACGAAGGAGGGGACAACTACTTCCCCACTCGTCTGCCCGGGGCGTACGACCAAGCCTATCAGGACAAGAACTCCGTCATGGGCTTGTGCGGGACTCTCTCCGGGGGCGTCGGGGTGATTCCGCCCGAGGACAAACCCTCACCGTCCGGCCTGTCGCCCCACTCCGAGCCCCACTGCCCGGGACAGTGCCTGCCATGGGCCTGCAAGCTGTGCAAACGTAAGACGGTGACCATGGACCGCAGGAGAGCGGCCACGCTGAGGGAAAAGAGACGCCTGAAGAAGGTCAACGAGGCTTTTGACGCTTTGAAGAGGAGCACCCTGATGAACCCCAACCAGAGGCTGCCCAAGGTGGAGATCTTGAGGAGCGCCATCCAATACATTGAGAGGCTGCAGGCCCTGGTGTCCTCCTTCAACCAGCAGGACACCGAGATGGGGCACTACCGGGCCGGACAGAACCAGCCTCGAGTGAGTAGCGTGAGAAGGGAATGTTAAGATCCAATCGGAGCCATAAAGTGAAGGATGAGGATGCCGTTCAACTGTGACGTAATGGAAGATTTTTAGAACAGGATCAACACAACAACTTTCATTTGTCTCGACGCATGATGAGAGAACGTTTTCAAAGCTCATGAAATTTTACATTAGCTAAACATTTTTTTTCCCAAATGTTAAACTCATCATCAACCTTTGCCTTCGTGTGGGGTCTAGTGTCTGTGTGTGTGTGTGTGTGTGTGTGTGCAGCTCCAGTGTTTCTGTATTAGTGCGCTGTGTCATAACACTTTGACTGACAGCGACTTCTGCTTGTGTGTCTCCATGGCAACAGGTGTCGTCGTCAAGTGAGCCCAGTTCGGGCAGCACCTGCTGCAGTAGCCCCGAGTGGAGTAGTACCCCGGAGCAGTGCACGCAAAGTTACAGCGGCGAGGGTGAATCCATTTCACGCCAATACACACGCACACACACACACACACACACACACTGATGTCTTCAGAACAGGTCTTTCTCATATGGGGGCCTCCAGAACTTAGACAAATGCTTACTCACATCATGCTTGACTCTCCGCAGAGCTTCTGAGTGCCGCCGATTCTCCAGAGCAGGCCACCATACAGACCCTGAGCTCAATCGTGGAGGGCATGGCCACAGCAAACGGAGCAGTGACCTTTCCTCTGGACATTCCTAAATAAGAACTTCCACCGAGCGGACCCAGAGGAAGAAGAACACTGTGCCTCAGAGACAAAGCGACGAGACGATTGAAAAAAAGCAGGCTGTTATTTTCATATTTAAATCACAATCCACCTTGACGGGAACTAATGTTTCAAAGGGTCTGCTCGACAAAATGAATTCCACCTTTGGCCTTATTTCCTTGATTCACTGCCTTAAGCCACAGGCCAAAGAGTCAGTCGGAAGCTCGCAGTTGAAACGACTTTGCATGAACAAGGCCTGGTTTTTCTCCTGACTTAATTTAAGCTTTCCTCTTTTCGAAACCTTTCCCTGACCTTTCATTCTTGTTTTGTGTGTGTTTTTATGCAAACAAAGAACCAGGAGTTTATTTGTGGGGCCAACATGTACCATGGCAGTTTTGACCAAGATCGCTTAATGTTAAAACTGGTTACAAATGCTAGTAATGTAAATACGTTCCCTTTTTTTACAGAGTGGTTTTGCTCGTTTATTTTGTATTTTTTTTAACTTATTTTTGACTTTTATAACTAAGATTGTTGTGTATTTGTAGATGTTTGGAAATGTGATATTTCCTGACCAGTCCTTGCAATAAAGACCATTTTGAATACAACAACTGCAGTATTTATTGATACAGTAGAACTCGAAGATGGTCTGTTTTTGTTCTGAATTAAAACAAAATACATAGAGAATCTCAATAAAAAATAGGAAAAATTGTTTCAGTGTCAAACTGCTCCTATCATAAAACTTGAACTGTCTACTGCATCGTAGACCAGCGGTCCCCAAGCCCCGGGCCTCAGAACGGTACTGGTCTGTGGGTTATCTGGTACCGGGCCGCACAGAAAGAATAAATAACTGACATGACTTCCGTTTTAGTGATTTCGGAATCTGTTCTATTTTGTAAAAATACCGGATTCTCTGTTACATCCGTCTACAGTATGCCACTCTTGATGCAGGTCAAGGTGCGCTTCTCGGTCACGTGATAGGTTACCGCTAAACTCAAACCCAAGAGCTAGCAAAATGAGTGAAAAACAAACGTCTTTGGGAAGGGGAAAAGGCCCTCCCAGGAGACAGAAGAGGAGCCTACGACTTTCAAGAAAAAGAAGCCTACGTTTAACAGACAGTATCAGGAGCCCTACCTAAAATACGGATTTATCTCAACGGGAGATTCCCACGCACCGAGCCCACTCTGCGTAAAATGCGGCGATGGTGAGTCGTATTTTTTCATGCACATGATGTTCGTGGTGTATTTTATGGCACGTTTAAACGTTACCATAACGACCAGAGAGTGTTGAGGCCAGATAGGACGTTCCTCGTGTCATGATTCGTGTTTCTTATTATGTTTCGAAAATACCACCGTTTTTATCCGCCACGCCTTAAACCGTGGGGCTAAAAAGGTTGGGGACCGCTGTCGTAGACAATCACTAAGCTATGCTAGCACAGTAATACATTTAATTACTGTGCAAACGAGTCAATTACACACCATCTACAGTATAACCACAAAATTCCATATTTCAGGACTGTCAAAAACCACAGACCCCCTGTATAAGAATGTAGATTTTAAAAAATGACCACATGGACCGTGGACCTGGGAGGATAGTCTTGCCACAACACGGATGACATTTCTGGCTCTGTTCCATTCTTAGACTTTTATATCAACGTCAACTTGTCCATTTTGTACTGAGCAGCCAGGACAGAGGTGTGTTTCATAGTCAATTCAGTTTTTGGTTCGGTAGTCAAGAGTCGCCGATGGTGTAGTGCATAGGTGTCAAACTCAGGTCCTGGAGGGCCGCTATCCTGCATGTTTTCCAAGTCTCCCTGTTGCAACACACCTGATTCAAATGAACAGGTTCAATGTCAGGCTTGCGCAGAGCTTGCTGATGATCTGATCATTTGAATCAGGTGTGTTGCAACAGGGAGACTTGGAAAACATGTAGGAGAGCGGCCCTCCAGGACCTGAGTTTGACACCTATGGTGTAATGGTACACTCGCCTGACTTGTGAGCAGGCAGTGTGGGATTGGTTCCAACTCATTGAAGGTGTGGAGGTGGGTGTGAATGGTTCTTTGTCTCTCTTGGTGCCCTGTGACTGACTGGCGACCAGTTCAGGTTGTAGTTTGCCTTCCGCACAAAGTCAGCTGGGATAGGCGCTAACACCCCCCCCCCCCCCCCCAACCTTGAAAGCAGATGGATGGTTCTCTGGTCATCATTGCAACTTATTTGTCTTGGTTATGCCTGGTACGTTGTGGTGTGGTGAGATTACAAAACGAAAGCATACAAAAAGCAGCATACTCATGGATCAGTTGATGGGTCAACTCACCCTTTAAATATCGCGCAACATTACAAACATATTTTTCTGAATAATTTGGATTGAATTCCAGAGGGCGGGGGGGGGGGGTTCATGTTTGTAGGGTTTAAGAACAAAAGAAACACAACACTCGAGTCTTTAAAAAACAGCTTTACTCATGTCTATATATTGTCATACTTTATAGGTACAGTACTTTTTTTTCAAATTGCCAAATAATAAAATCTTGATATGTCAGCATTGTTTCACACCTGGAATAAAGACACAGTACTCATAGCTGCCACATAGCACATTACATCTTTTATAGACACCTCGGAAAACCCTAAAAAAAAAAAAAAGGAAAATAAAGAAAATATTGTACACCCATCCATCACTTCACTTGGTTCATATGTTGTGTTTTCACTGAATGAGGCCAGCGGAAAGTACTGACTCCTCACTCGCACGTCTCCACGGCAACTAAACAGGAAGTGATTGGACGGGAGTCGGCACTCAGTTCGAGCACTTTGACATCATCACGTGATATCACGGAAATGATGCAGAGCAGCAGCAGAAAGGAGCTACAGTTTTTACACCGAACAGCCACATAGCACGGATCAGATGATCGAATCGTTAACTCTCGCGCACATACACACACACACGCTTTCTTCCATACAACAGCATCCTCTCTACTTTCGGCTACACAGTGTCATACAGGGAAGGGAGCATGGTGTCAAAAAAGGAGCGGAGCAAGGGGAGTCTGAAATTGGACCCATGAACCTGTGAGGAGAACTTGTCAAGACTCTTCTGAGTAAGCTCCTCCCACTGATAATTCACACACTTACATCATACAGCAAAAGACACGCAAGGTCCGACACTAAGACAAAGAAAAAGTGAGAGAACAGTCACTATTGAATACACGGCGATAGGTTTCATACAGCCAATATATCACTTTTCCATATATAATTCCAATATATAGATTTGTATACTTTATAAAAAACGTAGTCATCCATTTTATATACAGTACAGATACGATCATTGAGTAATACCTTGCATAACCGATAAAAGGGTAATGTGTAGTGGTGAGTCGGCCATGTTGAGACTTCAGGAAGGGGAGGACGACGACCCACGGCTGAGGTTCGGGGAGCACAAAAACCACGATGACAAGGCTACTGGGAGCACTGGGTTCAACTGGGAGAGACCAGAGGCGAGTGTCCTTTACAGCAGCGAGAGCGGCCCCACGGCCGCTGTCAAGAGTTCAAGGGTCAGACCTGGCCTCGGTATTGCACGTGTCCGAAGGAGAGGTGATCGGTGCGAGGTGTGGCTGTCTATTAGAAGAGAGAAGCCCCGACCCCACTGGCACCCTGGTAGCACTCTCTTCAAATTTGGCAGTTCACTCTCAAAAGGCCGCAAGCATGTGTCCATACAGGTAATGACAATGCACTGAGAGACAGAAGATTGGTAAAGGAAGTTAGATTCGGGCAATGAATGCATCTTAGAAATACTTCATTCTCTGTGGCAGCACCGTGGATTAGTGGATAGCATGCCTCACAGTCCTGAGGTTCTCGGTTCAAATCTCAGCTTCGGGCTCTCCCTGCAGTTAAAGGGACATTTTGGCCCGGGATGGTCAGTTTTCACGATGAAGCTCAATTTGTTGTGTCGTATGTTTTTTTTAAAAATCTGGGATATGATATATGATATTGCAATTATATTCATTTATGGTGGAAAAATCAATAAAATATTGACGACTTTAAAACCGCTTACTGGAAATGGTGGGAGTCACGGCGGGAACCGGAGACTATTTGTCCATTCAAAATCCTAGGAAATACATTGCAAATGATGTCAAAACTATGTGTGTGCAATTCTCTACTTAGGTCCACTCCAACCTCTTTAAATATCACAAAATGATGAGCCTTTGCATGGCTGCCTTCAATGAGAATAAGGAAATGAGCAGCTTACGTGCAGTTACTGTCCTGACTTCTTCTGAATTATTCATTGGTCATTACATGTTGGATTTTAATATATACATTACTTATTTTTATTGTTTGCGCCTTCAAAACAGAGAGCATATTCACCCAAACACCGTTTCTAATCGTAAATAATCTAAGTGTGCTGTAATTTCATTTTGTGTAATCATGCAAATGCTCATGATTTTTATTAAATTCATCTACCCTTCACATAAGTTGTCATTTTAGTATTAAATCATTTATTTGTTATACTATTTATGGTTCATAGTTATTAACTTAATAAAACATGGCATGCGAAATATCAAATCAATAATGGGACGCACATAGAATTGGTTTTGCAGTTTCTACTACTTTATATAGTTTTTTTTTTTTCAAGCTTACCTGTTAGCATCAGAGCTCCAGTTAGTAAGCAAAGTGAGTTAGCATGAGTAGGTCCGCACTGTCGAGGGGTCAAGCCTCGGGGACGCCGGGGGCGGAGCTTGGCACAAAGGGGTTATCAAGAGAGAACACAGCATGCAGTTAGCAGAGACAACATGCACACTCGTGTCCAAAAGTTTGGGTCATGTGGTCAGTCCGCACCTTCAGGCTGCAGCTGCTTCTTAGGCATGAGGTTCATGGAGGGCGGCATGGACATAGAGGGCATGCGGAAGCCAGCGGGCAGTGTTTCCATGGAGCCCGCCATCATCCCCAGCCCTGCCCCTCCCTCTCGGGCACGAAACCTCTTCCGCCACGACGGAGAGCGGCGAAAAGACTTGTCATCTCCGCTCTGCGGGGTAGGTAGAAGATGAGGCTCGACAATCGTAAACAACAGTTGAATCGAATCAGCAACATGACATGCGGCGTGACCTCCTCGAGTCGTCGGTCGGTCCCCAAGGCTAACAGGTTGTTGAACTCCCTGTCCAGCACCTGGCGGGCCTGAAAAACAACACAACAGATATTCTCAAATGTAACAATCAAGGCATAAAAAAACCCCAGCTTGCGTGGGCTTCCTCCCACTTTCCAAAAAAAATGGATCTTAGGTGCATCGAAGATCAAAATGATGTCATGTGCATGCCTGTATGGTTGCAACTGTATATGTCCAGCGATTGGCTGGCGAACAATATGGGGTGTATCTAGGCTGGGAAAAATGTCGACCGAGGTGATCACAAAAATAACAGTTTGACGCAAACAACAAAATAAAACAAAGAGAGCCATATTAATGACGATAATTATTGAAGTGCTACCTGTATGTCGGTCCTGCATTTCATCTAAACGGGCAAACAAATTATTCGGCCTGACATATCTACAACTCAAAGTAGTAGAGGGCAGTATAAAAGACCCAGTTTAAGCCCCACTAAACTCTGTCTGCATTCTAGTGGTGATTGGTGATATTACAACTTAAAACAACAGTCGACCATCGCACCGACCGTCGCAGTTCGGCACCCGTGGATTAACATATTCACAAATTTTTGTTCTTTTTAATATACTTTTTCCCGGTTTTTATAGGATTTTCTTCAAGGCACGGGAAACATTAATCACTCAGAGTGTGGTAGCCTGTTGCTCTTTCCTGCTCTACACTATTATAACAAACCTTTGCAGTCTTCAGAAAGCTTCTCCGATCATTTGATGGAATTATCAATTGGAAAATCAATTCTAAAAAGATTTGACAGTACAGGCCTAGGTGCATCCTGCCTCTTGCCCAAAATCAGATGGGGTAGGCTCCAGCTCTTTTAAAAAAAAAAAAAAGGATGCATAGATAGAACATTTCAAAATGTCCACACTGGTGTCATGGTGACTGTAAGTGTCTAGGTGCTTATTTTTTTGTGTGAATTAAAGCCACTAAAATTCCCCCGAAACGACAGCATATCCAAAAATAACTTTTTTTTCGACGCCGCTCCTGTGAGTCATTTGTTCTCCAGCGTGTGATTGGGGAATCGTTTAAGGTGAATTCGCCGGGGATCAGAGAGCAACTGGAGCAGAAGGAAATGCTGGCAGAATGAAGCTGGCAGAAGGAAAAACTGGTTTCGAACATACTGCTGCCTCATCCAGCCTTGTTGAACTCAACAAAGAGGCGGAAAATATGGGACTCAACTCATTATCACTATGAGTCATTGCAAATTGTACTCATACATGATCCGCACGAACGACATCAACTAATAACTATTTTCCTTCTCCGTGTACTGATTTATGACGTGAGTTGTTGTCGGTCAGCACCTGGGTGTTCTGCATGGGAATCTGCAGGATGAGGGCCAGGCTGCTGTAGTCGAAGGTCTCGTCCAGGGAGAGGAGCGCTCCGTGAACGCCGCTCTCCAACAGGTTGCCGCTGTACTCCCTTAAACCAATGGACTGGACCCAGTGGATCACTTGCTCATTGGTCCACACCAACACATCTAAAGTGGACAAGAGTGAATCCATCGTACTTATTCACCGGAACAAGGACCACACAGAGGCTTTTTAATTTGCAATGCGCTGGGCGCCACCATAAAGATGGAGAGAGCTTAGAAGGAGACGGGGGGGGGGGGGGGGGAGAGAAAGCGAGCGAGATAAAGAGATAGTGTGCGTGTCCGCGCAGTGTCAAGTGCCTGGCACACTCCCTTTGTTGGTTCGCAGGCCAGCTGTCGGTAAACTTTCCACGCTGGAACAGGCGGCGTGCGTGTGCGTGTCTAAACAGGCTAGGGGTCTGATTTGAGCAACAGCTGAATCAAGTTCATGTCCACAATTTAGGGTCAAAAGGGTGAGAGGGCAGGCTACATGGCTTCGCGTGTTTTGTATCTTTTGGTCACAACAGGCTTTTAACCCAACAGTCTATTTTGGAACATTCACATTTTACATCAAAGCTCGGTTCACCTGCGCTTTGTTCTATTTGGATTAAAATTACGAGCGTTTCCTTCAAGTTACACTGATACTGCGATGCATCATCGATGTGTGCGTTTATTCCAAAATAACGGTCAATGGTCATTGTTGTATGTAGCGTTAGCATCGCTTTGTTATGTGTGCAAGTAGCCCCATTTTTTTTCCCCTCATCACATTCGAAGGAGAAGACTTAACGGTCGTCTGCAGGAAAATAATGTATGTTCTGGCATCGCAACTGCACGCGTGTGCGCGTGTGGAGATTTTTGGCCTTCTTTGGCATGACTCCGTGACAGATGAAAAGTGCAGCTGTCGCCAGGCTTTGGCCACTATCTGCCACGAGGCGGCTGTATTCGAGGTTGTCAACGTGTCAAAACGTGAACATGCTTGCTTTATGCTTGTCGTCGATGCAAATCTTACCTTTCATGTCATGTTGGCTGTCCTCTCTCCGGCGCTCCAATTCTTTCCTGTCATAATTGAGCCTCTTCAAGCACATGATTCCATACTGTAGACTCGCCCTTGTAAACACATAAGCAAATAATCGTTTTAATAATCAAAGGGGGGGGGGGTAGGAGGGGTTTAAATCACATACTGTGTCGTCACCTTCATTAAATGGCCTATATCACGTTTTGAAAGAATTTATGCTTTTTGTACCCCACCCCCCTTAATCTTGGCTAAATCATCTCTGCTAAAATCGCCTCTAACCCCAATTGAACAGATCGCACAATTCTACCCTTGTAGTGAAATCAGTCATAAATATAATATATTTATTATTTGTTTCTATTTGTTGTGATTTCTGGAAAAAAAGTGAAAACATGACTTTGGCAATTATTTGAAGTCTGAAAAGTCGAGTGGAGTCGTTACTTGGTTTAAGCCAGTCATAAATCAAGTCAAAACATTTTTCGCAGGCAAAGAATACAGTATATTCGCTAATGTGCCACTCATTATCTATACTTTTATCAATTTGAGCCAAATCCTCAATTTAAATCTGGAGCCGAGTCATGTGACTGGAGTGCCCCCCCCCCCCCCCCTCCCACCTCCTTCTCATGTGCAACTGTACAAAAGCTACACATCCATGC
This sequence comes from Hippocampus guttulatus, assembly GCF_054856545.1. Taxonomy (NCBI): domain Eukaryota; kingdom Metazoa; phylum Chordata; class Actinopteri; order Syngnathiformes; family Syngnathidae; genus Hippocampus; species Hippocampus guttulatus. The sequence goes on along the minus strand of NC_141268.1, from coordinate 16,949,120 downwards.
CGCAGACCTGTGGAAGCTGTCCACCATCTTGAGGTGGCTCCTCAGGTCTTTTTTGGTCAGGTGGTCCAGCATGCGTGCGTCCACCAGACACTCCATGAAATAAGAGCGGTACTGAGGCAGTCCAAGGCTTGGCAACCACTCGTTCCCTATCCACTCGTGATTCATGTCCCCATATGCCAGCGTCTGCAAAGAGAGGAGCGTTATTGATTTTCTCCAATCCAAAACTTCAATATGTGAAAGTATGATTAATAAATCACAACCCGTGCGGTGGGGAAATCACCTCAAAATGTGGAGTTCTAGGTTAGATCACAACGTGTGCTCTTTCTTTGTTTTATCAATTACAGTCTCAAACATTTTCGGCAGAGGTGATGCAAGCATAGCAGATATCATTAATCATGGTTGCAATCCATTTAGCTATTACAGATTCAAGGTCCAGATAGTGTGGATGCTGACCGACCAGGAAACATAAAATTAACAAAACTATTAATAATGTTGGTGGAATGTAAACAATAGGCTTTTAAAAGTTCTATAAACCCACAAAAACCGAGTGAGGGGATATTTTTTTCCCATTAGACCAATTAAAACACTTCAAAATTTCCGTCTTCATTCAATGCTAAACTAATACGGATTAGCCAAATGAAATCAAAGTATTCATTTGGATACGCTGATAAACAAACCAATATTTTGACAGTGACAATTAGTGAATATTTTCCTACTGCCTAAATTGAAAGCATGCTTCCAAATGTGATTGAAACAAACAAACAAACAAAAAGTACAGTGGAGCAATGCTAGGGTAGTGTTTGGCACACGTGGAATTTGAATGTTGGACAACATTGAGAATAAAGAGTTTCCAGTTTGACCCTGAAACAGGTTCATGAAACTTGCCACTTCCTGGAACATACTGTATTTCGTTCGAAATTAGAGATGCGGCTGTATTTAGAAAGAAGTTACAAAATGCACCAGCAACGATCACTCATTGAATGAGCTAAGGGTGCTAAATTGCTTTCATGTGTGGGGTGTGGGGGAGGGGGGGATTTATGTGATACTGTGTGATTGGACCAATTTGTCAGCGCAGCAACCTCACCTGCGCCCAGCTGCCCTCCTCATTCGCCTGAGTGGCAGCATGACAGGAACAATAAACAAGTTCAAAGAACACGCTGATTAAACAAACACATTTTGTACAAAATGCTTCTTTTTTTTTTTTCTTTCCACTCGGAGCTACCTTCAAGAACACGTCTACGTGATTTGCCACAAACACAGACCCCAGCGCACATATCACATGAAGCACAGGTTACACGCCACAAACACGCACACACACACACACACACACACACACACACACAAACACAAGTACCAACACAAGCACAGTGAGGCGTTAGTGTCTATAGTGCTTGTGTTTTTAGTAGACATACTGTATGCGTGTGGTGGCAGAGGCTGCAGGACGAGAGGGCGGTGGGGAGGGGGGGGGGTGAGAGTGTTTGTTGGGAGTGGGGTAGAGACAGGGGGAGCACCCAGATGGTACTGACCGCTTTTGTGGATGAAGCCAGGTTCTCCATCTCTTCATGAGTCACCCACACATTTCCGGAGGACTGCTCAGAGGACGTATACACACACACACACACACACCCAGTGTGTATTTTCACACATGATGACCCCCACCCCATCCACATATACACGGATACAAACACACAACCACACAGACAAACATTTATTGTGTTGAGCGATGCCAAGGGAGGGAGTGTATTTCAGGCTAGAGTTGTGCGATTACGTGTGTGTTGTATGGAAAGCCATGTGAGCGTTAATCTTCCATAACTTGATTAAAGTCCATGTACGGGTACTAGTACAGTCCTCCAGCGTGTTACACCAAGTGCCACCTAAAACGTTTCTGGGCGACAAGTACCGCCACAATGACCAACATTTAAATACAGTAGCATAGCGGGTCTAAGTGTTTCTGAAAATAATACAGTCTTGCAAGTCACTGTAAAATTTTGCACCATTTGAACATTTACACTGAGTCTAAATGTAGTGGAAAAATGTTTTATGTGCTAAATTGTCTTACTCCCGAGGACAAAGAGCATCCTTGTACATGGACCTCGAGCTGATATCGAGGATACTGAATAAATACACAAATGGCTTTCCATTGTGTTGTCTCCTCCATGCGATTCATGTTCGCAGAAAAAAGGAACAGTATATAAACCCAAAAAGTGAGAAGTTATCAACTTATCACCAAACGGTGCAAAGGGGGACGGTGAGTCAAAGAGAGGTTTTCTGTGTACATAATCTAAAGAAAATACAAGTTTAGCGTGGTTGGTACGCACATTTCCTGTCCTTAATGACGAGTATGCCCAATTGGCATAGGTGTGTATTTACCGTTCTGGAGGTCAGAGGTGCAGAAGGGCTGGTAAGGGAAACCATCTCCTGGATGGCCAAGCGCAGTTTGAGTCGATGCAGCGGGTTACTGATGCCGATCTCCCTCTGGATCTCCGTGTCAGACAGGGCCGACATGATGGCGCCGCTCTTCACGTTAGCGCGGCACGCTGCCACGTACCAGGCCGGCATGCCCACCCACAGCTGGAGAAGGGATCGACAGGTCAAACTGTTATGTAGTAAGGCTGCGTAATGACAAAGAAAAATATGAGGTGTAGGACAAATGTCTCCTTAGTACACAAGAAGTGAAATCAGAACCTCCAGCCAGGAGACAACAGTTGGGCCGTCCCACTGCGCAAATGCTAAGCCTCTCTTCCTGGCGTCTTCCAGTAGCTCGTGTCTAACGATGGAATTTAAGACATAGGAAAACACAGGATTGCCAAACAACAAATACAAGTTGAAAAATAATTCCCACAATGTCAGGAGATTAATGTACTTTTTCTTCATCCGGCGATCTCTCTCCGCTTGGGTGCCCAGTTTGCCCAGAGTCATCGTGTCTCCAATAGCCATGTCAAAGTCTGAAATAAATTTACAGTCTTTATAGCCTGCATCAGCATGCAACAGTCTGACTTAGTTGAGTCGAAGTTCTGTTTAATTGAGAGAATTATTGGGACATCCTGTTGGCAAAGTAAAATAGTACAAAAATCTACATGGGAAGATGTTTTGCAAGATGTTGGAGTTTGTCTGTTGGGATTTCTGTCCATTGGCCGAGAGGAATATGTTGGGTCAGTGATGTTGGATGAGAGGGCCTGTTCCACATTCACTCTTTGTAAATACTAAAAAAAGAAATACTACGGGTGTGTCAACACAACAGGCACATCATGGGATCCAAGTCGGTCCGTGGTGTCAGGAACCATTTTTTGCAATTAAAAAAAAAAGTAAAAAATGTTGTTGCTCATTTTGTCCACCAGGGGGAAACTGACTTTTACTTGACATTGTGAAATTGGCTGTTCGTCAAGATTTGACGCCTGATATTGTTGCACAAGTGAAGGCGGAAAGATGGCACGTTTCAGGAGCGAATGAACCCTAGTGTGGTACCCTTGCGCTGCAAAGAATAAAGATACTGTATGTGTGTGAACACCATCCATCCATCCATGGATGGATGGAAGGATGGATGGATGACGTCCACAACTTGTATGTATTTTTTATGTCTAGATTTACAAGACAGAGCGACAAGTGCACCCTTTCTGAAAAGTTCTCACTTGAGCTTGTCTGGTGTCAGTTTTGAGGTTATAAAAATTTCCAGATGGATGTGGGAGTTTGTCAGTTTAAAATTTGTAGCTCTCAACATGCTGTTTTAGAAAAGGCACAAAGGGTATATAGACTCATTATCTTTGTTGCATTTATACTCATTTGTTATTTTCCAAATGGATTATTAAAAGAAAGGGACAATATTGGAAACAGCATTATCTATAGCTTATTAGGCCACAATTTTAGTGAACTCAAATCGTGGTGAATGTGGCCACTGAACTCAAATGACTTTGACACCCCTGCTCTACTATAATATAATCTTAAACCAGACCCCTGATTGATTAGTCCAAAAAATTTGCCGAAGGTGTGTCACCAATAGTCCTCAGAGTGAGCCTGCACCTGTTAACGCTGGTAGCGGTTGTCCATCCCTGGCAAAATCCCTGGTCGGCTCCATTCGACCTCCTTTCTCCTTCTTGCCAAACAACCGGCCAATAGATGACTTAATACCTTTCTTCTGCTTTCTGAAATAAATTCAAATGAGACAATAATTAACGAGGCCTTTGTTTTTCCCTGGAAGAAGTGTTGGCATTCAGAGTCCTCTGAGAGGAGGAACTAAACAAACATGATCCTGAAGTACAAGCCAACTCTCATCCCTTCCTGTTGTGTGAGCGTGTTTGTACCCTCGTCCGTCTTCCAGACTGCCCGTGAACTGGGCGAAATTGGTTTCCAGACGTAAACTGCGCGGTGAGGAAGGAGGCGACGTCTCACACTTGATCGTCGCCTTGTCCACCTCCACTGGTGACTGAAAAAGTCACAAATCTCATCAACGGGAAAGTAGAAATGGAGGAATTGGATGAAGAGGAGATTTAGGGATGAGGGGAAGGGAAACCTTGCAGGAGGAGCAAGGAAGAAATGCACAAGTTGACTTTTGCTGGTGGACTTACTGCAACTTTCCTCCGGTGTTTCCTCAAGTCGCTTGGCTACCAAGTAAAGAGAACGCATGACTAGAAAAAAAAAAAGGCTCCATCTCTTCTGAACCTTGTGCTGTTCGTGTGATTCTTACCAGAGTCATGATTCCGAGATGGTGGCTGGTGTTACGCGCGTGGTGTTTAGGCGTCGAGTGGCCGCTGGTAGGCGGCGAGGAGGATGACGCCAAGGATTGGGCCGTGGCCGACGTGGGTAGCGCCCGTGGTCGAAGCGTCACGTTGAGTCCATCCATGCTGCCGCTGTTCATGCGGGACTCAATCTCATCCGAGCGCAGGTCAGCCGACTCTCTTTCCACCTGGATCATCCTGTCCGTACCAAACAAAACATTTTAGCTGAGTGTGCTCAAACATGGTTGTTTTCTTGATCTGACCTCTTGTTCCACTGTTACATTTTTTTAATTAGCTGCATATTTCAATAAGAAATGTAATGTATGTAAACACTAAAAGAATCTCTCTAAAGTACAGGGGACTCAATTCTGACAGGTGACATCAATCAAAAATATTTCACCCCATGGTAACCACTGTAAACAACATAGCTATGAAGTCATTGTTTATCATACCATCCACAGTCATGGGTATATGAAACAAAACGTGGACATCTTGCACACCCACTCAAAATACCCGAAGGAGCAAGTAAAAAAGCAACATTTAGAATTGAGAAGAATTTAGACAGTTTTGTGTTATTGTGCTTTTTAGATATGATTTAAATGAATGAGCCATTGATCACAATATGAAAATGGTGACAATTGATCACAATGATTCGCCCGAGTAGTTTCTGGCTACGCCCTTTAAAGTCTTGAAATAGAGTGTGAATGTTTTTCTATATGTGCCCCTGTGATTCACGGGTGACCATTTCAGGATGTGCCCTGGCTTTGACCCCAAAGCCGGCTGGGCTCCGGTAGTGATCGTAAACAGGCTAAGAGGTAACAACAGAGGAGTCACGTCACCTTATCTCTTCATTGATGGCATCAAGCTGCTCCTGCAGCATCAAAGCAAGAGTTTGTGCGTCCGATTGACCGCTTGGGGAGAGCATGGCCGAGCTAACGTCATCGTCTAGGTCAGACTCGGCCTCGATGTCGCTGCCGAGGAGGTGGCTGACGCTCCCTCGCAGCGAAGGGTAGTCCTGTTCGAACATGCCGCAAACCTAGACACAACAGACACCCGCGAGTGGTCATATATTGAGGAAATAAATACCAGAATATGGGCGGATGACGTAATAAATAAATAACTAACTGGTACACTTAAGGGTTGTTATGAAAATGAACGTGAGACTTACATTCAGAGAGCATGTCCGTGTCAGCAGGTGAGGGACAGATAAAGAGAGGTTAGTAGAGAATGAAGTTGAAGCGTGAAGATCGCGGCATGAAGCTCCTCATCAGAGACCAGCAGCACACAGTAACTTCCGAGCAAAGCAAAAGGTGTGTCAGAAGACTGGCACGGTAACTCGATTTTGGCCACCGTGCTCAGAGGGCCTTTCAGTGTGGATCAGAATGGTTTGTCAAAATACAAAGGTTATGTGCACCTTGTTTGGATCATCTCGAAGCGCTGAGAGTCTTCCCTTTTGTGCCCGCCTGATTACGGTTGTGCTGTAGTGGCCATCTTGGCCCTCCACCACAGAGAAGCGAAGGTCACTTGCACTGCCCAAATGAGACCTGAGGTGAAATGAAAAAAAATAAAAAGTCATCAGTGGAAGAGCATTTAATTGTATTGGCTGCCTCCACATGTCACTGCATACAGTAGACAAGGTTACATCTGTCATGGCATACTCGTGTGCGTAGTGGTTGGTAATCAATACATTGTGCAGGTACTATATAATTTACGATGTGAATGTGTGCGTACCGAGGGTGACTTGAACTTCCATCTCCAAATGCCCCACTGCGACGTTTCAAATGGTCAATCTCGTTCCTCAGTTTCTCAATCTCGCCAATCAGACGTTCCTACAAGACAAGAAAATTCAAAACTCCTCTAACATTATTTTTGACAATAACATGTTCTCTGTCATTTTTGGCCATCATCTGTTTTCCAAAGGTGAGCTGTGATTGGCTGTTTCCTGAGCCCTGAGCAACTGTGAGGTCATTTTCAGTTGAAAGGAACTGGCAAAATGGCCGCATGGATTACATTATTGTAAAGAACATTTTGGGGTTGGACTTCCCCTTTAAGTAAAGGTATTGAAACAACACAAGTAATAGTCACATTAAAAAAAAGATAATAAAAGCATTTCTTAAATTAATGTTACTACAGCCTTTAGCCAGTTAACAAAATGAAAACAGGAAAGAGCTAGCTTTCTGTTACTGGTTAAAAATAAAACATACAACAGAAATGCTGGTTTATCTTCATCTAGGAAAACGTAACCTGGTTTTCTCTTGAGGTACAGTCACCCCTAACAGATAATCCAAGCAAACTAAAAACCATTGAAAAGTTGTAAGTTTGTTTGACTAGCATCTATTTTGTTAGCATAATTATGTGACATCTCAAATCAATTAAAAAACAAAAGCAATCCTACGCGGGGATTTAATCCCTCCCTTGGCTAAATTATTTGAATCCGTCAATCGATTTCAAGTGCACTGACCCGTGTGTGATGGAATTCTTCCAGCTGTTTCTGACAGTTCTCGAGATCTTGTATAAGAGAGTTCTGGAAGCAAAGACGATGAAATGATGTCAAAATGGACACCAAACGTGCAACGCGCATATTCATTTGAGGCCGTAACGAAGTGTTTTGTCCTCGCCTTGTCCTCCAGCGCAGCCATGCGTTCCTTCAAATGGAGCTGCAGCCGCTCATTGGACTCAGTGAGCAGACGGTCCACGGTGTCGGATAAACGCTTGTTGTGTTCTTCATTCATCTTCTCCCGCTGACGAGCCTGACGAACGCAGACAATATACCAGACCTCATTTTCTTTTAATTGTTCACGCCGCTTGATCGAGATCTTTCTGCATGGGTTGAAAGCATGACGTGTGTACTTCGTCAAAGAAGACTGGCTGCCGGATAAACTGCGGGTCAGCTCGGTAAATAATGCGTCTTGTTTATTGACAGCCATTTTGTGGCAATAAAAAGCTACGCCTATTGAAGTAAATCAAGTCCGACACCCAGACACACATTCCGAGAGAGTGCCATCAACTAAATATAGACAAACAATGGCAGTGTGAGAGGAAAAAATTAGCCAAGTGGGAATTATTCCAAATCTAAAGATAGCGCCAAAATCACTCTTATATTTTGATGCAGGGAGAGTGGGAGAACGTGTCGCGGGGACGATATGTGGATTTGGTTCAAATTTATGCAACAATGAACCAGGAAAATGATGTGTGTGTGTATGAGTGTATGCATGAGGGAGCACAGAAGCGAGGCATCCAACTAATATGAAGCATCAGTCTACACACACACACACACACACACACACACACGCACATAGACACTGAGAGGTCAGAGAGACCCTGCAGGGCAGGCACACACATTCTTTGGCACAAACACACATACAAACCCTTCCTAGTTCTTGGTTCTTCTCCTCCAGTTGTGATTCCAGCTGTCTGAGCCGCTCCTCCACGTTGCCATGACGCTCCTCAGCCTAAAAGCGCAGACACTTATTCATGCGTCTGCACACAGTGAGCTAGTCCTCGCTAAGTGAAATCATAGATTCATACATTATAAGCTAGATGCATCAGGAAAAAAAAAAACACTCTTCACGGTAGTGTCCCAAATGTACAAGTCACCTTTGACTGCTAAACTGTAATTTGTTTGACGTTTCCAACCTGCTGACTCTTCTTATTCCTTGACTTATCAAGTTTCAATGACCATGCATTGATGTTTTCAGAATGTGTGTGTGTGCGTGCGCGTGTGTGTGTGTGTAACCTTGGACAGTGCGGCTACTCGCTGTGCCAACTCAGCCTCCACCTCTGGCAGCGTCTCAGCCTTTCTCATGGTTTGAGCCAACCTCTGCTCAGCCATCTCCAGCATCTCCTGCAGCTGGCGCACCTTCTCTTCGCTCTGACTCACAAAGACACACACGCATACACAAACACATATTGGAGCTAAGTGTGACAGCAGTATGCAGTAGACAGTCGTGCAGCTAGCGAGAACACACTCATGTAGAAGACACTGCTTGAATTCCCAGTTGAGACCTGAACTCAAATTCACCCTGCACTTCACATGAACCTTCTCCACTCGATGAAAACATCCCATTACCTTTCATACACAATATATCGACCCAAATATGTACATTTCCATACCTAGTGCTAATATTTCTGAGACATACCTGTCAAAAATAATTTTGTGCAAATAAAAGTCAATTCTGACCGATGATGCATGTTCTGTATTTCAATGGACAGGGTGTCATCACTTAACAGCAAAGTTACACTACAATGGCAGTGATGGAATCTTCATTTGGATGTAGGACCACTAACTACTTCAGTTTACGCCGTTTCTAACCATCATATGCTGTACTGAGCCCCCCAAAATGACTTTAGCCCCAACTTATGTTCTGGGTTGCGAAATGGAGTGATTTGTGATCCGGCGCGAAAATAAGATTGCTGCAGCGGAGGGTAGAACAACCAACTAATGGTTCAAGCTATAATCTGTCAATGCTAAGGAAGTAAGCAGCTCCTTTGTTTTCCGTATGAGTGGCAACTTTGGTCATATTGTGCCCACTGTTGGCTCGATATGCTAAATATACCACAACTGAGATTAGCATCAAGGCAGCCATTTTATGTGCTTTGACAGCATCAAAATTCAAAATTAAAGCACTGCTCGGCATTGTGTGCGTGTAACCTGTCTGTGCAGGGAGTCCTTGGTGGCCAGTTCGTTCTCCAGCTTGTCATTGAGGTCGTGGATATGTGTGGTTTCTCGCTGGGCGGCAAGGTAACGTTTTTCCAACGTTGTTATTCTTTCCTCCATGTCTTCCCTCTGCAAGCGCAGAGACACAATCATATTCAAACAGAAAAAAACAAAAGAGCTTTCACAGCAATGTGTGTCGTGCTAAAAGGCATTAATACAAGTCTGGTTGGCAATATGATCATTTCAGATGTACAGTATTTCAAATGTCCATATTTAAGGAATTCAAAATGGATCTCATCTATTAAATGTCAGTTGTTGTTTTTTTAACACAGACATAAGTATCGGTTTATTCTAGTTATTGACTGTGCAGTTAGGGGTTAACCTAAATAATGGATGTAATATCCTGTACTCAAGATTAATGAGACCTTCAAGGTCAGAATATCAAGGTTCAACGCTCATTATTCACAACTTTCGTGGGATTGATTGCTATGAGCTTCCTGCGAACCATAATAAATTATGTTTTATTCCACTTTTATCTTATTTTGCTGTACCTTGCACCTTGCCTCGTTTCCACTACAAAAACATTCTACATTTTAGATTCACGCCCTTCACCTCTCTCTGGTCCCTCTGCTGTTTGATTGACAGCTCCTCGCTGCGACTCAGCTCTCGCCGGGCACTCGCCAGCTCGGCCTCCAGCTCGGCCACACGACCGTTAAGAGAGGCGGAGTGCTCGCGGGTCTGAGACAGCTCCTTAGTGGTTCTGTCCAGCAGCTCTTGAAGCTCAGACACACGGCTGCCGTCATCATGAACATCTATGGAGCCGTTGGGAAGTCTCTGCAAAGTGGACGTGCACAGTTCATGGACATGCGAGCGCACTCGGCCACCAAAAATAATCTCTTGGTCTGAGTGGTGCCGATTTTAACATCGTTAATGACAACAACAAAGATGGCTGATAAAGATGGATGACCTAGATAACACATTGGCGAGTTTATGCAAACGTGGATGTTTGATGCTACACGGCCATGTTGTTGTTTTGATATTCCTTCTCTCTTCACAGCTCAAAGTGAAGTGGATTAATTGAGCAGACCTTAAGGGATACATATTTAGACAGGCAACCCAGTGGGCAGTCCAAGTTATTTGGATTCTGTTGCTTAATAATGAACACAGAAACAGACGGGCACCAAAAAAAAAAACCCCACAAGGTATATTACAAGTAAACCATTTGAAGTGGTGCAATTAAACACACCAGGTGATTCTCTCACTCGTTTGTTTTTAGAGAATCAAACGTTCCAAACTGGCTGAAAATGCCCGTGATCTTTTGCTCCCTTTTTTTAAAATGAGAAATTACCCCGAAGCTGAAGCCAAAGGTATCAAAAAACACACACTCAAAAAACAAACAAACAGCCTGTTCAAGCACAAGATGATGTTTCAAACATGAAAGGTTGGGAGTACCACTATTTTAATAAGCGATCACGTAAGGTCAATTCAGCCAAACACCTGGTAACCACTCTTAGTTAAATTTAAAGTAGAAATAATGTAGCCGTGCGCCGTAGACAGACTGTCATAAAATAAAGCACAGAGCAGAAAAACAATCACACAGTCAGGAAGACCTTCCATGGAGGTTTGGATCCATCTGCTCGCTCCGCCGAGTCACCATCCTTCCTTTGTCTCACCATGCTCAGCTGTATTGTAGAATGAAAAAAAAAAGTACAATCATAGTCACATTTCATTCTTTTCTGAGTGAATCCATGAACTAAACTCCCAAGAGCTGCAAGCCTTTCTAACTTGAAACAGTCTTATAAGACTCATACAGTCCGCTTTGACTGAGCCTTTTATGAATATTTCTTTTTTTATCATCTCTTATAGGACATCCATAGCCAGAGGCCTTGCAAAAACATTATTCGATTATGTTGACCACTCGCCTGTAATTTGATCAACGTTGATGTTTTATTTCGTTTAATTTCCATTTTCAGGCAGTTTTGGATCCACGATTCAAAAAAGCACTTTTTTCCAATGGTGACACAGTGACACACACGACCTGTCTACTAGATGCTGTCCTAACTTAGTGAAGCATTCTCACGGTAAGAAATGGCTTCTATTCTCTCCAGTTTTTTTCCCTTTTTTTTAGTTTGATCAAACGGTTGCAATCACCTCACCTCTTGTGTGGTAGCTGACAGCTGTCCCTCCAGGGTGGATACCCTCTCCAGAGCCACGCGAAGCCTCTCACGCACCTGACCAACACACACACACACACACACACACACACACACACACACACACACACGATACTCTTACACCACCCGTGTCTCACGTAAATTGAGTTAGGCCTGTTTTTTGACCTATGTTTCTTTTTAATAACCAGTCTTGCAATGTAATGGAGTATAAATACTGAGTTACTGTGCTTAATGGGTTGTGATGACAAAAATACGGGGGCACATTTTGTTTCTCTGTGAAGGCTTGCGCTCTGCTGGGTGTTAGTCCAGTCATTTAATTAAGTACGTATGGTTACCAAGGAGTTCGTTTCCCACAACAGTGGCGAATTTGTAAAATGGGGTCCTTATAAGTGCTTCTAAATTGCTTAATGCCTGTGATGATGTCTTTGCAAATCAATTAGAGCACTGGTGTCAAATCCTATGACAGAAACTTAAACAATAGGTGAATAAACCATTATTCTTGACTTCTTTATATGGTTTCACTCATAACGGCCCTCCAAGGAAAACGCTTACTAAAATGTGGCCCGCGACAAAAATGACACCCCTGATTTAGAGTTTCAGTATTTATAACGTTCACAAGAATGACAGAAGCAAAACAGACCATTAAAAGGTGGGCTCAATATTCCACAAGCAGTCGGTTATTCCCTTGCTGTTCTCATCAATGCCAGTGTATCAACTGATTCACACAGTGCCGTTAAACATTCACAATCAATGAACAATTTATACTCAACTCCTGTGGTTTCCTTCCTATGAAGTGGTACCGCCGTGTGTTGGCACAAATGAGGGTATGACAGAGTGTCCTAGTTATCCATAACGTTTGAAGGCGTTCACCTTTTCATCCAGAGCCTTGTGATGTTCAAACAAGGACTTGAGGGCTTTGAGGACCTCGACCTCACTGGAGACTCCAGATGGTGGGGGGGGCTGCCTCTTCACAACCGTCATCCTGAGACTGCGCTCGTGACGAGACACCAAACACTCCAGGTGCTCCAGAAGCAGCTACACACACACACACCCGCATTCCCACACCAGTGCACACCCACATGAAACCATTTTTATCAGTACTACAATGCATACAGTCAAAGGCACACATAATAGATTGAAATCAAAGAAAATATTTTGTTCAATCTCATCTGACACGTGCTGACGTAAACGCACAGACACAAACACAGAAGCTCACTCATGCACACGCACCCTGGTGTTGTTCCTTTCGGCTTTCAGCTCCGATATTTCCTCCTCTTTCTCCAGCAGCTGCTCTCGACATATGTTCAGCTCCTTGGTGAGGGTGGCAAACTCCTACATTACACACACACACACACACATGTGCATCTGAGGTTAATATTGTATCAGCCATCATCTTGGTAGGCTTTCATCTTGGGGAATTAGGCGCATCCGGGTAAAAACAGAGATATGTTGACTTTATTCATTTGGCAGCTGAGTTTGAAAGGATTGCGATGTTTCGCTCTCGAGATGTTGCTTATATGAAATGTAACCAGTTAGTTGTTGTTTGTTTGTTTATTTATTTAACATAAAACATATACAGTAATAATTTGACAGAAAATAAGGTAAGTAAAATAGTAAAAAGGAAAGAGAAATCAGTCATCATTCATCACAGTTATTATGTTCAAGGGAGTAGGAAGAAGTAAAGAACTTATCTAGGCCTACCCCGTGTGTGGGTAGTATATTGTATATGTAGTATATATTGTGACAATATTCTTAGTCCGATGACAATTTTTTTTTCCGTCCCGTTTCTGCCATCTACTACATCTGCAGAGGTAGTGAGTACAACGAGATTGTAACTGATAGTTTTCGAATCACTTCCAAAGTTTGACCTCACTCACAAAGATTAGCCCCGGTAGCTCAAGAGTGTCTCGCTTGTGGCCATGTGCTTCTATTTGTTTGAATACCTTGTTTCTTGCGGTGCTTTTCTGCCTTTTGACCAATGAAATACTCACGGGCTTAGGCTTTCCCTCCTTGTCTTAGGACACACACACACACATTTCATGGAATTCACCCAAACCTTCGTTTCACCTCACATATATCTTCACCCTACATTCTAATGATTTATTTCAATGTGACCTGCCTTCCTGCTCAGGTCATGAAGTCATTCAGGTTAATGCGTGAGCTGTAAATATAGATTTACAGGTCCCATTTGAACAGTTGCAAAGAATGCGTTATGAAGTCGCTGTATTTCATCCAGTCGGAGCTTGGAGCGTTTATTTACTCATCTGCCGAGAATACCAGGTGTCTATCTTAGACGATGCCTTTTCTTTGTACAGATTTGCTTGAACCTGACACTCGATCGAGAATTATTACATCTGTGGCAATGGCACGCGTAACTATATTTTGCATTTTATCCACATTTTTTGATCAGCCGTACTTGAATTCTCTGATAATCATTCATCGGCTCTGTGAAACCAAACATAACCCCCTCAACGCTTCCCACATGTACATGCGCCTGTGTCGGACCGACACAAATGAATTTTGGCCCCTCTAAAAATATTTTGACGCTCCCTGTCAATATGAAACTCTTGTTGTAACTTTAAACACTCAAATTGCTCCATCTTGTGATTTGATCACCGATCATGGATTTAAACACGCTAATCGCTGATCGTTGCTTGTCATCAAAAATTCTGATCGTGTAACTGCCTCAGTTTGTGTTTGTGTGTTCCGTTATTTTTGGCGCGAGATCAACGATGCAGTGCAGTTAGCGGCAGACCTGATTGATCTCTTTTCTCTGTTAAAATTTCTGCAGTTTAACATGCTGTGACTTCCTCCCTCGCTTTCTCTCTTCATTCACTGGGGAGCACTGTTTGAAAGTTCTCTATAAATACAGTTGAGTTGAGTTTGGTCTACCAAACTCAACAGTACCACTTTGTGGAATATTGGCTGCAGTAAAAGTGATTAAACCTACAGTACGTTCTCGGATCAGCTGTTCTTTTATTCCTATTTGAGGCGACCCCAATTTCCCGACACAGTTTCTAGTTCGTTAGCGGGAACAATCGGACAGACCCAAAGCCATCAGAATTTGATCATTTCGGCTTTGCGGTTTCTATAAGCATATGATTCCCTTGTCTATAGCTCGCATATTGACATTGAAAAACAGCACTGCCAACTTTGAGAAGTTTCATGATCATCACACTCCTCAACCCATTGTTGAGCATCATCATTTTTTCTGCCGGCAGCCTTTGAACAGCCACAAGTCAGAAGTAACGTAACTCTTTATCGCTCTTCCAAGCATCCATTGAATCGCGTCGACTTTCTCTGGCTTTATACGAATGCCTGCCGTAGGAGGTTTGCAACGCTTATTCCAATGTCAACTGGCGAGCCATGGGTTCCACTATGAAACGCCACCTACATCACATTTTTTTCTGCTTGGCTCTCGACGAAGGCGGACGCTTCTGCTCTGCTCCCTGCCCCCCCACCTTTTTTTTTCCCCCTGCTCGCCACTTAGTCTTCTTGTGCTGTCTTTTGTCCAACTTTTTTCACTAGCCTCCTACCGTGTTTTCATCCGAAGAACTAACCATGGAATTAGTTGGCTGGTCTCTCGATGTAATTGACAACATTTTTTCGACGGAAAGAGCGGGCAGTGGGGAGCCTGCTTGCCCTCCGGGGACACTTGCTGCCGGATACGCCCTGGATCCATGGAGAAAGTGGAGACCGGTGTGCCTGACAGTACTGTCCGTGGAGGACGTGGAAGACATCTACATTATTGGCCTTTTGATAACAGGTATGCTGCTGTTTGGTGTTGGCAGCTTGCTGTTCTATCGCAAAATTCAACCGACGGGAGCAGCTCTATTGGAAGTGAAGAAGCTGCCGGTCACTCTGGATGGCTTGGCGCGAATGTCCAACACTCAGACTCAAGCGGTGACTGAGCTCAACCGCAATATTGTTGCGGTTTGGAGCGACTCCGCGCGATTGATAATACCATGGAGACGTTGGAATTTTTGCTTCGAAAAGGAATTGAGGATTGGCTGATCGGCGCCAGTGAGAGATACAGACCAAGGACTCAAGGCTGTCTGGAATTGTTGGCGGCCGTCTCTCCAAAACAAACAACGCTATCTGGCCTTTCCCCTGGATGGAAATACGCATGGAGTCTAGGCCCCCCCCCCCCCCCCCCCCCTTCTCGGCCATGGACTGATAAGCCGGGACTTCATGATGAGCAGACCTCGACGAAGCAGCTATGACCTGTACACGCATACACATACACAACTGGACAACCACACGCGCATACACATCCTTGTTATCACCGTCTTCATCGCTCCGATTCTTTTTCCCCCGTGACGTGGTTCGATGATGCGGAGCGCAACGGTGACCGTGCGGCTGGTCATCGTCAGCCGCGTCGCGGTTACCCTACCCTACCCCCCCTCCCCCCCTTCCCATTCATCCCCCCCTTATACATGTTATGTCTTGTGACTTGTTGTAACTGTCTAATGCTTATTCATGTGCTAGGGTCTTTTTTATCCTGGACTTAAATTATCCTCGGAAGAGGATAGTTCGAGCGTGGTTTTTTTTTTCCCTTCCCTACCCAGCGTTTTTCCTTTCTGAATTCTGATTGTAATTTCCCCATTGCGGGACAAATAAAGGATATCTTATCTTATCTTATCTTATAAACCTGTGCGGCATTAAACGCGTCTTTAAATGTCATGTTAATGCGATGTTAACGTGTCAGGAGTAGAATGTTTCCTGCGCTCTCCCTGCTGGTTAACTTGTGATCATGAATCTGTCAAAAGGCTATTTGACATTTATAGACCCATCTAATCCATCCAGCCATCTATCGCTCCAAAGGTCACACTGAACCCTCTTCTTAGATTTCTGAAACTAAACGGCGTAATTCAGTTCCGAAACAGACACACGAATCACGCGACTGATGGGATTCAAGGTGGGAAGAGAAAACAGGTCAGCATGTTTGATTGACTTTGCCTTATACCGCACGGGGTGCACAAGCAGACAGCAGCTCAGGCCACAAATCCACCAACAGATGTTGGCTCTCACCGTCTCTTTCAATCACTGCAAAAAAGGCTCAACGGGCCACTGACTCGCAAGTTTATCCGCTCATCCCGCTGCCTTTTGGGAGCGCTCCGCTTCTCCACATGTACTCTCCCAAAAATACAAATAAGCACAGGAAGATATGTGAAAATTTCATTTTGTTGGGAGAGTCTTACAGAATTGAATATGAAGCCTATCCCCCAATAGAACATAAAATGATGCAATCACTGTCCGGATGAATAAAAATCTCAATTTAATTTCACAGCAGAGTTTTTTCCCCCCGGCACGAAGACATACAAACCCGCTTCGTTGTGCGTGTGATACAATCGTAACCCCTCCAAACCATGTGAACTCGGAAGAATCAAAGGGTATTTTTTCTACTTCACAACAAGCGTAGCTGGCTGACAAGGCCGCGTCGACATCTGTCAGAGGTTATATCACACCGAGCAGAGAGACCGTTCCGGGCCTGCGCCTCCAACCACATTGTGAGATAGCAAGCAGGGAGCGAACACTGCTGAGCCCAGACATTGTCAAAGGATTGCTCTCTTTCGCTTCCTTAAGCAGTTTGGGATTAAAGGATGACGAAAAAAAATGTGTGTGTCAGTGTGTGTATGTGTACAAAAAGGGGGGGGGAGAGAGAGAGAGAGAGAGAGAGAGAGAGAGAGAGAGAGAGAAAGAGAAAGAAGCTGGATAAAAAAAGCTTTCAATCAGACACATGCAATCCCAAAAAGATTTTTTTTTCATGAAAGTGCTCATCCTTTTGTGTGTGCGTGTGTGTGTGTGTGGTATGTTTGGTAAACAGTGCATTTGTGTGTTTCTCATTTGCTGAGAGGTTTTCAATGTGGGGAGTTTAACCTGCATCACCTCAACTCGCCTCAATCATCCACTCAGTAGTTCCTGAAAAGTCAAGATATATTTTGCATTAAATTGCGCTTCATTCCACATTCCACAAGGGAAAAAAAAGAAATAGACATTTAT
The DNA here is from genome assembly GCF_054856545.1 of Hippocampus guttulatus. Lineage (NCBI taxonomy): Eukaryota > Metazoa > Chordata > Actinopteri > Syngnathiformes > Syngnathidae > Hippocampus > Hippocampus guttulatus. The sequence goes on along the minus strand of NC_141268.1, from coordinate 16,931,574 downwards.
TGTTTTGTTATATTTGTTAAAACGGTCATCATGATGTGACAACAGTACCTGGTAAATGATCTATGAAAAAAAATCACCCATCACCAAAAGAATAATTTTAAATGTGTTCTTATTGCTCTCTCTCTCTCTCTCTCTCTCTCTTTATTGTTTTTTTTTTTTTTTTGCAACACTTACTCAAAAAGATGGATTGCCATCATAGATGACGTTACGTGATGGCATCTGAACATCACGCGAGATCTCATCATCCGTTTGTAATCTGAGCGTGTTTTTTTTTCTTTGACATGACGGCATTCCCTTTTACACAAGCGTCGCTGTACCACTTTTAGGGCTTTAATATTTCCACAGAAGGCGGAATATTGCCGATCTGACTTCATCCCATCATTGCATATTGGCATTTATACACAACAGACACCCAGAGGAAAAAAAACAATCCATGATTTAACAGGCTATATAAAATGGGATAATAATAATGAATGAAGGCTGAGAAAAATAAAGGCCAAGAGATGATTCACATATGACACATCCAAAAGAAAAATAAGTCAGAGACAGCAAACCTCTAACACCTTTTTGGGTGTGAATAGCTAGTGAGTTATCTGCTGAGTTGACGCCGTCTTGCACACTTCTGTTGCCCTGGCAACAGGGCATCGGGAAAGTGTTTGAGCAGGATACCAACACAGCAAGTTTTGTCAAACGACTGCAGATGTTCGCACATGCAAACACGCACAAGCCCACCGAGACACATTCTCTGCAGGGAGGAGCAACTGGATGCAGCGTTGCAATTTTTCACAGGAAAAATAGTTTATTTTACTCTCTGAGTACTCCAATTTGGAAGCTTTTTTGCCCATAGGGATGACTATGACTGTGGATGGTTGTCAGTAAATAAATAAGTACTGTACTGTACTTGACATTGTTAACCCTTTTAATTGCGTCAATAAGATGTTGAGTGTTTCCCGATAAGAAAACTTTCATAATCTTCTTAAAAAAAGCGCAAATGAATAGGATTATGAGAGTACGAATTTGTTGATGAATGAGGCTTAGTAAGTGGAGTCCTGCAGGGATAACATCTCAGGCCCTTGTAGTTTTCAGGTTGAGTGTAAAAAGTGGCACATCTTGATTTCCGTGCCGGTGCAGGACAGCGTGTTTTGTAATGTTGTCTTCAATGAGTATCTGCATTAGCTGACAGAAAGACTTTTAAAACACATTTTCGCTTTCGAGAAGGCATCACATGTTAATTTTGTCTTGGAAAAAAAAAATCACAAATACGAGATCAAGAAGAAGGTCAGGACATGAGTCGATTGAGGCGTGAGTCAATGTTCCGATGCATTATAAGTGCCTGAAAAGGAAGGTTTAGGTTGTTTAGAAAGTCAATTGACATTGACTTGAAGGACTTCTGACAGTATATGAAACAAACTGCATGTATGGATAATACTTGGTGCTGATCTTTAATTAAAACATAGAAAATCATACTGGAAGCTTTCTTACCTTTATAACAACATTGTTTTTCCTTAAACACAACATGCACAAAGTTTTTTTTGTTGTCTAAGTCACTTCTCAGCAGCCATTGAAGGCCTGAGACCGGAATAGCATCCATTCATGTATCCCAGTCAGTCTTCCTTCATTAAACAAAACCTGAAGGACAAACCCTAAAAGAGGACAGGGGAAGAGAGGATGAGAGTTGATGTCTTCCTCTCCTCGGCCCAAAGGAGAAACACAAAGACTTTTTGTTGTGCATCAGTTCGTGTGCAGCTGAGCACATGCCACAACCGACGAGAGAATCCCACTCATTACACGACGTATTGAGTTTGTCGCTTTGTCGAAGCGGAATACGACAGGATACAAGCGCCCACATCAACTAGAGAGAAGCCTGAGTGTAGCACCTTTTTTCTGCATATCGCTTTGAAACTAATCATTTCATGTCAGGCTGACTAAAGCATGCGGTGAAACGTGAGAAAAGGTGGTGGGGGGCGGGAGGGGGGGACGAAAGGAGGCCATGTCAGTCCTAAAAAAGGAGCCATCGGCAGTGAAATCAATACAGCCAAGGACATATGGCTTATTTCCGCTGGAGACTATCCTTCACTGCTACAGTAGTATCCGCACTCCGCACGCCATTCCCTACCTGGTACATGTAGGTATTAAAGTGGGTCCCATTCTGCAGGTGGATCTTCACCGTGGGGTTCATGGTGGAGGCTAAACATAGCAGGTCGCTCAAACAGAACCCCCATGAAAAGAGAGAGAAAGAGCGGGAGGGGGATGGCGAAGAGTTGGATTCACAAGCTGTTCCTTAACGCTATTCCCTCTGCCCTCCGACACGGCAACAACACTCTTGCTAGCTGGCCTGAGAGAGGGGAACGTGAGTGAAAGCGAGAGGGAGGAGAGAGAGAGAGAGAGAGAGAGAGAAACAAGGGCAGGCAGAGTCAAGGGGATTGAGGTACATTTGGGTTTTTCATCAGAGCGAAAGACAACATTTAGAGGATGCAGGGAGGAGGAGGAGGAAGCAGGTGAGCGGCTGGTCGTGATCAGCTGATGGAGGAAATGACAGGAAGGGTTCAGGGGAGGGGAGGACCAGCCACCTGTTCGCTGTCTCACATGGACACACAAATACTGATACAGTTAAACCACCAAAGTCAAATAGATATAATTCAGCCAAAGTATATGCTGCAAAAGTTAAAAAAAAAATCTAGACACTGATACACCAAAGGAAAATATCTACTTATGACTTGAAACATTTATACGAAACACGTTTTTTCTTTTTATCTTCTCCTCTAGCTATCGACGTCTTTATCTTAAAATTTTAACAAAAGTCGCAGGCAGCTAAGCAGCTGCATGTCCTAAAAATGTTCGATGAAAACGTCACAGAATAAATCGCTCCTAAAATTTTCGACAGTCAATAAAATGGTCCAAAATGTCAGCGTTAACTGAAATGTGAATGTTTTGTTTCGCTTTGTTTTAAGTTTGATGGAAAACAAAAATGTGCAGAGAGTTCCCAGGCTCAGCAGCATCTCTTAGAGAATTACTAAACAAACAAACAAATAAAGAATTGTCACACCGGAGTGAGCGGTGTTTGCGTTTGTCTGGTCACGTCCTGTTTTATTTTGAAAGAATGACTCTCCTTTCGTTTCAGTTCACTTGCCTTTCCTCCTGTGCCTGATTTTCAGCCCCGCACTGATTGTTTCCACCTGTTGCCCCTTACCTTGTATTTAAATGGCCCTTGTCTCGCTTTGTCATGTGCCAGTGTGTTTCGTTCTTGTGCGTCCGTTCCGGCATCTCGCCACTGATCTAACCAGTCCTCGCCTTGTTTCCACAACCTTTGAGTGGTGAGTTGCTGATACTCAAATCAATATATCATTTTTAGTTCAAACTAGTGATGGGTCCATGAGGCCTCATGAGGCGTGTCGACACAATGACACACTGTGTTGATACTGTGCTGATACTGTGTCGCTGACCACTGCCACCTGCTGGACCTTCAAAATCCCTGCAGCCAACCCACTTGACAGGCTGAACAAACTGATTTGATGATGAAGTGTAGACAATGCACTACCTCACTCTACCCACAATAGCCACAAGCTCCATTGTTTATGTTGTTGTTTATGCTGTTTATATTGTCTATACTGTTCAGATTACATGTCTTTTTTATACAGTGTAGCTGCTATCCTTTCTTAGCTGTGTGTGTTTAATGCACAGCATGTTTGCATGCATATATGCACTGAGGATTGAGAGGAAGAAATTTCATCTATGCTGCATGTCATACATAAAGCATATTTGACAATAAAGATGACATTGACCCTTGACAATATCATTCACATCCATGCATTCATATTGTATCATTCAATGTGTTTCAATAATGTGAAAATCATGTGAATGAGGATGCTTGTGGGCTTTGTCTTCACAAATTTTGATTTAGAAAAATAAGATGCTCCAGTGTTTTAAATTTCAGTCTGTTGCGTTTAATGCATGCTATTTCCCCTGTTGTGGAGAACACACACACACAATGGAATAAGACATGTCAAAAATCCGAGAGGCACTTGGAGAGACAAGGAGATTTTAATAAATACCTTATTCTCCAAAAGGAGATCAAAATGGCTCTACACGGCGGACAATTTGTATTTGTCCGGAAGCTGCTCCATAATATGCACGTACTGTAGCAACGTCACTCGAGTGAAGCGCGTCTCAGCAGTCGATAGTCTGCTGCTCTCTGCTGTGGGCGCGAGCACGTACTCGCGGCGCCGACCCAACCCACGCCACATATTAAGCTTTGAACTACGACAACAGCTAAACTAGCCTAGCTGATGTAATGATGGTCAGCAGAAAAGGTTTACGTTTTATGTGACTTTTAATAGCAACGTGGCAGAGTCATCAAACATGCGGTGTGCTCACTCGCAGTCACTTTCTGGAACTCCTCCTTATAGGCGGGACCTCTCAATCAACTGGAGTATGACGTACAGTACAAACGTTCATAAAGCACTTCTCATATAATAATAGCCTATTATATGACAGCCGACATGACGCTCGAAGTCAGACGGACACATTTTTTCTGATAATCAGTGTGTTTTCCGTATTGCTCAAACATATATTTTTATTCGAGCGAGGGTGAGGTCTGGCTTGTTTCGGCAATCGGCATCGTGTCGCCAGACGCACTTCCTTAGGATACACTGTGCGGGCTTTTGCTGCGTCAATGCCCCCTGCACTGAGTCGACGCCCCCTGGACTAAGTGGCGCAGCTTGGATGGACTGTGCCAAGCAACCGATGCAGTCTAAACTGCACCAGTGCAGTTCACGTGTCAATTAGCAGCCTGGACTGTGTCAACGCAGCCGATGCAGTCTAAACTGTGCCGGTGCAGTTCACGTGTCAATCACGTGACGTAATGAAGCAGCACATGCACCGACACGTGGTTTGCTCTGTGAGCCCGGCGCATGCGTCAACGCATCGGTGTCGCTGGACCCATCACTAGTTCAAACCCTGCAACTGTGTCCTGTGTCCAAGGCTGGTTTTGAAGATAATTCCATAATTTTTACCTGATTTCAAGATGACCTCTAATCTGCCAACAGATCTTTTTTGAGTCGTATAATATTGTATATCGCCACTCGTTCCTCTTGATAAAAAGCCTAATCACTGCTCACTTAACCCAAATTGAAGAGCTCTATTTTCATCCACTATGAGACACTGCTGCGCCTCCCGATTCTTTCTATTTATAAACGTTCCTCCGCTCTCAGCGGGGTTTCAAAGTGCATGACTGCAGTCTAAAAGCGCTTCCGGAGTTTTTCTAGTCTCAAGCACAATCAGCCAATGTCTGCGTGTCACTTTTGAGCCTAGTTTAGGAGAGGACATTGGCGAGTGGGTGCTGCTGTGTTGGGTAGACTCAATACTAATACCTCAAGTGCAACAAAATGTAGCCCACAATGAGACGGAGAATTTAATAAACGGCGCTGGTAATCCCGCAACGTGCCATCTGGAATGGCCAGGAGGTTGACATTTTTGATATCTGATACGTTTCATTTAATGCCTGATTCAACGGTCGCTGAATGACTACCATTGAATTTTCTAATTTACTCACGCATTTCAATATGAGCACAGACTCAGTTTAAGTGTTTTGGGGGGTTTTGAATAATGATTCATAAATTGATCTTAGGTTGCAATTGAATGGAATTAAAAGACACTCAAGTGTTTATGTTACTGAAGTCGCTAATTTATTGCTATTGTTCCCACTGGACGTTTGTCAACAATTCTAAATGAGTGACTATGTTGAGTGTGGCTGTGTTTCCCTTTCGTGTCTTAGTGAAGTCACACGTTGTATATCAATTTTGCTCTTGTCACATACAACTGTCTGATTTGAAGGCATACACTCGATATAAAAAGTCTACACATGAACCTTTGTTCAAATGCCATTTTTGTGTGACATATAATTTATAAGTGGAGGATTTGGCCGTCTTCACGATTATTCAAACGCAGTGATTAACCGTAAACAAAGTTGATCAGTTCTGGTAGGATTTTCCTGCCATTTTTGAAATCACTTTTTTACAGCGCAGGCCATGGAGAGCTCCAACAGCATCGGAGAGATATCCTTGTGCAAATGTCTGTCAGGAGATATGCACGAATGGCTTTCCAAGGCATTCAATATACAACCTCAGTTACTTTTAACATAACAGTGAGAGATCTTTCCGGGAAATATTTACTGTATATTGATGTGCCTTAACTAGGGTACAAAGAGTGGCAGTTAACAACATTAAATGGTGTTTCGGTAAATGAGAACAGATGCAAAGCAGCGTTTTGTCCACATTGGTGGTACAGCATCTCTGTGATGAAAAAACGAAATATTTGTTGGAACTGACGTTGCTGTCTCGAGATTTATCTTGTGTTGATGACAAAACTATCCATTCAGTGGAGTCTCTTTTTGCTACCCGTGTTTCCACCTCCACGTTTAATCTGTCGGATTTTAATTAAATGCTCATCACTACATAACTTCTCATGCCGCTGTGCTGTGAGCAAAAATAGTTCATGACAACAAGTCGACGTCCTTGCACCTGGTTGTCACGGAAACAAGGGCTCGCCGACAGAGGAAAAGCGTGCGTTCGTGCTAGAGAGGTTGATTTTTAGCGAGACAGGCAACTCGCCGCACATCATAACGTCCTTTCGCGATTGTGGTGGTTTCCACCATTAACTGACAGCATCCCCGTGCACCCTGTGGAGCCTCTGTGTGGTTCCACTCAGCAACCAAATTGACCAGAGACCACTCCTGACCAAGTTTGTGGGGAGACAGTGCCCCCTACTGGCCGCATGGGGTTCACAAACCACACTTCAGAACAGCAATTCGGATCCATTATCCCGGGTTGCGCCTGGGTACGAGATGATGGTTTGGCAGAACAAGAAGGGCTGAATATTCACTCCAAAATATATGCGCTCATACACACTTGCCTGTGACAAAAAAGGCAGTTGACACACAAGAGACGGCTTTTCATAGGAGAATCACCAAAATGGAAGCACTCTGTTCTATTGTCACCCATTCGCACCATTTTTCTCCTTGTTGCATGGCTTTCTCCTCTAGACTCAACAAATATTTCCTTTCGCACTTGATCCACTACAGCAAACCCCTTTTCAAGCAGTTGTGATCTCATTTGAACCTTCACTTGATGGAAGGCAGCCATTTTGTGTCAGAACATATGAGGCAGAGGGCAATCCTTCCCCCAGCATGATCACCCAATGCGGGATAAGAGAGACCGGGCACGCAAATCGGCCTGTTTTATCACGAAATTAAACAAGCTATATGCCAAGTAGTTAACCAACCGACAAATCAATAAACTATAAATATATAGTCGTAGATGGCCACAATGTTCCAATAGCTGTTCAATTGCATCTCGCATTCCGACACCTCCTGAATTATTTAGATATGGAGGACTACAAATGAAATACAAGTATCAAACTGTGAACATTATAAAAGCTTTAGCATTAATTGCCGTTTTACATATGATCAGTTCTGTGGTATGAGTCGCGCAAACATCTTTCGACTTTTATTTTTCTCCCCTCATGAAACTGTTGAATGTCACAAAAATTGCAATAAATAGCCAAAGAAAAAGCAAAAAAACCCTCCCAGTATTTAGCCTTTCATGCTCACTGAGGTGATTTCTCTCAAGGTAGATAGCAATCAGAGGCAGATTTTCCTCACGGTAAATCTGGTTGAACTCCAAATTGCGTATCAACAGCAACACAGTTTCCATGACCCTTTATGACATAACTTCATCCAAAATTGATGTACAGTGGCGACTTGAGATACAAATGACTGGAGTTACACGGTTTTCGGAATACGAGCCATCACTTGGTTGATGTATTTATTTATTTTTTATTTTTTTCTTTGACGAGCAAAAACCTGAGATACAAAGCTCTGTGTGACGTTAGCAAGCTCAACTCACTTCACAACAAGCAGCAGTTTGGTAGCTAGCAAACAATTATGTTGCCAAATAGTAACATGAACACTCCAAACATATCCATGATGCGAATAATACTGGCATTTCACACACACCAAAAAAAAATAGTCGTGGTAAATCTACATCAAAGGTGTGCAAATAATTTGAAAGGCCAAATACTTAAAGTGAAACCCTTGGATCTTGTCCCCTTAAGTGTGCTCAAAACCAGGTAACTCTGACCTGGATGATCATATCTGCGTTTTTATCACTCATCTGGATAATGACATCTGATAAAGCATGTCCTATACAATACCATCAAAGTCTTCTTCCTACTCCCTTGAACATAGTAACTGTGTTGAATGAAGACTGATTTCTTTCTTTTTACTATTTTATCTACCTAATTTTCTGTCAAATTATTACTGTATATGTTTTATGTTCAATAAACAACAACAACAACAACAACAAAGGGCTGTTAATATACTACATTAAAAAGACAACCTCAAGGTAATAGTCCCTCACACTTGTAGCCACTTTCGTCCTTCTGCTATGCAGGATGATTTGCTTCCGGTTCCAACCTGACAGTTTAAAGCAGCGATGTCAGCTTTGTTTCCTTCCCTTGTCGCCCTCGTTGCTTTGCTCGCTCTGTCTCTCCATTGCCGCGTCCTGTTCGATCCCAGCGTGGCGTTGGGACCGCACTGCCGTTGCAACAGATGCACTCACAAGCAATGTGTGTGCCAAGATGTTCACAAAGTAGTGTGTCCCAGAAAGGGATCTATTTATAACCCTCTTTCATTGTTGTGCATCTCGATAAAACTACATAATTTAGGCTCTGTTAATTTACAAACAACCGGTTCCTGATAGACACCCAGTTGCATACAAAGAAGTCTGGCCGATTACTTGAATATGCAAGTAGCACCACGCGCTTGGAACAGTCTCAGGCAGCCACAGAAGAGTCCACCAAACACACACACACACACATGAGACTCACTCGTTCAACTCTGTGTGCTTTGCAGATGAAAGTGCATCATGTCAACAGAGGAAAACAGCAGACAGCCGTCTTAATATTAATGGCCATTGTATTGAATCAAAGGGTAAATAAGGAGTGTGCCAAGTGTGTCTCCTATAGTCTTTCTAATGAGCTTCTCTCACACACTGCAATGGCAGGAAATGTGTGTGTGTGTGTGGGTGGAGGTCAGGCATGCTGCCCTTGACCTTCACACTGCAAAACTGCATTGGCAAGATGTAACTTAACACAGCTGTGTGTGTGTGCATCCATAATTTGAATAAACTGTGGTGATAAAGGTATGGTAGAACCGAATATGCTCAAAACGGTAGAGACACATCTCCTTTAAATACCCTGTCAAATTAATTCAATGGTTTGTTGCGAAACAAATTATATACCCGGGTGAGGAGAAGCGGTTCAGAAAATGGATGAATTACTGAAAACCTGCAGGCTGCAGACAATGTCGTCCTCAATTGTGGAATGATAGCGTTAAACACCATTGCAATTTTCAGATTTATTTGGGACGTGGCTAAAACCACACCCTGTGATGACTTGGGCTCCAACATTAGTGAGAGATTTTGGGCTATGAAACAAAGGGGTGTCAACTACAAGCGTACTAAAACAAACTACAATTGTAGGACTAATAACTGTGTCAGGCATCAAAGTGCAGGTTCATTTTTGGTGATTAAACTGCCTTTGAAAATGTATCCAACAGCTCTTGGTAGCCTATAGTGGCCATTTAGCGGCTAGCTGGTAGCCAATAGCTGCTAACGCTGGCAACTGGTGCCACATGATACACTCTCGGCATAATTGTTGTTGAGAATTTTTCAGCATCCTTAGTGATTGAACATGATTTTCAGGATGACATTGTGTTGATGTTGGTGGCAACAGTTTGGGACGACAATCTAAAACGGTCTCCCCCTGACAGTCGGGAAGATGAGTCAATTGAGCCGCCATGCCTCAACGCGCTGCCGGGAACAACTTCAAAAAATTGAAATGATATAAATGTAGCAAAGCATATGTTATCAGATATTATTTGTTAAGAGTTTAGAAGTTGCCATGAACAACTGGGCCTGACTCATCTTCCCCACGGCGCACATTTAATAACGGGTTAGCTAAGGTTTAATCAAGATACTCGAGTCACTCAAGGATTCGCTTCACACCAGTCACAACACCTTTGTCCGTATATATATGCTGAACACAACTTCGATCCTGAGTGTAATTCTCAGCTTGGCTTAACATAACACATGCTGACTTTAAATGTGCTGCTTTTCCTCCCGGGTGTGGGAGGCCCTCATGAGCAGTTTAATTACTTTGCTTGCACCCATCCATCAAGCATTTGCCAATCTTACTTGATTTTGCTCTCCTCTAAAAATATATGGCGTGCCAATGGAACCTCATAAATGTGCACATTCAGCATCATAGCCTTTAGGGAGCGTCCGCGAGTGTGTGTGTGTGTGTAAGTGTGTGCGCGCGCGCCTTCCTATCACACACAGGTTCCTAAAATATTATTTGTATTGCTCAGGAAATGTGTGTGCATGCGCGCGTGCACGCACACACACAGTGGGACGTCTGACTCAAATATTAAAGCCAAAAGCAGGGATGCATATTAAACTGGGACTTGGGCAACACTGCACACGCTCCTCACGCAGTGAAGACGCACAACTCCACATTTCATATGAATAATAATAATAATAATAATAGATTTTATTTATAAGCGCCTTTCAAGACACCCAAGGACACTTTACAATAACAAAAAACACAAAACAATATGGGTTGAGCAGCGGCAGCCAAAACGCGCCAGCTAACGTCACACTAACGTCACACAGAGCTTTGCATCTCAGGTTTTTGCTCGTCAAAGAAAAAAATAAAAAATAAATAAATACATCAACCAAGTGATGGCTCGTATTCCGAAAACCGTGTAACTCCAGTCATTTGTATCTCAAGTCGCCACTGTACATCAATTTTGGATGAAGTTATGTCATAAAGGGTCATAGAAACTGTGTTGCTGTTGAAATTTATATATATATCCATCCATTTTCCGAACCGCTTGATCCTCACTAGGGTCGCGGGGGGTGCTGGAGCCTATCCCAGCCATCTCCGGGCAGTAGGCGGGGGACACCCTGAATCAGTTGCCAGCCAATCGCAGGGCACACAGAGACGAACAACCATCCACGCCCACACTCACACCTAGGGACAATCTAGAGCGTCCAATCAGCCTGACATGCATGTTTTTATGGAATGTGGGAGGAAACCGGAGCACCCGGAGAAAACCCACGCAGGCCCGGGGAGAACATGCAAACTCCACACAGGGAGGCCGGAGCTGGAATCGAACCCGGTACCTCTGCACTGTGAAGCCGACGTGCTAACCACTCGACTACCGGGCCGCCCAAATTTATATATATATATATATATATATATATATATATATATCTCTCTCTCTCTCTCCATCCATCCATTTTCCGAACCGCTTGATCCTCACTAGGGTCGCGGGGGGTGCTGGAGCCTATCCCAGCCATCTCCGGGCAGTAGGCGGGGGACACCCTGAATCAGTTGCCAGCCAATCGCAGGGCACACAGAGACGAACAACCATCCACGCCCACACTCACACCTAGGGACAATTTAGAGTGTCCAATCAGCCTGACATGCATGTACTGGAATGTGGGAGGAAACCGGAGCACCCGGAGAAAACCCACGCAGGCCCGGGGAGAACATGCAAACTCCACACAGGGAGGCCGGAGCTGGAATCGAACCTGGTACCTCTGCACTGTGAAGCCGACGTGCTAACCACTGGACTACCGGGCCGCCCTACACACACACACACACACACACACACACACACACACACACACACACACACACACACACACATATATATATATATATATATATATATATATATATATATATATATACTGCGATTGGCTGGCAACTGATTCAGGGTGTCCCCCGCCTACTGCCCGAAGACGGCTGGGATAGGCTCCAGCACCCCCCGCGACCCTAGTGAGGATCAAGCGGTTCGGAAAATGGATGGATGGATATATATATATATATATATACATATATATATATATATGGATTCTATTGCTTGAGTTAAAAAAAAGAAATTCGGGACACGACTTGGTTGTGTTTGTCCTTTATGTAATATATCCACTCTAAAAGCTTTTTGTCCAACTCGTCACGAACTTATTTCTCCATCCCTCCAGCAAAGGATGCTCTTTTGTTGTCAGTGGACATCAAATTTTTCTTGCATTTTCCCCCCAATCATTAATTCTCTCAAGTCAGCATTGAAAATGGTTCAAGCATTTTTGTTCCCGAATGTCATTCTTCCATAAGCTTCAGCTTTACAGGTGCCACCTCTCAGGCAGCGAGCGTTGGGCGAGAGAAGTTTCCACATGCTGGTGTCAGTCACTGGAAAATCAATTTGCCACCTTGTGACAATGACACCACCTGTTTTTCTTGAAGGTAAAAAAAAAAAAGTGCTCAGATGCACGACGCATCCAGCAATTTTTTGGGTCATGATGTCTATTATAGTGGGTCCTACTATTTGACTAGAGGGGATGGATTAGGTTTTGCGGCACAACCACACACACACAGACGCACAGTATGGCCGTCATACTATGAACCAGATTACAGGCATTTTTTTAGAGCTGTGTGTGTGTTTGTGTGTGGGCGTGCGTGCATGTGAGTTATAGGGCAAGAGAGCAGCAGAAGAAAAATCACATTTCATAAATAAATCATCTGGGTCCTTGTGATCTGGTGATGGATGCCACACACATGCGTACACACGCACTCTCTCTCTCTCTCTCCCTGGAGATGATTTTGTTTATTTTGAGAAATGAGGATTTAAAGCCTGTGCGAGTAGTATGCACATGTTTAGGGGGAACGAGGTCATTTCAGTGTGCATGTGTTTGCATAAATGTGTGTGTGTGTGCGGTTACTGTCCCGGTCCCTTATTTTCCCGCTGGTTTAATCCCTCACTAAGAACCAGTCTTTCTCCTTCTGACTCATGCAGTGGCAGCTCATTTTCCCTGGGTATATAAATGCTTTAAAAACACTGTGTGCGTGCTCTCATGCCAAATGCACCAAACTGTTTGCCGGGATGCATTGACATAGGCATGAGCACCTGAAATCATGCAAAGCTTGGCTGGCATGTTTGGGTGTGGCCTGGCTCGCGTGATAACTTGCGTGTGCCACTTTGCTTGTCGTGGGTGTGCCAAGCCTGGCCAGTCACACAGTGATGGAGTGAGCTCATCTGTACTGGGGGGGGGCGGGGGGTGGGGTCTATAAATATTGTAGATGCTTGCAGTCGAACCTCTCAGCAAGCTACTGTATGATGTCATCCAGGAACACCACTCGCGAGGACACAAACACCCCCACCCCTCACACACACGCACCTACAATGCTGCCCGCTGCCAAGGTGCAATAACCATGGCAACTGTAGGTGTGGTATCTAGTGAGGCAGAGACTCAAACTTCCCTTTTCATCCTTCATTGTCTTCAATTAATCTCTCGTACTTTTTCTCCTATTTATCAAGTGTGTTAAAATTTCATTTATCGTAGACGGCACCCTTCCCATCCCGCCTCCTTGGCAGTCACGTTGGAAGCGAAGTGATTTAGGGCACTTTGTCTTTTTTTTTTTTTTTTTTAATTTGTTAATTTTTTTATTAAGAGCCTTTCAACAATTTATCTGTTGATCAACATAACCTTTTCTGTTTTACTTCTTTATCTATACAATATAATACATCTAACAGTAGAGAGCTGACAGTTTAAATAACCCTGGTCGACCTTTGATCTGATCACTATTCATAGCAAAAAAATAAAAAGGCTTTTACGATGCGTCGGATGACAGTGAACCTTCAGCGGAATGCGAGTCCCCTTTACTACGCGTCGCTTTTTTTCTTCCCTTGTCACATTTGTACCTCTCTTTATCTGGGGATTGTTGTTTCCAAAAAGCCAAATAAAGCAGAAGAACGACAAACCACACAGAGATAACAGAACAAACTTCTTTTGAAGTAGGCGCGGCATAATCACGTGATATTCAGCTGTCTCTCATGACATCATCAATGATGACGTGTTATATCACTGTAAACAGAAACGTTAGTGACATTTTTTACAAATTGCAAGATTTTACCGTTTTGGTGCTGCTCTATAGCTAAAACCAATGTTTTTTTTTTGGGGTTCTATATAGAGTAGTTATTTGCATGATTTACTGGCTCATGCCTGTTTACACATATATACTGTCAGCAGTATTTTACTTTTCAATGCCAAAGTGTCAGTCCAACACAATTGTGAATACGACTGCAACTGGCTCATACACGAGACAACGACCACCTTGTTAGCCATCTCGAGCCCTTGAAGCAAAAGCGGATTACCGCCATTTAAGTCCGAGTTAATTTTCCTGCCTCGCTCACCTAGTGAGACAAATGAAACAAACCGGTACAGAAGCTTTTCATTCTTCCCTTTGGTTAAGTATGGCTTTCATCCCTCCTACCGCATTGAACAGGGAATTCCTTCACACTGATCTTCAGCCAGACCCACTAACACACTGAGCGGCTCCGCTTTGGCAGGCGATCAGAACCAACCACCGAGGTTGAAGCGGCACACACGCACACACACACACAGTGGATAAAAACAAAACAAATGCTTAGAAAGCCAAACATCTTGAAAACAGACATTTGTTTTGGGTCGTTACCTCATCACGTGACTTGGTGTTTAAATGAACTTGGCACGCACGCACACGGTGTTGCTGACGGTTGGCATCCCGTGAGACAGAAGGTGTCAGGAAGTCAACATTCACCCCCATCGTCCCGTTTCTATGGAGACCAAATGTGCAGAGCCTCGAGAGGTCGAGGTGGGAAGGGAAAGGTCTGAGTCGGCACACGCAGACGTATATCGACTGATGGAGCCTGATTGACTTGACAGTTTGATGTCGCAAGAGGCGCGAGGTTGGATGATTTGACGTGTATTGTGTGTGCTAAATGTGTGTGATTGCGGGAGCCCACCCCGCGGTGCCCTTGGGGGGTGAGGTGGGGGGGGGGGAATTCTGAAGGGACTTGTATCCCACTGGGTCAGCATTAAACATGCTCCGACTGGATCTTGCCTGCTTGTGTGTAAGACAACAACATAAGTCAGTGTAATTTGAGACGGAGAGGAAAGAAGAGTTGATCATGACAAATGAGGGGATTAAAAATAACCTGCCAACAATGACAGATGATGGAATAGACCTTTACTAAGTGTGCTGACTTTGCACAAACACACCCACACACACATACACAAAACAAATGACCATTATTTGACTCTGGAAGCAAGGGCAGCTCTTCTCCTTCTTGATCACACGCTAATGTTTCATGTCTGGACAAAAAACGCAGATTTGATAAAAGAACATTGACTGACGCATGCAGAGCTGTCGGGTTCTCCCCAGAGATTGTCGCTTTAAATGCTCTATATCAGCCTAACTGGACGGATTTAAGCACCCATTTTAAGGAGGTTGGCAACCAAGAGCCCACCCCCCCCTCCCCCCATTACTCTTCTCACGCAAGAGACGAGAGCGGAACGAGAAGAGTGATTATTCGGCGAGTGACACAAGATGCAGAGATGTCGGTCCACGCAGAGCCGAGAAGCGCAGAAACTGTCGATCACCCTTGAGGAGGCAAAACCAAACAAGCCACAATGACAAAAGGGTGCAAGTGGAAACTGGACATGGATGAGGAGGAGTAATGGAAGATGGCAGCGGAAGTGTGTGTGCAAGGGGTTGGGATCGAAGGGGCGGGGGCTGCCATCGTGGAATGGAAGCCGCACAGCTTCGAGTGACCTTTATGTAACATAACTACAGGCCCCTCCTCCGTCCCTCATTCACAGTTGCCTTTTGCCCGGTCTTCATTTTCAAGTGGACGCATTGATGGAGTCAAAATCGAAAGAGATTCACAAGCAGAGACGAGTGGACAAGCCTCTCTGACACGTTGGGGCAGAGTGGCTGCAATTTGGGTAGCGCATCTTCTTGTTGCCGCTGTGAATTCTCGGTCAAATGCGCTTGCTTGAAAATCACTAAATGTTCTGTCCTCTTTCCATGTCAGTGTTTTGTTTTTGTTTTTTGTTTTTTTTTGAGCAGCCTAATACTGAGGTCTGCTTAGTTAAATCGTTCGGGCTACAAATTAATTGAGACAGAATCAAAAGGGCGTCTGCAGCCAAGTCATGGTTCATCGTGATTAGTCAATGCCATAAAACGGTCACAATTTGGAATTCAGTTAATAGCCTTACAAACAAGGTAAGGTACCAAAAAAAAAACCTAACGGTATTACGCTATAGCACGGCTATCAAATTCAAGGCCCAAGGGCCCCACATCATTTTGTGGGGCCCACAAAATCTGATTATGTGCATCGAATTCATGTTTCTTGCTAAAATACCAAAATAGTAAATTGTCTTCACTCTTTTTTATTTTTCCGATCCCCGTTTCAAATAAATGTAATAATATCTGCACAAACAGTTTTACCGGCCTCTGGTGTCAAAACTTGCCATTCATCGTTTGGGTTCACATGTCAAAACCATAACTACCCGCGACAAAGAAAACAACAAAATAGCTTGATTCACAATGATGAAACCTCGATTTGTACAGTACATTTTGTTACGTTAACTGCCGTAACAAGTAGACCTCCACCACTTCATAATAAAATGAAGTAAAACAATCCATCTTTGAATACACTTGAGGAGAGAAACATTTGGACATTTTTTGTAGGCTCAATGAATGAATGAAGGTGAACTAGAAATCTGATTGATCAAAAACAGTCCCATTGCGAATACACTGTAAACGACGGCCCTTACGACTGACTCCGAAGGTCTTAGGCGGATCAGATTGACGTGGCAGCACACGGACTGAAATCTGACAGGACAAAATAAAATAAAAAACAACACCCGCGTACTCCCACTGGTACAAGGTAGATTTTCAATTTCCAGTTCTGAGGTGATCAAATCACGCCATTTGACATGCAACGAATATGTTTTGGTCCAAAAGAGAGCGTAAGGGCCAAGCTAATGAAAGGGCAGTGGAAGTGAGTTATTGAGGGCAGGACAAGACAGTGGCAGCTGTAGAGGGAGCGGAAGGCAGCTCGGCGTGCGTTGACGCATTTCAATTCAAAGCCCCCCCAGTCATCTAATGGGGCGCTGCAATGCTTACTGACCCCCAATCTTATCAAGTGAACAGCACTTCTTCATACAATCAAAACATGTGATTTCAGGCTAGAACAAGAATTAAAAGCTGACGCCAAGGGTGGTACAGTTCAGTCACTAATGTTACCTTGTTCCAAAAACACACACACGCACACGTTCATTTAAAAATCATGCTCTCGGGCCACGGAGACACGGCGCTTAGTTTAATGAGCTGATTTGGGTCGATTCGTTGCACACGCGCAATCGCTAAAGGACATCTTTGCGCACACGAGCGCACACTGCCCACCTTCGTGGAGTCGCAGCGAGGCTGCGCGAGCGAGCAAAGAGATATGAGGCTTTATCTGACGGACGGATAGCTAACTAATAGGCCTCTCAGCGCGCACGCTAACAGTGAACGCCGCTGATAAAGCAGAGAGCGAGAAAAGCCAAGACACGAGAGTGGATATAAGGAGAGCCAAAGTGTGCAAACTCTCCCTTTTGCTTCTGACTCGAGTCAATTCAAACGACTCGAGTGTACACCTCTGCAAGATTGCATTCAGATCTTGAAATTAAACCAGAGCGTGGCTTTTGCCGCAAAGTCAGAGCATGTCACCTTGTATTTATCACAGACGACCCTCAGAACACGGATACGTTTGGTGTGTGGCCGGCCATGACTCCGCTTTCAAGTGGCCAATCTCTCATTCGCATCAGGAGAGGCTGCTTTAGTGTGCAAGCAGAAGTCATCGTGCATGTTTATCCCCATGCGTCTGTGTGTGAAGGATGTTTCGAGCCAGGTGCACACCGTCTGGGCAATTTAGCAATGATGGCTTTTGACTTGTAGAAATTGCATTCCTTGCTCTCCAGTGGAGTCTCAACTTAACTGTATTTATCGAGCACTTTAAAACAACCATCGCTGTACACAAAGTGCTGTACGAATATCATATATACAACAATAAAAGCACAAAACGGTCAAACCGAGATCAAGTCTGAGTCACGTTGAGTCAAATGCCGCAGAATACAAAAGAGAGGGACCAGAAACGGAAAAGGTTCGATCCCCTCTGAGCCTCCGCTTAGTTCTTGGTACCTCCGAATAATGTCTGGTCCGCAGACCTGTGTAGGAGCGGAGAAGCTCAGAGAGGTAAGGTCTGGTGAGGCCATTTAAAGATTTGAAAACAAATAATAGGATCTACAGGGAGCCAGTCAAGGGATGTCGGAGTAGGAGTTATGTGCTCCCTCTTACGAGTACCAGTCAAGAGGAGAGCAGCAGCATTCTGGACCAGCTGTAGACGTTACTATTGATGTGTGAACGTAAAAACCTCAACCTGACTGACAATTTTAGAAGTACTGTATTACAGATTAACGAGTTTTAAAATATATATTAATACATTTTTGGGAGGGGGGGGGGGTGTGGGGTTGTCACGAGTGATGGAACATGGAAAAGTCATAATTGAATATAACATGGCAGAAGTCACACCCAAGACAAGAAACATGTTCAATGTCAGCCTTTCGTTAACGAGCCAAACTCTGTGTTGTAACTCCGTGTCCTTCTCCTAAATCCTCTATTTTACTTGCAAGTCACGCTCTCAGAAAGTGTTGTGTGTGTGTGTGTGCGTGTGAGGTAGCCGAATGGGAGCTCGCGGAGAGTGCTTCGTGGCTGACAAACTGTATTTCATAGAGTGCATTTAGCATTATGAATTTCTTTAAATCCCTTTAACAGTTCAGCTACGGACTTTAGCCTCTGATGTCACACTCTGTGTCTATGCTGGTTGCAATAAATAAATAAATAGTCTTGAAGATGTCCACACATATGTACGTACGTATGTGCATGCATTGTGTATGCGTCTCTAAGGGGGCAGTCCCCACTTGATCTCCCATGATGCAGAGGGGACAAATTGGCTCCCCGCTGAGCTAAATGTGCCTTGGTGCCGAGAGCCAGATGGCACTGGCGCGGTGACGGAAAGAGCGAAGGATGGATGCTAGTAAAAGATGGCGCGCCGAAGCCATGGTGTGAGAGGGCAGCATGGCGGTGATAGCGATGCACAATTATAATCCATTAGTTCCCAGAGGGGGCTAAAAGCTGTGCAACCTGGTCAGACACCGCTCCAAGGAGGTCTTGAATCAAACTGTATAGCTACCGAGCGGAGAGAAGATTGCGAGCGGCCGAGAAGAAGAGAATGACACATTATGTACAGCTGTCAAGATGCTGGCGAGAGAGGAGTGTGATGTTAGTCTGCTGCCGCTGCTGCTGCGGGAGGCACAGTACAGTCCCCTCCAAAAGTATTAGTACGTCAAAGTCAATTCCTTTGCTTTTGTTGTTAAACTGAAGACATTTGGGTTTCAGATCAAAAGATGAATATCAGTCAAAATGTTCAGAATTCAGCATGCATTTCATGGTATTTACATCTGGATGTGTTAAACTACTTGGGACAATAGGAAACTGTACATAGATACTATACGCTGGACTCAAGTCATGATCTATTTCATGGGCTTTATATTTAGTTTTGCAATTTATGAGAGTCATTCGGTAGATTTTTTTTTTTTGGAGTTGCGAGCCAAGTTGTGACTGAGCATCAGATATGCCCCGCTCAAATGAAATGAAAAGAAATGGTGGGGGTAGTTTAATGCTCACTCAAGTGGGCGACAAGAGCCACATTTGCGGGTGCACTTTCAGCCCTTTATTGAACAGCCAAACACTGAAATACAAAACGAGAATACTCTGAAGAAGCTGCTGTCGCCCACTACCCACGTCCAGCTACTCACACATGGACGAACCAGCCATATTGCTCCTGACATACCTCACAAGGCCACACCTCTTAAAGGCACACATCCCAAAAGAATACTACAATATGCTCACAAGTGGCCTGCGTGGGTTTTCTCCGGGTACTCCGGTTTCCTCCCACATTCCGAAAACATGCATGGCAGGTTAATGGAGCACTCTAAATTGTCCCTAGTGTAGTGAGTGTGAACGTGGATAGTTGTTCGTCTCTGTGTGCCCTGCGATTGGCTGGCAACCAGTTCAGGGTGTCACCCGCATACTGCCTGAAGACGGCTGAGATAGGCTCCAGCACCCCCGTGACCCTTGTGAGGATAACCGGGTCGGAAAATGGATGGATGGAAGTATCAAATGTTCCAAGTTAAAACACCAGGAGAAAAAAGCCCCGAAAATGCAGATAGCGTCACAAGAAGGCCCTTGAGAACATTTTCACGTCCTTTTGTCTTGACTTCTCATGTTCCGTCCGATCTCTCTCTTTTGCTGCCTCCCTCTCCTCCTCTAACAGGGTTTCTTGGTGGCATTCAGCTGCTCACTTTACGCTCCACTTTGCTCTGCATCAAGCCAAATTCCCCTGTTTGGGGCTTATGTAACACAGCGAAAAGATTGGGCATCGGCAGCTCACCAATGAGAATGGGGTCCATTTTTTTAAGTGACTTCACTCGAAAATACACCAAATGTTATTCCTCTGAGTGTTTGAAAATACTGCCATCCAGTTACCACAATTTATAAAGGAAAAAAATACTTTTGTCAGCCGTATTGGCAGCCTGCCCAGTTACCGACAAGTGTTCTTTTTTTTTGTTGTTGTTTGTTTCCCAGTTAGCCATACGTTGCTTCTAGCTGTTAGCGGCCTGCCAGCACTACTATGGGAATTAAAATGACAGAGTCGGGATAATAATGTACAGCAAAACAAAGTCTTATCGCAATGGTAAGAACTGCATTTCTTCGCAGAGCCAATTTAGATTCAAGCCTATGATTTCTCGCTGCCGCACGCATTTTAACACTTGATCCTGTGGCGTCAGCTCAACATTGGCATGGATGAGAGCAAACTTCACACGCACAAAGTGAACATGTTGCAACTCCGAAAAAACAAGCTTTTTTTTACACCTTTATGTGGTTGACAATGTTTTATTTTTTTCCCCCTCCAGTAAAACATGATTGTAAAAATAAAATGTGAAAACATGTCTGTTGACCCAGAAGTATGTAAGGAGTTACCTCTAGTAAGAACGATGAAAGACAGACTTGTTAATGGTAATAATGAGAATAAGCAGTTTGTTGTTTGGCTGCAATAATCTTCGACAGAAAAATGCAAATTTGATTTTGGCGGCTTTGTGACGTAGATTCGTCGCTCATTATTCAAGGACTTTGTGACTGTTATGTGACTATGATATTGAGGAAAAAGGGCTGAGTGCTCGTGCTCGTGTCTTGAGCTTCAATGTATTTTGATATTTTTTGAGAGAAACTGCTAAGTGGATTATATACAACACACACATACACGATTGCATTTCCTTCACAGTAGCCAATCGCTAATTTCACCAGAAAACAAGGCTGATATTAAACCTGCTAACCACGTGACTCAGAATGAACACTACAAAAACATATATGGTTTAATCGTCATTTATGGTGGCCTAAACATTTCAGATCCAAATACTAAACCTCTTGTGACATCTGGATTGTGTCACTGACGCATCAGCGAGCCTCTCGTCTCATGTCAGCGCAGCCGGAGCCAATGTGCCTCCTGTCTGCCAGCTCAAAACGCTACCGGCAAATGGAAAATCAGGGCTAAAATGCCGTAATTCGAATTAGCTCTGACTCAGTGCGCTCTGAGCACAGATAAGGTACAAAATAAATGCACCTCATTTACCAGCCTAACCATCTTACAAATATTATGCTCTGGGGGTGCATTGTTTAGTTTTTTTGGGTTTTGTTATTTTTTTTTTTATTCCATTTGGCATCATCACGGAAACAACAATGCGCTTGTTTTCCTCAAAGGAACTTATTTGTAAATCCTATTTAATGTTTAAAGTAAACAAAACTGAAGAGCCACCGTTTGTTATTCTAGGACCACAGTTAGAATTTTTGGCAATTCAAATGCAGCACCCAAATTTGCAACATATACAGTATATTGTTTTCACCAACCAGGACCAGACAAGCAAATAATGAAGAAAATATAACAAAAAAAAAAAGCTTTTCGTGTCTTTTGCACTGAGGACTTGCTTTTCTTAGACGTTAACCGGTCTCAACAGTCCTGAGGAGCTATGTGTAACTGAAGAGTGCAACCTGGTTAAAATGGCTCTTGAATCCTGAAACCGAAATGGAAAGAATGTGTTAGGACAAGGCACACTGTTCTTCAGGAGATACCCGTATACTGGCACTGTATCAAAAAATATAATCATAGTAAAAACTACTACATACTAAAACTATAAGTATCAAATTGATACACGGATAAAAGATTGTACACAACTGCATGTCCGGCCAGTACAATTCAATACAAGAGTTGGTTGTTGTTTTGGAATGGCTGCATTGTGTGCGTGTGCGTGCGTTGGTGTATTTGTATGCTGGCAAAAAATAGCCAGTGTTGCATCTGACTGGAACAGGTGTCCAAACATCACGAGACACAAACACACGGCTGAATACTGGAAACTTTTTATAACCCTTATAAGACCTCATGCTGGGATGTGGTTAGCCGTTCTTGGAATAAAGGTGAAAATGGGACAGCCTCCATCCGAAATCTTTACCGTGAAAAATTTGGCATCGTAAAACGAATGGCAAGGAGGCCGCAGGATTCCCTTGTCATCACTCTGAGGTTGCATGGCAAAGTAACTAACTATAGATAGTGACAAATGAAAAAGGAGGAGAAAAAAAACCCAGTGATCCAAAGTCTGTACTACCGTACATGGAAAGACTTTTATTTTTTTAATAATACAAGTGGAAAACAAATTGCATCACTGTGAGAAAGTGACCCAACTGACCCCACCTAAATGTGAAAACTGGATTCAAGACTTCTGAATAACCAGCCTTGCTGTTCTTGTTAATTTCTGTCTCAAGGCTACCCGCTGCGCTACACACTTGAAAATCAGCGAATGCCTCATAATCTACACTCCAAAATAATAGGGGGCATCAAATTAATGCAAAGTTAAAGTTTCTACCTCCCATTGTGAGGTATATGGAAATAACAATTCAGCACGCCCATTAGCAGCAGTGTACGGTTTTCGCACCACTTTTAATGGCTTGGAAAGTAAGGAGCTCAAGGAAATGACGAGAAAAAAGAGACGATGACAATGTAAAAACAATCCCCATTCTCCCGTTCGCAAAAATGACTGAAATCGCTGTAACATACAGGCAAGGCGAGTCACATGGAAAACTGGAGCATAACCGTTTTTTTCTCTCCAAGTTTAAAAAAACGGGACTCCGTTTGACACTGCAGCAGGGATGGTAAATGTTGATTTTGCTAGAGAAGCGCGACAAGGACAAAAACAACAGCCTGGTGATCCGTTGGTGTTTTAATTGTAAGGAATATGCCGACATATGCCTGCAGTCCAGTGAATACATTCACATTTTTTTTCTTTTTTCACTGTTCATTTTTTTTTCAGCACAGAAATGCTAATAAGCTTGTTTCCAAATGTTTCCACTTTCGGGATGCGCTTACTGTGGAACCAACCTACCGAAATAAAGTATCTTTTAGTTGAAAACACGCAAATGCTCGGAAAAGTGAGGGCCTTAGAGCATGGGTTTCAGTTGAGATTTATCGGCATAGTAATTGGCGATAGGACGAATAAATGGAAGAAATATTGTTGCGCTGATTTGCTGCTTACCAATAAATCTGTCTGTGGACGGATTTTATCCTTGTAACAGTCACGACTGACATTATGAGAGATGCAGGTCAGTAGCTGAGACCAGAATGAAGGCCAAATTAAAAATGGATGTCGGTCTGGGCAAGGGTGGCAACTTCAATCTCAGCATCGCAGCAATTGGTTTGCTGGTCAACATATTTTACATTTAAATAGAATAGTTTCGACTTTATGGTGGGGCAAAACCAAGTGATTCTAAACCAGTTCAGTGTGTGAAACATTATAGGGCTATACGTCTAATATCTACAGTATTTGTTTAGCCTGATTTCAATAGAGCAGGATTAGGGCTAGCTTGCATAATGTGCATTTTTTTTTTTAAAGAATAAATAACTCAATAAGGCATGCTGAAATAATGATTAGCACGTCTACCTCATTGTTCTGAGGTTTGATCTTTTCTCGCTCCGGCCTTCCTGTGAGGATTTTGCACTTTCTGGACCTGCAAGTTAGCCGAATTGGAGACTCGCAATTGGCTAGCTACCAGCCCAGGGTGTGCCTATTTTGCATATGGTAAACTGGGATTGGCACAAGCTCACCCGAGGCCCTAAAGACCACAAGTCGCATACTATACAGTGTCTAGAAAATGCATGACTGGATGGATGAATGAATGAGCATAAGAGAACACAGCAAAGCTATTGCTATTATAATTGCTATTCCTCACACACATTCCCCTCCTTTTCTGAAAAGAACAATGATGTTTAGATAACTGAGGTGCAGAATTTATTGAGAGCCGTAGCACAAATTTAGACTTCACAAAACAATATGCTCAGTTTCGATGAACATCATCACAACGGTATTGATCTAACCATACATTTTCTTCCCCTATGTTTTTGTGCCTGTACATTGTTCTGTCTTCAGTGTTTCCTGACTCTTTGGGAGCACACTGGCCCAGAACTGTCAAATCACACGAACACACACACACACACACACACACACACACACACACACACACACACTCGCAGATAAAGTAGGTGTAGATGATGCATGTCTGAAGACAAATGTTTGTCTGGCAAAATCAGCAGAGGACAAAGTGTTTGGTTTGAGGAATAGCAATGCTGTCCTGCCACGCTCATACTGTCCTCATGCATGAGCTACACCGCCTTACGAACAGAGGGAAGTGAACATGGAAGAGAAAAAAAACGATTGAGACACTTCCGACCGGGGGGCTACATAGAATCGTTGGCTCCAGCAAAGAGCACACAATGCTGCTCTAATACATTCAGTGCATCCAAAGCTTTGATTCACTCCTCCTTTTTTTTTCTTGTTTGTTTGTGTGTGTTTTACACTATAGAAGTGTATTGAGGCCAGACGTCATTCTTCAAATAAGCGCAGCAAATCCTGGAATAAAACGTGTGCCTGCTTGATGATCAATACGATAGCTTCTTACAGTATTTTATTCGGACAATCCACAGCCCAATAAAAATTGACCCTTGAGCTCTGACCCAATTTATCTTCTGAACCAGAGTTTGAGAAACTGGCTTAGGCCACTGCATCATTTCCATTCAGGACAACTGGTGTGTGAAAAACCTGCACGTGTGTGCGCGCAGTCAGTTTATAGCCAAGCAGGCCAGTCATAATGTGTGTGTAATGTCCCTGAGGTGTATGACGGTATTACTAATACTTGAATTATAGCTACAATTACACATTACACTGAAGCAAGATTGGAAAACAGGCATGACAGGCTCTTGCCATCCGAGCTCTCTCTCTCTCTCTCTCTCACACACACACACGGCCACACATACATAAAAACGCACGTGACACGTAAGTGTATGTGTGGAAGCAAGTAGCCCAAGGCGATGTACACTAGCAAGCAGCCATGTTTCTCCCACAAGCGACTGCAGCGATGCTGTCATCTCCAGCATGGCTCTCTCTCTCTCTCTCTCTCTCTCTCTCTCTCTCTCTCTCTCTCTCTCTCTCTCTTTCTCACACTAACACACATGCATGCAGCACACCATCGTGCTCGGTGTGACATCACGCCACGCATTTAGACCTGATGGTCGGCGAGGATAACACAGTATCCTGTGCTGAGGCCTTATTGTCGCCATGCAAGGTGGCTGCGACATCGCTAATTCAGCTCTCTTTCACTCAAACACACACTCACAGGCTATCGTCAAAAGATATTCCAGGTCGCCATAAGTACATAAACGGCCCTGAGGAGCAGACAGGTCACCACGTGAGGCTGTTTCAATCATATTAATGATAAGGTGGGCCTTGGCCTCTTCTCTGCGGGGTTTCCAAGCATAATGTGGGTCAGGCTGTGATAGTCACAACTCCGCTTTTCGACTTTTCTTAGTCAAGGATGGCTGATCAAGATCAAGAGCTGAAAAACAGCAACCCATTAAGCTTGATGCCAGTCACGACCTCCATCGGGAACATCACAAGAAGTAACTCACAGGCAGGGAAACTGTTTTTCACTCCTTAATTGCTGCACTCAGTTGATTTATCTGACATATGACAAGTACTCCGACTCATTGGTTGAAATTATTACAATGTGAACAACCTTTATTTGCCCATTTACTGCTGGGTAAGACTCTTATTGATGCAAGGTTTTCCAAAGCGTTTCAGTTGAAGACCCAAACTGTAAATGTTGTTTTCTCACAGGTAGCTAAACTCACAAAATAAGATATTGAAAGAGAAGCACCGTATACACCAAACAGCCATAATATTATCATCATCACTACAAGGGAATATTGACATCCAATTCAAGATATACTTACAAAGACTATAATGTTCAATTTTGATTGACACTGCCAGGGTGGTCTTGATTTACCTTGTTCGTTATTGTGGTTGCAGTTTGCAGCGATACAGAACTCTGTTTTCATGAACAGTGTAAATCCGGCACAGTGTGTGGCACACATTTTAAAAAAAGGTTTAAAACATCACATCTGCATTCGTGCACTTGCCAATGTGGGCCATCATTTTGGGGTCTTTTAGCTCGCAAGTTCAGGAGACTGGGACCTGCGTTCGCCAATACATCTACTTACATTTCTAACATATTTTGACGTACCCCAGTCGTGAGCGGCCACTGGAAAGTCAATATGTGCAAGGTCTCTGTAGAAGGACTCCGTTCACTTACTCTGACCTATTTTCATACAACTTGAAGATCACGAGTCCCAAGTCATTCACACAATGCTTTGGAAACAAGGCTACCATGACGGTGATCTTTCTTCACAGTATGTGCGAATCTATAAACGCCTTGCATTCACCAACCACAATGAACTGACTGTTGCCTAAGCCAAGCAGGCGACCACAGAGTATCAAATAACAAGCGCAATATAAATGTATGGAATCTGCGCCCCTCCAAAGACCGGCTGCTCCTCACCTGAGGCAGGGCCGCGTTGATCTGACGCTGCAGCACGTCCCTCTCGTGCAGCGCCCCCTGCAGTTTGGTCTGCGACTGGATGAGGGTCTCCTGTGTCTCCCTGAGGGACTCGAGTAGCTTGTCCCTCTCGTCCAGCATGTTGACCATCAGCTGCTCGAAGTTGGCCTCCTGCTCGGAGCCATTCGGGACGCTGCCGGCTCCTCTCGGGGGACCGGCCGAGTCCCCCTCGCTGATGGTCGGCATCACCTCGCACATCATCTCTGCTGCGCTGGATGTACAGGGGCGATGCGGACTGTCGGTTCAAGACCGGTGTGTGTGTTACATATAAACGAACCTATGAATCTCAACTGATTGAAGGCCATGAGCCAAAAAAAAAACAAAAAAAAAACGGGCAACATGCAAACGCGCGACTTAATGTTCGCGCGCCATGCGTGTTCTTCCAATAGTGCACCATATTCTTACCTATTCAGAGTGATCGAAATGATGCGAAAACTGGCGACCTTTCATCTTCGTTCACCACCGACGTTTCTCCCCGTGTGCAGATCCGCCCAAGCCGGCGCGCCATGCACTCTCTCGCTCACATGTACCAAGCCCGGCGTGACGTGATTGACAGCTTAGGCGCGCGGCCGCTCGGAGGGGCGGTGTCCGCGAGCACGGCGGGGATCATAGTACGGAAGAATTCCAAAATGCCAGAATAGATCCGTGACAGAACGTCTGATCTGCTCTTGGAGACAGTCAACGTCTATGTATGTGTGTGCGCGTGTCAGAGAGAGTCTTATTTGCATCCGCCTTCTCTGATTCTATCCCCATAGACCCCCCCCCCCCCCTCCCACACACACACACACACACGCACACACGCGCGACACCTTCCCCCTTAACGCAGACACATCTGCAATTGTCGCCCGTCTCCCTCATATGATGTACACTTACAAGGTCATGTTTTTCTTCCGCTTCACGGGTGAACGTATAACTTGTGCAGCGCTATTTGCATGATTATGACCCAGTCGCTCCATCACCACCACGCAGGCACACGCTCATTACGACTGTGCATGATTGCACACTTGGATGCGCAGCGCTCCCTGCAGGATCTCCAATGAAAATGGGATCTCGCCATGCGTTTGTAATGGGAGACATAAAACGATATTACAAGCCTTCTTAGGTTTTAACTGCTCTAACGTGTGCCATATACTTCACAAATTATACAGCTTTGTGGGAAAAAATTTCAATAGCCTCACAGTGCTTTCTTTGCTACAGCCCAACCAGAAAATACAATAAAACAGATCATTTAAGCTAAAGTTATGTAATGCAAGAAGAAGGCCAGGAGCTCAGATTTGTAACCGCATTAAATCATATTGCATATAACGATTTGAAATTTTGGTAGATTTGAACGAGAATCCTGGAAATGGATGCACAAAATTTGCTTTTGCGGGTCACATAAAATGATGTTCTGTAACAGAGCTGGCCGCCAAGCCTGAGTTTGACGCATTTTCTTTTGAAAAGCTAGACCCACCAGGTAAAAATTCGATAGGAAACGTCAACCGAACCTGTCAGTCGCAATTCACGATACTAAGATAATTTTCGCTCAATGTTTCGATGCAAACAGTGAAGTTCGTTCTTTCGGGGGCTTTTATTTCTCCATATGTTGATCATAGCATAAAACACGCAGTAATAACTATGTTTTCAGCGAAAAAAAAAGTCGTCAAGAACATTGGCAACGTAAAATGGTTGCGTTCTGACTTCACCCGCGATGTGCCAATCGATGGTCCATTCATATATAAATCCGAGCAGCACTACTTCCTGAATTAGACAACTCTACTCTCGCGATGTTAGCCATAACGTCATTCCATGATGGCTGAAGATCCTGGCGGGGTAATTTTCAATATCTCTCTCATTCTTTTTTCTTTTTCTGAATCCCAGCTTGCCATAGAGCCATGGCTGGATTCACAGCCACGTTAAGCGTCCACAGAACATTAGTGTCGACATGCCCAAGAAAGGGAACCGAAAACGGCTGAAATTTCGGGCTGGGGACGTTTGCTCGGAATCAGGTCGGTCGAGTTTGTGTTCACTTTTCCATTAGCCAACAAGCTAGCAGTTCCCTGCAACAACTCTGGTTCATAAAAAAATATGGCGTGACAGCTTCAGAACGTTCTAAAACCATCAATTAATTATATTAATAATATAAAATACCATAATCTCTTCCATACTGCCCTAGGTTTCAAATAGCTCGCAGGTTAAATATAAGCCAGAGGTCTTGTGCATGTTCTCTTAAAGATAAATGCTGTATGACCATGCACTTTTTCCCACTTCAGTGACTGTGGCTGATTACGCTGATGCCGATCCGGCCGTTGTGAAATCTGGTAGGGTGAAAAAGGCTGTTGCAAATGCAGTTGAAAAAGAAGGTAATTCAACAATGACTGCTGCACACAATTTCTTCAGGTTTTGTGTCTGAACTGATTAACTTGAGCGCTTTACCTTTCAGTCAAATTATTATGTGGCCTGGAAGCATCTCAGGGTACTGTAGAAGAGGTTCTTTCCTCTGCTGGGACCGTCAAAATAGATGGTTTGGACAGCAGCGATGACCTAGACGCAGAAGAAGATGGCGACAGTGAAACTAAAGTGATCCACAAGAAGAAGAACAAGAGGAGAAAGGGTATGATATGACAGCATTGATGAAGAACAAGTGAGAAGCAGCTTTGTTTTAAATAAATACAATTTGTGCCCTTCTAGAAAACAGTGAGAGCAGTGACGGACAGGAGTATCCAGTGGACATCTGGCTTGTGCTTTCTTCTTATATTCGACCAGAAGACGTTTGCAGATTCTCACTAATCTGTAGAAATGCATGGATGGTCACATGCACTGCAGTTTTTTGGACCAGGCTATACAGAAGGTGAGGTTAATTTTACCCCATGAATTTTATATCACACATTTGTTGTTTAAAGTGGCTGATTGTTATTGAGGGTGGCCCAAAAAGTGTTTCCAAAATAGTGGTTGCGTTGCGGTTCAAGTATAACATACCTGATATACTGTATATATATTTTTTACTCCCTCCCATCATTTCTCCCATTCAAAGGCATTACAGGATTGATGTTGACCTGCCGTTTCGTCTGCAGCCTGATTGCATTGACAAGATGTGCAGTCTCAGGGCCCGTGTAATTCGCTCCCTTTTCCATTTGTACGAGCCGTTCAGCTCACGTGTCTCCAAAATTCCAACCATGCCAGAATCTACACCTACAACTTTGCTCAATTCCAAGGTAAACTACCCTGTCACCCTGCTCTCAGACATGATTAAGACCTTCTTTCCTGCAGATGTTTCAGTTTCTGTTTCTAGTTCAACTGGATATTTTTTGTGCTCAATCTCTTATAAAAGAAATCATCTATGGTCAGTTTCTACCATCTTGTCCGATATAACTGTAGCCAGGACGGAGGCATGTACCTTGAATCACATTGAGTTACATTGACATTTATAACTCATATTTCTCCTCTTTGCCATCCCTGCTATCTGGTGACATCACAAAAAAGGCAAATTAAAAGCAAACACTTGTGCAGTCCGTTTTTTCAGGTACTCACTGAGCTGAAGTTGAGGTCTCGCAAGGCTTTTATGCACAGCGGCAGATTTAGAGGTGTCAAGTCCTAACAATATTGTTTTGTGAGTTCTTGGTTCGACTGTGGAAGCAAAGGACAAGGCTTGGCATGGACTGTATCTCGTTGGAGTGAATGTCTGACTTGGTTTTCTTCTGCAGTGTTTATTATTCTGGATAAAAAAGGTGACTGGGACTCGACCAGAAGGATTGTGGGAGTTCAACTTCAAGTTTTTAAAGCAGGTAGTTGTCTTTTTCCAAAACAGCGACTACACTGATGCTTAATAGTTTACCTAATCATCATTTTTGCTCCCGAGCAGGGAAACACAAAGAACGGACATGCAAAGTCCTTGCGGATGCCCCAACAGTATGAAGAGGTCCACACAAATTCGGACTCTGACTGTTACATGCTTCAAGTGTCAACGTTTAACTTCATCTTCACCCCTGTGGTCATGGGCATGACTCTTACCTTGGTCGGTCTGATAACCTCTCCGTTTTTATACTTACCGTAAGATTTAGATTTTGCAGTTGCCATTTGAACAATGACTACTGAAACATGGCAAGATGTTACCACACCCTAACATGACATTTATCTTGATCATTTATTATGATTTCTTTTCCCCCGTCGCCTTTGACGGTCATTGCTCTCTGTGCTGTCGTTGCAGTTCACCATCAACGTCAGCACGGACATGCGCCATCACCGCGTTCGTCTCGTGTTCCAGGACTCGCCGATCCAAAGAGGGAAGAAAAGAGGCGATCATGGCGGCACACAGGTTGTGCTGGATCCTGTACACAGTGTGAGGCTTGTGGACTGGTGGCATCCGCAGTACCCTTTGTCCCAGTAAACATAAATGGCTCGCTCTAACTGCGACTACAGCAGAGCGTCACATCCAGAATCCTCAACGTTCGCTTGCTGCTCGGCCAAGAGAAATTTGTTCCAACCTCCTGACTTACACGGACTGAGCATTTATCGGTCAATAAAGATGGCCTTCCCAAAACTCCCTTCAAATCGATCACTGGCGAGTCGTGCAGAAAGCCACAAAAGATAACGTGAGAGGGATGCAAAGTCCTCCCTCCGCTGCCTGCTTTCACCAGTTTTTTAAATAGATAATCATAATACATGGCCACTTGATGACCGCTTCAGGAAATTCTGTTAAGTTGTCTTAATGCATGCACACAAATTTTTTTTTAAACCATAAAAACAGTCCCCGTCCACATCCTCATAGTGATAACCATATATTGATTTAATCAGATAATTTAATCATAACCTCACAATGTATTGTGTGATAAGTGGCCAGTGAGAACATTTACATCGCTGTTTATCTTTTCGTGTTTCTTGGCTTTACACTTACAAACACACACACAGGAAAAAAAAACTTGACTTTGTGTGAATTGAATCCCTTCCTTCCACCACTGTAATAACTGCCCTTGTGTTAAGCGTATTGAATGTTAAATCATACATGGCTCTGCTGTACTTGATCATAATATGCAGTGGAGGGAAGTCGCTACCTCAGAAAAGGATTCAATCTGAATTGCTTAGCAGCTTTAATAAAATGTGGCATCTCTTCATCTGATAATGTGCTGTGAAGACTCGTAGAGACAAACATTTGGCAGATGCCAATTGAGTGTTTTAGTTGGAGATCAACTATTTACTCTAACATTAATTGTCTTAAAATGAATAAAAAGCAAAATGCCCCTTAGAATGCCACACTGACTGTAGTTTGTTTGAAACGGTACACTTCCCTCATGTGGTGACACGTGGTATTGTGATCACATCTGATTTCCATGATATTTTAATTTGATTTATTTATTCATTTCAGGCAGTGGTCAACATTAACAAAACAACCAAAACATAACAATCAAAATTAAGACTTGCTATGAAAAGGAGTGGGAAGAAGAGAACATTTTCCAGTTCCCAGCAGCCAGACACACCTAATGGTTATCAATATGGTATGTGCTTTACCCAACAATTGTTACACCATGCTCTGCTGAATTTAAAAACATATTTGTAAGTAGTACATATAACGCACTACTTGTACACTATTTGAAAAGCTTGGGACTCTTTAGAAATGTCCAATGTTTTGAAATAACTGTATATACGAGGACATAATTAGAATTTATCAATACACGTCTGCATGCATGTATGTACTGTATGTATAGAGATTATACAACGAGAGAGGGCGATTATGGGAGAAATATACAGTGGATATATAAATACACACACGTCAACTCACGAAATTGTCATGGTGACCTGACCCCAAACTTTCTCACAATTGTGTACTGTATACCATTACAAATTTCTGACCACTAAACAAAGACCTTTTATGAACCAATTCAAGCAGATATACAGTAAGTCATCCAGTAATGTCAGGATCCTCCAGTCCACTGTTACAAAACCTGTGGGGGAACCTTATTCCTACCATATCAGTTTTTAGAAAGACGGATGGAACAGTCTTGATTATATAACGTTGGCAGCGCCTAAAATTGTAGCTATAAATAAACAAAGTTGCCTCTTTGCTTTTGGTCTTGTTGGATGACCTGTTCCCTCCTTCCGTTGACAATTCTCACGTCACTGTCTAATAATAGTCCCGGCTGCTTGCGCGTGAGAACTACATTACCCACAAGCCCGCGAGCCCGATGCCAGTGGTGACGGTACAGGTGACAGTAGACGCGTCGAGAGGCCGCCACACGGCTACACGGGCAAAACATTGCGCGCTGCGTAGCGACATGTGCAAGTGGCGAAAGACGTAATCTTTTTGGGGCGTTTACTTGATCAAACTCAGCACTTTTTTTTTCAGTGGTAGAGGTTGTTGCTGTTTCCTCCCTGGGGAGTGCACCAGAGAAGTTGTCGCCGAGCTACTCTTAACTGCGTTCTGTCTGACCTTCAGAGCTGGTAAGCGTGCCGTTTCAACAAAACTTCACTTTTAAAACAACGCCGGCGTAAATCAGGCAAAGCATATTTCAACTTTGAATGGATTATTTTATTAATGTATGTATTTATTTGTGTGTGTGTGGGGGGGGGGGCGGGGATTACGTTTGTATTTAAAACATGTTATTTGTGCTTAGAAAAGGCAGACACGTTTCAAGAACTTTAAGATGCTCTGCAGTCCCATACATTTCAGATCAGTCAAACAAATTCAAATCGTGTTTTTAATTTTAAATGTCATAATAGTCGGTTATTGTAAGCATCTTATTGAAAACGTTGAAAGGCTCTTTGATTCAGCTCTCGATCAAGATTTTGTCATTTGAAAATGCACGACTTGTTTCTTTCTCACTAAGCGTCAGCCGCTTGCCATTTCTCAGCTGAAGCCAGGCCAGTATCAGTAACAACACCTCAGCCCCAGGCTGTGTTGCTATGTATAAGCTGTGACTACATAAATTATATTGCCTGCTCAAATACTCTGGCTTGCAGTTAATTGCACACTGCCAACATAACTTGTTGAAGGTACCACAAAGTATGTCTTCTCTTTGCCTTCAGACTTAAATCACGACCCATAGGTTTACTATTAGTGGGAATCTAATTTGTCATACTGGTTGGTATCACTGTTACAAGAAAATAACCAAAAAATGTGATACTGTACAAGGAATATGATTTTTTTTTAAAACAGTCCAGTCATCAGGATAGTTAATGTGATGCATTCCCATAGTATTTCTCAGTGATCTAACTTTACTCCCCTTCGACAACTCCTCATGACCCCCCCATACTCCCCATAATTAGTGAAGTCGTACATAATGGTGTGGCTGTATTACAGATATGAAAAACAAACCAAAAAAACTGGACATATGAGTGCAGTGAGAAAATAGGACAGAATTATGTAGTAAATTGTGCTTTACGGCAAGTTTCACATGATGGCAGAGGTCAGTTGATCACTGCGAGGCGTTGTGTTGTGTTGTGTTTTTGGTGAGTTTTGCGTTTTCTGTTTTGCTTTGTGGCAAAAGATGACCTGCGAAACTACAAGATTTTAAAACTTCCACCTGTTCTTTACTGAAGGCCTGCAGGAAAGGTTGACCTACTCTTGCTCAAGAGCTAGTTTAGCCCTACTTCAAACCTTTGTGCCCCAGGGCATATATAAACTTGATTCAAAAGTACCGGTATCCATATTGTGCTATTGTTCATCATGTTTAATAAGCCAATCTTTTCAAAATACCACCTATCCCCGTCACTCCTTGCTTCATGGGTGGTCTCTCTTCTTTTGTGGGAACATCCAATTAGACCTGCTCAAAAGTGAATGCAAATTACGTACTTACTTATTGTAATTTCGCAAATAGTCATCTTTGCTGTAATGGACAACATGCCTTAATTAATGTGCCTGTGTTGTCCACTTTTAAACAACAATGTCCACAATTAAACAAACTAGAGATGTCACAGTTAACCAATTAATCAATTAAGGCTGGCAATGGATTTTGGAGCCCAAAAAAAAAGCGTTATTGCGTCTGATTGTCCTTGCTCTGCATCTCTGTGGCACCTTGCTGAGGGCAACAGGTCAAATAGGTCACTGCCAGGGTGAGAGCTGTCCTGATGCTTTTTGCTCGGCTGAGGCAGCGTAAGGCCGACGCTCTGCTTTACTGCTTTGACTTAAATAGTAGGAAATTAGCATCTTCTAACATTTGTACAAATGAGCTGCTCTCAATTACACTCTCTCCCTTCAAATAAATACCTGAGACTACGAATCGAGCAAATCTGATAGGGTATGAGGATTTGAGCTTTTAATTCCCTTGAGTGTTTTTGTATTGCCAATCTGGTCATGCTGAAAAGTGTTCCGAATACAGTGGTGCCTTGAGATATATATGAGTTACTTCTTTTTAAAATGAGCTTTTCAAAATACGAGGTGTCATTCAGCCATCTTTGCGCTTTGACTTCTAAGTGCAAACTTGCGATACAAGCGTTGTATATAGTGGCAATGAACTCAATTCAACCCACTACACAATCAGCAGCACTTTGGCAAATATTTGAACAACTCATTAAAAAAAGAGGCTTCCAGCTGTTTAATGCCACTCCCAGTTGAAGTGTCACACTAACCATGAAACAAATTACACAATATGTATAAAATTACCACATAGCTTTGACATGCGAAAGCCCACTTAGTTTAATGCTAACATACAATGCTAAAGCCCATTGATATGCTAACCTTTAGCGTTGACACCGGAGTCACGTTTTTAGGACTCCGGATACATGTAGACAGACAATACAAGAATATTCACAGGTGTATCTTTTTAATCTGCTGCAACACAAATGTCTATTATTACAGACTCCGGTAGCCAAGGCAAGCACACCAGAAGGAGCAGCACAATGAATTAGAATGCAGCATTAAATTATGTTGCGCCAACGATTGAAATTTTGGAAATTCTCTTTAATTATCAAAATACAATATCATAGAGTGCCATTGTTTATTTAAAAACATGACCACAAAACTGATTTGTTGTTGGGGCGGCTGGAATGTATTAATAGAATTTTCTATTCCTTTCAATGGAGAAAGATAATTTGAAAAGTGTTCATGGAACAATTGAAACTCAAATCTCAGAGCACCACTGTACTTATTTAGTATTATTCTCAAGAAATTGCGTTTCAGCAACATAATGCTGGTCATCAGTCTAATTCTTTAATTTCCAAGTTATTTGTCAAACGCCATTTAAGATTCCTTGATGATGACATCAAACCCTTTGCGGCCTCTTAAAATTTGGACGAGATTCTCTCACTCCCTCTCTCTTCCAAAACCTCTGCAGCTCACAAACTGAGACAGATGTAGACAGACGTTGCAAAGTGCGCACAGTGACAGGAGTCAGGGGTAGGTAAACAAACTCACTCAACAGTGTGGTCGCTGTCAGCCAGGTGTGAGGTTGATTCGTATATTGAGCAGCTATAAAAGCACCACATTACTTTCATCGAATTCTGTCTGCGTTCTGTGGCCCGGTGTCGGTCTGCACGGCACTTGGTCCACCCCAATATACTGTATCATTGTCAGGCATTGGGTCACATTGTGACCCATGTAAAGAGTGTACAAACTCGGGCAAGCGTGTGTGCAATCCATGTCGAAAAGTGTGCGCGTGCAAGTGGTCCTATTTCAGCCTCATTGGGCCTGTGTTTGCCTATACGTGTTGGTAGTGGGGCTAATTTTCCTCAAGTAAACAGAAGCGTCCGTGCAAACACACAGAAGTCAGCTTGGTCCGATGTACTCCAGTGTGAAAGCGCACTAGGTGTGTGTAAATACAACTTCAGCAGCCATATGGATAGGGACTGGGTTTTTTTTTGTTGGGTTTTGTTTTTGTTTTTTTGCTTCGTGACTGGGCCAGGAAGCGCCTGCGTGATTTACTGGATTTTACTTAAAGAAGAGAGATTAAAAAAAAAACGCACACAGAAAATGTCACGTAACGGTGCATCTTAGAAACCAGTAGAATGACAGCTTGGCATGTGATATTTGATGACCCATGATCTAGAAGAGGTGAGTGTGGGTGGGATATTTTGGGGCATGTGCTGAATGTGTGACTCCACTTCCCCATCTGTGCTCATTTCTACTGTCTCATATCCTCTTTTGACTTGCAGACTGTAGCCTCTGTCTTACACAACAAGTTTTTGTTTTTTTGTTTTGTTTTTTGAGCGAGAGGGACACACAAACACATACAGACAAAAACACAAATGCAGTTGACCTGGTTTTTGGATGAACCGCAAGGGTCGTCTGTGATTTGTGTTTGGGGCTCTCTTTCATTGAATAAAAGGACCAGAACAACTTTTGGAGAACTGTACTCCTACTAACACTGAACATTCTTATCTCGAAATTCTGTATATGCTACCTTACCACTGCGAGTTTCAAACAAGTATAGAGGGGGGGCGAGGGACTAACCCCCCTGTTATTTTAGACCACAGGTGTTTGTGTTTCAGACTAACAGTGGCAAAACATTCAAAGAAAGTCTCTCCTTGACAGCACTCAGCAGAATCAGCTCTTTTGAAACGGTCTTCCGATGATTCATAGGTGTGTGTCGCTCGGTCAGGAAATATATGGATTTCACTCAGACGCCCCAGACTAAGCCAAGCGATTTCCACCCTATCGATTGAGATGACAACACAAAGGAAATATTCATCGGAAGCCATCACTCGCAACACATTTCAGAAAACACCCCGTTGTGATGTCATAATTAGAATGACCATCACCGTTGTTGGTCTATTACCAGAAAGCTGATAAAACCATTTCTGGAAACGGTGATCATGGATCACCTGTTAGTAATTCTCAAAACAGTAACGACGTGAATGAATAATTCAGTGATTTAAAAATGCTTCCCGTCAACTGCAGAAACACCCATGCTTGCAAAGCTTTGGAATCTGTGATTAGCACACCCACATTATTCCAAGTTATTTGTTTCTCAATGGTTCAAGGGGGCTTCCACTGTCTTTCTATTAAATGGCTATTAGCTCGCACTGCATTTAGCAACAAAGCAGCCCGGAGTGACTGGCATTAATTTCGTGTGGCCCTTATCTGGCAACTGAGCTCACAAATACCTCCCATTCCATTTCGCTGCGCATGGTGACTTTCAGCCATGCAGAGAGAAATGCTGCAGGGCGGCTTCGCAGGTTCGTGGACGTGGTCTCTTTTTGACGCAAGCTCATTTCTAGTTCTCCATTTGTTTACATAGCGTTAATAATGGACACTGAATATGTTCTGAAGGGAAGAATATTTTTGGGCTATAAACATCAAGAGGTTTGGCCACTTTCTTGTGACTTGAATTTACCCTTTTTCGCTATGTTCTTGTTTGTGCTGTTACAGCCAATGGATTTTCAGTTTATATATATATATTTTTTTTTTAAATATCACAACAGTTAATCCATCAATAAATCTTGATGGTGTAAGTGAAATTGCCCAGGTCAAGAATTGAAGAAACCCACTCAACTGTACAGTGGTACCTCTACATACGAACATCTCGTCAAACGAAAATTTAAAGTTACGAAATGCCTCAGCAGCAAAATATTGCCTCAGGTTACGAAATAAATTTCAAAATACGAAAGATAAAAATACTGTATGAGTTGCTCCTCGCAGCTCAAAGTTTCCTGAACGCAACATACTTATAGCTATTCTGCCATTGGCTATTCCCGAGCATCATCCTGGCATCCCAGTGGCTAAGAGGGACCTCTATCGTACACGTCAATGTGTGTGGATAGATAGATATTTGTCTATGCAGCTTCCTCGTCATTTGCCCCTCAGACCAGTCCGATAGTTTTACATAAATGTGAATCGTCCAGTTGGGCGATCGCTCACTATACTCTATTTCCCTCGGACATTTTCGAAGGATTTTTAAAAGCCGACAAAAACAGACGTCCTTGTGTCAGTTCTTTACAAAACGCCAGGCAAAAACCACTTCTGAGAGAAAGAACATGAACTAAAAAGGGAAAAAAAACCCCAGATGAGAATGCAGTTAAAAGTTAAATGACCATCATTGTTATTCTTTATTCTTTGTTTTTTATATTATGCACAACTCTCTTTTATTGTGCAATAATCTAATTTGTAACATGTATTTGTGACATATTTTGATGCATTTTTATGCTTTAGAATACATTTATGTCTGAATTTTGGGGGGCTTGGAACGGATTAGGGCATTTAC
The DNA here is from genome assembly GCF_054856545.1 of Hippocampus guttulatus. NCBI lineage: Eukaryota > Metazoa > Chordata > Actinopteri > Syngnathiformes > Syngnathidae > Hippocampus > Hippocampus guttulatus. The sequence continues at coordinate 16,892,425 of NC_141268.1, read as the reverse complement.
ATGGAAAATGCGTCTTAATTAATTAATTTTGTAACCACTGTATTTGAGCCTCCTAAGCGTCCATTTCCTAAATAGACTTCAGACTTTACGTTTTTCCCAGTCTGTCTTGCAAAACAGATCTAGCTGAGGTATCTTTCCACAGATTCTCAATTGGATTGAGGTCTGTACTATGACTTGGCCATTCTAAGACCTGACATGCTTCATTTTAAACCATTCAATTGTCGATTTTGCTTTATGTCTACGACCATTGTCTTGTTGAAAAAGTAAACTTCCGCGTGACGGACCCATTGTCAAAAGCGTACACGACTGTCTTGGTTCGTGATGATTTCTCTCCTTCCACTTTCTTTTTAAGATTGGCTGGTCTTGACAGGAATGCAGGTTTCCCAGCCAATAAACCGAGGGCCTGGAGGGGTCCTGCCCCTCGACCAAAATAGCCCTGTAAATACACTGCAAGCACTATGAGAACTGGAGCTTGCCCAGCTGATGAATGCTTTGTGTACAAACAAGGCATGTTTGTCAGTCGTGTACTGCTGAACCATGCAGGCCTATAAATGTTGGTCTTTGTTGTGATAGGCGCCAACCTCTCGTAGAGGGGCACTTTGATACCGATGCTTGTGTGCATTCATCGAAATAAATACTGTGGGCAGGTTGCATGCAGTTTTCTTGAAAGCCTTTCTCAACGTGACTCTCAGCCAGACATCTTTTGTGGAAGTTTTGTGAGGACAGATGACGGTTTGCTTTTTAAAACGCATTTTCATCAAATTGAATCATATTGTATTTCGTTTTTCTTTTTTCATTTAATTTTTCTTGATATGAAGTCAAGTGTTCCTTTGTCCCTGCCCAAGTTAACACAAAGATGATTCCTTCGGGGCAAAATGCTGTCATTCGATTCAGAGTGGCTGACGACTACAATCTAATCAATTATAGTCACTTCAAAAGGAATCTCTCGCCATTAAACGTGGTCTGTTCTTCATGTAAGTCACTGCCATAGACAAATGCAGTTTTCTTCAAAATAATAACGCAAAAACAAATGATTTTTACTGAACACAATATGGACATGTCAGAACTTAAAAATATGTGAACAGCTTGGATTTTATAAGTGGTTCAGCCTCGTTCGACATAACCTCAAGCAAACATTATGATAGATACAGATCAGAGGAATGTTAGACCATGACTCCGCTTTCATTATTCCTTGGTGGTCAGGTGTCAATCGCCCTCTAGTGGTCATGCTGCAGCATCTCAATCGGGTTCAGGTGCATTTTCTTCTGTTGAAGACATTCATTTGTTGGTTTACTTCTGCCTTCTGGTTATTGTCGTGTTCATTGCCCATCCTCTGTCGAGCTTCAGTTGGTTGTTGTGCTCCCCCCCCCCCCCCCCCCTCCGTGAGTAGCATTGTGTGTCCATTACAAACAACTCAAGTTCAGGATCATCTGCCCACACCGCTCATTGCTTGCCGGTAGCATCCACGGTGTCCTCCAAGACATCCATTTGTTTAACGTTTGAGCTAATTTGTTGTCGTCAACAGAGATGTCCGCATGGGCCAGATATTCCTGGAAGTCTTTAGCTGATTTTTTGGATTCTGATTCGTCTCATTGAAAATTCTGTTAATGTGCTCGAGCAGTGCTCTTTACAGGACGACCGCAGCTAGGAGACATTGCGTTTGTTGATGGTTTGTCTGAACCTGGACTGATGTACGTCAAGGTTTTTGGAGACCTTTTCTGGGACCTTTCCAGCTTGATGAAAGTTAACAAGTTTTAATCTTAGGCATTGTGGGAGCTCTTTTGTGTGTGCCACGGTCTCCTCAGAGCAATGCTTCTTTGCAAAATCAAAACTTGTGTGTGCGCGTGTGGCACCACTATATAAATCAAAAGCAGTGATTTTACAGCCATCTGTATGTCTGTCAGATCACAGATTTGTTGTTCATGTCCTAAAAATCAGACTAAATTCTTAAACGTCCAGGAAGTCATTCAATAAATCTTTATATTTACTGTCCTATACAGCAAAACACAAATACAGTTTTTTTGCGTGCGTGTCTTATGTGAGGTGTGTGTTAGACATTTGCTCACAAGGAATGGGGATGAAGTTTCTGCAGTCGCAAGAAGACAAGAACAAAAAAAAAAATTGGGGATGAATTCTGTAGACAAAGTTCTTTTTGTTGTTGCTGTTGACTCCAGCTATCAGCCTAATTTAGGGGAATAGTAAGAGTGGGAGGAGGAAGCTGAGCCAGTTTTTAGAGCATGGGTGAGGGTGGGGGGGGGGGGGGTGAGGAAGATGATGAATAGTGACTGTAACTCCGCCAGTTGAAGGAGGGGTGACAACACAACCATTGAACTCGCTTTTGGAAGTTGGTGAGGCTCAGCAAAGCAAAAGTGTATCTGCCGGCACGTGGAGGAGCGGCTTTCACGTGGATGTCTTACTTCTGAGCTCGTAGGAGAACTGCCGGTAAGCATTTGAGCTCCTACATTCTGCAGTTGACCAGAAAGTTTTTTTTTTTTTTGGGCTACTACAACAGAAGCACTTTGAAGTCGTTGTCGTCTCTAAATGATCCCCGAAATACGACTGCGTATAGAGAGCATTCTATATATTTTTTTCAGATGACGTACTGTATCGTTTGTTGCACTCAAGTGTACAGCGTGTATCAATAACAGCGACAACAATTTGTATATCTTGTGATCTGAGTGCAAATGCCTGTGTACAAAGTGTTCGCTAAGTAATTTTTGTTCAACCAGTTTGGTTAGGCATGAGGAAGAGCTGTTTTCATTTTCGGGATTCAAATTAGACACCATTCTATTTTACTTAAAAACATAGTTGAAAAAGGAAAGGGAACACCAACCTTACCTGCTTTAAAAGAATATTCACAAATGTTAGAAAAAAGGACACAAAAGTCAGTTGTTTTCCTGTGTTGTGTGTAGAGGAAGTTACTTTAACTCTGACAAAAGTAGGAGTTGTGATAACCGAAGGGAAGAAAAGGGAAGTGATGCGCCGTGTTTTGTTGATGATGATCATCTTTGTCTTTCCTGTGCCTTAGTGGGAGCTAATGTTTACACATTCACTAGAGGTGGACTAAATATAGACGTTTGTTTTGCATTGGGACAGAACGATTCGCGGATGTTGGCGGGTCCACGCTCCTTACAAACGGTGGCCTTCCTTCAGAATGTTGGTCACTTCAAATCTCATCTGGAGAATGAACGTGAAAGTGTCCAACTATTTATGTCAGGCGGCTGCTTTAGCCGCAGACAGCATTTTGGAAACACGATCAAGACCTTCATTCGCTCTCTCTCTCTCTCTCTCTCTCTCTCTCCCTCTCTCTCTCTCTCTCTCATATATATATATGTCTTATTTTTTAATCACGCTCTGTTCACATCTATCGGTTGTATGTACAGTCCTGTCGGCGCAGCGTCTGTTGATTTCGTGCCTCCTCCGTTAAGAGTCTTCAAGTGTTGTTCTGCGGGTTGTGCACCTGTTAACGATATGTTCCCCATTTAAACATGTCACTCATTCACATCGCATTTGCCAATCTTAGCTCTTGCATCTGAGCAACTATTCTTTCCTTAACACCAACGGTTTTCAAATTGTAAAAGTTTTGAGGTGTGCCTTGGCTTCAGCAGCGGACTTCAGGGGAGGCATGACTAAATATATATATATACTTTCTCAGCTCAGAACTTTCTCAGCTCAGCTCACATTTTATGCTGTGTAAAGGCACCATTTTTGTTGTTGTTGCTTGCAGATTTTAAAAAATTCAAAAACAGAAAATCTTGCCAACAACAGCCGGTTTTAATTTGCATCAATAATACAAAAACACTTGAACAGCTGCAATTTAATTTAAGGTGGTATCACACTGCCTTGTCAGTGTTTGCGAATGTTGTTCTTTGGTCAGGGTTCATTCAAGGTCGCAAAAGATTGCAAAGATGTTCGCCAGACATTCTCAAACAACTGGCAAAATGGCCACTCCCTAAGATGGATGCAAACTGGTGGCTTTTGCTGCTTGATTCATATCCCACAAACAAAATATTAATCAGAATAGATGAGTGGGGCTACAGAATTTATTACGGTACTGTAAAGAAAATGTTTAAGTTGGTGAGCTGTGATTGTTTGTCACCTGAGCCCCGTGCAACTTTCATGTCATTTTCAGTCGACAAATGCAAAATGGCCACCACCTGAGATGGGGGGGATATTTTGCTTCTCAATTCATATTCCTCAGACACAATTTGAATCAGAATACTGCGTTAAGATTAATGGGGCTGCACGGAACACATTATTGTAATTACATTTTTTTTAAATGGTTTTTAATTACGGTAGTTGACCTCACCTTTCATGGTCGCAAACAGTTGTTTTTATCTTGCCGCCATCAAAATTAAAACTCGTTGAAAATGTGACAAGAAAAATTGTTACTGTTAAAACTGTTTGTAAATATCTGGCGAACATTTGCAACTTTTAACGAACCCTGATGAAAAACCTATATTCATTATGTGCACAAATACTTGCAACCAATCGCCATCCGGGCTTCAATGTCAGAGCTACTGTGATATTTTTCAAACAAACAGCCTTCTGCAGGTTGAGTAGAAGCACCTGTGGCTTTTTTTTCATCAATGTAAATGTGTGAAGAGAACACCACAGAGTTGCAATTACAGCAATGTAACTAACATTATGTATAACGTATCTGACAGGCCCAAGTTTTTGGTTTGTTGTTGTCGATTTGAATGGGGGGGGGGGGGCGGGGTGACTGTCCCACAAGCCCGCTGATTTTTACATTTCCATTTTATAACCAAGCATCTTTTCTGTCGTTTTGTCTTTTTGTTCTTGTTCCATCCCATCACCGCTCTCCTGCATCGTCGTCATCATTGTGCTTCAGCTTCCAGACATGTAATCATCATCATCATCAACAGCAGCAGCAGAGCGTAGTCCTGTCGGAAAAAAACTATTTTTCCTCTCAAACAAGGTAAATGCCGTATGTCTGCACTCTTGAGTTTCAAATCTAAAATCAATAGAAGACGTCCATTCTGGCAGTCGCGCTTTGTAGCGCCTTGCAGTGTTCCCAATGCTAATAACCTCCCCATCAATTTCAAGAATGAATTGATATTTTAGATGAAGTCCCATGAACGGATCCCATCGGGATATCAGGAAGCGTGTACGGCATGAACACGAGACGCGTGTCTGTCCGTCTTCATCCAGAATGTTTGGTGTGCTCTTGTCACCAAGGGCTATGGCTGTTTGTGTTTGTCAAGTCATATTTGCCGGGCCAGCCGCCTCACATAATCCTCCCAAACAGAACCTGTAACTGAAGACACTTTGTGTTCATGCCTATAGGCTCACCTCAAGCCCCCGCACAAACAAAGACGTGCGCTTAGCAGTAAGCCAAGAAAAATGCCTGTTTCAAAGGAAAGCTGCAACGCGTTCCTGAAAAGGAGAACAGAGAAAGTGAGCATGTTATTTTAGTCCCTACCCAAATTGTGAATATGTGTGTGTCTGTGTGTGTGTGTTGAGTCAGATTGACTGCGTATGTTCCATTCGTGTTTGTTTTGGATTCATACTTTTTGCGCTAATGAAAGCACTTGTAAATTATTATTTTCGTTTCATGTGTAGCACTCGCGTGTCTGAATGAGAGGCTCCAGCTTTTTTGTGTTCGTCTATACACAAATTCCCCCCCCCCTTTGGCTGCTAATAGCCCTTTGTTGGCATAGCGCACGTCTAAAAATACCCACTCATATTAACACCATATCTGTTAGCACAAGTGACATGGCACCACACTGCCCCCAAGTGTGTGTCCGGGCACACTATCAAATATGTGTTACGAGTTGGTTTGACGGCAGAAAAGCACTCCTCGTAATAATTTGTCAATGGTTTAACGGCGCCTGTGGTCCGCACACCTCCGCTTGACGCGCATGTTGGTGGTGAATTTGTAGAGTTGACCTCTGCGCCCGGCTTCCTCCGTTCCGTGTCTTCCCACTGGCGCCGAGCGTTTGAAGTGCCGGGGCTTGTGACATCACAGCGTCGGACACAACAATGGTCCTGCTGTCCCTGCGCTGCGTCACAGATGCCTGCTTCCCCCGGTGGATGCTTGGCAATGGAAAGGCCAGCGTGGGATGTTATACTGCCTGGTAGCTGTGTGTCACCATATGAGATCAGGAAACGATAGCCCACTTGCGTGCATGCGTGCGACACTTCAAATCTTACATACCATGACTTAGTCAGAGCTGCAAGGCACACACGAGTTACGTCATGCGTGTTTGACAGCATATGGATTTCATACGAGCCCTCAGGCTTCTTTTCCACGCCCTGCGTAATCGTTTGTCTTTCATCCTGTTGTTCCTGTTGTTGTTTCATTGTGCAAACGAATAAACAGCACGGCCGCGGAATGTCACCTACCACGAGATCTACTTTTAGCAATTGACCCGTTGGAAGTTTCAATTGATTTACAACAAACTGGTGCACATCTAATGTGTTGAAATGAATTTGCTAGATTTTTTTTGGCACGTCTCAAATGATACAAATGTATCTTGTCATTTATTTGATTTGTTATTTGGACGGACGGAGAAGCTTTTGATGATTATTGGTGCAGATCGCATCGGTCTGAAATTAGTCACGTCCAACGGCAAAAAAAGAGTGTTTTATAGCTCTTCAGAAATAGAAAGGGTTTGAGATGCCGCGAAATAGTGGGCAAATTTTTATTCAACATAACTTTTCTTGTGTCATTTCCAGCAGATACAGTGCACTTAACAAATCAGAATTCACTGAATTGCATATTATTAATCATTTTGGGCTTTCTTAACGTATGTGTGTAGAATTAACTGACATTTAATAACTTTTGGTCGGATGTGTAAGTTGGTTGATTATGTATTGAACAATTTTGAACATAAAAATTAAGATTGTATATTTGAGTTCGTGAGTACCTCGTTTTATCAGTCACATATAATCTGTAAACACATACGCATCCGGAAAACATCGCTCTTTCCGGGTTTTTTGTGTCATTTATTTCACCTCTGATGGTCTTTGACCGTGGATCAGATTTCCACTTGACATTTTTGTGATTGAATGCAAGTGTTTCAATTTGTCATTATCTGCACGGGTGTTTCTTTTTCATGCGGGCGATCCTGCAGGTACAAAGCGGGCAGTGTATGCCCCCCTCTGGTGCTGAAATGCACACTTTGGACAACAGGCAGCTTCAGCCTCCCTCAATAGGAGATGCCATTCTTATTGTACCTCATGCACAATGACCTTTTCTCTCTTTGCCTCGTTCCACTCCGTCGTCTTCGTGACCATGAATGTCCAATGTCTGAGTCTGGCTCCGATTGGTGGTTCAAAACCTCATGTGACTGCATCTGTGGCTGTCAAAACAACACCGAGACAAGGAAAATGAAGTAGAAACCGTCAGTCGCTTGCCGGCACGCTGTTTGTTCACTCCAGCCGAGCTTAGTCATGCAGGGAAATGAACACGTGTCATTGCAGAAGGGGAACTGGGAGTCCCCACCGAATGTTTATATCTGAATGTCGCAAGAGGCTATGCGTGAGAGAAAACAGAAGGATGTGCTGTAAAGAGGTCAGGGTGTTCCCCATTACCTCTTTGCTCATATGACCCGAGTCAGCATGTATCGCAATACTCGTTTTAGCACCCCAGTGCCCACCATCGGCACGATTGCTCTTGCCATCCATCCTATATGACTGCAATGGAAACCGCCCAAATTTGATCGCTCTTCATTTTTTTTTTTTTTTTTCAACTTGCATTCATTCTCTCACAGCTTCCACCACCTCTCGGACTGGACTGTGGTGCGTTGACTTCGTCTCGCCCTCCCCTGCCCCCTCGACCTCCAGCAATGGGCTCACGCATTGGTCTGCGTATGCAGGTAAAAGAAATGAGAATAACTTGTCCGCCGTTGTTATTGTCCACTTTTTTTTTTTTTTTTTTTGGGGAACTTGGAAGGAGAATGGAAACAAACGGCTCACCTTGTCATTTTGCAGTCAGCAATTGTTTCGTGCTCAGTGATTGCACATATTTCCATCCTCAGCTGATGCGAGACCAGCTGCAGCAAGAGGAGCAGCGCGAGCGGCAACAGCAGCAAAATGCAGCCCTGCAATACATGCAGCACCGCATGGCCGTGCCACCTGCCCCCACTGCGGCCATTAGCACCCCCCAGAACTACCAAAGCATGCAGGTGCCCGTGGAGGTTCTTAAGGTCAGTAGGACTGCTGCGATTGATCATTTTCACATCTATATTCCCCATTTTGGGACTAGAAAAGATTTAAATTATGACTCTTTATTGTATTACCGCAATGTGCTTGTAACCTTATAGGCCGCTCCTCTCTGCTGATTTATGCGGCGATGTCCTAATTCATTTCTTGTTTCCGGATGTTATTGTTCATTATTTTCTCTTGCAGTTTTAGCCAGGCAATTTGTGGCAAGTTCACTGTATCGCCCAATCACTTATTTCGTGGTTTCCCATGAAATAATTAGTTAATTGGTTAATTTGTTAGGGCGGCCCGGTAGTCCACTGGTTAGCACGTCGGCTTCACAGTGCAGAGGTACCGGGTTCGATTCCAGCTCCGGCCTCCCTGTGTGGAGTTTGCATGTTCTCCCCGGGCCTGCGTGGGTTTTCTCCGGGTGCTCCGGTTTCCTCCCACATTCCAAAAACATGTATGGCAGGCTGATTGGGAGCTCTAAATTGTCCCTAGGTGTGAGTGTGGGCGCGGATGGTTGTTCGTCTCTGTGTGCCCTGCGATTGGCTGGCAACTGATTCAGGGTGTCCCCCGCCTACTGCCCGAAGACGGCTGGGATAGGCTCCGGCACCCCCCGCGACCCTAGTGAGGATCAAGCGGTTCGGAAAATAGATGGATGGATGGGTTAATTTGTTAATAAATGGTTAATTAGTGACCCATGTTGTGGTGATACTGGATGCGAAGCCAACTTTCACCTCCACAACTCTGCATCGCGTTTAGCCAGCCAACAATCATTGTTTTGGGCGTAACGAGTGAGTGATTTCGGAAACCAAGTACGGATGCTCGGTAAACATTTGGCACCTCTAAAATTCCAACGGAAATGGCAATAAACATTTTAAAGCACACTCAGGGAAAGCAGAAGGACACGCTCGCTACGAGCAACACACGAGTTGCTTTTAAAATGCAGCAACTTGCAAACACACCCAAAGCCCTTCATCACATCAATCCTTTTTCTTCGCTTATAATGTTTTAATGATGGCGAGACCGCAAAATGTTCAAAAATCAACGAGAGTTTTGCTTTCCTTTCCGATGCAGGTACAGACCCACCTTGAGAACCCGACAGACTACCACATCCGTCAGTCTCGGAGGCAGCAGGTGAAAGAGTACCTCTCCACCACCTTTGCCACCAAACAGGTATCTGTCACTTATCATCCTTCCTCAGCGCCATGACATCGTTCCTGCATATTGGAAGTTGCTCAGCCGCTATTCTGGTTCTCTCTGTCAGATGGTTCACGCCGTAGCAGGGCCAATGCCACCATCTCCCCCCGCGGCCATTGGGCCCACGGGGGGTTCGGCGTCCCTCCCCCCACCCCTCCACTCTCCACACAGGCGCACTGAGCAGCTCATGACCGGCAGTAGCGCACCCAACAGCCCAATGGCCATGCTCAACATCGGCTCCAACCACGAGCAAGAGGTAGGGGCGCCGAGACTGCGGCCTGTAAACATATATCGGAGGTCATGTCAAATAGTGCCGTTTACAAGAAAACACCTTGAACAAGTCTCCCCTGAAATATGACCTTATTGCATACATATAACATTATGAGGATTGAAGATTATCCCCATTACCGGCACATTTTATGACAGGTCGTAATGATTTAATTGTCCTTTGGTAAGCTGGTAAGCTGAAGCGGCATTCTAAAAGCCATTTGTGTCGTGCGCACCGTCGGTGAATAACTGTATTGACGAACTGACACGGGCGTTCATTGAAGTTTAAATGCTCCATTATGGCCTCGTAACAGACTATTACGACTTTAACAAGTGACAGACCAACAGTTTACTATGCCAAGGGCCTTTGAACCTGGCAGACTTTGACCAAAATCTCATTTACCGGAGCTCTCGGCCTCTTTTTTTGTCAGTCTTACTGAGAGGAAATAGCCTAAGCAGTTAGTCCATGGAGAAGTCATCTTTTAACTCGACTCTAGACTGAAACATGCGCCTGCAGGTGAGTTCACCTGAAGGCCTCCCGACATGTCATTTTGAGTGTGCAAATGTGGCTCCGATGCAGGACTCATCTTAAAGTTCGACGATATAGGCTATGATAATACTCTCATAACAAGTGTTCCCATGTTTTGTTTTTTTCAGATGGATGAGGTCATTGATGACATCATCAGCATGCAGTCCAGTTACGATGATGTTCAAGCCTACATTGACCCCGTCCAGATGCCCAACACAGTAAGTCCGGCCAAAACGAACACGTGAATGACGATTCTGAGCGGTATTATATGGACAACGGTGTTGATGCAATCTTATTGATCAGTTCATTAATCAATTGGTGCAGAGTTCAACCGCACCGATTGGTTTTCTCAGAATTCTCATTCCTCAGCTCACCCTGACATATTGCAAACATCTTTGCTTGTGGATAACTGGACAACAAACCCTCAAAGGCGCAATCCAAAATGTTAAAGATTTCTTTTCTGAAAAGATTGGACGCCTTTACAAATTCATTGGTTCCATTTTAAAATCGTGTGCGTAATGACCAGTCTTTGAAAAGTTTGAGCAGAATACTTTGGATTCATTTTATGCAATTATACCAGATTGCTACACAATAAGAGTAAATTCATTCATTGCTTTCGTATTTTTCCCCATACATCATTTTCTACCTCCAGGATTTGTATTTATTTATTTTGACAAAATGTTGAAAAAATGTTACCTAGCTTTAGGCATTGAACAAGAAGTTTTAAATAAATAAATAAAAAGATCCCGTCATTACGATTTAAATGTAAGTATGATTCAAAGTGTTTATCACACATTTGCTTTTTTATTTTTTATTTTTTTGGGTGTCCAAACCCAAGCAACAATTTGTGATGTCACAAGCATTTTCTTGTGCAAACACCCAACGGTTCTATTGATTTGCACATGCTGAGCAAGGTTATACACGCCAGCAAAAACATGTCAATTGAAGACTGAGGGTGAGGGCCAAAGTAAGAATTAACAATTAAATTGCCGGCAGTTAGAGTTCAACGTGTTTACAAGGTATTTGGAAAACGGGAGGAGGAGGAGGAGGAGGAGGAGGAGGGGGCAATTTGTGCAAAGGGAAAACAAGGCTGAAAGTCCAGTTAGGGGAAAGTTCACTCTTGTTTGGTGGCGGGGAGAGGAGTATCTAGACGAAAATTGGATCAGTGCTGCTGAGGTCGTGTCCCGACACAGTCTGCTGTGGAGTGAGGAGGAAGGACCCCCTCCGACCTTACTGGGGGGGATTAGAGGATGAAGGAGATGAGTACGACTTATGCCATTGTGGAAGTTATTGAAGGAGAACAAATTCAGCTGGTAAGATATTGACTTATTATTTGAACTGCTGCGGGCAGTGTTGGTGGAGTTGGTCGGCGCTCATGGTTGTTGGTCGGACCAAGATGGCGGACGTCTTTAACTACCACCCTCGGGTCGCTGATTGCGCGCACACAGAGTGCGGGGGTGGGAGGCATTTTCAGGTTGTCGCAGGTTGTGCGATGCATGGCATGAATGTTTGATTTCATCTCATTGCAGAATTATTGGTCGGATAAATTTCCTCTGACCTTGATTGGTTTTATCTGAGCGGGCACCTTTGCCTGCAGGCGTTTTCCCGTCGATTTGTCATCTCACATCACAACAATAGATTGATGAGATTAAGACGATCAACACTGACGCGTCTTGTGGTGCGAAGCCCGTGAACTCAACGAACTGCCGGAAAGAGAGAGAAGAATACACATGTGTGATTTGTGCAGTTTTCGGATTTCTTGTATTGCGAATTCACCAACCAGCGAATCAAACTCACCTGCTAATCCGGACGGGGATTAAAAAGGAATACTCCTGGAATTCTTGGAATCTCAAAGTTTAGTAAGAGCCCGGCCGGGATCACCGCTGAATACCAGGAATTTACTCTGGGGTGGAAGTTAAGAGTTTGTGTTGATGTGTGGCCTTGCACACTGAAACCCTGAGCCACATAAACCATACAAGTGCCCCGTTAAATGCCATTTCTTTTGGAATATGGCGTTCGATAGGTTTTAGCTGCAAATGGGGGTTGCAATGCTTCTGCGCTGCAATTTGACGCATAACTTACTCTTAACCGACAATTTAATAAATTAAATTCATTTCAATGGCACCGGGTTGAAGTCATTATTTGCATTTCACAGCAGGCGATTTGCATACAGAGCAATTTGTTTGTGTGTGCGTGTGATGTGATGTTGGAGCTTGCACAGTAGCCAGTCGATAAGGTATCACTTCCTCTGGACGTCTTTATCTTTCAGGCCTCATTAGCGAGTGCCCCAATCGCCCTCACGCCAGAGAGTAAAACACAATAGAAAACAAGGCATTCAATCAATAAATGAATCAGATAAATGGTCTTTCCGTAGCAAAAAAAAAAATCACAGCTCTCAGCGTTGGCGTTAGAAATGCGACCTTTATGAGCGTTGAATAAAGCCATAGCGACAGATAAGATACTGGCCAGAGGATGACGGTCACTCCTTGCTGCACTTGTCCAAAAATCCTCAGGTGTGATATTGTCGCATTGCGCTAGGTTATCTGTGCTTTACAGCGCACTAAAAACATGGACGCTGACTTCAATAAAGGTACTTAAGCGGGGATGTGAGGCCGTAAATGCGTCGTCTTGGGGCCCACACAGAAGTAATCTGAAGTTACGCCCGCTCGCCCGATGTTTGACATTTCACTTTTTATGATCGACGCTATGCGACGTCACATTTCGGATTTTTGCCGTGAAATGGATTGAAGTATTCATCAGTGTTTCCCTTGAGTAGACCGAGGCACCTATTTTGTCTTAGAAGGAAATCTCACGGCACAAAAAGTAGTTGATTTTTGTCATCGAGCAGAAGAGCATTTCATTGTTCCGCCTGTCGTAAGTGACCGTTGGAGTATTTCCTGCGGCACAGCCGATGCTCACCAACGTACGAATGTCCTACGACTCGTTGGTTGGGAATCCCTGCAAGTCTTTGCTATCATCTATGTCAAGACTCGGCTCTCTTGAGGCCACGTATGGGTTCAGATCAATGTTAAGATGAAGTTGACACTTCTGCTTGTTGGTGTTTTGATTGCGTTTGTGTTTCCATGCCTCCTCCACAGCTCCCTCTGTCCAGCAGCCACCTGGATGTGTACGCAGGTCCAGGGATGAAGGGGCCAGCCATCGCGATGACCAGCAACTCCTGTCCTGCCAACTTGACCATCAAACGGGAAATTTCAGGTGCGTCCAATTTTGCACGCTTGTCGTGACGCCGCTCATTGCACGCGATTGAAACCCTCCGCAATTGTCGGTATATTTGGATCACGGATTGGTTGCCATTTCAGTTTTTCCAGGGTCAGACTCAACGCGTCTCCGTCATCACATTTTTATGAACTGCAGAGGCAATGTTTTATTCAGTAACATTTTAACATTCGTCCCAGATATCCAAGTGCAAAAAGAAAAAGTTGGCTACTTCCAAATGAAGATAAATTCTGATCCAAAAGGACTGATGCAAAGCTGATTGGCCGATGTATACAGTTGAACACGTCTGTAACACAAGTACAAAAACAAGTAAAATAATGTCAAACTTTCTGGTTACGCTGGATTGAATTCTCTAACTTCTGGCATATATTTAGTTTTTGGTTGTTGTTCTTTTCTTTGAAAAAGTGTCGCCTAAAAGCCAAAGAAAAAGTGCAACGGGCACTGCGTTTATTATTTGACTCTTGTTAGGCCCTGAGACAGAAACTCCTTGATAGTTGACAGTGACTTACATTTTGAGAAACTCGACCATTTCAAGACCGTACAGACAGACCAGACTGGCTTGTAGTGATAAAAGTTAAAAAAATATATTTAATCTGTATTACGTATTGTCATATACGGTGTTTGTGTCAGCCATTCGTTGATGACTTTTTGTTATTGCAAAGACACAGAAGCCCGTGCCCTGGCCAAGGAGAGACAAAAGAAAGACAACCACAATCTCAGTAAGTCTTTCCAACTACCAGTGTGCAGTTTTACTCTAAGTGTAATGTTTTTTGTTTTTGTTTTTGAGTGCATTGCGTAATCTTATACAGGGGCGAGACACACACACACGCACACACACACAGCTACGCAAGAATAATCTTGTACAGTTGTATATGCCGTTTAGCTGATTTGGCAGACTTAGTGCAGTGAGTGGGTGGCTAGATAACCTGTAAATTTTTTGCTGCTCTGGCACTGAAGTATACTTAATTGCCCATGACTGTGTGCGCTCATCTGAACGCGAGCCAATGTGTATAGAGGTGTAACTCTCTCGACGTGTGTCTTACTTTTCTCCGTTGTGTCTTTTAACTCATCCTCTTTTGTCTTTCCTTCTTTTGTTGAATCATTTACAGTTGAAAGAAGACGGAGGTTCAACATCAATGATCGTATTAAAGAGCTTGGCACAATGATTCCCAAAACCAATGATCTGTAAGTAGTATTTGTTAATGTGATTTTTTTTTTTTTTTAGTGGAGGTGGGGGGGGGGCTGTGTTAATGTGTTTGCCCTGCAGATAAACACACTTCGAAAAATATCATTAAATGAGCAATCAAATGTTTGTCCAGTTAATAAGGTTGTTTCTCTTCACGTTAATCAGATTATGTTGGGGGTTAATCACATGCCGCCAACTCAATTAAAGATTATGATCATTTTCCAGTCCTAGTTACTTGAGGAGATAAAAAAAAAAGCTTCGGGCACTGTACAGGAACGCTGCTCGGTGACGTCAATGAGTCATTTGCCTTTATGCGTTGGATAGTGACGTTCGCTGGAACAAGGGCACCATCCTGAGAGCGTCTGTGGACTACATCAAACGTATGCAGAAGGATGTTCAGAGGACCAGAGAGGTGGAGACTAACTTTAGAAGGATGGAAATGGCCAACAAACAGTTGATGCTTCGAATTCAGGTAATTTGTCATTTGTTGAAGTACGTTTTTTTTTTTCTTCCCCAAATGTGGTTGGGGTAGGAATCATTTTGGGCCTCACTGTATGTCGAGACACCTCTGCATTGAAAACCTTGGCGTTAACAGGAATTGGAGATGCAAGCTCATCTGCATGGCCTACCCAGCAACTCTCCATCTGCCCTCAACCCAGTAGACGTGATGGCTCCATATATAAAACGAGAGACCAGCCCAGAGGAGAACCTTTCCCACACTCAGACACAAGCTCCCCACCACCACCACCACCTAACCCAGAATCAGGCTCCGCCCCAGCCCCAGCAACATCACTTCCTCCCGCAGACCCACCTGCACCCTCCAAGCCAGGCTCAGCCGCAGCCTCAGCAGCCCAGGCAGCTGAACGTGCTTCCGCAGCACCTCCAGCCCCAGCCGCCCATCCAGTACCCGGCCGTAGGCAGCTCCCAGCCCTTTGACTTTGCCCAGTCGCTGGACTTGTGCGACGGCATGCAGGCATTCTCAGACGGCATTTCGGCGCTGGGCGATCTGGGAGGACTGGATATGCAAAGCCGCAGAAGCGATATGGATTTCCTCATGATGAATGAGCCATTGTCCCCCATCGGCGGCGACCCTCTGCTCTCAACTATGTCCCCAGAGGCCTCTGTCGACTCCAGTCGCAGATCTAGCTTCAGCATAGAGGATGGTGACATACTGTAGGCATATGCCCGCACGCACGCGTACACACTCCTGCCAGCACACACTTTTTTTGGGGGGGGGGGGTTGTTAGTACCACTATGAACCGCCTAAAAAGTATCTCACGTTGCATCCAACAAATGTCAAAACTGATAGCTTCCACTGATCTCACCCACGCAACACTTCACAACAACAGAAAAACTGAAGGAGACACGGTAAACAAACGCTGAGGTCAGAGAGTTCGACCGTATGTCGTTTTCATGAAGGTGGTGGGCATTTTTCATTCACAGGATGAAAACCTTGTACATTGCTCAATTTGCCACATCACTAGATATGACTACACAATACTGAATCATATACAGAAGGAACAGCTTTATGGTGTGCATAATTTACAGGTAGCCTGCAGTGATGACCGTCTCCGTCTCATTTTTGTTTCGGTATATCGGTGATTGCACAATTTTGTCGTCACGATGAGCACTATGGGGTTGGTGTCAGTCAGTTCTTAAAGTCCTTAAAGTGGCCACGTTGACATGCACATTGTGGGCTTTACGGGTGTGACTATTCTAATCTTCACTCTCGGTGTACTTTTTGTCAACTCACACTTCCACCAGTGCCTCTTCCTACACCTCCTTCTTTCTGTAAGTGTGTTCATTGCCATTTAAAACCATTTCATCCATCCATCGTGCTACTCAGGTACTATAACGGAATTCACAAGCAGGGTCGGTTGAATTAAGTGCCGATGGGAACTCGAACCAGGCCGTGACAGAAGTTGATACGGTTAACTTTTCTTTACGGTGGTAGAGGCCCATACAAAGGATGGCTTTTAATCATGTACATATTGCAGTAGAGATCACATCATTGGTTCTCACACACACACACACGCACACACACACACACACACACACACACACACACACACACACACACACATATTTGAGCTGTTGATTTTATGCTGCCAATACCCATCATCCAGGAGTGGGATTGGCTGATTCCGATACCGATCACATGTATCAGCTGCACATTTTTCAGCGTTAGAGCTGCTCACTAACGATTATATTAATAATCGATTCACACACAAAAAGGGGCATCTTTTGGTCCACGTTGTCATGGCAGTTTGAGGATTTAAGGCATTGTGGTTGGTAAAAAAAAAAAAAATCTTGTGGCGGTATTTTTCATTATAAGTAGGGATGGGCATTTGACATTTCCTTGATTAATGAGGGGAAATAATGCTTAACTGATCAATTGTTTTTTCTTTTGGGGAATGGAGAATTGCTGTGTGGAAGTTCTGAACTCCTATTTCCATGGTACAGTGATGCCATGTTGTTCCCAAGACCACAAACCAGTTTGTCAAGAATTTATTCCACGCAGTCGACCAAATTCGTAATCATTATCACTTTATTGGTAGGTGATTGTGCCCATCCCTACTTATAAATGTTTCTTTAGCGTAGTTTGTTGTATTTCCCAAAGCACTGGAAACTATATTATTGTTTTGACTTTGTACCAAAATGATTATTATTATTTTGCAGTTTTCTGCCACTAAGCAGTTTTTAAGTATTTCGTTTGTATTCTTTTTATGCAATGTTCTTTAACCCCCCAGTGCAACTCTTTCCTCCTCCTTTTAAAGGCAGTTAAAGCTACACACGTGTTACTTGAGATGGAGTAAAGAGCCATTTGGGAACTTTTGCTTACCTGGAAGATTTGTACATCTTGATACCTTTTATTTTTCTCGTTATCTTTGAAGCCAAATAGTAGATAAAAGTTGATTCTTTGATCTTAATGAATTCAATTTTCTCACATTGTGAATGTAAAGTTTACCAGTAGGTCTGGTCAGCGGGAAGTCAGTTTTGTGCCTCTTCCCTATTTTTGTAACGGTGGTTTCCATGGAAACCGGAGGACTGACTTCACCTCAACTCTCTGCTGCAACGTTATCAGTGCCTGACCGTGTTATTTTATTTTTCCCCACCAGAGTTGTGTCTTTTCCCATTTCAACCACAGTTTGACTGTTGTTGATAACCTTGCCAACACTCCAAAGATTCGCTCGGAACCCCTCGAGAATTCCACAAGAGGGCGCTCCGCAGCGCAACATAACACAGGGGACATCTCTTGATTTGGAATAAGTTATAAAATGTTTTACCAGAATCCATCAATTTGCTTCAAGCCTTTTTTTTCCTTCTGTGGTGACATATTGCTTTCTCAAATGATGTTTTTTTTTTACCGGCCTAATATAATTTTCTACCGATAACCTTTGCTGTGTCAGCTGCCAAACTTGAAGTGGTGGTAGCTCGTTAGCTGCGATGTCGGCTATTAGCTGCACGTAGTCAAACCGAGACGACAAAAAGCAGTGCTGACATCATTTTTCCATAAAGACCTATTATTTTTTTTATTTTACAAGTTCCAATGTTCAGCCCAATCAAGTGCCCCTTTAATGAAAAGCTACAGACAGAATAGATCAGTGTCATTACTCCAAGGCCCCATTACAGAAGGTAGTGCACATTTCATATTCACGTATCTTTTAACTTATGTAAATATTCAATGAAACAATGTAACCCAATGTCCTTTTTTTCTAGACGATTCATTGTGTGGTGTGTTTGATGTGACCGATGTCGGTTCCCAGTGACAGAAAAGCAGTGCGGTTCAGAGGTTGTCTTGTTTTAAAGTGGATCTGATATGAGATGACTGTTCGTGTGCTGGGCTCCAGTCAAAGATAAGGCATTGGCTTCAAATTCTGTTCTTTTGCAAAAATGGATATTGATAAAGTGGACTTGCCAAATAATAAGCCGGCACTTTCTGCTGACCTCTTGTAGGTCATTTCCAACTGCTTATTAATGGCTTCAAACAAGATTTTAAAGTCATTAGTAAACCTATTTCTATCCAATTCATAAAGCCCATTTTAAAGGGACGGTTTGCTCCATGTCATTATAATAACGTCCATGAGGGGGCATTAGAGATCTATCGGTTGTTGAATGCTAGTTTCTTTTTTGAAACTACATTTATGAAACATAGAGTTGTCATTTCGAAAGAGAGACACACATAATAATTTGCAACCCAAAAAGGTTTTAAAATGTTTTTCACCACGTGGTTGAAATTAAATACATAAAAATAAAATACAAACGTGCAGAAGGACATCAAACCCAATGCGTCTTCAAGAAGGAATGCAATATTCCCTCGGTCTTATTTCGCCGACCACCTTTTGTCCCTTTTCTCTCCATCTTCTTCTGATGTATTAGCCCAAGTCTCCTTCAGGATGAACCATAAATTGTTTAATAGTCCTTAACTTAAATCGAGGTAATCTTATTTCTAATCCTCACATAGACATACACATCATTGATGCACAGAGAGGATGTTAGTGTGTAGTCGTGGTGTGTGCAGCCCATCCGCAGGCCCATTCTCCAGAGTCTTTATGATGCTAATGTACTCCCTGGTCTAATAAATCCCTGTAGAGCTGCAGAGAGTAGATCTTATGGCTCACTCCGATCACCACCTCCGATCTCCCTCCAGCACACACACACATATAAATGTGCTGCTATTACTGTGGCAGAAGTGCCTGCCTTGCATTTCTATTGACACTCAGGGGGCTGTTTTGTAAGAAGAGGCAAGGGTAAAGGTTAAGACAAATCAAACACAAAGAAGCAATTTAAGAAACGCTGGCACTCTAGTGGCACGTGTGTGGCCGCTCACTTGCTGCACTCGGTTGAGGGCAAAACAGAAAATGTCATTTTTCTAACCCCTTGGCCTCTAGGAGGTTTTAGCATCCCAAAATTAAAACTATCATACTACATCCAACTCAAACCTGCTCCCCTACTCCATCGTCTTCCTCTGGCCACTCGGCTTGGCGTTCTTCCCTCCACCTCCCTTTGTCCCGCCTGCTTCCTCAGGGGAGCAGTGTGTCACTTTGCTGGAAGCCCAAGGAAGAGAGGTGAAAGGGGCCTGATTGAGCTAATTTAGCCCTTGGATGTGAGAGCAGGCAAGGCCTCACCTCATGCTAATAGACACACATCAAAATGGAGATGAGGAAGATTGATGAAAGGCAGAGAAGGGCTATAAAAACTGGGAAGACTTTTTTTATTTTTTGGATGGATTTATCTTTTTTTTTTTTCTTCGGGAATGTGAAGCAAAGTTTTTATGAGTGACATTGTGAAGTTGGTAAAGGTTTATGTGTGTTGCCTTGCTGATATCAGTAATATTACTCATTGATCCATCCTCCTCCATTAAGTTGCTGTCAATCACGGCCAGTTTTATGATTTCCTCCGCATCGGGCCGATTCTCTTGGGCAGCCAAAAATAATGGAGCTCACCACATGATGAAGATTAGAGCCACAATTTATAGCTTCCGTGGCCGTACATCATTGAGTAGCACATCCCAAAGAAAGTGACGCAAAATTGATTTGAGAGCCATCCTTCATTACCGCACATTGAAGTTTCCCGCTTGGTGAATTGCAACGGAGCCCTTAAATTGAAATATACCTGTAGTTAAACAAAACTTTTGAGGTCAAACTCATGCTGACATCGCACAATATGAAATTTCAGTGAAGTAATCTTTTTTTTTCTCCTTCATTCTCACCATATGTGAACATATCGACTGTAGACTGATTCATATTACAAATCCCTGGAGTCCTCAGATCCAAACACTGTACAGTGGAACGACGAATACCCACAAGTCAAGGGTTTACGAGGGTGAGGTTGGAAGCCAACGTTGTTCTTTGGAGGTTTATCAGCATACTTTGGGGGTGGGGGGGGGGGGGGGGGGGTTACAAAAAGAAAGGGCAGCCGCAGCCAAATAGTTAACATCTTGCAACATAGTTTCTTGACACCAAGAAGCCACACACAAGATGTCAAACCACTTTTTTTTTTTTGTCCAAATAAAACTCCTCAACTCACTCAGTTCCTTGAATGGCCACCAACCAATTGCACTTTAAATGTACCACTGTGAACTGAATTGTTAGACTTGTATGACATTAAATAATATTCAAATGTTATTGAATTAATTGCAACAGTTTGAGCCTGAAAGAGAGTGTTTTTAATTTTCTCTGGGAAAATGTTTTCCAGCATGGCAGAATGAATGGCATTTGACCTCGGAGGTTCCACGGTGACAGCGGCCACATTGGACTTTGTCACTTTTGAGCCCTCCTCATTTGAGCTTCATTGGCTCTACATTCAAATGTGGAAGACGAAGTGTCCTTTCTTGAAAGGTCAAAACCGAGAGCACATGCAGCTACCCGTGACAGAGGCGAAGCGTCTTCTCTTTTCTTTCTGCCATCTTCACATTCTCTCACTGTAACTACCTCGACATCAGCGCCGCACACCTCCCGTCCTTCTTCATTCCCACCTCCGCTGCCCTCTTTATTCCGCCGCTCCTTTTGTCCATCTTCTTCTACATATTTAATACTCTTCACTGACTCCCCTCAACCTGCGGTGCTTCCATTCCTGCAAGAAAAAGAAACTCAAATTGGCTGGAGAGATGAATAATGTCCTCGCCATTAACAGCGGCAAAGGAAAGGTTTGGTCTTTTCAAGTGTGTGCAGGTGATGAGATGGTGTATTGGTCAGTGGTCAGGGTTTGTCTCTTTTCCTTTCTTAGACAGCCGCCGAGAATGATGTGCGGTGGCGACACGTTAAGAGACTTAGTCATGGATGAAAATGAAATGAAATATATATTTTCCTCTTAATTTTGCTTGCCTATTTTTCGAGGAAGGGTGGGCAAAATTAAGAATACATACATTGTAGTGTCCCCTAACTATTCTTGCGTTACTGCCACGGTGTTTTACCCCTCGTACCCAGTAGGGGGAGTTAGTGGTCCACAACCTAAGACAAACCCATTAAGAAGATGATTAGTAAGGCTTGATGAACATTGTGTTGCAGTGACAGCAATTGACATTTTCAATCAGTCGGGGGTTCTTCGTCCTGAAAATGTAAATCTTCATCATTCCAAAACATTTTGGACAATTCTTTGGGAGCAGTTATGTGAAGGCCGTTTCGTGTCCCACTACGTCAAGCAAGGCTCGATTGGATGAGTTTGGTGTGGAAGAACTTGACCGGAACCCAATCAAAAATCTTCAATTTTTGCTCCCTAGAAGGTTATCATAGCCAGGCGTCTCAATAGTTTTGTGGTTTCATCAGTCGTGATTTCCAACCTGTGTGTTGTGGCACATTAGATGATCAGGTGTAGATTATCCAGTTTTACCCAATCGGTATGAAATTTTTTTTTTTAATTTAACTAAGATAAACAAAAACTATTTGTACTATCTGCCAACAACATGGAGTGACGGGGAGAACAATTTGATCCTCTTCCACAAGGTGGCAGAAGGTACATTTAATCTGTGTATCCACTTTAAGTGACTTTTAGTCGAGTCTTGTGATTTTTTTTTTTTTGTATCATATCTTTGAAAGACTTGTATGTTAAATGTGTTGCTGGGAAGAAAAGTATCATCTCTGTCAAAGCAATAAATTGTGTTAAGCCAGCTCGTTGGTCTGTTAGAATGATCAACGAGGGAACACAAATATGCCACCATCATTTAGCTTTGTGCTGGCTGCTAATTTAAAATCGTCATTATTAAGATAAATAATGCATCCGGCAGGATTTGTCTCCTTTTGAAGGTTACAGACTCCATCTTTTGTACGGCTGTTGAGAGGGATGTATCCTACCCGGTACCTTTTCCTGATTGCAGCCTTCTCCTGGCAATAAATTTACGTATGGGACAAAGACTGGCTAAATGATGGCTTATTTCATTGTCCTTGATAGAAGAGCGCAAGTTAATGGTGTGGCACACAGGATTCATTCTAGCTTGTAAGCTCCTATTAAGATCTATTTGTTCTGTTGCTGTATTTGTTTCTCTCCACCGGGCACTCATCCATTCATCCATCCATCTTTAAAATCCATTTGCAATGGTTGTGAGCAAGAGTGTGTTTGACTGAACTTATGATGTGAAGGTCGCAAAGATTAGATTTTTTTTTTCCCGCATCACTCCATGAGAAGAAGCTTATACAGCCTACAGCTGTTATCACATTTATGCCCTTCTTCAAGCTTCTTTTTTAGTCTCATACCGCCGTCTCCCCGAAGATAACGACACGCCACATGATGCCATTGTTCCCCCCCCCCCCCCCCTCGCCCGACTCTTTCTCTCATAGGTGGAGATTTAAAGTTGTGTTTTAAAACTGCCACTGTTCCAATCCTACTTAACCCCCCTCCTTCCGCCTCCTCCCTTTTGTCTCCCCCCCCTCCTGAGTATACCACCTAACCCCTCTGAACTTCAGTCAGAGTTAGTGAAGACTGAGAGTACACTGGGGAGTCGAGATAGACACAGACTTAGCTGACTGCTATTTCCCTACTTTCTCCACTAATAAGAAAACTTTCTCTTCCTGTGTGTGCGCAGTGATCACACACCCTTTTTCACCAGTTTGCATAAACACTTTTTGGACGATACTGTTGGGACACCTCACAGTCAAAGGTTTGAATCTTTCCAATTGGACTTTTCATTTTCGCATTGAACACTCTAAAGTGGCCTTGTGAGTGGTTGGTGACATGTCGAGGGTCTAGCGATTTGCCCAAAGTCACCTGGGATAGGCCCAGCTCAACAGTAGAAAATGGATAGATGTTTTCATTGATTGTCGAAATTCCTACACAAGATTAGATGTTGAACATCTCTGGTCAGTTTCTCATGATCACATGGATCAATGCCAAATTTTAGTGCATGTATGTTTCTCTCTTGAATAGAATCGAATAGATTTTAAAATGCTGCGACCGGTCTGAAAATCACAGATCGCCTTCGGTCCGGAATGCATTCAATAAATTGCTCATGGCATATGAACACAGTAGGGTTCTGAGGTTTAGCAGACTCGGGTCCGTTAGTGGAGCCCAGAGTTCAAAGCAAACATAGTGCATCAGTATTTGGCCGTTATGCTGCACACCAATGGAATAAGCAAGCTCCCTCCAGCGCTGCAGTTAGCCAAAAGTGTAAATGCTTTGAACGTTTATACCATACAATCATGTTCTAGCTCTGTGTATTCTTTTAGTAATCAGTTACCTTGTGTATGAAACGCACAATATAAATAAACTGCCCTGCCTTTTCTTGCCGGTGTGATTCTACGAGAGACACGGGTTCTTGTTCGAAAAACAGATGACGTCAGCTCCCTCAAATTCTTCCACATCATCATTTCATATCGATTCTTTGCAGCTGATTTGCCAAGGGAAATGCGTCTATAATGTATCAAACCATGTTGATGAGCCAAACGGAAAAGGACTTCTTTGCGTCCTGGAAAATGCACAAACACACAAAAACCACGCCGTCCAAAAATGATGCCTTAATGTCTAATAATGATAACATGAGGTGCAATTTACATTTAGGCCTCCCGTCAATATGAAATAATAATGTTATCCGCATACGATGATGCATTTTGCATTGGAGCCATAAGCAACAGAAACAAGTTGTGCGCACGCGAGACGGTGATTTGAGTGAGAGGCTTTTCTGCAAAGGTCAATGTATTCAACACGCTATCCTAAGAGGCAGGAAATTTAATACCCCCTTTTTGGCTGAATTAATTAATTATAATATTAGGCTAGCTCTGGGGCCCTTTTCTTCAGTGATTAAGTGAGCACATATCTTTAAAAGAGTGCGCTAGTCTCTGGGGTTGCTGGGGGCTTGTGAACCTTGGGACGGGTGGGAGTGGGGGGCGAGCAGAGAGAGATGTTTAATACATGAGAGGACAGAAGAACACTGGCCACATCGCTCACCTCCACAGTGAGAAATACACACATCATGTTCTGTGTTTAGACCTTCAATAGGCTGTCTTTCTCTGCGGCGAGGAAGGACGGGGGGTATCTCCTCGCATGTCCCGTGTCTGGTGTCTCTCGATACAGATTAGCCCTCCAATATGCAACGACTTTGTTATGACAGATTTTGTATTCCAATAGAAGTTAACACTAACACGCGTTCGGGCCGCAGGTACAGTCAGTAAAAACATTTATTATGCAGACCAATCCTTCTCAAGGACGCTTTAATAATTGATGGGGTGGGGGGCGTTGTCATGTTTAGGTCAACCGCCTGGGGCCAAGCTTTTTTTTTGTCTTTAACACATTCACTCCCAAAGACGTTTTTAAACGTCTTTTCAGACTTGGTCCAGAATTGGCTGGTACTGAATGAGTTTTAAAAAGATAAAGCCAGAATCTTGTTATAGTCTTGATTTTGGGGACTGTATCGGGGACTATTCAACACAAACTTTTACTCTTATCAATTGAGTTGACTCATTTTGTGATTTAAACACAAAGTATCTCGGTGGAAAAAAAGTGATGAAAACAGCATGCTGATTCTATTGATGTAACGGCTATTAACTTCATCAACAAACACAGTTGAGATGTCGCGCTGCCCTTTTTGCACACAGTTAATTATTTTGCATTATTTCAACACAATGTGAAGTTAATGTTGCCTGAAGGCATACATTTTAAGTCAACACAACAGAAGTGCACAATGGGTTAATTGACGTTTGTAAGTGTTTCCACGTGATTTGAATAACAATGAGTGTTTGGAGCATCTTTTCCTGCAAAATGAATTATGTTGCATTCAACATCTAAGAGAGTGCACACGACGCATGTACGGTTGATAATTGTCACAACATGGAGTCATTATAATTTGCGGTCTTTGAACATGCATGGGTAACGAGCCTGAGCTAACCGGTGAGAAGCCTGACGACATGTGTGTGTGCGTGTGTGTGTGTGTGTGTGTGTGTGTGAGTGAGTGACAGGGCTTTGGCATGACGTCTCAATCGTGACGACTTAATGATTCTTTCTGTCTCCAACAGAGGTGGACGATGGAGACAAAGAGGAAGGGCAGTGATGACAAGGAGGTGACGACGGGGTGACAGACAAATTAGGACTGGCTGAAGAAATGCGTGTGCCCGCGTGGGAGTTACCTGACCCTGCTAAATATCCAGGTACAATTAGGAATTCACTCCTGATCTAACGCACACAGCGCACTGATTGGACACCCTGAGGGTACTGGGGCACAATTCACTTTCAAGTCATGAATTTTAATCACTTCAAATATGCTGATCAATTATTAATTAAGTGACTTTAAGTGCTGATTTTTCAGGGTGAGATGCTTTGACACGTGAGTGTTTGAGTGAGTCTCAGAGGCCTGATTTTGCTCCTTTTTTTTGTTGTTGATGTTGTTGTTCTTTTTTAATCATAAGGCATCCAAAAATGTACTGTGGTCTACGCAAATTGCTGACATTCATCTATGTATATATGTACATACGTATCTATTTATGTATGCATTAATTTATTTATGTATTTATTTATTTATCTATTTTAGAACCTAGACTCACTCAAAATTGTCCCTTGGTGTGATTTTGAGTGTGAATGGTTGTTCTCGGGTGGCTTGGTAGTCAAGTGGTTAGCGTCGACCTTACAGTGCAGAGGTCGTTGGTTCGATCCCGGCTCTGGCCTTCCTGTGTGGAGTTTCTCCGGATACTCTGGTTTCCTCCCACACCTGTGACTTGTATATCTGGATCCTAACAGCGCCTTTTTTGCATGGATGCGACTATTCTATAGGTTAACCTCTTAAACAAGACCCAAGCATTAACAGAACAAATCACCTCCCCCTATTAGGCCTGACCCCAAATTTTCGTTCATGAATATTCATGATGCCAGCCTGCTTGGCGCACCAAAGAAATGAATTTGCCCTCTCCTCCGAGTGGACTGAGAAAAAGGAATGATTAATGGAATTCTGCGTGCTATGAATCCATCATTCCTCATTCCTCTCAAACCCATAAATTTATTGTTAGGAATGTTTTGTGTTCATATGACTAATTTTATGTTTATTTCTCATACAGGTGTTGAATGTCTAGAAGCAATGGGATCAATATCGAAGACGATACTTGCCTGCAATCAACTGGAGGAGCTGTTTATCTGGTCAAAATTACCTTGCTGACTAAAGAAAGGGAGGAGCACTAAGTTACGTATACACACACAGACACACACCTATGCCCATTTCTCACTTGTGGCCAAAGTAAATCTCACTTCCTGCAGCGTCTATAATATTTCCCTGCATCCATTTAATGAGTCGCTGTGTTCATCCATCCTCGCCAACTCAAAAACCTTTTAGATGAGTTACATCTCCTTCAGATTGATCCGCAGCACAGCGGCTCCCTCCGCTTGCCTTTCGGATCGTACTTCATCCACATCACATCTTCATTCGGAACAAATAGCCTCCGTGTGATACATCGCCCTGGCGCAGGCGCTCGGAAAGGCAAGCGGGTCGAAGTGGAGATGTGCCAGCTTGCTCTCTGATCACATCCCGGATAAGACTTTCAGCTAATTAGCCAGCGCCTGCCTGTGAATGGAGACAAAGACAATGGAGCCGCCTGCCTGCTAGCTCAATAGCCAGAAAGGCTGTTGAAAGAGAGACAGATTAACATTTGTTCTTTTACATGCCTCCCTCTTGCACTCCCACAATAACTTTGCTTATACTAATTAACAATTAGCAAAGACTAGTTGGCTAATTGCGTTATTGCTCCTAATCAAGGGGCTAATTACCTGAATGTCAATTTAGATTTAATTACTCAGTGCTTTGTTAATTCCCACAGAGCATACGGTTAACCCTCCCTCCCTTCCCTTCGCATATGACTCTCATTCTTACTCTTATTCGGTCGGTGCCGAACCTGCTCCCGGGTCCTGTGTTGGCTTTGGGGGTAAGTGGGTGAATACGCAGATAAATGAGGGAAGGTATTTGAAGGCGCAGGCGTAATGAACATATTTTACCACCGGGCCTCCAATTAGTCGCCTCTCTGCTGCCAACCCCGGAGACAGAAAACGTTCTCCAAGACCCACCCAGGCGTGCCTACTCCACAGCCAGCACTACGGCCACCATTACCAGCATCGACACCGTGACCCCATCATTACCCCCACCATCAGAAGTGGCTCGTAATGAGTTTCGTATATTTAGGACTTTACATTTACTTCAGTAACTTTTTGCGTTTGTTGTACTTGTTCGAGTAGTTTTAATGCAACATACTAAATATACAAAAAACAAATTTTATCCATCCATTTTCAACACCGTTCGTCACATTCTCACCTATGGCCAATTTAGAGTCCACAATTCACCATTCAAGGTCTTAATAATTTTGCTGCTGTAAATTGGGAATTTCTCCATCGTGAGACAAATAAAGGTTTTCTTATCTTATCTTAACTTATCTCCTCCACACCAGCGCAATATGATTGTGACCGTCGCGTTGAACGGTGTCGTCTGTCCACATGAGCGCCTTTCGTTGATGTATGGTAAATGCAAGCCATAACATTAGGCCACATTTTGGGGCTCTTGTCTCCCAATCATTCCATTACGTGGCTAGAGCAGCAAAGAAGATGGAGCACACCCACAAACACACGAGCATCTCTTGAAAAAGAGCAAGTACTTTTCACTCTTCCTCGCTAACTGCCCGGCTTCTCATACTCCTGCCAAAATACCACAAGACAGGGTATAATATATATAATTATCCCCACTTACATTAGCCATTATGCCAGTGGAGCATTGCCTGCAGAATGACACACGACCTGTCAAGACTTCATTCATGCCATTAATAAGCGCCATTAGTGTCTGCTTTGAATACCCCTCTTACTCACTGCAGTCATTTCAACATGTCATAGATTTTAATTTGAGGGTAAAAATAGCTGTGAGGATATTATGCACTCTCCCAGACAGTCTTTGTGGTCTTCTGATGGCGAGGAAGTTCACAGTGTGACCTTGGATTTTCTCTTTATTGGAATTAGAACCATTACTGCTCTTTAGTGCTGCAGGCCAGCCACGGGTGCTCACGTGGCGGTGCACCTTCGCTTTGTGGTGTCCATCACCGGGCTTCAAATTTTAAGTTTGAAACCATTAATTTGTCACAAGTGACATTGATGTAGCCACCGGCATCTCACACAAAGTGGGTTAACGTGTCCTTAATTATTGCTAAAACACAATATACCCACACAACCAACCCTGGAAATGGTGCTTTTTGGGCTATTTTGACTTTTTTTGCTGCTGTCAAATGCGGCTGTTCGTGTTTTGTTTATTTTTTAACCAAAGTCGACATTCTTTGTGCTGTGGATGCTGCAAGGTTAGCATTATTGATCCCGAAGGGTATTCCGGACCATGACTGTAACTTTAAGTGTCTGGAATTGGCCAACACCGAGGGGGAAAAAAAGGGTGTGTTGAATTTACCCACATTTTATTTTGACAAGAGGCTGCAAGCAATTGATTCCCCTGGATTTAGCTGCATTTTTAAAGTTGATGTATAGTCTATTTAAACCTGTGGGAAACGGCTAATTCCTGTGCAGTCACTTGGCAACCAGCGCCTGTGCCACTCTCATCACTGTGCCGTCCATCTTGTGATGGGAACACTGAGTGGGATCCAAAGAGAATCAGACAAACACATGCTGACACTGCGCAATACTGCCCCTAGAGGATGCAGATATTATCTTGGCCTAGATGGTCTTTCTCTTCCGAAATAAAACATGCTTCGACTTTTTTTTCTTCAAGTTTACCATTTAACCCAGTCTGTCTTTGCTGATATGTTTATTAAGTTATTTTATACAGGCTACAGTTTCCCAATCGGCAAACTCTTTGATTCTGTTTGTGTTGTCCCCTTTCCTTGGCAGGTTCCGTGCGGATGTAGATGTGTGAAGTTCCTAACATCACGTCTTAAGTGTGTCACCCTGAGTGTGACTGCATGGCACTCCACCTCAGGAGGAGGCACGGGGGAATCTCCCACAGGTAAGAAGACATGACTCTGTGCGTCTGTGTGTGGCAGAGACACTGTCCCACAGGTACAACTCGGTGTGTGTGAGTGTCCCACAGGTACGGCAAGAGTTGGAGCCTCTTGACAGGCTGTGTCTTTGATCACTCTGTGAGTCACGGCAGTTGTTTGCCTCGCTGTGGGGGCTAATTAACCAATGAAAGGACTTAATCACTAGAGCCTGCTGTCAATGCTGTACCTTGCGTTGCTCTTAAGGAATCTTTAAATAAGGAAGTGGAAGGGGTGGGTTTTTTCTTTAGTTTTTTGAAAAGTAGCGAAACCCCCCCCAAACAATTATTTTGTTTGTTCTGCAAAATGGTGTACTCTAATGATAGTCTAACAAAATTGGGAAAGATTGGCCTGACCTGACCGAAGCATACAATGAATGGGTCGGTCGACGGCGTACTGCGCTGGGTGAACGGCAAGTGGGGCTCACGGCCGGAACCGCTACTTGAACAGCACCCGATCTCATCTGATCTGCTGTCTCTCTTTGTTATTGATTTTCTTTGTCCTGTAAGTACTGTTTGCCTGCATGAATATAATCATTTACACGCCAAATAAATAAGTTGCCCATGTCACCGACAGGCACCATATGAGTAAACTCCTTCGAAAGATGGCTCACTGGTGATGAATGGCATATCGTGATTTCCTAGGAATGTTGTGGAAGTGATCATTTGAAGATGTATACACTTTCAGAGATTGAGAGAAAGTGTTGCACATTGATATTTATTTCCCATACCTTAAGTCAGGGGTGTCAAACTCATTTTTGTCATGGGCCACATTTTGGAGGGCCGTTATAATATGAAACCATATAAAAAATTTAATATCGGTTTATTCAACTATTTTTTTGAGTTACTGTAATGATGATAATGATGGTTTTGGTAACGAAAGAATGCTTACAATATGTCTCTTATTTATTACATATAAGAATTGTAAATTTTGGTGAAGATTTTAGCCAGCATCATATAAGTTGACATGTTTGATTTGCTTTCGCGGGCCACATAAAATGATGTGGTGGGCCAGATCTGGCCCCCCGGGCCTTGAGTTTCACACCTGTGCCTGAAGTCATTGTAGATAATAATTGAGAAATCATAGCACAATTAAAGGTAATTTGAAGAAAAATGACATTCCAGAATTTTGTATCAAACTGGTAGGCCTTTGCATGACATAGCTCTCAGTTTCTAAAATTTTGGTGACCCCCCCACCCCCACGCGCCCACCCCTTCCCGGTTTCTAGAAAGAACGGGAATGTTATTCCGGAGCTTGAGAGCAGACCCGAAGTGGAGCGGGGAGGCCCACAGACACAGTGGAGAACCAATAGTTCGTGTGGTAAAGTGATGAGGGATTAGTTGGAAGCTAAATAGCTTCCATTTGGCCCTCTCATTCTCTCCTTTAGCTCTCCTCTGACTCGCTGTGAATGACAGCGATGTTAAGTGGCGTTTGACACCAAAGACGGAGGTGACTATGGCAGGTAGCTACGTGTGTGCGTGTCAGGACAGCAGTTGTGTAATGAATTAGAGAAATAGGTCCGATTTAAATGACTGGTAATTTCTCTGGGGAGATGAGAGCCCGGAGCTGCGTGAATCAAATAAGTGGCAGGGGGGGGGGGGGGTGACTCACCACCACCACCACCACCAGCAGAAGCGGCAGCGGCACACTTCAGACCGAAGGGACAAAGACGGTGACACGAGTAGAAACACATGAGATGGATACGGGATGTGTGGCAGCTGAGACAGTGAGAAAAA
Source organism: Hippocampus guttulatus (assembly GCF_054856545.1). Taxonomy (NCBI): domain Eukaryota; kingdom Metazoa; phylum Chordata; class Actinopteri; order Syngnathiformes; family Syngnathidae; genus Hippocampus; species Hippocampus guttulatus. The sequence continues at coordinate 16,861,175 of NC_141268.1, read as the reverse complement.
GGATCCTTCTCTCTACGGCGTTTGGTGAGCAAATCATGGAAGGAGAGACGTGAGAAGTTGGAGGTGTGCAGGGTCAGAATGGTGGGTAAGGTCTCAAGCCTCACTAGTTTCAATCTGTTCTCACCATTGCCGCCTCTATCTGTGGCCTCATTGCAGGTGACAGCAGTGCGGCTAAATTACCTCCTGCTGCTAGTCAAATTAACGGGCCATATAGGAGACATATAGAGAGAGAGAGTGTGTGTGTGTGTGTGTGTGTGTGTGCGTGCGTGCGTGCGCACGCATGTGTGCTTATGACAAGTGTGTCAGTGGTCACATTAATGCAATTTCTTTTTCGATCCCTCCATTCCCTCTGCCCAGCCCTGGATAATGAGCTGGTGCCCCCCCCCCCCGCCTCACCCCGCTCCCCAGTGGGCCTACCTGCTATGCACAAAAGGCTCTCAGCGCTATTTTTGGAGCCCCTCTTCTCATTTATCTGCCTGATTTGGTGATGATAATAATCATTGTGGCTTGGGGTGCCATATTCAAATGAACTGCCATTCCTCCGCCGCTATCACCCCCCAGTATCGCGTCGAGCCGCCCCCGCCTCCCCACATCTCCCGTCCCCTCACCTCTCCTGGAAGCAATACAAAGTCCATTGAAGCAACACCACCTGATAGGCTTCCTTGTTGAGCGTATTCAAATGAGTCGTTTGAAAAACTAACCTTGTTTGCATTGTAATGCGGCGTGCAGCCGGAGTGCAATTGACAACTCCCCCAGACAGGCCTTCTGTGAATATGAAATAGTTGTTCACACGCGAGTGCAACATGATAGCTTACACGAGGGGCTCGGAATGGGCTCTAACTAAATCAACTGGATTTGAAGTGGGGATGTTAGGCAGATTGTGCCGCTCGCCGGCTGTTGCCTCTGATAAAGTGCGCACGTGCAGTTATTGGGATGCAAGCGTCTTTACAGATGCGGTTGAACCTTCAAAGATGAACAAATGTGCTGCTTGTCGACTCCCATGTTGTTCTAAAGCCCCCGAAATGATTCCCATGACATATTAATGTAGAATGAACTCGACAAAAAAAAATAATTCAGTATTTGACAACATCAGTTGGTCACCCCGAGTATACACACTCAAAGAGCACTTGGCACACATTTGCAGCCCCCCCCCCCCCCCTTTGTCAAGTATGAGGTCGCCCACATTTTCAAAATTTGAGAAAACGGCTTAACGGCTTAGTATTTGAGCATGTGCATTTTCTTCTTTTCCACTTGTGGAATTTAGATGCGCACCGAGCTGAAACCTCGTAAGATTTGATGTCAAGCACGTTGATGGCTTTTGATTATTTTCCAAATTGTAGCTTTGACTGTTCTGCTGTTGATCTCTGAACTCTGTCTCACACCAAATAGCAAGTGCACACAGAAAAAGAGATTTGATGAAGTGATTTGTAAATTGAGAATCTGTCCAAAAAAAACTAACATATAAAAAAAAAAAAGTGCCACTCTGTCACTCCCTCTTTTTGACTTTTTAGAAATAAAAACATCAAGTGACTCCTGTCAGTGACGCTGACATAGAAATCTATCCAAAAAAAACCCCAAGTGCGAGAGGATATATCCCCCCCCCCCCCCCCCGGTTTTCTTCTTAAATGGCAGCAGTTGAACGTTAGGATTTATCTATATAAAGAATTCTCCTTTTAGGTGACAAGTGCGCGTGCGTGCGTGCGAATATGCATGGATGTGCAGTGCTAAGCAGCTGCTCTGGATATTCTGGGTTGGTCGTCGCTAATGGCTGACTTGTTTTCTGGTCCAGCTGAGCTTTTAATTACATGATTGAGCTCGCTCTGGCCTAATTAAAGTGGTAAAACGTAGGGCAGAGAGAGAGAGAGCAATCAGTGAAGCAAGTGACGAGACACTCGCAGCAATCTTGCTCTTAAGGTCCCTCGGTGTCCCCGCAGTTGGCCCCCGGCTGTTGAGCAGGGGCCACAATCACCAGGCGTATTCTTCAATAACACACTTTCATCATTTCACCCCCAGTTGCAGCCATGAAGGTGGCGTCGCGTGTTGCATTTGAGGAACTGCAGTTTTGTCGCTGAAGTTAAAACACCAAAACAAAATTATTATGAACTATTATTACAAGAGCCTGAGGAGAAAAGACCAAGTTTGCAAGACACAAGAGAGAGGGGACAATGTTTTTGTTGTTCTTTTTTTTTTTTTTAAATCACTGTATGACGGGTATACTTTTGGGTCAATTAACAATGAAGATCACTTGAAATCTCCTCATCCTTTCTTCTGTGATTTTTGGCCCGCAGTAATGAGATAAATATTTATGAAGGCTGAAAGTCCCCTGCCTCTCCTGCTTGTGTCAAATGCTGCGCACGATCAAAGCCTAAGCCCCCCCCCCCCCAAAAAAAAATAACCACACTGAAAGCATTCAGGCTCTGCTGGCATTGTTTTGCCACTGTCCCACAGCTCCGAAACTGAGCATCACTCCGCCTCAAACATCATCCGCTCCTCCAATCATAAATGGGGGGGGGGGGGGGGGGGGGGGGTCTGCATAGGTTTGGGACCAACGCACTGTCGCTTTAAGATAAATTATTCTATCTTCGACATCATAATTATCTCCTTAAGGTAAAAATATTAGCATATCTACCAATCTTATTATCTGAGAAATTGTCTCATTAATTCAGCGGCCTCCCCTTGCGCCCACCTTGTTCTCCATTGTCCACACTCCCATCAAGGAAGGAGGCAGCTGAGGGGCATTGTGACTGACAGGAGGCGTACAAACGCTCTGAGTGTTCCTCTGTGGGGACCGGCCCGGACCAGGACGGGTCTGATGTGACGAGGTCCTCTTGGTGTTATCCTGGTGATGGGAGAAGGAAGGGTGTCGCTCTAGTTGTGATTATCCGGAGGTCAGGTCAGACCGGATGCCACTAGAAACCTTTGCGTGGGTGTTTAGAGGGAATTTGGACCCAAATAGGTCCCATCGGGTTGCCATTTGTAATATGTGCGAAGCCGTTTTATGGACATGTTTCATGTCCATAGTGACATAGTAACAATCAGGACCTCTTTTTCCAGAAACTTTGTGAGGAGTTTATAACATTTTGATCTCCTTTAGAGGCAATGACTGGGCCGGAAAGGCTGCAGGGGAGCTAAAAGTTGGAGTTCGTGCGAATAGTAGGCCTGTGTGGGGATGGCGACGCGGGGAGGTGGGGGGCGAACCCTGGGCAGACGTGCGGCTCTCAGCCCAACTGATGCTCTCCAATGGCAAAGCATACATTTGCTTAGTAATCAGAAAGCCAGGCTTTCCAAATTACATCTCCTGCGCCATTAGATATTAATGAGATGCTGGAGAATAGCCTCGGTTTCTAATCTGCAGAATTTAATCCCTGGGATGAAACCTGACACCGGAGGAGGCTAATGAAATCATCTTTTTAATCCGGGGGAAATGTCCCGAGTAAACCCAGAGCTTTAGAGAGCCACGGGACACGGCGGTGGGCCGCACGGGCCAGGAGAAGTTCCGGGAGAGGGAAGGCACAGACACAAAAGACTGTGAAGCCTGAAAGGGGAAAAAAGAGGAGCTGAAAATTGCACAAAAAGTATAGCGTCGCCACACTCTGTGATTAAAGAGGAATTTGACCGATCTTTTTGATCTTTTTCCACACTATTGCTACCGCCCGCTTCCTATGTGGCATTGACTTGTTAATTAGAATGGTGGCCAGGTCAAATGAATTTCGACCTTCTTTGTGTAATGGTGCTGCAGACACAAGCTGTGGGCGTTTAATTCTCTTCTCGTCAACCTGATGGAAAAATCACCTCGCTTCATTCAGCTCTGGCCCTCATTAAAAGCAAGCCCAAAGGTGCCGGGCACAATGGACAATTACACATCCCTTTTTGCCATTGCTTTCTCCCCCATTTTTCTTTATGAAGGCAAGATTATGTACGGGCATCAATCTGTAACCAAATGCTGTGCCGCTCACACTTTGGCAACCATTCAATGACATTTAATATTCTTTTTTTTTTTTTTAAACGCCTCACGATGATCATAATGTTTGCACGTGTCAACAATCTTTTTCAAATGTTATGATGTATATAAGGTAAGCAAAATATTACAAGCACACTTCAGTATATGATGTAAGATTGTGTGAGTGTCATTAATTGTGTCGAAATGTTCCGTTCGACAGATGACATGTTCTCCCTGTGCCTGCGTGGATTTCCTCCCGCATTCCAAAAACATGCAAGCTAAGTTAATTGATGGCTCCACGTTGTCCTGAGGTGTGATGTGGAGTGTGAATGCTTGCTGTTTGTCTACGTGTGCCCTGCAATTGGCTGGCAACCAGTTCAGGGTGTACCCCACCCTCTGAAGTCAGCTGGGATAGCCTGCGTGAATGTGGGCGGTGTCTATGAAGCGTCTCCAAGTGTGTAAATACTTCCTGAGACCACTGTGTATTAATAGGCAACGTGTGAGACACGAGGGTCAAGCCGCGATATGCTTAACAGGCAATTTACAAAGGTCAGGTGAGCGGGATCAAACGGGTGGGAAGATCACGCCTTACACTTCTAAATGAGAAACAATCATCCCTGCAAAGGTCACCCAGACACAACCACGGATTAGAATAATAGAGTGGGCCCAGCGCCTATCTGCAATGTCCTTTTCGCCACAGTGGGCATTATGGGAGCGGAGCAAGGCCCCCCCCCCCCCCCCTACCTTTTCAGGTTTTATTCCGGTTCTTCACCTCCGGAAAAAAATTGAATTACTTTCTAAGCTTCTTATTTTGGAATCATAAAAGTTGGACAAGGAACTGTATGTGGTCACTCAAGTAATTGACCACAAATCACACAAATTTGTGATCGGGTCATATATATAAATATATATATATTGTCTGAATTAGCTAGGAAAATAACAGAAGTGTTATCATGATGTTTCAATCATGATCTAATGTAAGCCTGATAAAAATATTATGAATTATTGCTATCTATCTTAGTGTTAAAAGTACAAAAGCCATAAATACAAACGGATTTGAATTGATTACAATTACACATTTTCATCAGAGATGGCTTCGTGTCCCTCAGTGTAGTTTTGACTCAGACTTCGAAATGTTTACTATTTTTGCTCAGGTTTTTGAGAATTTTTTGTTTTTGAATTTGAACCAACAAATCTTGGGCGATACAGATTTTATCATAAATGACGACATTTCAGAAAAAAAATCCACCTGTTGCTGAACCTAACCGTTAATTCACGAATATTGCGAAATATATTTGTAGAATATATTTAGAATATGCAGTGATTATATGCAGTTTATAATTTTCTGTATTTATCTCCTCACCCATTTTCTTTACCGCTTATACTTTCCGGACTCCAGGGATGTGGAACCTCTCCCAGGTTACTAGGCGGACTACAAACCTGGATTGGTTGCACATTCGATTTACACTCTGACTGACTCGGAGCCGAACCCTACTTTTTCCATCTATAATCATAATTGCTGATATGTATTAGAATTAATATGTCAGATATGCAGTTACTGAAATGCTTCGTTAATTACTTTCGTAAGTTGAGAGGTTCGTAGTTTTTGAATGGATGGCTCTACATGACGAAACGGCAAAAGGAGAGATGTATTCAGTTTGAATATTGAAAAGACGTCTGCACCAGCAGCACGATCGTGAACACACTCTCGGCAACTAAAATCACTTCTTGCTTCCCTGACTTCAACAGCCAATCAGAAGCTATCAACATAAAAACATGCCAAAGCAATTATTAAACAACAGAATGCAATTTAGGTAATCTTAACATGAAATAATATGATGCTCAAACATAAAATGATCATTAATAATACTGTATAACATAAACGGACACTTTCATTTTGCTCAATCTGAACAACGGGACAGAGCGCAAACTAAAATGAAATTCAGCGCATGTGCAACCTTATCATAATGTATGTATTTCATATGTAGAATATACGGCATATAAAGCTTTTGGAAAATGAAAGGGTACTGAAGTATAGATAGAAGCCCGAGTTTTCAGTTGCAGTGTAGGTGCTGCTGGATGATGACTGAATTCCTGCAGAGGCTTGACAAAGTGTCAACAGGGGGCAGTATTGGGTCACACTCAACTGTTGGTCCACTCCTGTGCTGCTCTCTCTCGGGACGTACAGTCCAGTATTGCTCCCTCGCGTGATTAATTACTCTTTTTCAATTAACGCTCTAACAAGAGCTAGTGGTGAAGGAATCTGAAAACACACACGCACGTGCACACTGCACTGAGAATGACAGTGGTGTTCTAAAAGCTTGTGTAGACCAAAGTGCACTCGCGGATAAACGCGGGCATTACAGTAAACCCCCAAAACAAAAATATAGAGAGTGATTAGGAACCACTAGCATGTTGTGACGAGGCCCTGGTGACAAACGCCCACACATTTTCCAAACTGGGTTTCCATGGTAATGAGCTCAACTGTTGCAGGAGCTTACGCACACGCATAAGCACACATACATACGCCAGGCACCAGGGGAGCTGTCAAGTATAAATTAGTGCAGCTGATGCGTCACATGATGGCCCCAAAGGTCATTAATTGGTCAGCGAATGGAGGTTGGCGTGTCATTTATACGAAGATAATTTGCATAAGTTGCTCCTCAAAAGCATCTTAGACAACCTCTGGTGAAGCCAAGTCTTCTTCTTAGAAACGGGTGCAGGGCTTCAACATGAGTCAGTGCATCCATGACAAAGGTCACCATTTATGCATTTGTATCACTTAAAAAAAAAAATTAAAAAACAATCACAGATACATACATTATATTGATAATTTGCCATTTTTTTTGAATGGGCCAAACACATTGACCGTGTTTTATTCTCTGAAGTACGGCACATTTCTTATTTTCATTCTCCAGTAAGTCTGAGTTTGAACGGACAAAAACGAACATCAGTGGAGATCTGATGAGTCTTAAAAGCGGTCATTGTTGCTAACCCAGAACCAGATTGAAGGTCAAGAAATAAAATGGAAAATCGCGGAGTTTTTGATGACATCCTTTTGAGTGTGTGTAGGCTTTCTGTTCTTGGAGGACAAAGAGTGCATACGTGTGTGTGTGCGTGTGTAGTTTTAAGTACAGTATATTTATAATAATTAAACATTTTAAACGCTGAATGTGACTTTTACTCTTCAGAGCAAAGCATGACATCACACTTTACACTTTAAACGATAATAAGAATTAATCATGTCTGCTCGCTGTATGCATTTGATGGCTAAATTAGAATACCATTTCCTCTCATGTACTTACAATAGTTTTCAGCAAAAAAGAGAACTAGAACACACACACACACACACACTCACTTTCTTTCTCCCCCACTTTCCTTATTTCTTCAACTCTCTCTGTCTCATTGGCCCATAACCACAGAGAGATGAGTTCAAGCCACCATTAAAGCATAAATTTTTAAAAATATATATCTATTCATATATATATATATATACTGTATACTGTATATATATAAAAAAATCTTAACACTCTTTTTAATTAAAAAGGATCCTAATAATCCACATCATATTATACGTCGCAGATTCATCGGTCAATTTAATAACAGTGAGGCTTTTGGATCTTAATATCTCTGCTACCAGGTTTCCTTCATAACCGAGAGCCCGTGTTAATTACAGCAGCGCCTAATGGTGGGGAATATTCCGGGCCTCTCCATGTTTTGATAAATGACTTTCCACTAAGATTTATTCCTAATTATCTCATTTGTCTTTCTCCATTACTTTTTATAGCTTAAATTTATGAAGTCATTAAGACGTTAGTGGGCCTGATAATGATTAGGAGAAGGAATTGTATGAAAGTGAATTATATGAAAATGATTATGGCTAAAGGAGTGTTTAAAATGAGGGCTGCAGAAGGCTCGGCTCTTGCGTGCGCGCGCACGGGTGTGTGCCTGTGCGAGTGTTTTCGTAACTGTATGTGTGTGTGTGTGTGTGTGTGTGTGTCAGTGTCTGTCTGTCTCTGAAAAATGTATAATGAAGATGAAAAGCCTCCACACCCCCATCGAAATGCCTTTTTTTTTTTTTTTTGGTGATACAAACCAATGAGACGAAGGAAAATTATTCCCAAACTTTTTCCACCTTAAAAAAACCCCAAAACAAAACATTGACTTATAACAATTTAATAATACGAAAGTAAAAATAATCAACAGAGATAATGCGGTAGCACAAGTGTGTGCACCCTCTTATAACTGAGGATGTCGTGTTCGGACTTCACCAATCATGGAAATAAGCGTTCGCCTGGCACCATTTCTAGTGCCTTTGATTTACTGCAAATAGACTTCAGGTGTTTTAGTAGGCTTTTCACGACAGCTTTGTTGTCACATCTTGCAGCACGAGCAATGATCTTCTGAAAGCTTCAGAGCGATCAAAGGTATCAGTCCGGAAGACCACAAAAGAATTTCCAAGACCTGGAGGGAGAAAATATGGCACAACTAGATGTTGATGAGGAGACAAGAAAACTGGTCAGCCAGGCTTCCAAGAGGCCTACTGAAACATTTTTATCAAGTACTGACTGTTGAGTAGGCCCGCATGTGTTAACAATCCCCACTGTCAACTTCATATGTCTGGGCTATTTAGGAGGGAACATCCAAGCCTGGCTATATTTTTGCACAATACACACTCCCAAATTTCCCAAATGCACATGGAACAATGTGCCCGATGAAACCAAGGTTGAACTTTTTGGCCAGATACCAACGTTAAGTTTGGTCTAACCACAACAGTGCTCATCACTAAATGAACACGATTCCTTTTCAGGGAAGTGTGTTGGTGGCAGTATGGAGCTTTATGGCTGTTTTTCTTCAAGTGGAACTGGAGACTTTAGTCAACGTGGAGGGAATTAGTCAGTGTTGGCAGAAGATCATCAGAAAAGCAAAACATTGTCAGGAAAAGCCTATTTACAACATCTGAACTTGATGTGGGGTGAATCAGAGGCACTTTTAATGGCGGCAGGTGTGTGCTGATGCCCATGAGTTGGAATGTGATTGGCTCATTTTAAACACAGCCACATCCCAACCACATTATCGAGGTAATTTACGCCCACGGGAAGGGCGGTCATCGAGGATATTGGGAAAAATATGTTAATTTGCCCGAATGGCTACTAGCAACCATCTCTCTCATCGACGATTATTTTTCAACATATGATGGCCGCCACCCCCACCCCCTCCCCCACCCCACCCACGTCCCCCATTGATGATTATTTTTCAGCAATGAGAATTCCTGAACCGAATTTTGTTCCCAGCGCATCCATGCGATGGAAATGACCAGTGCCATCTCTGCATTAAGCTAACGCTAACCTACCCAAAGCATTAACCTTAACTTGACCCTCATCCAACCGAACCTCATACAATATTCCTGACCGAATGTAAACCTAACCTCAACCCACCCTGACCAGATAAGCCAAATGCCAACCTGACCCAACCGTAAGCCTGTAATTTATCGTGTAAAACATGTGCTTTGGCTCAGTAAAGTGGCCAAAACTAAACTAAACCTAACCCTGCTTTAACCTCAGCAGTGTTGAGTGATGTGCCTCGTCTCTTTGGACGTTCTCTCGGCTTTAAACCCACTCCCACAAGTTTTCCTTTCGCCGCACTTTTAATTCCATCTGTCCTCTCAGATAATGAAACACATAAATACAGAGGCCCACCTTTGGGGCTTTGGAGTGATGATCATTTTATGGTGCGAGAGCTCCCTTGTTTAATCCGGTCGATGAAGCCATTTACGCTCCGAGACAATAGGGAATGATGAATAAAATGCGCACGAGCGTCCTGTCTTATTCAAAGTCTCCTTTGTGTCAGCAGTCTGTTCTGCTGCCCTCTCTTCACTGCCCCCCCCTCCCCCCCACACACACCGACAAGCTATGTACTACAGATCATAAGAGGGGGTGCGAGGCCCCGCCATATAATAAATTAATTACTTGATTATTTAATCACCTCGATGAGACTTGTTGTATTAATTAGCCAAACAGCCGGGCCAGTCGGCAGGCAGGCCGCACGCCACCGCCGAGATGAATCCGAACACACGTTCAAACATCCGTGGCCATTGGTGTCACTTGCCTCCCTCGGGGACGCAATGCAAAGCTGAGCTGATAAATACGCGGTCGAGTGAAATTGTGGAATTTTGAATTCATGTACAGTGGGGAAGTCAACTCTAAAAATTTCTTTACAATCTGTTCTGTGCAGCCCCAACGGTCTAAATACGGGCAGTAAGCAGTAAACTCCACCTGTTTTTGTCTACCTCAGGGAGGCGGCCAATTTGCCAGTTGCTGTCGACTGAAAATGACATCACAGTTGAACGACCAATCATGGCTCAGCTTCAGAGAACAGGTGAATATATCACACTTATATTTCGAAAGACGCCCTGGTGAGTTGCAGCATATTTCAGTTGACTTGGGGGGGGGGCAGAAGTGGGCAAATTCACTCGAGACTCAGAGCCTGCAGCCAGTCACAGGGCTCCTAAAAACTCCAATTCACACCTAAGGACACTATCATCTACGGTGGACCTAACGTGCATGTTTTTGGAATGTGGGAGGAAGCTAGAGTCCCTGGAGAAAACCCAGTTTTTGCCTCATGGAAAGTTTTCCGAATCTTGATTGCATTTTCTCACTTGTACTGTACTGTGTTTAATGCAGCATCTTGAGGCGCGCACACGCATGCGCGTGAATGTGTGTGTATTTGTATGCATGCGTGTTCTGCCAAGGTTAATTGAGACACAAAGCTCATCTCTGCCCTGATGAGGGTCAGAGCACAGAGGCAGATCTGCATTGCATTAATCTAACCCCAATTTATGCCGCCACACACTGTCAGTCGCCAACCCTGCCCCCGCAATCACATGCACACACATTCGCACATAGCCATTAATTTAGCCCAATTTGTGTTGCCTTAGCCTGCTCTGATGCATGGCACGTAGCGCTCACACACACACACACACACACACCGATTCACAAGCACCACGACTCACACATACTCATGCGTGATTTGACGTCATTTCCCCGAAATGTCAGCGCCGTGTCCTCTAACAGGTAAAGTTTAAAATGAAATTAGCCAAGTGCAAAAGAAAGCAGTCGAATATGTGTCTCGCCCATTGAGGCAACATACACACACACACACTATCCGAGATGTGGCCTCTATTATTCATGCGTAAGTTTCTTGTAGAATGCCGGTCTGACAGAAGCAAAAGCTTGGAAGCACCACAAGAAAGGAGGCAAATTAAGCCGCCTCACTCCAACACTGAGGGACCATTAGAGTCGAAACGCCTGATCTCCCCAGCCGCTTTTCCTCTCCATCCTCTCACTCGTTTGTTCACTCCAGCAGCTGGAAAGGTTAACCGTGAGAGTCTCTCAGAGACACTCCAGCAGACACGCAAGTGATCTTTCTTTTAATTGGCTTTACCCGTTTTCTCTCTCTCTTTCTCGCCGCTTCCTCTCGTCTCCCGAACGGGTCAGCACTGGCCACTGCACGGCCAAACAGAGGGAACATACGCAGAGAAATACTCGTGCGGCACGACAAAGAGGCAGACAGGTTGAACCGAAGTCTTGATGCGCAAAGGCAAAGTGCACGCATGCGTCTGAACGCTTTTAAATATATCCATCCCACCAGTCAATCTGCGGTTAGTAGTACATGAGTAGTGGAGCTGTGTAATTGAGCTATGCGCCCACATAGGCCTGCATAATGTTCTCACGCATGAAGGCGCTGACATCGCACCTCTGCGCACGCTTAAGAACAATGACAGGTGAAGAGTCGTTATCATCCGCGGCGCTTTGCCACTATATAACCTGTGTGGCAATTCCACAAAATATTCACGTTTGTGAGGGGGCGGGGGCAAAAAAAAGGACAGGTCAACATTGAGGTAGACTTTGCCTGCAAGGAATGAATTCAGTATGTTCTTCAAAAATAGGCCAACTTTTCACTGAACTAGACGGATGTTATAGTCATATGAAGCATTTCTTTGTATATTGGCAGATTAGTTCTTAAAAAGACTTACTGTGTTTTTCGCTCGAAATTAGCCCTCAGTTAATGGTCCAATGAAACTGAATACCGCGGGTGATAGTGTTACGAGGACGCCTCATCAGAATTGATTTTTGCTGTGTTTTTATGTGTTGACACTCAGTTTTCAAAATTTAGTTTGATGAAATCTACCAATCCATACTTAGACCATTGTCAAAAATGAAGACACTCAAGGCAGGCCATGTGGCAAAAGGAGTGACTGTTTTGACAAAACCTTTATTTTGGTGATGATTATAAAAATATGAAAAAGAGAGAAAAATATTGTTAGTGTGGATGAATGAAAAAAAAATGCTGCTGCTGGTGTTAGCGTTTTTAGCCAGAGAGCTAGCAATTTAGCCAGAGAGCTAGCTTGATAGCCTCTACATTGCAAAAAGGCTGAAACATTGCTCAGGGATTTGCTACCTATTTTTGACTTCATACTAAAGTTGTCACTTATTTATTTCTACATTGTACTGTTTTAAGTAGTCATCCATTCAAAAACAACATCACCATAACTTTGTTCGGGCGCTTCTAATGAAAGCTATTGCTATTGCTATTGCTTCAATTCAATTCAATCGAATCAAGTTCGCAAACCGAGGTTTCATTGTACATGCTTAATGAAATCCTGGCTACCGGTAATTATAAAATCCCAGCTGTCAAATGTGAATTTTTTTTTTTTTTCTTGAGCTAAAATCAGACATGTCCTTGTGGTCATCCTAATTATGGCGCCATGGCTGCTATTGTTTGAAGTTTGAGCAGAAGCTGAATGGATGCCATTGCCAACAGCATAGACAAAGATATCCAACTTCTCATCACATCTGGAAAAAATATTGGATCCTGTTCTTTTCAACTCAATCTGGCAGCTAGCAAGCCTGGGTAGCGGCGAAAGAACCACAGTGTGAAATGAGCTCCACGCTACAGTGACTTGAGCGCGCTGGCCAAGAATCAAAAGGAGATGACGAGACAAGGCCGTCCGTGTTACGCCAATTATTCTGCTTCACCACATACGATGCGGCGGCCGCTCGGCAGCCATTAACCGCGGACTGCGGCGGTGTGAAAGGACATCATCCACTTGTCTTCTGGGACGTCGGCCTCAGCAATCTCTGCTGACACCCTTCTATCTGACGGAATGGTCCGAGGAGACACGGAGCATGCTGGCATGGAGAAACCGCCTCATTCCCACCTGCCCTGACACAGATGGGACACAAGGACAGCTGTGGCCTGTAGACGAGCCACCATCAGCCTCGTAATGGAGCGAGGCCGTTCAATCATCAGGTTGAAAACTTACCGAGATACATTTCAGACATGTTCCAGACGCTGGGGGGACGTCAGATGAATTTAATCAAATAGCCAACGTAACCTCGTCTTTCAGTTTTGGCACAGGTGAATACTTCCTTTCGTGGACCTTAATTTTTATTCATTTTACTTTGTTTTATTTATTTATTTTTGCTGTCCTATAAACTCACTTCTAAAGGTGATGCGAACCCATTATTTTGTGGTCCAAAATTGAAAGAGTTAAGTTGTCTTTATTGTGCTTGAAAGACATTTTGACCCCAAAACACAATCCTTGATAAACATCTTATTTCATAAAGGTTTGTCAGCCAAAAGGCTAACATTGTACTTTAAAAAATTATTATTTCTACACCGTCAACTATCACACTGATTTTTGTATCCAAGTGAGATAAAAATAATAATAAAAAAAAAGACAACCAAGAACATGAATTCATAATTCATGATTCACTGGACTTTTATGACCCCTCTAACAACTATCCCCCCCGTCAAAAAAAAATTCTAAATTGTCGAATTGTCTAAAAATTGTATTTATTCATTATATAACATTACATACCATATCTACAGATGTTGCAATTTATGAAAACAAGACAAAACATGTGAAAAATAATATAAATTGAGGCTTGGCCCTTGGCAAACATTTCAGCTTTCCATATATAAAATTAATTGGCCACCTCTGATTAATTCTTTCCCCGTGCTTTCCATTGGATTTGAACCTTTAGTCCATGCAGCATTCATATTACAGCTGAGTTGACCCAAATGAAGCGAGACCCAACACTTCCAGTGGTCTCGGGCCACTTGCAAACGAATGGTGGTGTGATAGCGTGATCGTGCGCACCGCAGAGAAATTGCACTGGAGTTTGTTTTGACTGTACCAAACCTTTACGGTAAATCTTGCTGAAACATTCCATAGCAAGTTGAGTTTGGAATAACACAAAAGACAAATTGTACAGTTAATTTCAATCAAAACGACATTGAGTAGGACTTTAATTGTAGCTGACATTTTCAGGATGAGATTTTTTTTATTGATGTAAAAAAACAAACATTGATGACGTACTGTACATTAACGTGAACGTTCTATTTAATTTCAGGTTTATTTGCCCTCATACGATGGACTTCTCATGTGGCGTTTCTGACGTGTTGCAGTTTTCCTCTGAGGTCCACACGCTAAAGCAGCTGGGCAACCACACACGGGTGAAAGGCACCGACAGGAAATGGCTTTTGAGGTTGTCATGGTAATAAGAGAGCGTTCGGACCCAAATAGTGTCGGGGGCTTTTAGCGTGACTCATGCTGGCCTCCCGCTCCCTCGCTGAGTTGCAGGTCATGCATTTAGGTCACTTAGACAATGTGCATTTGAAGTGTGACCACCGCGCTGCTGTGTGTTTCCTCCGAGGCGTGCGCTCGCGCACACACTGACGATACACACAATGGTCACATGCGCTCGGTCAGGCATGGGACAGGAAGTAAGTATTTATGTGGACAGGGAGCCCCTTCCTGTGCCTTCCCAATGGGCCACCGACAGCCCAATCCTAGATTCTTTGTCTGTTTTTAGAGCTTCACCTTACTGTAAATACTGTGCCACCACTCTTTCTAAAAGTCTTTTTTTATTCCCTTTCTCAAACCCTCCGAATATATCACTGCCTTGCACCACGTTTACTGGCAGCGGACAAACAATGGGGCTTTGTTTGGCGCTTTCACGAAAATAGGCATTTTTAGATATATTTTTTTCTTGCACACGCAGTTTTAGGTTATGCTGGAACGTTCAACTGGTGGCGTGCAGACGAAACGTGTGTGTGTGTGCATGCATGTGTGTGATCGTGTGTGTGCGTGAGTGTGTGTCTGTGTGCGTGTGTGTGCGCGTTCATCCATGTGAGTGATAGCGCGTGCGTGCGTGTGTGTGTGTGTGTGTGTGGACAAGGCTCTGGTCTGTGCTCTGTTTGCTCAAGGTGGCATGAGTCAGCTTGACTCAAAAACAGGAGCTCTGTTTTTGTGTGGCCTGCCAACAGCCTGTCGGACCCTCTCCCCCCTCTCCAACAAACACACACCTACACACACATACTTTCACACACACACACGCATCTAGCCACAAGTCAACCTCTCTCTCAAAATCTCGAGCTAAAGTGCCCTTTGATTCCCCCGATGATTGCCGTTCTGTCATTCTGTAATCTCATGTTTCTCATCAAAGTCAACACATTCTGTTTATATAATACAGTAGTTCAGATTTAATTAGGGGTTTTCCAAGGATCCTATACAAAAGTAAAGAGAATGGCAGAATGCTCTCGTATTGGGGGGATAAAGCACAATTGATTGTTGAAGGTGCATGCTACAAAAAGGCTAAAGAGAGGATGCATTTACAAAAGGACATGTTTGGTTTGACTTCGGCTAAAAGGGGCTCGTAATGTAACGACCATAGAAAAACGCAAGTCCCAGGGTAAGACCAGTCGAGAACTCAGCGGCTGCGTGACTTGCTATCCCTTATTCAGGGATGTTGGTATCAATAATTTAATCTGGGGTGAGGGACCTTGAACCCCCCTCGTGCTCGTCAGAACCACGTCACTGCGGTCACAAGCCTCCAGCAGAGTTTGGATGAACGCCGGATGCATAAAGCTGCGGGAGGTCATGCCATTCCAACAGTTTCTCACCTCCGTGGTAATTAATTCTTGACATTTTTAGTGCTTCACTTTTAACCATAACCTGCTTCATTCGTTTGTCCGATTCTGCACCTTTAATCAAAACAACCACATTAAGTTTGTTTGGCTGTTAAATTAATGCTGGCACATAATAAGAGTCTCCATTGACTGGCTCACAAACAGCAACTTTGTTCGAATCATTGACGCAACAGATGCCTTAACACAAAGTGTTGAAGCAACACATGTAGACAGACAATATAACAGGACTCAAAGTACTCTTTATCCTCTTAGAAGAACAACTAAAATTAGTGCCGCACTGAAGAACTGAGACAGAGGAGCTGTTTTTGCTTAGAATTGTTCTTATATTAGGGGCGGGGTGGTTAGGCTGGAATATCTCAAGGCACCGCTTATAAACAGTATAGCGATACAGTAATAGTACTTATTAGTCACTAAACATGTCTTATTTGCTTTTGCGTGTTTGTAACAATAAATCTAAAAATCTTTCAGTTAGCAACTAGCTTCTCTGATGCACGTGAAATCAAGTTTGGCATTGCCCATCATTAGAATAAATAACAATGACAAGAGTAGACAACTTACAAGTCCACGTGTGAGTCATCTGTTCAAAAATATTCAACGCGCAAGCTGAGCCAAATGAGTGGAATAGTGCACATGCAGAGTGCAGATTTTGGGCAGTGCTTCGCCGGCTCGGTGCGTTTGGCATCTCCCACCCACGCAGATGAAAGTCTGTTCTTAAGTGGCAGTGTCTGCTCCGCGTGCACCGACCGAGTCTGAAAGAGGCGCGTGTGTGTTTGTCATTACAGCGTGGTGGTCGCGGAAGAGTTAGCGCTCAACGTCTTTCAGTTTCTGGCCTTTATTTTTTTCGGCATTCGCAAAGCGTCTAGGATGGATAAAGCATTCTAATGATCCTTTGACTTGACTTGGAATTGGGTAAAGTTCCGCTTCAGTTTGTCACAAAGGGCCAGTGGAGTGGGTACGATTTATTTCTATGTATTTTTGGAACCCATGTGATCCACTCCGGTGACGTTTATCAGCCGCGAATCGTGACTCTGAAGCCTCTTTTCACCTTACAGATACAAAACAGATAACTTCTATCCGCTACGGCCACAGATCCACTTTTTATTTCCTACAATGGGAGATAACGATAAAGAAACACCTGCCGGGAAATGACCAAACTGACCCTAGATCAGCATGTCAGATTTCCCCGCCGCGGATTATGCATGGATATTAAAATGACTTTCGTCCGTCTCCGAGAGAGATCTTTCATCGGTGATTCATCATCTAACAGATGCTGTCAGAGAATCGGCATCGAGTTCACTCGGTGAATCAATGTGTCACTGTCTTGTAAGGAAGACATATGGTTGTTGTTCAACCTTGCGGGGACTGGATATTTGCAAGGAGAACATCACGTATTGGAAGGGAGGAGCTGCTCTGAAGATAAAATACACCAGATCTGTCCTCCAGAGCCAGTTGAACTTGTGAGCAGCTGTAGGAACCTTTTTCATTCTTCTTACCTCAAACCCACATCTGATGGTATTTGATACTTAGTTGTTTTTTTTTTTTCCCTTTCCTTGAAGACTTTAAACACAAATGGTCATCCGGCTTGCTCCGCCCACTCTCGGGCCCGCTGCTTGTGTGTCTGTCCACTTGTGTGCATGCGTGCGCTTTTCATGAAAAGCCACCGGCTTGCGGTTGCCTCAGTAGCTCTGCAGCGGCAGTAACTCGATCCAGTCGACACACATTTTTGTCATGGATCCAAGCTTGTCTACTCGCCGCGATTTAGTTCCGCTTCAGCTTGTAAAAAAGCCTGTCGGGCATCATTGGGAAGGCAGAATGTGTAAGAAAGTTGACAGTATTGAGTGAACGCTGCGTTCAATCTTGAGAAAAAAAGATTTAATTGGACTTCATGAGAATTAACCCAAACCCAAAAGATGTGAATACGGGGCTTTGTTTCGCATACAAATTTGATGTGTAATACAAAAGTCACGATAAACTGTAGTTTGCAACCACAATCTCCTGTTTCCTCTGGCTGACATGAAGCCATGCAGGAGGAAGAAGTGTTTCTTTGTAAGGACTGACTCATAGTCTGGCACACCTTCCCCTGACTGAACAGCGGAGCATGCAATTCAACATTTGCAAACATTTTTAGGTCAAATGAACGTAATTACTGACACCACATTGGTGTGACCCTCCCGAATCGCCGCTATTCCATTGATGGTGGCGCCTTTAAGGTCAAACACCAAATGGGGGTGTTGGAATATAGAATCACATTTCTCCATAGGAAGTCATGGAAATGTTCATGGCAGAAGTCATGTTTTAATTCAAATGTTTACATCCTTAACCAAGTGTAAAAATAAGACATGCCGAAAGATGAACAAATACATGTTACAATTAGATTAATGCACAATGAATGAGAGTTGTGCATCATGTAAAAAACAAAGAATAAAGAATAAAATTATGATTTAACTTTTAACTGTGTCCTCATCGTTTTTTTTTTTTTTCTCTTAAGTTCATGTTCTGTCTCACAAGTGGTTTTTGCCTGGCGTTTTGGAAAGAACTGATCCAAGGACGTTTGCTTTTGTCGACTTTGAACAATCCTTCGAAAATGTCCAAGGCAAACATGAGCAGAGTGAGCGATCACCCGACTGGGTGATTCACATTGAGCACCCCACAAGCATCCAGACGAGACTTGCCATCTCAACTATTCCAGCGGAGTTGCCCTGATCAACAAAGCATCTTGAAACAATCAATACAGTTGGCTTGCACGTTTTGGTAGTGTGCGTGATGGGTGTTTTATTTGCACTTTATTCACGATCGCCAAGAAAGACATATTATTTTGGTTATTTATAGCAGAGGATGGTATAACTTTTAATGGTCCGGCACACTTGACATCTACCGAGGCCTTATGTGGCACACAATATGAAATGAGTTTGACACCCATGATGAATAGTAAGGTATTTTTAGCCGAAAAAAACGACCATGTACAGGAAGCGTTTTTCGCCGAAAAAAATGACAATATACAGTATAGTAAGGCATTTTTAGCCGAAAGAAACAATCATGTAAAGTAAGGCGTTTTTACTCGAAAAAAACGACCATGTATCGTAAGGTGTTTTAACCCGAAAAAACCCACCATGTATAGTAAGGCGTTTTTAGACGAAAAAAAAAGACCATGAATAGTAAGGCGTTTTTAGCGGAAAAAAATGACCATGAATAGTAAGGCGTTTTTAGCCGAAAAAAATGACAATGTATAGTAAGGCGTTTTTAGACTAAAAAAACGACCATGTATCGTAAGGCGTTTTTTGACGAAAAAAATGACCATGTATAGTAAGGCATTTTGAGCCGAAAAAAAACGGCCATGTATAGTAAAGCGTTTTTAGACGAAAAAAACGACCATGTAAAGTAAGGCGTTTTTAGACGAAAAAAAACGACCATGTATAGTAAGGCGTTTTTTTGCCGAAAAAAACGACCATTTATAGTAAGGCGTTTTTTGCCGAAAAAAACGACCATGTATAATAAGGCGTTTTTATCCGAAAAAAATGACAATGTATAGTAAGGCGTTTTTAGACAAAAAAAAACAACCATGTACATATAGTAAGGCGTTTTTGGTTTGGTTTGTTTATTGAACATAAAACATATATACAGTAATAATTTGACAGAAAATAAGGTAGATAAAAAAAGAAAGAAATCAATCTTCATACAACACAGTTATTATGTTCAAGGGAGTAGGAAGAAGTAAAAAACTTATCTAGTCCTACCCCGTTATGTGATTGTATCTAATAAATAATTTTTATATCAATCAGAAAAGAAAAAAGTAAGAAGAAAGAAGTCTCCATTAAGGCTCATACTTTACCCTTAACCGTGATATTTTTACAACTTTTGGTTTGTATCGGGATTATATACTTCCACACCCTGACACTCTTGTGTCAATTTTCTCTTGTATTCATAATGGATATTTATATACCTTTCTCTATTTATCAACTTAGTTCTGATTTATCATTATATTGAATGTTTAGAATTTATCATTTTAACTCTGATTGATGTAGGTTGTTTGTACTATTTTTTTGAATTTGTTTTTGAACTCAGCAAGCGATTTACTCATTTTCAGGTCCGTTTCGAGATTATTCCACAGATTAACACCTTTGATAGATACACTTCTTTGCTTGATGTTTGTTCTTGTTTTGAGTTTTTTGAATAAGTTGGTACCTCTTAAATCATAGCTGCTTTCTCGAATTTCGAAAAACTTCTGAATGTTTTGGCAGAGCAGGTTATTGTGTGCTTTGTACATTAATTGGGCGATTTTAAAGTCAACCAGGTCATAAAATTTCATCGTATTTAATTTGATAAATAGTGGATTTGTGGGTTCCGTATATTTTGATCTATTAATAATTCGAATTGCTTTTTTTTGTAGGTTGAGAATAGGGAGTGTGTTTGTTTTGCAGGCATTTCCCCATATTTCCACACAGTAGGTCATATATGGTAATAATAATGAAGTGTATAATGTGTACAAAGATCTCTTATTTAGCACTTCCTTGGTTTTGTAGAGGATCCCTACGGTTTTGGCTATTTTTCTTTTTACGTTATCGATATGTGGCTTCCAACATAGTTTTGAGTCTATTACTAATCCGAGAAACTTGGTTTCATACGCTCTTTCTATCTCAATTGAGTTTACCATAATTTTAGCTTGGTGTTTGATTGGTCTTGTGCCAAAAACAATTAACTTCGATTTTTTCAGGTTAAGTGACAATTTATTTCTGTCGAACCAGTTTTTTAATTTGTTTAATTCGTTTTCTACGGTTGTCAGGAGCTGTTTCAGATTTATTCCAGAACAGTAGAAAGTTGTATCATCAGCAAATAGGACACATTTAAATTGTTTTGAGACCTTGCAGATATCATTTATATATAAGATGAATAGTTTTGGACCAAGCACTGACCCCTGAGGAACTCCGTGAGTGATTTTTAGTTGATTCGTTTTTTTATTGTTGAGTTGCACGTACTGATATCTGTTTTCTAAATAACTTTTTATCCATTTATAAGCTACACCTCTAATGCCATATCTTTCTAGTTTTTTCAATAATATACTGTGATCTATTGTGTCAAAAGCTTTTTTTAGATCTAGGAAAACCCCAACAGTAAATTCTTTGTTGTCTATATTAGTGGCTAATGCTTCCACAAACTCCATAACTGCCATTGAGGTGGTCCGTTTTTCCCTGAAGCCATATTGATTCTCACTTAACAGCGCATGCTTTTGTATAAAGCTATCAAGTCTGCGAGAAAATAGTTTTTCTAATATTTTTGAAAATTGTGGTAGTAGTGATATTGGTCTATAATTTGTAAACCGATGTCTTTCTCCACTTTTATAGATTGGAATAACTTTAGCAATTTTCATTTTTGATGGAAAGATACCAGCTTTGAATGACAGGTTGCATATGTGCGTGAAAGGTCGCACTACATATTCTATAATCTGCTTTATTATTGTCATGTCAATATTAAAGCAATCAGTTGACTTTTTATTTTTAAAAGTTTTTATAATATTTGATACTTCTTCTTGTTTTACAGCAGTAAGGAACATCGTGGAGGAGTTTTTTTCTACATATCTATCTATTTCAAACAAGTTTGTTGGATCAGGAATTTGTTTTGCTAGGTTACTGCCGATGTTGACAAAATACTCATTAAATTCAGTTGCTATTTCTGCAGTTTTTTCCAAAATAGTATTTTTGCCTTTGATAAAATACTCTGGATAATACATTTTTTTAGGACTATTTCTGATTACTTGGTTAAGTATCTTCCATATTTCTTGTGTGTTACTTTTATTCTGCTCTAATAGTGCATGATAATGATCTCTTTTACTGGTTCTTATAATATTTACTAGTTTATTTTTATAGGTCTTATATTTTTTTTCTGCTTCTTCAGTTCTCAATTTTAAAAACAATTTATATAAATTGTTTTTCTTTTTACATGCCTTTTCTATGCCTTTCGTTATCCATGGCTTACTTGGGTCTTTATACTTTTTGGAGACTTTAGTTAATGGAAAATGTTTATCATATAAAGAGATTATGGTAGACTGAAATACTTCAAACGCTGTATTTGGGTCTTCGTTTGAGTAGACCTCGGTCCAGTTTTGTTTTTCTAGGTCTTGCTTAAAGGCGTCGGTGGAGCGTTGGGTTCTTAGTCTTATTTCTGTTATGTGAGTTGTTGACTTAGCTTTTCTATCAAAATAATTATGAAAAACTGCAAAAACAGGTAGGTGGTCACTTATGTCATTAATGAGAAGTCCACTTTCCATTTTATGGTCAATCTTATTTATAAATATGTTATCTATTAATGTGGCCGTGTCAACTGTTATTCTGCTAGGTTTCAGGATTACTGGGAAAAAGCTGTTGCTGTACATAGTATTTATGAAGTCGGTTGTTTTTTTGTTTTTAGCCGAAAAAATGACCATGCAGAGTAAGGCGTTTTTAGACGAAAAAAACGACCATGTATAGTAAGCCGTTTTTCGACAAAAAAAACGACCATGTATAGTAAGGCTTTTTTCGACAAAAAAAACGACCATGTATAGTAAGGCGTTTTTAGACTAAAAAAACCAAGCATTTAAAGTAAGGCGTTTTTTGCCGAAAAAAACGACCATATATAGTAAGGCGTTTTTAGCCGAAAAAAATGACAATGTATAGTAAGGCGTTTTTAGACAAAAAAAAAGACCATGTATAGTAAGGCGTTTTTAGACGAAAAAAAACGACCATGTATAGTAAGGCGTTTTTAGACGAAAAAAAAACAAGCATTTACAGTAAGGCATTTTTTGCCGAAAAAAACGACCATGTATATATAGTAAGGCGTTTTAGACTAAAAAAACGACCATATATAGTAAGGCGTTTTTAGCCGAAAAAAATGACAATGTATAGTAAGGCATTTTGTGCCGAAAAAAACGGCCATGTATAGTACAGCATTTTTAGACGAAAAAAACGACCATGTAAAGTAAGGCGTTTTTAGACGAAAAAAAAAACGACCATGTATATCCATCCATCCATCCATTTTCCGAACCGCTTGATCCTCACTAGGGTCGCGGGGGGTGCTGGAGCCTATCCCAGCCATCTCCGGGCAGTAGGCGGGGGACACCCTGAATCAGTTGACGACCATGTATAGTAAGGCGTTTTTTTGCCGAAAAAAACGACCATTTATAGTAAGGCGTTTTTTGCCGAAAAAAAACGACCATGTATAGTAAGGCGTTTTTAGCCGAAAAAAATGACAATGTATAGTAAGGTGTTTTTAGACAAAAAAAAACAACCATGTATATATATAGTAAGGCGTTTTTAGCCGAAAAAATGACCATGCAGAGTAAGGCGTTTTTAGACTAAAAAAACGACCATGTATAGTAAGGCGTTTTTAGACGAAAAAAAACAAGCATTTATAGTAAGGCGTTTTTTGCTGAAAAAAACCACCATATATAGTAAGCCGTTTTTAGCCGAAAAAAATGACATGTAAAGACCATGTATAATAAGGCGTTTTTAGACGAAAAAAACGACCATGTATAGTAAGGCGTTTTTAGACGAAAAAAAAATGACCATGTACAGTAAGGCGTTTTTTGCCGAAAAAAACCCACCATGTATAGTAAGGCGTTTTTTGCCGAAAAAAACGACCATGTATAGTAAGGCGTTTTTTGCCGAAAAAAATGACAATGTATAGTAAGGCGTTTTTAGAGTAAAAAAACGACCATGTATAGTAAGGCGTTTTTAGACGAAAAAAACGACCATGTATCGTAAGGCGTTTTTAGCCGAAAAAAATGACAATGTATAGCAAGTCGTTTTTTTCGTCTAAAAACGCCTTACTGTACATGGTCGTTTTTTTAGTCTAAAAACGCCTTACTATACATTGACGTGTTTTTCGGCTAAAAACGCCTTACTATACATGGACGTTTTTTTTTCGGCTAAAAACGCCTTACTGTACATGGTCGGTTTTTGGGGGGGGCTAAAAACGCCTTACTGTACATGGTTGTTTTTTTTCGACTAAAAACGTCTTCCTGTACATGGTCGGTATTTGGGGGGGCTAAAAACGCCTTACTATACATGGTCGTTTTTTTCGGCTAAAAACGCCTTACTATACATTGACGTGTTTTTCGGCTAAAAACTACTTACTATACATGGTCGTTTTTTGAGGGGGCTAAAAACGCCTTACTATACATGGTGGGTTTTTTTCGGCTCAAAACGCCTTACTAGACATGGTCGATTTTTTCGGCAAAAAACGCCTCACTATACAAGGTCGTTTTTTTTGGGCAAAAAATCTCTTAATATACATGGTCGTATTTTTCGGCAAAAAACAACTTACTGTATTTAGTTTTGTTGAAAAAAATTTAAAATAAAGCAATGAGTAGCTTATGTTTGTTAAAATAAAGCAAGGAGTAGCTTATTTTTGTTTTGTTCACTACTGCCGTTGCAGTTAATACTCACTATTTTTGTTATGATGCAGCATGTTTGATTGTTGTTGGTTGAAGTTTAATTTTGTTGCTTGTTTCTTGTTTGGAGCCTTTTTAACGTGCAATAAAATAAGTAAAAAGCCATTTCTTTGCTTGATAATTGTTTATTTGTAGTGTGCAATATTTAGTTCACAAGTCATTTTTCAAAATGTATGCTCAATTTGTCATAAATATTAAAAAGAAAAGCTTATGTTAAAAGAGCCGTTTGAGAGCCAAAAAGAGCCGGCTTTTTTCACTGAGCCGATCCAAATGAACCGGATCACCGAAAAGAGCCGAAAATATCATCACTCGAATGACGAGGACGCTGCATCGACAAATATCTATGCATCCACTCACATTGACGAAGATGATAGAGGTCCCTCTTAGCCAATGGGATGCCAGGATGATGCTTGGTAATGGCCAATAGCACAGCAGTAAGTATGCATAAGTGTGTTGCGTTCAGGAAACTCGGAGCTGCGACTCGCAGCCCATACTGCATTTTTACCTTTCGTATCTTGCAATTTCTTTCATAACAATAGGCAATATTTTCCTGTTGACCTGAACTTGAACATTTAGAATGAAGAGACGTTCGTCAGTAGATGTACCACCGTATTTTGATTCTTTCATATCTCAAGACACCATGGTATATATTGTATCAATAGTCAAACATATGGTTTCCATCCGCCTCCAATACAGTCACCACATGCGTTCCCACACAGCGTACGCATGTATGTACTCATATGCCTCAAAAGTCACTTCCAGTCATCTTCAGGAAATGTCAGCGAGGCAAAGATAGATGGAAAGGATGAATTAAGCAGGTTGCCAAATAGTTGACACTGTCGTCGAGGCCCTTAAAAAACACCGCCAACAAAGCTGTAGCGACACGCCGAGGTTACATTGTTTTCTTCACGTACAAGTGTCACATGTGACCACTATCAGGCACATTCAAAGGCCGCTGTGACCTGATATTAATAATGAATTGATTATTTCGTCTACTCTGTGTCTTTTTCGACTCCAGCGACGGAGTAAAGGGAGGGGGAGAGGTGTGTTTTGGTGTGAGCCAAGGGCGAGTGACTTGTCATGAGATGAGTATTAATTTATGATTTCCATCCCAGCGTCTGACCTCATCACCTTCATTAGAATGCAGCTTTTGTAATTTCATGGTTAATATTCAATAGCCACTTGTCCCCTGTGCCTGCTTTGGGCTTGTGAAATTTCTGCAAAGGGATGTGTATCATTTTTTATTTGTGGAGTTTGTGTGTGCGTGTGCGTGCGTGCGTGTGAGTGTACATGGAAAAGGAAATGAAGGCTGACTGCAGCATGGCTTCCTGCAAAACATTTGCAGATGTCCAAAGATGTCCTCTGCATCTCTATTACAATCGTGGGGCTTGAATTAACTTAATTTCTCATCGGAATCGTTGCCACGCACTAAACCTGTATCCACTTTTATCTACACACACACACAGATGCACTATAGGGTATGTTCTTTCCACCAGATACAATTGTTGGCTCCTGACTGGATGCAACAGACCAAAGTTAAATGAAGGAAGGATTCGGTATGAAAAAAACAAACAATGTCCCCTGAACTTCCCCACACACATTAATATCTTAGAGCGAGCACACATTCTTCCTCAACTACTTTGGCAAGCCGTTAAAAAACAACACATTAAAGGATTCGGTTCCGCATGAAGCCAGTTGTTACGCCGTTTCTCGTATTTCTGACATTTTTCTCCTGTTTCTGTCAGCTGCAGAGAAAACTAATCTGCCGGGGTTACGGGAAAACCTCCAGATGCTCAACGATGTTTTTGAAAACATATAATTGGAGAAATTCTTTCAACATTTTTTTTAAAAAGCAATGGAAAGGATGAGCTTCGAGTCAGATTGCTCTTTGAATGTGAGACCGACCGCTTTCTATTGTTATCTTACAGCGACGAATGCGACAGTCTTTATCACACTTTCGGCCTTTAATCAAGACTGACTTTATGAGAATCCTGAAAAGGAAATTTCAAATACAAGAGAACCTCGAAGCTCGATGATAATCCAATTGATGTTTGTGGTCCACCTTTTGCTTTGTTTGCATTTTGAATCAGGTTTCTAACCTCAAATAACGTAACTAAAATTAATCTCTTCCAGTGTCAATTATTTTGGTGTCGTGAAAGTTAACCAAAAAAGCAAAGACCCACATTTTCTGGACTTCACATCGTTTATTCAGTACGAAACAAAAAAAAGTTGAATGTGACTTCCAAGACAGCAATTGAAATGAACATAAAAGGTATAATGTTGTAAACAAATTGACACGATTGTGGACAACAGTCAAGTAACATTTCATCTGGACTGTGAGAGACTTTAAACTACCGGGAAAGGGGTTGAGTTCATACATAAGTCACTGTAGAAAAAACTCACATGATTAAAAATCCACAAAGTTACACAATGTTTGGAGTGAAGGCAAAAAAATAATAATTATGGAACGTCATCCGAAGACCAAAGAATAAATGCTATGGTACGATAAAATATTTTTCCAGCATTAAAAAGCCTTAACATGTTTATCCATATGACTTTTTTTTTTTTTTTTTTGGTTGTTATCAACTTCCAGACCGAGTTCTCTATATCCAGACCAACCAACCAATCTTTACCCCGCATCCGGATTTTCACATGTTGGACTTTCTAGTCGCCTGTCATGAAAAAGCGAAATTTGGCGACCCCGAGTTACGATCACCTATTTGGCATCATCTAATATGGCTAATATGTTAATGACGTTGCATCCAAGACTCGTGCTCAAAGAAAACTTTGATGACCAGGAAACACAAACTGTAATTGATAACACGGACACGTTTGTGTGCGTGCTGATTTAAAGCTCGCTTACGTTCGTTATGACATGAAATCAAACGTGTCGACGTCGTAGCTGGCCCGAGCCGAGTAGACATTACCAGTGTTAAAGAAAGCTAACAAACACGAAATGTTGTGTGCTCTCGTCATCAGTGGAAACACTGAGACCGTTTGGGTGCAGTAGCTCGACTGATATTAATTTTC
This sequence comes from Hippocampus guttulatus, assembly GCF_054856545.1. Classification (NCBI taxonomy): domain Eukaryota; kingdom Metazoa; phylum Chordata; class Actinopteri; order Syngnathiformes; family Syngnathidae; genus Hippocampus; species Hippocampus guttulatus. The sequence goes on along the minus strand of NC_141268.1, from coordinate 16,833,786 downwards.
CTTTGGTTTTTGCTTTGCCCATAAAATTTTAATGGTTATGCTTGTGAGATGGTTGGTCTGGCGACAAAGAAAGTGTTCCCAGTTAAAGTGCTTTTTACCAGTTTGTATCTTACCCCAAACGTGACACAACTCCACGTGTCTGTAATCTTCTAGGATCCAGTCGTCCCTTCATAAATGTCTGCAAAATATCGCTTTGTGTTCCAGGGCTTTCCAGGATTTTCAACACGTCGGAAAATTTGAAACACTTCTTTGTCATCAAATCTTCTCCAGTTGCACTTGTTCATTTCCAGAAACTTGCATTTATGCGTTGCTGCGATTAGCTTGATTTTCCTCCCCGCGGTGTATTTGTGACAAAGTCGGCCCCTCAAGTTGAATTTCGCTTCTCCATCATCACGTAAAACAAACACGTCTATGTACACACGTTTATAAATCAAGAAACTGCATTCCGAGTGAAAATAACCTTGGATATTTTTAAGAAAGAAAAAATTGCACCAAATACGGGACTGTTTGGGGGGAGATATGTATCATGTCATTTATAAAGCACATCGCGTTGGCTCGAAGAGAGTGTTTTGCGGGCGGTATGAGAGTTGGGGCCTGTTATCAAAAGTGTACCATTCATACCACAGGCGTGCGGGTCCAACTTAGCATAATGCCAGATGAGATTTGCACTGGCGGAATTCAATTAGATGTTCAGCAGTACCTGCTCTACAGCTAGCTTGGCCAAACCTGATAAGAGAAGAAATGTGATTTTCACATTAGAGGAGAAATGCAAATATCTTAACTAAAATCTACCCCCCACCTCTGCAAAAAAAAAAAAGGGATTAATAGAGATTTGGAATCTTCTTGGAAATGGAGGCCGTGAGCTAAACTGAGATGGCCGTTTGTTCACATGACGAGCATGACAAAGAGAGATGAAACGTTGTTCAAGAGAGACGCTTGCCTTCCATTGCGGTCCTTTGAAGCGCTTTGGACCGTTTGGACGAGGAGGACTTCAGCGGACGGCGCCAAAGCTCCTCAAATCAATGTAAAAGTAAACAGGATGTGAACTCGGAAACGAGGAGAGACGTTTGATTGCGGGCTCTCACTTTCACGTGTGAAGCAGAGAATGTGACCATTAAAAATGCCATCAAGCGTTGCCCGCTGATGTCCGTCACTAACGGTCCTGATTTGATGCGCTCCATCTGCAAGCTGATGAATGACTCTCTCATGATTCTTCGCTGATTACGCCTGTTAAATGAGACACTTTGCGAACAAAGGAAATGTGTCTAGAATATTGCCACAAGCCACCATTATTCTCTGTTTTTGTACATTTCTCCGCGGACAAAGACATCAATGGATCCGACATCAGCCTCTCGGGCCGCGCGTGTCACAAAGGCCACGGCGCGCAATCAAACTGGAAGACGTTAACCTTGCCAAGGACAGACGCCGACAGTTCTACAAAGAGCCGAGCTTCAATTTTTCCATTACGTTTGCCGCTCTTATCAACAGAAACGCTAAAATCCGGTTAAATGGATCCATTTTCTCATTTGCCTTTGGAGGTCATTTTTTACGCTCGGAGAACTTCCAGTCACTTACACGACACAAGGGGCTCCCGTTGGAACAATCCAGTCTGCGCACGCTAGTGGACCGGGGCCGAATCTCTGCAGCGCACGTCCAGAAGGGACGGCCGTTCTCTGGTTCGATCCGTAAAATGACTGCTCTCAGGGTCTTTTGTGAGAGACATACAGTATTCGTATTATGGCGCCAAAAAGGCAAGCCGATAGAGTGAGAGCCTCTAATTCCTGACCAAGCTATGACAACAAAAGACGGAATGTGGCACTTTGCAGCTTTGACAAGGTGCTGATCGAAGTTGCTCCTAGGCTTTGTGGCGCGAGGTTTAAAGACAGAGTGTGTCGTACCCCTCCCGGGCGTCGTGACCTCAAGAGGAGAAGCAAAGGCTGCAGCACTCCATGCAGATCTCCAGACAGTCTGCGGACTCACAGCAGGCGTCGATGATGCCGCAGTCCATGTCGCACGGCAGATCGCAGTCACCGCACTCCTCCGACGCGCAGCAGCAGCAGAAACACGAGTCGTCGCCGGCGCACGAGCCGCAGGTGGCGCAGTCCAGCACGATGTTGCACAGCGTTAGGAATTCACAAAAGAGGCAGGCCAGGATGCAGTGAACGCAGCAGTCTGGAGACAAACAAAGTTCGTGGAAAATACGAAGTTTGTGCATATGTCAAGACACGAATTGCCGACAGTATTTTCCACTATAACGCAATTCCTCATTCTCGACACCCCGCTATGTCCCTGACTTTTGAGCGGTAAATTTGATGTATATTGTATTCCTGCGAGTCCGAATTCAGTTACAATGCCTTCAGTGTTGTAGCATGTTTTGCCACAGCCTGTGGCGCAACACTGAGGTCTGTTGCAAGAGATGGAGCGTAATTAAGAACACAAAGAGGCAGAGAAGGACCCCAAATGAGAATATTTGAGTGGAAGTATTGTTTGCTCAATTTGTGTGTGTTTCTGCTCCAAGTGTGTTACAGTCGTACTTGTTAGAAGGTTTCAAATTACCATAACATTATGCTAATTTCGGTTAGGCTGCATGATAGGTTTTCTTATGCTATATTAGCATTAAGCTAACGGATTTTCGTAAGATAAAATGACACGGTTTGGTTGAACATTTAGGTGCTTAAACATACAGGGCTCTGTTTTGGTGACGGGTGTAAATCCTGCACGCTGGGCATTTGGTCATTTTTCGAGCAAACGCGAGCCGGCGTATTTAAAAGAGGGAGGTCTGCACCTCTGTGAGCGTGAACACAGTTGATTTCAAATAAAGCTACTCCTCTCCTTTCCATTAGAATATGACATATTTGCCAGTCTGGCACGGAGACATCTTTGTGTGCAATATGACGATGCAAAATCACAGCAGTCCGTGCATTGTCGCTGCTCTTGGCCAGTAAGGCAACAGAGAATGTGAGCATGCATGCCCCTTTTTTAAAAACAGAATGAGCCTGTTACAAATGCTATGGTGACTTAAATGTGTCCATGGATCTCAAATTCTACAAACTGTTAGATCTGGAGTCTTCCAACCGCACCAGACCTAAAAGGTGGTCTCAGCAGCCGTAGGTTTTGCCCAATTTTCTAAGATTGTTGATTGCAACACCGAGACGTGTCTGCTTGTTTATGGATAAAGTCACGAAGCAGCAGTGTGCTGTGCTGTGTTTATATTCCTTGTTGAGTCAATTGCCGAATGACATATTGGATGCATTACGTCTCACTGCTATGATTTATGTAGCTGATGCTGCTATCTCTCTTTCCCCACCTTCACTCCCTTCAATAAAAGGCAAACCAGATCCGGTTTTACTTCTAGCCTCCGTACTATGGCAAACAATAACATTGGGATTTTTTCCATTTGACCTATATAATGTCAACCACCTCCCAAAAGTGGGTTAAAAAAATCTTACTGGTGTCAAATTGCTAGCCTGGCGAAGAGCTGGACAGTGTAAAAAGCTCAGTACAATTTATTCACAGTTGCATTGAACCGAGGCAGACGTCATCGCCGTGCACTGAAATTCTTGTGGTCCACATCCAAGTCAAGGTTCTCTTTCAGTCTGCTCTCGGGCCACTGTGCTACAAATCAATGTATTTCTGACCACATTTTCGACGTTGGTTAAGTCAAATATGACAAATTTGCTATGGAACCATTTGGCCCTATGTGGCGCTAAGTTGGACGAGCCAAAATAATTTGTTCTTTATCATTCACGACTGTTGTCAACGTACCCAACATCCCTCTTTGACTGTGGTATTGAGTCATATAGAACTTATACAAGCACAGGGAGAGCTTGCATCGTCTTAAAAAGCCACAGTGCTAACCACTACTCCACTGCGCTGCCAAGAAAATGTAAAGTTAGTCCTTTTTACGATCATAATAAATGCCATAGTCCTGCGGTTTATCATTACGTAAATGTTGAATATGCACCGCGTCGGGTCTTGACTATTAAAAGTTGTTATAGCCAAAAGGGTGGCGTAGCTCGTGTTGCTGTAATATTATTAAGATGATTACCGCTGTGTGCATCTTACCATCCTGTGCCTCCGTGGGAATCTGGGAGCTGTTGCTCTTGGAGCTACTTTTGGAGCTTCCTTTGCTCCTTTTGCTGCTCTGGGAGGTAATCGAGGGGTTAGACTGCAACTTCTTGCTGTTCCTGGGCCCTGCCGAGGAGGAGGAGGAGGTGGATGAGCCTCCTCTTGGGAGGGAGCCCAGTTTTGGATGAGGGCCCCCATTCCTGTCGCCGGCAGACTGGAGCGAGTGTGTGTGAGGCGTGGGATGTGGACAGTGAGGGGAGTGTGTGTGTGCATGATGTTTGGTTCCGTTGCGTAGTTGGCTGCTAGGTTGCGTCCGACAAGGCTGGGTGGGGTGGATGGGTGCGGATCTGGCTGCCGGTTGACCTGTGAAAAGACAAAGGGGTTACTGTTAGGCGATACTGACTTCATGTCATATAAATACAAGATAACAACGTCTTCACTATTATTACAGAGGTGATTTCAATGTTTTGTCCTGCCTGAGGCTTATCTCAGTATGTGCTCGAATGTACAGGGAGCCTCTCTTCAAGATGAGTTTTATTAAAAGCAATCACAAAGGCAGTGAGAGCTTCACCGGCGCCTCATCTGACTTGTCCACATTTTTCGTCTTCAGCAGAAGACAAACCCCGACTCACCGGTTGAAAAACTGTTCTCGTGTTAATGATTTCATTTGAAAACAGGTGTTAGGCATCCCGGAAATATCTTGTCCTTTCGCGGCACAGACGGGAAGAGGATGAGGATCAGCAGTTTTCTGGGAAACGCTTTTGATTAAATGAGAATGATTCCAATGTTCATCCGAAGAAATGTAAGATGGGCTTTGAATATGCCTCGCTCTATGGTGCATAATTTCATTAAACGATTCATTGAACGTGGATAATTCTGGCGCATGAAGACAAAAGGAGTCAAGCTTAAGCGGAACACCCATGATGCACTATCCTTAAGACACCACTTCACTTCATCAAGGAGAGTTATTCATCAATCTCTGATAGAACCGCATGGACCCGAGATTACTTTGGCAACACTTTGTCAAACAAGAACAATACATAGCTACATTCGCCAGTGCCAAATTAAACTCCTTCGCTCCAAAAGGAAGTCCAATTTGAACTGTGTCGAGAAGCAACGTCAACTTCTCTGCGCTCAGGGCAGCTGGGCTGCACGATCGTGCTGTACAAATGTGTGTTGTGGTCAGCTGAATTCGGTGTGGACGCTGTGGGTTCCGCAGAACCATCGAGTCAGCGACAGACTCAAAAGCCAAGCCCCTGTCATGTTGTAAGACGGTGTCAGTAACTTGGATCGACGATGATGGCGCCATTAATGCCAAAAAGTACAAGTGGCCATGAATATTTCAACAATACAAAACCACACTGTGTGCGTTGGTCAAATGTGTGGTTGCAGAAAGAGAGTTTGCTGGACTGGCCTGCCCGCAGTCCCGACCTCTCCCCCAGTCAAAATTTTGTCTCAGGAAGAACAATCCACAAGCATCTTTCTTCACTTCCGTCCTTAAAGTTAAAAAAAATAATAATAATAAATAAATAAAATCTAAAAAGTGTCGTTCACAACCCTGCCAAATTTGAATGATTTAAAAAAAGTACCCATTTTCGGCTTCAAAATCATGAACAATTAAGCCACTGTCCCCGCTCTCAAAAGATGTGGGTGTGTGAACTGAACCACACCTAAAAATGTATGCTACTCCAAGCCACAACTATCAGACGCCTCTTCATCCCAACATGTTTGAGCCGCTTAAAGCCTCCATGTCTAAAATAAGTCCCGCCCACTTGTCAGAGGGGCACTCGTCACCAGCTAGCTGGCAAGCTAACAGGCCTCCGGGTTTCTTCTTGTTCGCTGGATTGCGGCGGCCTCGTCCGTGGCATCACTGTCTCACAGGAGAATCTAAATGACAGCGAGCTCTTCCTTAAATATCGGGATTCATTTTTGTTGTATAGGCATAGCGAGCTTGCTAACTGCGTAATATAACAGTGTAAAAGGCCAAGTAATAATAATTAAATAACTCACAATTGCGTTCGATTACTCGTCATGCGAATGAGGGCATCTAAGTCTTTCAAAAGTGAGGGGGAGGGACAACTGAACTCTCGACCGAAAGCGCCACTGTTAATAATAAAGAAGTTAAAGAAACAACAGTTAGCATGCAGCTGATGAGAAACATGCTTGGAAGCAAACTACATCAAGAGAATAAGTTTACAGTGATACAATTCAGAATTAGTTCGAAGCATTCAAGAGAAATAGGCCTCTCAAGCCACACTAAACCTTAGACTCTCAACCACAGTCACGAATGACGTGACTTGAAACATCAGCAACACTTGAGAGGGCTCTGTATAGCCAGGATTAACACTTTGTGTTTTTGTCCCCCCCCCCCCCCTCCCCTTTGGAATTGTGCATTTTGTGGAACCTTTAATTGCATTACAAGGACCACAACCACAATAACTGGAACACGAGATCCATCCATTTTCTAGAGCGCTTATTCTCAGGAGGCTTGCAGGTTACCTGGAGCCGACTCGAAATAACACCCTGAAGTGGTCACCAGCCAATTGTAGAGCGCAGAAAAGACAATTTGGAGTCTCCAATTAAGATAAGAAAACTCTGTTTTGCGATGTGTGAGGAAGACAGAGTACCTGGTGACAAACTGGTTAAAGGTTTGGCTATGGGCGGGAAAAAAAAACAATCCATTACTGGCTCAATATGCTTTAAAACCCTTCAATGTTCCACTGCATAGTCAAAATCCAAATGAAACATAATGTTATAAAAACAAAGTGATTAATGATTTGACTTTTCGAGTAAGACATTTATACGGGATAAGAGCGTGAACAGTGGGGATTAGCACCGATGCTTACACAACTCAAAAGATATCCATGCTAGTCCACTAGGACTGTCTGTATATGCGTAAAACGAAAACAAAATAAAAGTACATGCAAGTAAAACTGATCACTATTTTGATTTCACTTCACATGCTGTGCCAACTTCTTCCAATCAGGATTTTTATGACGTGGTCTGTTTAATCTCTGGAGTTGACGATGAAGCGGCAAAGAGGTGGGAAAACACAACTTTTGCTGCCAAGCCAAACACAACCTCAAAAGAAGAATAAAATTGAAGCCTTGGTTTAATGGCAGCATGACATAGCATCCTTTAAAGGTTAGAATATTTTCCTGACCATAAAGCATATGGTGTCTGTGGGCGCGGTGAGGCTTGATGGGACACGGTAGAGCACAGCAGACCTCCCCACCCCCGCCAAAAAAATCAAAATCATTGCTCTGCACCTCACACACACACACACACACGCATACATGCACACACGCTGAGAGTGTGGTCTTAAACTCTGGCTCAGGAACAGAAACTAGCAATAAAAGCGTTCGATAACCACCCCCAGACAGATAACCCAACAAGGACTGTTTGAACTGGCTCACGTCCGGCGTCGCACAACCAATCCGCCGTTATTTAAGATTCTTTTCATTCAGCGTTTTCTAACTTTGCCCCAGATGTTTGGCAAGCCGCACAGCCAGTGTGTGCTCGCTTCTTACGAGAAGCATCTATAGTTTCTCCTCTCAACTACTGCAAAAGTCATCGAGGACTGCTCTTTTGTCCCCTCTTTCTGCCCGCCCTCCCCCACCCAACTTCATCATCCATCCCTGCCAACAACACTTCTCTGTGTCTGTCTCATTTAAGCATTTTTCACAATAGAGCTTTTAACGCCACAAGCAAGCCAGGATGTAGCATAGTGGAGGGATGGTGCGTACGCCTCGAGGTTCGCATTGTTCACTGCTTTCTCTAGCCTCTCCTGTATTGTCTTGCAGCCCAGTGTACCCCTCATATCGCACTGCTAGCATGAATGTAAGTGTGTGCGTGTGTGTGTATTTAAGAGAGCATATAGCAGGATCTGGCATGCAAAGAGACGAACTTTGAGAACCCAGGAGTCAGGACTGTCTCCAAAAAGAGCTTGAGGTTAAACCCACTTGCGCACACAAATATATGCATGCATGCATGAACACGTGAAGGCCTCACTCTGGAAAGAAAAAAAACTCCCCTAAAAAAAACACAAGGTCCCTTTGTCTGAAATTGAGAAATGTCAAGAAGTGAGATGAAGTGAACGTGAGCGAGAGAGAGAAAGCAAAGAAGTGGGTCGGTGTTTGTAAGTTAGATATTTGGAGCAAGGAGGACTTGCGCAGAGGTGACTCATCGACAATGAATCAGCAGGGCTTAAAAATAACAGCGAAATCGGGCCAATGTGTGGTGTTGACAGGATGAGACGAGGAAACTGCAGCACGTGTCGTCCCCGATCCATATATTATTATGCATATTATTAAGCGCAAGGTGCCAGAGTGTGCAATTAAACATGAGTCACAAACACTCACAGCACACCCTTCCTCATTCACACCCACACCCTCTACCTCCTTTCTCGACATATCTCGGCTACCCTGTACTTAGACATCTCCTTCCCAGCCCAGAGACGTGTTCATCTCTGTACTTATCCTCTGTTGGCATGAGCCACTAGGATGACTATGTTTGGCTCTAACGGCTTCATCTCCACTGCTGCAGTTTGAATCTGGGAGCACTGGTTGTGATACTGTATAAAGTGTGTGTGTATAGCAGAAACCTGAACATTGTTTGAAATATCGGAATTTTTGACTGTATTTCTTGGGCTGGATCTCATTCATCGGTTGCAGCTACTGAAGTGACCCCCTGAGTGTCGTTTGTCACCGTCCGGCTAAATTTCTTTACCGATTAAATAATTGCACAGCTCGTGATGACAACATGCATAAAACAACCCCCCCCCCCCCAAAAAAAAATCCATCGTCGTCTTTGTGAAAGACATCATACTTTCAGGGGCTGTCGACACATCTGCACAAAAAAACGACCGGTCTTCTTGCAGAAGTATAGCATGAGTCAGAGAGGAATCAAGATCCATTTTTTTCTTATTTTGAGAAAAACAACGACGCAGCATTTCGAAGTCGGCCTTGTGTCATAAACACTACAGCGAACCGCTCACTAATAAATGGCCGTGGTGAGGCAGGGTCGTTAAACAAGCACATCCTGCTGAGATCCTGACGTCAAAGACAGGTTCATGACATCGCTGATGAGGAGTGCGTCGGCCTAACTCACACTCAAACGTTAGCAGCGCTCGCGGCACATTGTTTTCAGACGGCCGGTCGTAGGCCCCGCGCCAGACACATGCTTGTGCTACATTGTCATCGCAACGTCAGTGTCGAGAAACCTTCTGTTTTGGCTTCTGTTTCCTCACACTCCACGCAAACAAATGCACACTAATAAGCAGATTTCACAAAGACATGACCTCAGCACATGCCTTGAGTCATTTTATGTGTCTGAGGCCTGCTAAATGCAAGGATTTTCGAAATCGTAATTTTATTTTTTTTTTAAACTGTCGTGTTGTATGCGTGGTGTGTTCTGATTATCTCAACGCGAAACAACACACACCTGAAGATTCTGCCCCACCAACAATCTCGAATCCAAGTCATCCCAGGCAGAAATCTCGCATGGTGATCGCATGTGATCTCACAAAAACAAAGAAGAGACACTTCCAAATATGCGCTGGTGTTTCTGAAGAGGATTGGAGGAAGGGGGTATTGTTCGATGAATAGCGATATGGGCAAGAAAATACAAAGTACTCCTTGGCATCTGATCACAAATATCAGGTAGGACATATTTTGTTTTATTTCCAACTACTTCCTTGTTCGTCAGTCAGGGTGCGTGTTTGATGGGCTACATTCCATTCACGTCAGAGTCCACACTGTCACGCTTTCCTGACATCCCGTCTGTGAAGGCTGTAAATATTGAACACGTTTAATATTGAAGCCCCACTAATTATGGACCCTGATGTCAGGACAAATCCACTCTTACCACACCTCAGACATAAGGATAATCTTGTAGGACAAGCTAATATGACAGAAGAAAGTTTGGCCCTTGGCAAAATCGGACCAAAAACAATCCAATTTTCTGAACGTGTGTACCCGGCCTTGGTTTGTGTGGTCGTGTGATAGTTGAAGCAACCTCGCTAAGAAAAGAGAGTGAAGTGTGAAGCATGGTCGAAGATTCCAACTAAATGACGCTCTGCCTACCATATGGAGTCAGCGGGTTCCATAGGTTTTATAGGCATATAAAACCACAACAGGGGGAGGAAGAAAGCACATGACTTAAGCTAGCACTTTAGTGGACCTGAAAATAGGGACACACACGGCAGACAGAACAGGTAGAGAAGCAAAACCACGGACAGACGCAGCAGGCGTTCACACACTCACCAGTCACCTACTTAGACGCTTCCTGACTGAGCTGTGGGTCAGTCGCTTGCCACAACGTAGCTATTAGCCAAGGGCAGGTTTGGATGTGCGCGTCATCAGTTACTGGATTCCAGGGGACGAAAAAAAAAAAAGGTCTCCAACACGAGCTCATATGTCAACTTATTCAAAAAGCCTTCCCGTTCTTCATATGCTCTTTTTAGTCATTGTTACAAAATGGCAGGAAATGCATATTTAGACAATGTGAGGCACATTGTTTAGAGCACAATCATTCAGGGACTTAGCTTCATGGCTGTGGGTGTACAGTGCAAACTTCTAAGTGAGTAAATGACACAGTAGAAGTATTTGGTTAACATTTGCCTGACTTCAAACTGGAGCCAGAGCAAGACAAATATACATCGATGGTGGCGTAACCTTTGGCTCTGATACAGTGGACGTCGCTGAGCTGCAGACGAAAGGAGTGAGGGACAGACTCCTTGGCTGACACGTTGGACTGAAAATATAAGGGAGGGAAGTGGGTGGTGTCGGTTGATAACGATATGACTCAAAAGAAAGGATTTCCAGGTGTTTGGGACGTTCGCATCACAAAAGAGAGGTGGATTGGCGCTATGGAGCTAGCAGGAGGAACGCAGAGCAGGACAACTAATCATTTCAGGGATCCAGCCATCAGTGGCGCCCTGCTGTATCATAACAGAGTAGGTTTCTTCTGTTAAAATAATTAAAACAACAACAACAACAAAAAATCATGGGAAGAGTACCTTGAAAAATAATTGCAAATCAAATGGCAATCGCAATTTTTTTTTTTTACTGAATTTATGAATCAGAGATGCAAGTAAACTTTGATTTTGAATCTACTCTCTTTTTTTGCTCATTAGGTTTTGCTAATAATCATAATAATAATATAATATCAATAATACAATATGTATTGTAGTCATAGATTTCGTCCTATTTCTGAAAGGGTTAGGCAGATTTTTTTCCCCCTGCAACGTCATGGCAATAAATTACGACGCGTGGTCAAACTTCAAAAAAAAAAAAAAAAAAAAATGAAAATAGCTCAAAGAACTGACAGACATTTAAAATTTGCTGTTAAGCAGTTTATAGTTAACTTAACACATTTGTTTTTGGACCGTGACAGAAAGCCGTAGGCAAGCAACAATAAATTTGAGAGAATTTTTAACTGAATTAATCATCAAACCATAGAAATAATATTCCAATCCTTTGAGTGTTCCGCCATCATAACGTGCATGAGCATCATCTTCCCATATTGTAAAAAAAGAAATAAAAATGTTGTATTTTTTGTACAATTTAAAATGTGGCAGTCCTACTTCGACTTCCTGTCATTGTTGGGAAAGTGTTCACAAAGTTATGACACTGCAAAATAAGCTGAGTAGACTGTAACACAATTTGATCTAACCTCAAACCACCTCTTTTAGTCGGATCAAATTTTGGCTCGTTGGTCCAGACGGCTGTCTCAAACACTTTTCACACCGGCTATTTTAGTTCGGACCAAACAAGGTAAGCGGGAAAGCGATCTAAAAGTCCAGCAGTGGAAAATACGAGCATTCGTGTTCTGTGGTTCAATGCTCAACACAAGTTGTTGAGTGTTTGATCGTGAATGCATCTTTCTGATAGAGCAGTTTCTTTTCTGTTTGATTGTTTTAGCCCATTTGACATATGAAGGAAGGTCCCTAGCAGGGCTGAAACGGAACCTTTGTTGTCGTTTTTTTCCCTTCCCCTAGCTAAAATATGTGGTGCATTAAAAATAACAAGTAAAGCAGCACACATAGGCATTCAACGTATTTTTTTTGAAAGGCTGGAAGAAGGGGAAAAAAGCTTTGGAGGCCGCTGGAAGAGAATGTGACATCAGACAGTGTGGCTTTCAATTGATTAAATCTAATATTTCATTAGGATTCCTTCTTGATTTGACTGATAGCATAATGTCCCGTGAACTGCGAACAATTAAATGAGACTTACAAACGGAAGCAAATTTCACAGTAGCGGCCACACTTGTCCAGTGTCGTCACGGTAACGACAACGCTCATTTTCCCCAGAATGAAGAGAGGCAGAGGACAGAAGACAAGGAGGAAAATGTGTTTGATTTCAAGTGCGCCGATTTGGCCGCAGACTTGCTTGTGTTCAAAAATCAAGAACGTAACCTACTTGGCTGACAACGTGGACATTTTTGTGGGCCAATTTGTGAAAGGTCAGGACAATGTGACTCATCCGATCTGGTGATATGTAATGGAAACGCAATTTTCACCAGCCTCTCTCCATTTGTTTGTCCGTGTGCGTGAGAGTGTGCTATTTACTCACATGTGATACTCCTGCTGGGTGTCGGTAGCTCCGTGTGCGAGAGGCTGTTTTTGCATTTGCCTCCGTCGTTACCTTGTGTCCTCTCCGGGATGACATCTGACCTCAATATGAGGGGCTCAGTGTAGGTGTTGGCCACATCTGGAAAAACAATCACACAAGCACTTTAGATAACTTTTTTTTTTTTAAATCCAAGAGCACATGATTTAACTTTATTTTGAAATCGATTCCCACTATATAACTTCCTGAATGAATAGTTGCTTTTCTTGGCCATTATTTGTATGATGACCAAGCCATCCTCTCTTGTCTGTGAATACATGTCAACTCTTGTTGTTATTCACATCCACACGCACTTCATTAATTTCAAAAGCAGTTCTGCTGACTTCAACAAAGCAGAAGATTTGTCTGTGTCTGTGTTGGTGTGTTTTCTGTGCTCAACTTGCATCTGGAAGTCATTAAGAAGAGTCAACCCCCCCGGGACTGTTCTGGGGGGGTCTATGCGCACACTTTCGTAACCTGAAATCTTGCGGCTCCATAAGTATGCGCGTGAGAGGATATATGTTCAAAACATAGCAGGAGAACACATCCTATACATGTAATCTAAAAAAATAAAATAAAATAGATAAATATGCAGCATGTCTAGGTGTTTTATGTTCTCTGGCACCAAAGGCTGCTCTAATGAAACTGTTATTAGGTACACACACACAAGCCAAACCACGTCCTGCGCATGGACTCAAAACTTCCCGGCGAGGTTTATTTATTTTAGCAGCTCTTGCTCACTTCTCTATCTGTTTTCCCGTCCCCGTCTTCTCACCTCCAAATTCACATTCCCTCCGCACGCCCTTGAAATATATTTCCCCTCGTAGCTGGCATAGCCTTATAAATAAGTTGACACTTGGTGTCTCGGTTTGAGCTGCAAAAGAAAAGTACACTGTACAAAGAGGATGTCAGATGACAGGGGGTGCGGGGGCTTTCATTCACAGATAAACACACCCCTGATCCCTCAAAATTCCACTTCATTTACACGACAGGGCACAAATGACACTTCCAATTTGTTGCTTCCCAAAAGGCACAATTAAGATGTGGGTCATGGCAGCCTAAAGAGAGAAAGCGAGAGAAAACAAACAAACAAAAAAAAAACGCAACACACCGGATATCCTCAGATCAGGACTGGGCCTCCACCAAATGTGGGTAAAAATCGGATACGTATTGGATACCTGTCAATGTGACTGCAGCTTAAACGGGCGGCTCGGATATATATCTCTAGCCAAGCAGGCCTGAGCTCATCGAAAAACGCCAAGGTGAGTAATTGCAGTTGGCAGCCAGTGGAGTGATGCAAAGGTCAACCTCATTTATAAGAATGGGAGAAAGAGTAAAAAAAAAGTATGTGTGGTTTCAATCTTATTACCGTTGACTTCTGTGTGTGGAATGCCGTTATATAGATGTACAAGATGTGAAAAACTGAATTGAAAGTGATTTCACATCGTCCACAGAGTAGTAGCAGGAGTGCTGTCCCCATGAAAATGGCCGTAAGTCATTCAATAAAGTGATTAAACCACCATTTTAATCATGGGCCCACTCTGCTATTTCATTTACAAGTTTAAGTGTCTTGGTGCTTTGTTTCTTGGACTTGCTATTATGTCACTACCAAGCCAACTGAATGCCCTGCCGTCATTTGGAGAAGAGAAAGTGGGGTGGCATGCCTCAGTCGTAGAATGCTCGTCGTCTCAGGGCTCAGAGGTTGTGGGTTCACTCCCCGGCCATATCAAAAATGTTCTTGAGCAAGAAACTGGACTCCCAGTTGCTTCTGATACTGCGTCATCAGTACGTGAATGAGGAAACAGTGTCCAGGGCTTTGAGTACTGACGGTAGAAAAACGCCATCCAAATAGAAGCCCATTTCGAAAGGGGGATGCTTTTGTCAAATCCCATGAAAATGTGACCAGCCGAGCACCTTTGTGACAATGCTGTTTTGAAGTTTGAAGTTGAACAATAACATACTTGTCGCAGATCGATGTCCTGTATTTAATAATAATAATAATAATAATGCATTTTATTTAAAAGCGCCTTTCATGCCACCCAAGGACACTGTACAGACAATAAGAAAATACAATGTAAAAATTTGTAAACGAGATATTATATAAAAACAGGACATAAAATCATAAAATCATAAAAACATGGAAAGAGCTAAGAAATGGAAGAGCTATGTGGAAGAGCTATTTGTCTTTGTGAATGCTGTTGATCGCTCATTGCTTTTTTTTTTTTTTTTTTAACAGTTGTTCAAGAATGGAGAGAAAAGTTGCTGAGCAATGTAATTAAGTCCTGAAGTTGGATTGCTACCAAAATTGTGTTTTTGTTCCTCAGCTGTAGCAGCTGTTAAGCTTGTCCAAATCAGTGATCGGAGTCATTACAAGTTGGGACTCATTCACGTTGTAACCCCCCCCCCAACCCCCCCCACACTCCTTCCCCCATAACCCCAACTCGCAAGCTGCACTGATTGTGGGTGGGGATACGGCCCATGGGCTGCTACTTGCCCATGTCTGACCTACTGTAGCTCGTGTCAATATTAGCTGAAGCAGTCCAGTGTGATAAAAGTGAAAAACTACTGTAGCTTTGCTCCATTTGCAAAGTATTCTGCACTCTCCACTTATTAGGCCCACAGTTTGCGTATGAGCAATGCTGCACCTACGGTACATAATTAACGTATTGTAAAAAGGAATCTGTTGCCATTTTTGAGAACTCTCCTGCCTCGCCTCCCCGCTTTCCTGGACTCGGGGTCCTCAACCTCGCCAAACCGTGACATTACGTCTCAGAGTGTGCAAGTGCACTTAATGATTCGACCAGTGAGCATATAACACCTGCTATCTGAATATTAGGATAACATCTGCACATTATATTATGCGTGTCAATCATGTGGTCAGCTGATTCAATTCCGAGCATGTGCGGCCGACTGACTCATTTGGACTCCTGCTGCCAATGGAGGATTACGGGTTAAAAGTATGCAGGTCTTGTTTTGGAGTTCCTGAGCACTAAACCCATTCCCACCAAAGTCCTTAGTGCCATCCAAGCAGGCCCTCAACCAATTGTTTGCTGGCATCAGCATCAAACCACCAAACCGCCTGACCTCAGCGCCATTAGTGAGATCTGAGAATGATGAGCCTCTAATTCGAATCAGACCAGAGCAATCATGAAGGTCAGAAGAGACCCGGGCAATGTGCTTACATGTGTTTTGGGGGAATATGCGCGTTTGTTTATTCACATATTGTACATGTGTTTATGCGTGTTTGCAGTGTTGAATGCGTGTGTTCATTGTGCACTTGCATGTGTGTGTGTATCCCTGTAGGGCAATGCGGAAGACATTTACTCTGGCAGTAAACACAGCTATTAAAGCAAACACGCACATACACAAATACATAAACACACAGAGCTACTATATGGGCTGATGCAAATGATGTGATATCTTCTCAAGCAGGTTTCAAAGTCAAGGCCCGAGGGCCAGATTCGGCCCACCACGTCATTTTATGTGGCCTGCGAAAGTAAATCAAGCATGTCAACTTCCATGATGCTTGCTAAAGTCGGAACCAAAATTTCAAATTGTCATCTGCAATCCATAATAACGTGGCGATATTGCAAGCATTTTCTCATTTCCAAACCCTTTTTTACATTAACGTAAACAATGTTTAAACAAGTCCTTTTTCTTGACTTCTGATTTCAAAAATCGGCATCCATCAACTTGTGTGATGTGTATGTAACATGTGGAGGTTATTAAACATTTATATGGCTTCACAAAATACACAGTCATAACGGCCCTCCAAGGGAAACCGTAACTACAATGTGGCCCGCGACAAAAATGCATTTGACACCCTTGTTCTAAAGCATCAGCAGGATAGCATAGCTTCCGGCTTCTTTTACTGGGAACTCTACTGCCTTTCTGTCCCAGTCAACCTGTTGTCTACCGCTTGACCAATTTGTACGTAGAAACACAGAACTCCAATCTGTTTGGATGTGGAATATACTGTCAATGATAAGAATTCTAATAATAACAACAACAACAGACGACATTAAAAATAATCGCCCAAAATATGATGGCATGCTAATGTATATACAGGACTGCCATTAAATAGGCCCTTGAACGAAACGACTTGTATCATGTTACTTTGGATGTAGTCCGCACAATCCCCACGAATGCTCATGAATAACAGCCAATCAGGTCAAATGATGACACTTCACTGACCCTAATTAAAGGTCACGCAACAATAACAGCAGAGATCATTTCGAGATGTAGAGAGACTGTGTTTCCTCAACTGGAATTCTCCACTCCTATTCGCCGCAGTGTCACAATTAATCTCAACTCCTAGCACAACCGCGTAGCACCTGCAGAGCAGACGCAACATCTGTAACGGCGATGTTTAGGGTTGAGGGAGAACGTTCTGCCGCTTGAGAATGCCAAAAGAACAATCGGCTGCTGCGCCTTCATGACATGCAGGGAAAACACAGACAAGTACCGTCCTTTATTTGAAATCAAGTGACGGACAGAGAAGTAGTTGAATATGCAGTAAAATGTTACTACTACATGATTCAATATATTTTCACGTGAAAATTTTATGACTGTGTTACTGAGGCGGCTCTTGCCTAAATTAATCTGGGATTGGCTCCAGCTCATATATAACCCGGTAGAGAAAATGGAATAATGGATACATACATTTATTATAAATATTATTCATTTTTTAAATTTTTACACACACCCCCAAAAAATGAATAAATAAAAATAGAAAAGCTTACTCGAAGAAGCGCGTATAGATGCCTGGGTGTGATGCTTAATTATTGGCTAATACAATATTGTGATCATATGAGGACTTTTTTGGGGCGAGCACTTTTAACAGCTTGAAAAAAATACAGTACATCAAAGTAGACTTCTGTTTAGTATCACAGAGCTAGTGGGGACTGTACTGTAGTATCTGCCTGGCCAGCGGTAACAACTGGAACTGATTGAAACCACACACGAACACTGAGGGTTTTGACCAAAACGGTCACAACACGAGGAACACACAACTCTGGTTGGGACGGTTTTATCTGAATCCAACACCAAACAAAAATAAATCCATGCAGGAAGCACTCACACACTGAAAAGAAAAAGAATAGTGGAACTAATTGTTTTACTGCAGTCTGGTTTACGCACACACACACACACGCGCACACACACACCAATAAGTGGAATGTGTCCAAAAGGAGGGATTTTAGCTTCAACGAATGACGGTGATAGCAGCTCATTAATTACTAAAACTGTCTGGTCTCAAACATTGATTGGGTTACAGTGTCTCGGAGATTTGTCTTGTTTCCTGCACCTGAATAACTGTTACACTTGATTGAACTCATTACATTTTGTTCGGTGTTTTTGCTCATTTTGAAAAGTGCTGCTGAAGACATGACATCAAGATTAAAAAAGAACCCCCCCCCCAGCTCAATAGGTCCCCATTGACATAAAACAGCATAACATGAGAGACAAGTATATTATAGAATAGATGACTTAATGAACAACACAGACAGCCACAATAGACTCCAGAACGTGCAGCACCATAACCTATACTATATTCTTTCATAACATTAAGTAATTGCTGAATGTGTGAAGCAGCATCCTTAAAATGAGTAGAAGTGCTATAAACGGGCAGACATCCTTATTTTAACAAGTAAAAGTTCCACTGAGGGTTTCTGTAAATGTTGTGACATAGTTCACTGTAAAAGCCGAATTTTTTCCCTGGATCGCCTCAAAAGCCATCAACGTGGCCTTTGCTGTGATTGGCGGCACGGCTTGCATTTTTCAATGTTCACCAAGAAATATGTGAAATGGGTATTCAGAAGACAAACATCTTCCAGAAAACAAGAATAAAAATCTAATACAATTGTAATTGTCATTCACTGGTAAAATTACTGTATTTTCCGCACTATAAAGGCACTTCAGAGGATAAGGCGCACCTTCAATAAAAGGCCCATTTTAAAACTGTTTTCATACAGTATATGGGGCACACCTCATTATAAGGCACATAGAATAAAAGCTACAATAGTGGCTGTGGTTGCGTTATGCATCCACTAGATGGAGCTACGCTAAAGGGAATACAATACAATACAGCTTTACTTATAGAGCACTTTCACAACTGCAGCAGCCGTAACAAAGCGCTTTACCGAACATTTAAAATGCTACGTCCAAGACATCAGAATGTTGATCCACGTTTAAGGCGCATCGGATTATAAAGCGCAGTGTCGGCTTTTGAGAAAATTGAATGCTTTTAGGTGCGCCTTAGAGTGCGGAAAATACGGTAGACTGCAAATAGTGACGAGAGTTGTTAAAATAGTAAGCACGGCACATTGTTGAGTCGATATGGTGTGTTCCTGAAAATGATAGAACACCTGATGGCAAAGCACGGATCAATTCAGTATCACGCACACTGCCCGTCAGGTACTGTGCACGCAAATGCGCTGGAGAGTTTCACATCTAAACATGACGGAAGCAGTGGTACAAAAGAACTTCAGGCAGAACTCGAATATTTTTGAGAGAATTCACAGCTTGGGGAGCTCAAGGACACTGGCAACAATTTGAAATGAATCAGGAAACAATACGGTAAAAGATGGCTTCAGATGGTTTGAAGATGAATTCAAAACCAAATGGTTTGTCGTGAAAGTTTGCTTCTTGCCTTTCACGTGGTGTTGACACAGTCTGTCATCGGTAAATGTGTGTTGGTGTGCTTGTGAGCGAGAGCAACACTTTCTCAGACGTTTGCGAGGTGTGGGAGGAAGTCTCCCTCCTCCATTTCTGTACTTCAAATACGCTGTAAAAAATGCCCCAAATTGCACCTTGGTTATTTCAATCTCAGTGGGAAACTAAATTCGACATTGGCCTCAATGAACCTCTGTGACTCAAATGAGACAAGCAGGGCTCATAGTTGCATCCCAACACAGCACAGGAGAGACCATACTGCAGTTTCGCGATGGAACAAACATGAGATGATCAAACTAAATATCAAAATATTTAGACTGCAGCTTGTTTTTCGAAAAAAAAAAAACCCAACCCAAAAAACATAATTTAACTCTTTTAGGGACAGCGGTCACTACAGTGGACAGCTCATCATGTTATCAGGTTGCCATTATTGGTGTGTGAAAGGGTCAATATATAAAAGAAGAATTATAATCATTGAAAGATGAACTAAATCTTGACGACTCCGCCTCAGACTCATGCAGGATGGTGTGATTCAAGTCCTGCAACCCAAAAGCTGTTTCCAAATTGGTACTTGTTTACAGAGCGCTGGGTCGACCCTGAAAGCGGCCGCAGTTGAAATGCCACTCAAGTTATTTATTGTCACAATTACGTTGTCGTTCTGTGAGAGAGCATACAGTAGAGGCGAACAATGCGGTTCAACGTGTTGAATTTGTCAATAGATAACAATGAAACCTCACTAAATCAATCCCACACCCATTAGAAAGCCACTTATTAGTTTTTAGAAGATATTGAAATAATGAACTCAGCCAAGCACAAATTAAGTTAGGCCTGGTTTTCATCACTGTCTGTTGATTTGCTTTTAATGTTTACATGGTTAGTGAGAGCGGAGTGGTGCATGGGCCAAGGAGTAACCCGATACAGTTTGGCGTAGACCTGGACAAACGGAAAGATCAATTCATTTATTTTCATTGTCGGCTGTTACAGGCGGCAGGCGTTGCAGCCAACTAAGCCAGTCATCCGGCAGATGAACTTAAAATGTTTAAAAATGTAAAAACATAATGTCAATTGCATCGAGTCCTGTGGACAGTTTCAGTTGGGTTTTTTTTTTTCCAGCGAGAATCTAAAGAGACCTTTTTCAAAACACTGCTGTAAAGTATTGTACCTAAACAGCGTTATCGTTCTGAACGCAGTTGTGTTCAGACAGCTCTTGCGTTGGACCTCATTGTACAAACTGAGTGTATTCGTAAAAAGAAATCAACAATGACTACAATCAACAAATGTAACCAAAAACGGATTACATCCATCGTTTTTTCTAAATGTTTATCTCAATAGACTGGAATTGGTTTCGACACCGCCCCGGCGGTCAGTCAGGTACAAAATGCTCGCAAACTGTGAAAATTGAGTGCGTTCGGCGACAGTACGTGAACCACTTGTCTGTAAACAACAAGAGGAAGCAATAAAATTCTGTGGTACTGACTCCGAAAACAATGACGCAGTGAAAATATCACGGAAATATCATCGGCTATATATACACGCAAATCAAGTCATTAGTAAAGGAATAAAGTATAAATGATAAAGTAGCACGAGAGAAGTGGGTCAAAAACACTGAAGAGGAGGCAAAAAAAAAAAGAGAGATGCCAGTGGTAAAAATGAATGAGGGGTTAGCATATGGCGCTGAGGGTTTCCTACGTAAACAGATAGCCTCATTGCATCTTCATGTCTGCGAGAGAGCAACATTCCCAACAGCGAGGAGCGCACATCTGTCAAAACACGGCACCATTTCGTGGCCTTGGAGCTGCTGAGGGGAGCTTGACTTACTTCGAGCAGGAAAGGCTGAAAACACAATCAGGCGGGATGACTGAATCGCTATATAGACATCTCTCTGCACTCTGTTACGCATGCTGGGTCGCTACACATTCATCATCAAATTGTGTACACTTTGGTATAAATCGTGTCATTTCAGTTCGCAAATTACGCCACACCAAAATGGCTTGAAAACATAATCTCCGTTGATATATTTGTTGTCCGAGCGCTGGGTTCGTTTTATAATCACTGCCTCAATATAAAGATTGAGGGTCGATTTCGATTTGTGCAGCTAAATCTGGCACTCCTGAAAAGATGTCAATTTGACAAAGCTGCTATTCGCCATTTGTCAGAATACAGTTTCTTCAAATTATGAAATGCCTCAACCAGAAAATATTGCCTCTTGTTACCAAAGAAATTTCAAGATACGAAAGGTAAAAATACAGTATGGGCTGCAACTCGCAGTTCCGATTTTCTTGAACGCAACATACTTATAGCTGCTCTGTCATTGGCTATTACTTAGCATCTTCCTGGCATCCCATTGGCTAAGACGGACCTCTACCATTTGTGTCTATGTTCGTAGACAGATAGATAGATATGCGTCTATGCAACGTCCTCGTCATTCTCCTCTCTGTCCATGAGGTTCCGATAGTTTTACGTAGATGTGAATCACCCAGAAAAAGTGTTCACCAGTCGGGCGAACGCTCAGCTCACTATGCTGATGTTTGCCTGGGGCATTTTCGAAGGCTTGTGAAATGCCGACAAAAACAAACGTCCTTGGATCAGTTCTTTACAAAACGCCGGGCAAAAACCACTTCGGAGAGACAACATGAACTAAAGAGGGTAAAAAAACGAGGAGGACGCAGTTAAAAGTTAAATGACCATCATTTTTTACCCTTTATTCTTTTTTTTACATTATGCAAAACTCTCATTTATTGCGCAATAATCTCATTTGTAACATGTATTTGTTACATATTTTAATGCATTTTTATGCTTTAGAAAACATTTATGTCAGAATTTTGGGGGGGGGGCGCTTGGAACGGATTAGGGCATTTACATGGAAAACACGTCTCCACTTATAACATTTTCGAGTTGAAAACTTTCTTCCAGAACCAATTAATTTCGTAAGCAGAGGTACCACTGTACGAGTAATTTTGTGTACAAGAAGACTTTTTCAGCATCTGAAAAATCGGACTGAGTGTTTTCTCTTGCTCAAGGTCTGAAAGTCTTTCTCAGGCTCCTCAAAAAAACAATATACAGTATACAGTTATTATTCTATTTGCATTTGCTTGTTTGTAAAAAAAAAAAAAGGGTTACAGCGCTACTCAGACAACAATTGTTGGTCTTGTTATATTTGCGTTTTGAAAGCATCTTTGAGCATGACATCAGCACAGGGGGGTGAACAAGTCTTGCGCCACTTAGTAGGAAATCAAAGAGACGCACTGTCGTGTCATGGGCTGGTCATGCAAACTGCAAGAGAAAACAGTTTTAATGAGTGTGTGCTGGCTAGGCAAATACTGTATCTGGTGTTCTGTCAGATGTGTTTTGCACTGTAGTTGTGCATGTTGCGTTGTCCCCAAAAAGTCCTGCGTTCTCTAGATGAACGGGAGTGGGGGGGGGGGGGGGCTTGGGGGAGAAGTGGAGCACTGAAAGCAAGGCCTTGTTGCTCTCTGTGGTAGCCTGACCAATCGTCTCCTCCCCGCCCTGGCTCACCTACATACCCGCAACACACACGCAGGCGGGCAGGCAGGCAGCCCAGCTTGAATGGAAGAAGCCCAGTCGTATTTTGCGATGGGTTCCCGAGTTTGCACAGGTAAAGTCAGTCAAAGAACATGTTGAGGCACCACCCTGCTATTTTTTTTTTTTAATAACTTAAAAGGCTTTCCTGAGGTATTTTCATTCGAAACGACAATCTTCCTAATCCCACAATATGAATGTCGGATGAACCAGACAGTAGCCAGCACAACAAACGTCAATGTTGGAACAAAAACTAAAAGCTTTCATGGAAGAGTTTTGTTGCAGGGTGCCATGGCAACATAACATGTCAATCTTTGCACACGCTTCCCTCACAGTTCCTACGGTCATTCTCAGAACAGTTGGGTCAAGAAGGGATTGAGGCAGCTTTTTTAAAAAGTTGGGTCAAATGAATAAAGCAAAACAACCCAATTTGGGTCATTTTCAACCCGACACGAGTGTTGGACCTGCAGATGCGTAGCTACGTGATGCATTTCCAATGAGCTGAATTCATCTTGACTCCCCTCTCACGTCAATCAAGGAAGCACAAACCCATGAGCAAGCAACTGTTGTGGCTCTTATCGTCATCACAAGAGGAAGCAACTATTTCCCCCCCCAAAAGCAAAGCCAAGCTCAGAGCCACAAAATCATTTAATGCGGGAGCAGCGAATGCTAAAAAAAAACAAAAAACACTGTGGCACAAATCTCAATAGTGAATCAGAGATTCTACCATTCCAACCACAGATTTATTGGCCCAATAGTGACCCTGTTCTGCACAACATCAGACAAATTCCCTTCTAGCCAGCCCATTTGAACTAAGCTCAGCCTTCATCCTGTCATTTTACATGCTAATTTGCTTCTTTTTTTTTTTTTTAAATCTGTGACAATATCACAAATCACGGACAGCTTTGGGTGAACAAACAGGAAAAAAAAGAAATGAAGAAGGCTCCCAGTTATGTTACGGTATAAGGGTCGCATTTACAGGCGGTCACAGCAAATGACATTTTTTTGCTTTTCCCTCGCTAGGATTGCGGGTGACCTGAAGCCTACCCAAGCTGACCCGGGGCGAGAAGAGTCATCTGCATTAAAGAGCTGGGCACACATGTTCACATTCACACTTACTGACAATTTAGACTCTTCAATTAACCCAACTTGCTTTTTTTTTTTTTTTGTAACGTGGCAGTAAATTCAGAGAGAAAACCCCCACACAAGCCTGGGATCAACACGCAAACTCCACACGAAGCCCGAAGCTGAGATGTGAACTTGAAACCTCAGAACCGTGAGGCAGATGTGCTCACCACTAGTCCGCTGTGATCACTAACGATGTTTACATTCATGAAAAATCTGCTTACACTCAAACTGAAAGATCCTTTTTCTTCGAGGAATCCCAAAATGCTTCACACAGCTTAATCAAGCCATCGTTTCTGTAATGTTTCGCTTACAATTTCAAAAGATCGAACCTGTTATCTTACCACGACTTGTCGCTGGGCTCAAGGTGCTATTTTCAATCTCGATGTTGGCATTTATGTGTAAACTGGTCAAGGGCGCTGCTGGACACGGGTCCCCATCATCTGGCGGTTCTGGGGAGATGGCAGGAGCACTCCTCTCCTCATCCATGGGCGTAGGCCTGGCTCTTTTCCGAGGAGGTGGAGGGGCCCGAGAGCTAGCCTGAGGGAAAGGGATGGTTAAACACTATCAGTGCGGGGAAAATGATTGTGATATGAATAACACGAGCAAATGCTTATTGTGTTCAGTGATTCATAGTGGGAGATTGAACCTTTTTCACCAGCACGATTAAGACATTCTTAAAGTAGTAAAAAGACACAGCAGACAGTTTATGTTTTCTTTCAATACTGGAAAGGCGTCATCATGTTTGGTTTTGACTCACGGTGTTTTTCTAACATGAAATGCTTCAATGCTGCCGTTCTATTGGAAATTGCTTTTACATGGAAAATATTTACCTTTTATCAAGGCACTCACCGGAAACAGTAGTTGCTCTGCAGGGATGGCCCTACACTGTGGCCGGGGCGTGCTTTAGTCCCATCAGAAATGTGTGTAGCAGCAGTTAAGCCCTTCCCGGTTTATTATTTGAGAGTCTAAAATATATTTACAAAATATTTTATAAGCCTCCCTATGTATTGGAAGTGGTTATTTTGCATACGGTCTAAGGGAGCCCTGTGGTTCTTGTGCCCCTATTTGCTCATTAAGATCTTGCATATGGCACCTTGACAAGAACTTCAATAGTCGATCCACAAAACTTCCAGTCAGGTTCAAGTTGTTTCAAAACTCTTAACAAATCTGAGAAAACCAGCGACTCTGAACCGATTGTCAAGAAGCTCATTTGAATGGAGAATAAAAGGGGATTCTCTATTAAAATGAGAAAATAACTCAAACGGGTTAGAACGCTTTGGCGAAAGGAAGATTAATGGCAACGGTTGACAAACAGGTCTTGAGTTAGTCGGACATTCCACCATGTGGTGTTTTGACAATGACAGGGAGAGAATGCTGGATGTGAGCACGTGAGTCATCAAAAAAGTCATTCAGCGTGTTATTTTTTGTAATTTACTATGTCACCATCAGGAAGTGCAAATAATTATTTACCCGCAATCAATATATTCAGTGTTACAGCATGTCAAGTTTGATCAAGAGACGACAGCCGGACAGAACACCAAATGTGACCTTTCAATTCAGAGTTTCTTCAGTTGGATATGAAACACGAACCGTGATGAAAACAACAACGATGCAAACAATCTCGATCGATGCGAAAACTGGAGCTCGAGTTCAATCACGTGCCAGTGTGTTTGGCGTGCGCGTGCCACTCAGCCGGCCAGACATTTGCGCGCTCCCGCTGTTTCACTACCTTGACGACTTTCGGCATTAAAAGAGTCGAACAAACCAACGTTTATGTATTTGCAAACCCCGCAATCGGCGCACGCAATCCCAAATTCATCAATAAAGTTCAATTGGGAAGGAAGGTGAAACGGTTTCGTTTCTCCTCCCCGCCCTCCCCTCACAAAAAAGAAGTCAAGCCAGTCACGTAAAAAGGACACTTTCAAACTCAGGCAACTTTTACCACGATAGTTGCGAGTTAAACACTGTTGGCTTTGCTTTAATTGCACGCGTCTGCTTCCCTTAACGAGTCCCTGCATGCTGAGGACTCGAGTGAGAAGAACTTTCATGAGCTCGCAATCGAACGTGGTTTTACGCCACACGACAACAACAAAGACGACGAAACGAGCTCACCTTGTGTGTGTGTGGATGGGTCGCGGAATATCGAAGCTTTTGGCTAATTCATTCTCTGACCTCTCCAGGTGGGCTTCTCTCACCCTCCGAGTCCTCCTCCTCGCCCCCCTCCACTCTTATCTACACACTTTCACGGATCTTATCCACTGCGCGCCGGTTAAGTGCACCCCCCCCCCACCAAAAAAAAAAAAAACACCCCGTAATTTTTCAGTGCATTTTCCTCCAGTCGAGATCCCCGTTTTCCCCCCCGACTCTTCCTCCCCGCCTCCCGAAAAACTTTCTCCGGCTCGCCCCTCGTCCTCCAGATGTTGGGACGCTTTTGGCAAACTCGCTGGGAGAGAAAAAGAAAGGGGGTGGGAAAAAAAGTTGTGACTGCAAGCTTTTCTCGCTCTCACGCGAGTAAAAATCGGACTTCTATGGGTGTGCGTGCTACCTTCACGGTCCCAGCGTGCGGCAGCTTTTGGGGCAGGAAACTCCAGTGATTGTGCTTCCTCCAGGCTACGAACTGCTTTGGGCTGAGCTATACAATCCTGTCATCATTAACTCTTAACCCGAAGCAGTCAGCTCGTACTACGGGTGAGCTTTCATGCCTGTGAATTACGAGGCCGGTAACCACATGTTTTCACATTAATAACAGACTTTGTTTGTCGCAGATGGCAGCAATACAGGTAGCTACACACCGACACGTTGAAGCGCTAACTTTATGGGCACGATAGTCAACAGAAAGTATCAGGATGAGTCATTGCTGTGATATTTATCCCCCCCCCCCCCCCCACATCCGCCCCCCAAAATCCAAACACACAACATGTTTGCACACTTTTTCAAACCCCCAAGTCTGGCGACAAAGAAAATAGTCCTCAGTTTCTTGAGACATATTTATTTGAACTGCATGCCTCATAGTGGACGGTTAGCACAAGGTCATGGTACATATTGAGACAAACAACCAATCATACTGACATTTGCAGCAACTGCATGGACGTTTCAGAATGGTTGGGAATCAGTGATCCAGACTGTCGGAAAGATGCACCCATATTTTTCCGTTTTTAGATTTAGAAGAAAGATCTGGTGTAGAATTTTCAAAAAAACAGTTATCAAATTGACAGACGGTAGCATTAGTCGTCAACAAGTCAAGTCAACTGTTTGTTGAGAGCTGACAAAAGGAAGACAGCTCTGATATCGTGAGACATCCCACCGCAAAGTTTGAAAAAGAGGAATTGACAACTCCGACTTGAGGGACAACTTCTTGGGTTTCTTTTGCTGGTGGTTTGAACGGTACAATTTGTGTAGCACATATTTGCAATATTTAGCACACGCCTGCACAGGACATTAAAGAAACAACTGAGCCAACCCATCGCAGGATAGTCGGCACATGTCAACACCCGAAGGTTGCAGCTGATGAGAGCGTGCTCTTTGATTGATGTGCGAAGCCCTTGGGAAGGCAGCAAAACTTTGGAGGCCTTTCAGGCACGTTTCCATTTTTGTCAACAACCCGTTGCCCTCTTCAATTTGGCCTCCCAATCACTCATCTGAGCCTGCTAAAGGTCTGACAGTGAGGTGTCTGCAGCTTTTCTGAGACACACACACACACACACACACAAAAACGTGTCAGAGTTTGCATGTTTGTTTGTTCTTTGCATTGAGGACTGTTCCAGTTCCAGTTTAATTGGGCAGACTATCTTTGTGACGTACACATTCAGGTTTATTTGAAACAAAGACTCTGAAGTACGATAGCAGAAAGGCAAATGGAATACCTTTCTGCTTATAAGCAAAGGAACACGTGGAAGGCTCAATAACCCACATTCCCAACATTTAAGCCTCACCACAGCATCCCATATACTCTCCCGGTGGCCCTTTATAGGGCACGGAACCATATTTGGTCAACCAGTGATTCCCAACCACTGTGCCATGGCACATTTGTGTTCCATGAACTATGAACAGATGTGCCGAGGGAGATCATCCAATCTCACTGTATTTGTCCAAATATTATTGATGAACGACAATTAATAAAGTCTCTTAGTTCAACTATATATGCCAGCAATGTATAGTGCCAGGCAGAACAATTAAATGTTCTCTTCCCCCCCCCCATGTAAAATGTGTCAATCAAGTTTGGGAAACATTGACAAACACAAAGAAATCGATTCCTCAAATGTCTCGGTAAGGCACTAGAACGGCATTATTTCTGCTACGCAATCAAATCTGAAGATTTTTCTCGGAACTGGAAAATAAATTCAAAAACATATCTGCCATTTCAACTGCTTAATCTTCTTAGAAAAAGGGAACTCCCCAAAACATGAAGTAGAAAATCCATAAAAGTGTCACAAGACCATGAAACAAACAAGGTGCATCCGAAAAGTAGATACGTACTGTATGTCAAATACAAATTTCAATGTGGTGCCAGACAATAAATCAGAACATCTCGAAAAAGATTTTGCGGGGTTAATTTCGTTCAGTGCACGACAAGAAGTGAGTGTCGTTGAGTGTACCAACTCACGATGCCATAAGCAGTGGAGAGATCCTGGCTGAGCAGAACGTCGCCATGCTGCAGCAACTTCCCTCCTCACCCAATTTGGATCCAAGTGAGTTGATTCACAGAGACATGTTGTTAAAACATGGCAGCAGAGCTGCGAAGGATATCGTAAGAATCCAATCAGGAGTGCATTAGATTACAGGGGGATTACATTGAAGGTAAAAACGTGTCGTTTGGATTTACAATTTGTCTTTTGTGACACCTGTCCTGGAACATTTCGTGCACACCGTGTATTTAAGTGTGGAATGATTGACACATGGTGCTCGTGAAGGCATTCGTGGCTTTATGCTAATTGAAACGACCATACTGTTTGATATTCTCACTTCAACACATTAGAAACAGTGATGGTGTGCACCAGGGTGAAGATCTTGTGATGCGGGGGTGGGGGTGTGGTGGTGGTGGTGGTGGAGGGGTCATCTTTTGGTCTATTTCTGAGGTGAACAGGGCCAAGCTATCCAGCGGCCGTGCGCACTGAGCAGGCAAATATGACAGTGTCGTTCCACATTCCTCACCTCTAACACTTCATTGAAATCATTCTCCAATTATGAATCAGTCGTGGCTGCTATCACAATAGGTATTATTTTAGTGTTCACTTGGGTAACAGCACATATGTAGTCCATGAATTATACGCCATTAGGAAAGAGCGAAACAACACGAAACACGAAAACAGTGTTTTCAACACGAAAACAGTTATTTTACCAATTAAGTTAGCATAAAGATTCAATGTAACATGAAGTAGCTAGCTTATAAAAAGCTAGCATATTTACTCTGCACATATGGTTGTCCCTTATTGTATAAAATCTGCTATTAGGTCAATCTGGTGCTGGCAGATTGATTTTGGTGTTTTAAAAGTTAAGCTAGCATTTAATTGATAAGCTAAGTGGCTCCTGGCTAATCCATTGCTTGGAAGGATAATGTAGCACATTTAATACTAACAAAAGGATGTGAAACCAAGAGGCTGTGAGAGTAGGCGGAACTTAATTATAATTGCACATTCATGCACCTGAATCAATTTAAAGCAATCACAAAGAAGATAAACGTCCTCGTTGCTCAGCAGATTATAGCTAAATCAGTGGTTCTTAACCTTGTTAGAGGTACTGAACCCAACCAGTTCATATGCACATTCACCGAAAAATTCATGAGTGAAAAATAAAAATGAGATTTTTTACAAATTCGAGACATTAAAAAAAACACACACACACATTTATGAAAAACTGAGAAAAACGGGTCTCGGCGTAGATAAGTCTACCTTGTAGTCCACCTACAGGGACACTTGATACTTAAAAATTAGCATTTCTGCGTGAGTCAAACCAACTCCTACTGAGCGCTTGCTCTCAAGCACAGATGCATATTAAAGAGAAGACGGTGTGCTCCCTCCTGTGCACAAGGGCACGTTGTCCTCACAAAGGGGAGCCGGGCCACGCTCGAGTATATTTCAAGCAATTCTACTTTTCTCATAGGACGCAGACATGCTCGTTGTTTGGCTCGGGCCTCTGAGGCTTCTTCTGAGGCTTTCCACTGTGCTCAGAGCCAGACTGAGCGAGAGAGTGAGAGAAAGCAAGTTCACCTCGCCAGGAGGAGGACTGAGGAAAGCACTGCTCCACTGCCCTACTACTTCACCGGCACTTGGACCGACACGAGAGAAGGTTTGTTTGTGTGCAAACCAGTCAAACTCGAGCCGCATGCTCACACAGAATCGTTATTAAACCTTAGGCGCAAATTGTTTGAGCGGTTCGGAGATGTCGGGTGGGAGAGAGGAGGAGAAAGAGAAGAAGGAGGAGGAAGAGGTCGAAAATGTGGTTCCAATCACTCACAAAGATGCTTTTGTTCTGCAGCTGTGGTCTTCTTTCTTTCTTTCTCGCTCTCTAAAATGGTCAATGTGTATTTGCATGAATCAGTCCTCGCCATTTCTTGACCTCTCCTATGTGCGTTTGCTTTTTTGTTGTTGTTTTTTGCATCCAAAACCTTTTACGAGAACCAATAAAGTGTGCTAGTTGGTTTGGTTGAGCTCGTTTGTGGTTACGTACACAATGTTTAAGTCTCTTTTGTTTTTTGGGGTTTTTTTTTTGTGAGTTTGAACAAAATTAAACTGGTAGTGGCAAATACACAGCTCGAAGAAATCGCACTTTGTCCGTTTGATTTTGTTTTCTCAATGTGAGGTTTGTCTATCTGTCTGCCTGTCTGTCAGTCTCTCTTCCTCCCTTCACATCTTCCTGTCTCTCTTTGACAGCATTCACAGCAAAATCAACATTGTAAATCAAAATAACATACCCCGAGATAGAGACAAGCTTTGCATTGTTGCTCCTTTATTTCATTTCGCCCAATATTATAAAATAGATTGTCAGTTGAAGAAGTCGTCGATAATGGCTGAGCTTTGTGAATGTTATTCATGAAAGGCATTGTATGAACGCAGTGCATTTGAAATGATTGTGTGTCCTCAAATGACGGGCACCAGCAGGAAAGCGTGAACCTTGACTCGGAATTCAGCAAAGAAGAAAAGAAGAAACACAATTATAATTAAATCCTTTCTTTGCTGTAACCCGCTGCGTTCTCTTTTAGAGCTGGTTTTGTTCTGATTCCGTTTTGTCGTGCCCATTTCCAGAACACAAAGTATTAATATAGACCAAAAACAAAAACAACAACAAAACACATGAGTGTTACATCAAAATGGGAGTGCACGGTGACCTAGCGCATAGCCCATCTGCATCACAGTCGAGAGAACCAAGGATTGAATGTCATCCCTCCCGTGAGATGTTTGCATGTTCTCCTCACACTGCCGTGGATTTTTTTTTCCAAAAAGATGAATGCTCGTGTCACTGAAGACTAATCGGACCGATTGTGTGAATGGTTGTTTTCCTACTCGTACTACAGGCATCTTTCAAAGAATACTAAATCATTGAGACTTTCATTTAACGTCAATTCATTAGCAAGACAAAAGGTAGAAAAACGTCGATTGTCCAGCAAAACTTCCGTTGCTTGCTAGCTTGCATTTTTAGTGACTCACCTAGCAAAGCAAGGACATGCGCATCTTTCAGTAACTTGCCTCCAAAAGTGAGCGAATCTTGACTCCTAATTATAGAGCTCTTGGAACATTGAAGATGTCAACATTTCTTGAAATCAATAACCTCTCACTTCAACTTTTATGAGCAAAATCCTTCAAGACCACTTGTAATGCCCCCACAAGGGGGCGGAAAATAGCGAAAAATCTATGAGCAAGTGCAAGTGTTATTTTGACTTCAAAATGGCGCCGCGAGAGTGGCTGCCTTTCCAGCAGCTCCTATAATTTGTTGTTCTACTTCTTCCTTTCATAACTTTGCTGCTGTGAATTGGGAATTTCTCCATTGCGAGACTAATAAAGGTTTTCGTATCGTATCTCCCCTTTAAGTCTACAATAGCCTAAAGTTCCAAAAAGATGGGAGCACAGTTCCTTGGCACCAAAGTGTCACAAAATTGTGCTGATGTGATACATTTATTGCTTTGGCTTGAGCATAGGTGAGCGTTTCAACCAAAAACAGGCTAGGCTCTGGTGCACTGTATTTAACATACTGTACGTATTATATTGACTGAAAAGCCAAGTGCCCGTTGATCAGAGAGGGATACATGCGGACACTTGCAGACGTACTCCAACTGGGCAGGTTGTGTTGTTTTTAGTGAGTCAACATGCTGTTTGGAGGGCAGCCCACTGTGGCAGGCCAGACATCGGGGGGAGGGTTGACGGGAGGAGAGGACGACAGGGTGAGTACGACAGGGTGAGTACAAGCGGGCAGAGAAAAAGATGTCAGCATGGCACGATGTACAGCACACTAATCGTATTTAGTGACTCATAGGGTCTGCCTGGACCTCAGTGCTCTGCATGATGCTGGGCCCTTCACACACAGCACTGCACACGCAAGCTGATATGCGTATAAAATACCGAAATGGTTCACAAGCACTACGAGTGAAGCCTAAACTCAGCCATACCCTCACACCTAATATTTACTCAGTCCAGATGAGCATTCCGAAAGAAAGCCAAGGCGACACTGCCAAACACCAATGTGACACGCCAAGAACAACTTCTTTATGTTGCTTTGCACCCTGGCTCACCTTGCGCAAGCACATATCCTCATAGGGTTGCGTACACATGCCGCTGTACTTATGCTTGCACGCGCGGCTCCAACAGACTTCTCCCAAAAGTAAAAAGTCACCTGCACCTCGGTGTCACGAGCGAGTGGATTTTCTCCCAGTTCATTGTAAGCAAAATATTAAAGTTTCAACTTTCCCCACAAAATACAAAAAAAATCATGCCACGACTTTCCCCTCCTCTCCCCGTGGCAACGTATGCAGAGTGCAGCGCTGAGGTTCAAAGATAAGCTGCGGGGCATGTGCCGAAACTGCACCGAGAGAAAGCACAAGGAAAGAAAAGGGAGTATATAGCAAGGTGACAAGAGCTACAGTACAGTAGTTTGAAGGCATAAATACCTCCATCGATCCATCTCGCCTGTCTGTCGCTGTTACTCCATCGCAAAATGTGCAGGTAGCTCAGTGTTCTGAACTCTCTGGCTCACCCTTTTGGCGGGATGGCGTCAGTGGCTGTTTGTCTCAGTGTGCCTGTTTGTGACGTGCTGCTTGTGTTGTCCGGTTTGTTTACTCCTCCTGGTGGCTGCTCTTTGTATCACAACACACCCTCAACTACGCATTTGTTTTCGTCTCCTCTTGAGGCATGTTCTTTTTCTTTTTTTTTTTGCCTTACATGACATTGCTGGGCAGGTATAGTTTGGACGATGTGGTAAACCAAGATTTATCTTTCACGTAATCTACATTTTGGGAAGTAAATGTTTCAAAACAGCTGTGTGCAAGACACGAACAGCTTTTATGACACATCTGTGCCGATTTCCCGAATCAAAACGTTATGAAACTGAATTCAACTAAATTAAATAATTATTTTACTAAATATAACTTTGCCTGATATTTTTTGTTGATATATGCTCAGCCCGACTTGAACTATATAAAATGCAGAGACAATGGATGGATGGATAGTAAGTTCTGCTTGGCCATTTCCAGTGATATTGTTCAGTCACATGACAATGTCAATCTAACTGAGCATGATTGACATTTTGATACGGCTCTTGTTTTGGATCCCAATTGTGGCCAGCTAGCACTTTAAAACAAAACATACACAAAATAAAGTATGAGTTCGTTTTTGATCTATGATAAGATTTTCCATTAAATATATTTCAATTCCCAGTAAATAATAAATGTAACATTCGTACCACAACAGCTTCTACTAATAGTATATTTTTTAAAATCACAATTATCAATACTAAAGGAACAAGGACTCAACATGGGACAGTGTAATAAGTATTTTATTGCATTTTATAATGCCATTGTCAATAATTAGTACAGATTACATGCAACTAGACCTACTGTACAGTTTTTTTATTGTCTGCATGGACAGACACAAGAAGATTCGGGTTACAAATACACAGATATATGCGTGTGTGTGTGTGTGCGTGTGTGTGTTTTATACAGCATGAAAGAAAGGGCAGTGACTGGCATCAACATGGCTACCTGGCATGGAGGCTCCACTGTGTCTTGAAGCCACCTGCGCCCAGCCCCCCGCCTCTAAGTCTTGTGACACTCGCAAAGAACAAGAAATAGCAACAAAATAAGCAAAAGCAATAACGTGAAATTAAGTAACATCGCACTGAAGAGTCACTGCTGAAAATGTACACACATTCCTAAGGTTTAACCAGAGGAGAGCTGAAGTGGTCATTCGGACTTGTTTAATAGCGTCCATGCTCCACTTTGACAGTCCCTTCCCCCCTTTTAAAAGACGTCTGCAAGGCGTCCAATCACGCGCGACGGTTTCGCCACGGAGGCCGTCCATCGCACACATGTACAAGAGATAACAGCTATCAGTGAAGGTGATCTGTGATGTCAATGGAGGCTTTTGGAAGTAGCTCGCTTTCGGTTTGGTTAAGGTATCGGTTTGGTTACAGTTCAGGAGTTTGGACTTTGGTAGTCAGACGGAGAGCTGCATCTCGGAGCGCCAGTCCACATTTTGGTACCGTGACCACGCAAAAAAGAAAAACAAAAAAACAAAAAAGGAAGATGAGCCAACAATGCAAGCATTTGATCTGCCTTTGCGGGATTTTAAGAGAGGAACTGTGTGACTAGTCACACCACTATCCCGCCCGCGGATGATTGACAGCTCTGCAGGCCAGAGGTCAGCTAAGGAATGACAAAGGGTCTGGGGTCAGAGGGAAACAATGTTGGCACCTGAAAGGACCAACAGACAGTCCACATTTGTGTAAAGCAGGAGAGATGCTAAATATTCTTACACTCGATTTCTTTTCAAAGGTTTTGGTCCTGTCATTGAGAAAAATGAAAAAGAAATCCTTCTGAGGTATCATTACATCATGAAGTCAATTTTTAGTTTATCCATTTGTGTTCTTTTTTTTCCTTAAAAACGCATAAATGCAGTACAGAGACAAAAAAAAGTATCAAAATAGACCTAGCTAAGATAAATATACAAACAGATCTTACCTAAAACCACTGATCTAACTTTTATTCTTTCAACCTTTTTTTGTGTTGCTGCGATAATACACTTTAAAAAAAAATCATCGTCCCAGACATTTTTCTGAAGAACTGAAAATATGGAGGAAAAAAAAGAAGAAAATCATCCAAACCAAGATACCCGCAGTACTTAATATGATAAATACATATAGTTCAGCATTAGCAGTACAGTATAGGAACCCGAGCTGCAAGCTTTACAATAGCTAAACAGGTGCAGGAAAAAAAATCAGCGGAAATGAAAGGAAAGAATGCCCTGGAGAGATAAGTCAATCATTAATATACAAGAATACATCATGTTATGCCAAGAATTGTTACGCGGCGACCTGTGAACATTTTTTTTGTTATAAAAGCGCCTTGTTTACAGGTGTACCTTAAAGCACAAGATCATCTACATAGTCGAATGAATGCAGCAGTTCCTCTTGTTTGGACTGAAGGAGCCATGATAAGAGTGTGTTTGTGTGTGTTGCGTGTGTGTCCTGTCGGGGAGTGGTTACTGCTTTTTGGGGGAGTTGGAGGGGGGGGGGGGTGTCTTTGGATATTTGGTCAGAGCCTCTGTTTGCACGAACCCATGTAGCCCTGCTTCAATGCTTCGGTGCCCACCCGTGCGTGCGTGCGTGTGTGTGTGTGTGTGTGTATGCTTGTGTGCGAAATTCGTCACACCCGATAACAGTTTCCCTGCAACAGTACATCGCCCCACTCACGGGGTTCTCCGTCATGCTTCGCTCGAGTGACACGTTGGGCTGCAGAGAGCGCGTCAGGTCGCAGCTAAGGCGAGGTAGTCTTTACAGTCCATCTTGTTTGTTTTTGGGTTGGAGCACACGTACGGCGTCGGGGATTCCACATATTGTTATCTTTGAGGAAGAGTGTAGTGGGGGTGGTATTGAACAGAGTTCCAAAAGGAGGTAGTGTTATTTTTGGTCTGTGTTTTTGCTTCTTCTTCTTCTTTTTTTCGTAAGAAATAAGTTGCCGTTTGAACGCAAAGCTTCTTCAATTAAATAAGAAAATGGCGTCAAGTGCAAAAGTTAGGAATGACAAATGTGAACTTGTTTCATACACGACGTCCCTTGGTTGTTGTCCTCTTACATTGGTATCGTTTGAGTATTATTTTTTTGTTCCCTCTTTATGGAAAGATTCCTTTGCTACACATTATTTGGAATGACTTTGTCCTGCGATTGTGTTTGGAACACACGTTAGCCTGAGCATGGCAGAGTCACGCTTTCACTTCTAAGTGCTTTTTCTTTTGCCTAAGTAAGAGGAACTGTGCACTTTAATACTTAGTTGTACCAAAGGAGTATTAGGGCCACATTGAAAATAGAGAAAAAGTAAAATGCTGCGAGACGAATTCACAATGTGACGGGGGTGTTACCGTTTAGTATTTTGGACAAACAATGAAATGAATTGTCACGTGATCATCAGCATGACGTGTACTGTGGATTGATTGTGTCTGTTGCTGAAAACTCATCTTTTTCTATTGTCTAGTCTAGAAGAAATAATTTAAGAACTATTACCTAACGTGACATTCAGTTCTTAAAATTACAATTTTATGCTCATTCTATGACACGCTTTAACGAAACCAAAATGGGACCCCCCCCTACTTTTACTTTTTCTATTCTTTTTAGTGACGCTTTAATACTCCTTTGTATATTTGGCCTCATACCTAATAGGAGCAGTTTGTAACCGAAACAAAGCTTTCACTTCAAATTTGTAGTTTGCTTCTCACACTTTGGTTTACGGGAATGGTCAGCACTATAAGTCGTGTTTAACTTTCAAACAATACATGAAAAAATAAAATAAAATAAAAATAAAAGAGCTCAAACTCCTGGTTTGTTGTCTTTTGGCCAGTTCTTTAGGAATAACAAGGAGACTGAAATAATGATTTAAAAAAAACAGGATAGGGGGATGGTGAAACAAACTACGGGGTTTTTGGTTTCCTAAGTATTTCTTTGGTTACCTGTAACAAAAATAAGACGGGAGTAAAAAGCAGGGAATAGTTTTGAAAAACAACAAATTTAAATTTAGTATGGCACTGTGGAGAAAGCAATGCTTTGTTGCTCATGGGACAAAATACAATTAAAAAAAAATCTCACATGATATTCCTTTAACACATCCTCACACATTGAATCAGTTAGCGTCGACACGGTCAAGAATCACGAGCACAGAGCTTTGAATGGAGCCACGTTTTGGTATCCCACGCAAAGAAGTCCCCCCTTGTTTCTTCATGAAATTGGAACCTTTGTGGGATGAGGTATTCACTGACTGCATTAATATATATTTTTATATATCATTTTTGTTTTTTAAAGCATTACTGATATCTCTCAGCTAAATAAATGACCGAAATAAATGAATGTGACAAAACGCAAAACAAACAAACGAACCAAAAAAAAAAAAGTTAAAAAGTTTGATTGGATAATGGTAACTTTTAAGTGCTATTTCCAAATTTCTAGCGTGCTACACTTGGGAGTGAAAGGGAGAGGGGGACAATACTGCGCTTCTCTTTTCTTTTTTTTTCATACTCTTTCGGAATGGTGTGGAACACAAATCGAACACAAAATCGATACAAAAATAAACCAGCAACGGCAGAAAAGATACATCGAAACAGAAACACCGCCATGGGAATAATGCTCCTCAAAAATAAAGAATAACAACATCAAATAAAAAAAGGAAAAGATAAAGCTACCACATTTTTTCCATGTCCTTGACAGGTTCCTTTTTTTTTTTTTTTAAGTCACAATATTTCTATAGACACTTCCCGGCTAATTTCTTCTATGAGTGTTTCAAACACATCTCTCCATCCCAAACAGAGGAGAAGAGACAGCACTGGATGTTCCTTTTGCAGTCTTTTTGGGTGGCTTTTGTCTTTTTCTTCTTCTTCTTTTTTTTTTGTAATATCTCACAAGCAAAGATGCGGAGACGGGAGCTCTCTGGATGTGTTGGGGCGCAGTCCGAGGTATTCTTTGAAAGCATCGTCCTCTTTTCCCATCCTGAAACTCAAACGTTTGCTTTGGATCTGATGAAGGATTGACTCCAAAGTGCGTTTGGGTGATGGCGAGGTGTTGTACTGCACAGCCCCCTGGCGAATGCTCCGAATCTACGTATATACACATGGTCACACACGCGTGTGTATGTGTGTGTTTTTCCTTGATGTGGGCCTACACGGCTAGCCGGGCAGCCTGAGTGAGGAGGAAAAGAAGTCTTCGGGTCTTCAAAAGGAAGCTTCGACTAGTGAAGGAGTGCGCCGGTGGGGATGTGTGCACGTGTGGAGGTGTGTGTTGGCGGAAAGAGACTTGAAGTTAAAGCAGCGCTCCACAGACTTAAAGTAACGGAGGTCTTCAAAACCCTGTTTGGAGTTTCTCAATGTCGTCCTCGGTTGCTTGCTCGTAACGACAAATCAAAATAAAAACATTCTCGTTTTCTTTTTTTTTCCTTTTCCTTTCTCTCGTTTGGCTGAAGTGATGCTATTGTTTCTTCTGACTAAGCCCCGCCCCCTCCGATCCCATCTGTCGGATCCCGTCTTACTCCAGGTCGTCGGCGGGGAGGTCGTCCTCCAGGTCGCGGTCGTCGCTCGGCAACGGCAGGTTATGTGTGATCCCGGCCAGGAGGGAGACGGGCCGACAGTCCTCCTCGATCTCGGTGGGCTCCTCCTTCACGTGCACCGCGTGGCTGCGGGAGGCGTGCACACGTTACTGAATGCCATCTACACTCTTTTTATTGATCGCACCGTACCGTTTTCAGTAGAAGCAATTCAAATTCGTTTTAGCCAGGGTTCCTCGAGCTTAAAGCAAATTCAATTCCACACTTTTTACAGTAACTCCATTTGAAATTGAATCGAAGAACATCACATCTTTTCCAATTTCCCATGTTGTCCAAACTTGCTACAATACATACTTTATATGACATTGGGTCAATTCATCGGGTGGTTGGAATTGGTTGTAACGGTCATTCATTTCTCTGGTTGGGAGCATCTCCAGATGCAATTGGGGAAAATAGAATATAGACTACGCGTGTATATGTGTGTCAGTGCGTGCGTACATGTGTACCTGTACTGCAGAGGGCTGAGGGTGGGACTGCAGCTGCCGTTGCTGTTGACCTGCTCCACGGTGGAGCTGACATCATCATGGCCCACGTGCAACATGTTGAGGCTGGCTGCAGATGGCGGGGTCACCAGAGGAGGGCTGTTGAGCAGGGACAGGCTGCTCTCTGCCAGGGCCGCCTACACGCACACACAAAAAGCCGACATGTAAACCAGAAATCTCTTATGTCTAAAAGAGATATATGAGGGTTTAGCTCATAGGAAACGATTAAAATGCTCGATCACGTGTGCCAAAAGTTGTTTTTTTTTTTTTTGGGTGGCCCATGGCGTGTACTGACATGAATATTTGACACGGCACACGATGTTCGCCTGCATTGTACAACTTACTTTTTACACTGGCTGGCAAGGGAGGACAAGAGAAGATTCCATAGGTCACTTCCTTTTTTTTTTTTTTTTTTTTAGCTGTGAATGTGCTGCTGCTCCTCAGTACAATTTTTAGTCGGACACGAGGCACTGTTTGCCACCCCAAATATCCTTAAAAAAATCCTTGACTTTTGCTTAATCACCTCGCTGAGCATACGGTGTATAATAGAATGTATACAAAACCAAGAAATAATTGATTAGCATATGCTCACCTAATTGCAATGGATTGGTTTTACCGTATTGAAGGTGAAGGATGTGGACCTTGCATGCCTCTATTTTCCCTACAAAGCCCTTGGAAGTAAAATCTGTCCACCCATGTGCTTGATCATCTCGGAATGATACTTTCATGCTTTGGGAGGCTATGACTTGGCAAACCACTAGGGGGCACTTATACACAGGACATTCCACATCAAGTCTTCGTGCATGCACTTGGAGGAGGCTGTCAAAAGTCTGTGCGTTCACCCGAGAGCCTCAACAGGCATGTTGAGGGAGACTGAGTCACAACCTCAACATAAACACACGCACAAACATGTGAAGCGTCAACTTCAGGGGGAGGAAACAAGTGCCCCAACAGAGGGCAGCGTCTGTCAGCGCTCCAAAACACACTGGCATCCAGCCGCTGGTGGAGGAGACAACTTGGACACTCACATCCACCCTGCTGCCCTCTCACGAATGCAAAAACAAAAAGGACAAAAGATGTGGGGAACTCTAATCAGCTTAGAGATGTGTTTTTTTGGTGAGGATGCTGCCACAGGCCATAATTTCATGCAGTAACCTTAATTGACTACTACTTGACGCCTTGTGCAAAATTACTGTGTGTGTGTGTGGAAGAGGGGGTGGCGCCTGTGTGAAAGAGAGAGAGAGAGAGGTGGGAGGTGAGGTTCATGAGGGAGACGAGGGAGGTGGTGCGAACGTCGTTAGGGAATCTGCTAATTATAAAAGGGAATTGATATTAGTGTCCTTGATTGTGATTGGCTGGTGTGTGTGCGTGCGAGCGTGTGGCACAGTGAGAGAAAGACAGAGTAGGAGGACATCCCTTACCTGGTAGCTGGCGTTGAGGGATCCAAAGCCCAGGCCTGAAATCATGTTTTTCACCAGAGTGGGACTCCTACACACACACACACACACACGTAGATGAAAGAGACAGCGAGAGAGAGAGAGGTGGAGTGACGAATATGCCAGATTGGGCGCATACGTCCAAAGCTTCGAAACAATCTCACAAAAGCGTTGCCATAAGTATAATACACACACTGTAAACACATGCTTGCTTGTTGCTTGCTTACTTACACACACACACACACATACACACACACACACATATATAACAGCAGACTGATGTGCAGGTGCGAGTTTGTGTGTTTGTGTGTGTGCATTTAATTAACCCTGATTTTTCTGGCAATTGGAGGGAACATCTGTTTGCATTCACTAACAAGGTTTGTTCCTCCCGTGCATCTGACACAGCTCCTTGCTAATGGTGTTGACTAACAAGACACACACACCCACACTCACAACCACCCACGCACACACACTCACCTCACCTACAGTAAATGTAAGTCCATTGAGGCAATTATCATGCCAGCACTTATAAACTCATGCTCACATCAACCTCCAGCATGCCAAGGAAAACGATGAGAATGTGTGTGTGTGTGTGTGTGTGTGTGTGTGTGTGTGTGTGTGTGTGTGTGTGTGTGTGTGTGTGTGTGTGTGTGTAAGCGCACATGCACTTACCCGGTCATCTTTGGTGGTCTCCTCTTTTGGTATTCAACTTCATCCACAGTCCACACGGCCCCCTTCACGTTCTCAACACGAACAAAACATTTGTGCAGACTCAGGTTGTGGCGCACAGCATTCTGCAAAAGGAGAGAAGCGAAAACATATTTCATTGGATTTCATTTTAAATGTTTTGATCGTGATTTAAAAATCAAATTGATTTCCTGACTAGGAAATCCGACAATGACGTTACAAATGGAATGTTTTCGGGTTAAAAGTTCAAACCTTGCCCGATATGTAGTTTCCATTTTCTTCAAAGTAGCTTACTAGTTTCCTCAATTTCATGTTTTATAATGTATGAAAATGGAAAGTAACCACCACCAAAATGTAATTGTCAGTTGTCAAGTTACTGCTGAAGTATTATGCCCACGTAACAAAAAATCATTTTTACAAGTATAAAATTGTGACATAATTATGTCAGAGAAGTTTCTTTTTTTTTTTTAACATTAAGACAGTAGAGTTGTATTTTTATGGGGGAGGAGGGAAAGAAGTCGCATTACTCCAAGAAAAAACATCACAATGTTATTAACAAATCACAGCAGTACAAAAATATATATTGTATATACTTTTAAATAATCCAACCGGAATGATTCTTTAAACATTTTAATAAAAATGTCAAAATTCCATCTGAGTGAGGTGGAGAACACGAGGCAGGACGTATTTTTTAAATCCGTTTTTACACACATAATACAGTTGCGTGCATGGGCGGAGCCATGCAAGGCAGCATTATTTGACCTCATCGCTTTGTTATCCGTCATCATCAAGCGCCCCCCCCCCCCACACACACACATACACACAAACACACGCAGACTAAGACACTGAGGCAGACGCACCGCTATCTTGCCCCCCCCCCCCCAGGGACAGGCCTCCCTTTTCATCTGCCATTTGTAGTGTGTTCATGCCCAATTTCATTACCAATTTTAATTCGTCTATAATTAAATCCTGCATATTCTCCCTGACATGCTGTTCTAAGCCGAGAGGCAGGGACAGGCTAGGCATGCATCACTCCATGCCGTAATTACACACGCATTCACACACACACATTCACACAAACGCACGTAATTACACAAGCCATAATCAGCGCAGGAACCCTCTCTCCCCCGCATCCCTTCAACCCCTGAGCCGCGATGCTAAGTTTTGTAAATGAGTCTGACCCCAATCTCCGGCTGCCACCCTGACGACGCACTCTCACTCAAACACACACACACACACACACACACACACACACACGAGTGTACGCGGGGAGACACAGACCTACGCACGCTCACACACTCGACAGCCCGGTGCTACCAAGGCGTTATTTGCATTTGTCTCCGTGATGAAAGCCTGATTCTGCCAGTTACAATATTAGGAGTCATTTACAGAGGGTCACAATACTCATGTCACTCATGCATACAGCTCTGGATGGCTCAATAAAAAAAACATGTGATTGTGTACAATACAAAAAAAAAAAACAGAATCTGTGTCTTTCTGTCTACTGTATCTATCGGACACTTGTGATTAATGGGACAGTATTTGTTTTTCAGCACAGAAAAAAAAAAAGTCAAATGACAGCAACTTAAACGACACTTTGAAAACGTGGAGTCCTATCCGCAGCCCCAATTATCGAATAAAATCTTTTAAAACATTTTTTAGACCTCCAATTCATATTGCAGTTCGACTCACTTCTCACACTCACTTTGCCTTCTTTTTCCCATCTCTTGCTCTTTCTCTGGTCCTGCCTTCCTCTGATCAATGACTTCCCACTCACTTGACACCGCTGCTCCCCTCATGAAATTTAACGGCTTATTAAAGGACGTACATCTTCGCGGCCCCGTTTGACTCACTGGGCTGCTGTATAAATGCATAAGGC
Organism: Hippocampus guttulatus; assembly: GCF_054856545.1. Lineage (NCBI taxonomy): Eukaryota > Metazoa > Chordata > Actinopteri > Syngnathiformes > Syngnathidae > Hippocampus > Hippocampus guttulatus. The sequence goes on along the minus strand of NC_141268.1, from coordinate 16,790,500 downwards.
CAGAGAAGAGTCATATTTTAAGGCCGATCTATGTATAAAGGCTGGATTTAAAGATGATATTCTAGGCTGCGTCCATATCTTTACCCTCATGGCTCGCTCCTTCTCGCCACGGTTTTGGGACTCGTGAGAAAGAAGGTCAGGGTCTCCGAGGTTGCCCATTTACCTTCCATGTTCATACTCTCACTCTCTCTTGAGGAGCTGCCACTCAAATAAGCGCGAGATTTCTGCACAAATGGGTCAGCACCTACAATTGGTGCGAAGGGACCGGTTGTGTGTGTATGCGCGAGAGCTCCGTAATGAGGCGGTGGATGTGCAGCGTGAGGTGAGACAACGGCAGAGGCCTGAGAGGACAGCTCGGAGGGAAACGTGAGCGTCAAGTGCCTCATCAAAGGCAGAAAGAGCCAATAACTGTCCACTCGGTCATGTCTTTGAGGAGCTGAGCTAAGGCTGCACGTTGTGCACTTTCCTACCATGAATAGAATCGATATGTGCTTTACAAATGTGCTGTATGTTACACATGCGTACAGCACATTTGACAATAAAGTTGTATTCAATTCAAATTCAATACATTGGCATTGTATAGCGGATTTTGGCTCTTTCACACGACACAGTAGATGCCGCACTTCGAATTGGATTCAGTCCATGTGGTCCAACATTTTGCAATGTTTTACCCTTTTATATATTGGAGCTGATAAAACATTTCAACCACAGTCAACCTGGCTGATTTCAGCAACAAATTAATGATGAGCAGAGTCGAAAAATCTTGAGATTTAAGTTGAAATGCTTGGAAAGAGCACAAATTACTGGAGAACAAAGGCATAATTTTACGTGACTCGAGTCAGATTATGAAATATATTTCTGCTTTTATGGAGTAATGAAGTTAAAATCTTTTTTAAAAATAACATTGTGAGGGCAGCCCGGTGCTCCAGTGGTTTGCGCATCATCTCAGGGCAGAGGTACCGGGTTCGATTCCAGCTCCGGCCTCCCTGTGTGGAGCTTGCATGTTCTCCCGGGCCTGTGTGGGTTTTCTCCGGGTCCACCGGTTTCCTCCCACATTCCAAAAACATGCATGGCAGGCTGATTGAACACTCTAAATTGTCCCTAGGTGAGAGTGTGAGCGCGAATGGTTGTTCGACTCTGTGTGCCCTGCGATTGCCTGGCAACCGTTTCAGGGTGTCCCCCGCCTACTGCCCGAAGACAGCTGGGATAGGCTACAGCACCCCCCACGACCCTTGTGAGGATTGGAAAATGGATGGATACTATTGTGAGGACAAACGCACATATTATGAGAATAAAGTTGACATTTTATGGCAACATATCAAACCCAAGGCCTGGGGGCCAGATTTGGCCCATCACATCTTTTGACATGGCCCATAAAAGCAAATTACGTGCGTCGACTTCATGTTTCACCAAAATGGCAAATTGTCTTGACTTCTAAAAACGGTGAAATATTGCAATTACTTTTTGTGATCAACACCCCTTTCAAAATAAATACAATAATATTTGAACAAACAGTTTTTACTGGTCTTTGATTTCAAAAATGGTTATTCATCAATTTGCTGTGTAAAAAAAAAAAAGTGATCCTACATTATTTTTGGGTCACAGCCATAATACAATGTGGCTCGTGACAAAAAAAAAAAAGGTTTGACACAAAATTTTCACGGTAATACAATTCACATTTTAACATGTCCACCTTTTTTCTCATCACATTATTGTTTTTAATCAAAATTGTAATCATCTTTCCATTTCACTGTGCTTTTAATACTTCACTACATTCTGGTAGAAAGGGTGGAATGAGTGCATATGGTTTGTGTTTACCTTCCACGTGGCTGTGTTTCTCCTAAAGTAGGCAAACTTTCGTGTAAACCAGTTGTAGATCTCGTTCAGAGTCAACTGTCTGTCAGGGGACTCCAGAATGGCCTGTAGGCACGGACAGACCGTTGAAAAAGGAAGAGGAGAAGACGGACAGGAAGAGGAGGAGCGGTGAGGAGACTTACATGACGTATAAGAGAAGCGTAGGTAAAGGGAGGCCTGACATCAGCGTTCTTGTAGAACTCACAGTTCTGAGCCAGCTCTGAATTGGAATTAACGCCGCCAAAAAAACAAAACCAAACAAACCCATCAGAAATTGTCTCCACACTCAAAACTCCAAAGGAATAAATATTTAAATGACACGAGTCAAAAAAATTAAATAAATAAAAATCAAGTGGACGACGTCGGTCGGCCTACCTGAGGCGATGGGGGTGCAGTATTTGTCGGAGTTGCGCCTGCGTATGGGACCGACGCCGTGCGCGTGCGAGTGGGAATGTGTGTGAAGGCTGGAGGAGCTGATGACCGAGGGTCCCTGGCGCAGTGGAGTGATGGGGGTGGCGGCTGAGGTGGGGGGGTGAGGAAGACCCTCTGGGTAGACGTCGCTGTCCCGTTTTAACAGAGAGCCGCTGGAAGCCAGGTTCAACTGCGTACACAGAATGACGGAGGTTAGGTAAAATGCACGTATTCATATCTATCACGCACCAGTGCACCGAGCAAAGTTTAAGCTGTGACAGAACCCTGACCTCAACCCTGGAGAACGCCATCATGTGTGGACAAACCAACTCTCGAAATTGAACGCGTTTAAGTTGAGTAAACTGTAGGGCATTGCAGCTTCCTCTATTAGTTTTACCTACAAACACACACGCACGCACACACACGCACCACAGCCATATACATTTATACAGGAAACACTGCTGCAATTAACCCTGCTGGCAAAAACAAAACCACACATCAGAATGTTTGTAAGGAACACAAACAGAAGCACTCGGCGGTGGCTGTGTCTTCATGGAAGAGTAAAGTCCAATTAGGGCCTTGCATGCACACAAACATTTAACCACAACCCACAGTCCCCATGGGACTGAGGTTAGGACAACTAGTTTAGGACTAATTAAAACCTCTATGTGCATGTGTATGTGTGTGTGTGTGTGTGTGCGTGTGAATCAGAATTTCCTTGGCTTTACTCTTTTCCCTCTCGCCACAATTTGAGACAACTCAAGGGGGCGGGACTGTTTCACAGGTACTTCATTAAGGCTCCAACGCTGCCAAATCACCACGGCAACAGTCGAACCTTGTTAATTGAGGCCAAGCTTTGTTTCCATTCCCGACGCCCCGCCCTTGCCCCTCCCCCTCCAATCCCTGACCCAGAGGCTTGGCTCCAGCGGTGACAGAACACGCCTGTTCCTGATTTCCCATTAGATGATAATGGCGGCTGATCCCCCTGCCAACAACACGTCAGCCACACGCACACGAACACGCGCCACGCAGCTGCACCATTTACATCAACTCAAATTATGACACTCTTCCTCTAATTGACAATTAATTTCAACATCTTCATATTTTAATAGGACTCTTCGTAAATCTGAATAATGAAATATTCATTAGACAGATGACTAATAACAAGCACGCCGAGCACTATGGTCAAATGTGCGTGCACGCACACACACACTTTCACAAACATTACATCTAATTTCGAGCCCTCGTCAACCTGCTTTGGTATTTCTGTCTCAGAACAGATGAGAATTTTTACTCTTAAATTAAATAGTGCATAAAAATAATGAAGAACCCCATTTAGGTTAAAAAAAAAATTGAGATGTAGCTGAGCCAACATTAACCCTCTCTGGTCAATAGAGGGTGCAGATGGTAAGCGACACATCACATACAGCGTTTGGTATCCTCAGAAGCTTCATCGATAAAACTCTCCCATTTGATGTCGAAGTTTGCAGGTGAATGAAAGGTGGTGAAGGACAACGTCATCGCGATTATACGAGAGTGCTCGTGTGAACTCACAGGTTGGTTAAAGGGCTTTGGCTCTGAGGGGCGCATGTGCAGGTGGGTCATCATGGCTTGGAGTCGCTCGCTCTCTTTTGCCAACTGTAAGAAAACAGGATGCAGGTTATGCACTTTTATCTCCCTCGCAGTTAAATACAGAGCTGTATTGACGCAGTTTTACGACTATAAGTACACCCTGGGCAGAGAGAGAAGCATGAGAGCACCCGCAGCACTCTCTCACATTCACACGAGCCTGCAGAAACACTTGTTCCCTTTTGACATTGTTGACTGCCTTGAAATGGGTTTCATTATAGCCTGTGGGTATCCTTTCTGTGTGTGCGTATTTGTGCATGTGTGTGTGTGTGTCTGTGTGTGTGCGAGCGTGCAAGTACAGCTTCCCAATGTACTTTTCGCACAATTAAAACACACATACACCGCCATGACGTGCGAATATTAGAAATGTAAACATTGCCTCAAAGCATGCGTGTGTGCATGTGTGTTTGTGTGTGCGTGCGCACAGTGTGTGACTGTTGAGGGATGAAGTGGCATGTCGGTGAGATAAAGATGGACATTTCAATGTGATGTGACGCCGACTGCTCCTCTGTCACTTTGTATTCCCTGGTGGAGGTCTCAGCATCTCAAAGAAAGAATGTTTACCGAGAGTGGTGGGGGGGGGGGGGGTGTCACCATTTTCTTTTGGTCAAATGCAGCCACGTCGAGCGCAATAATTTATCGCCAAAAATGTTTTGTTCGCCACTTTTTGTAGCAATTTTGCGAAAAAGCAAAACATGTTTGGTGAAAAGTAGGCCGATTAAAATGTGTTAGCTGTGTCTTTGGTTTTGCTGCATGAAGTGAAATGTCATCATAATTTGCATATGTTTTGGGAATAATAAAAATAATCACGGCAAGTCGTGAGCGTAAATATCAGCCTTTGCTTGAGCATTCAGATGTGTCAAGAGAGTGGCATGACTGAACCATTTTGGGGCGGAGAAAGGACATGCGACACGGCCCTTTGCTTTCTTGCCCATGCCTCCCCCCCCCTTCTTTTCCTTCCTCGCCTTCACCGCCTCGCTTGCTCTCGCCGGTGACCAGAGCAGCTTTATAATTGGAGCGGCGATGGCAGCTTCCCCCGCCGACTGCTCCTTTTAAATTACAAGCTCCACTGCTCTCCATAAACACGGCTCCTCATCCTCCGACGAGTAAGCGTCGCGGACGGGCTTGAAAAGAGTCGGGTCGGGCCTCCGTTTGGGAAGCGGTGGCAATTAAGCGTGCGCGTGCGAGCGGCCCACCTGTATCTCCAGTTGCTGAACCACCTGCATCTGGACTCGGCACTGAGCGGTGCTGCGGTCATCTAGGGCGTGCTCGTTGTTCAAGTGCCTAAAGAAGAGCGGACGGGGGTTAAGTCTTTTCTGGAACGGAAGCAAAAGCCACTCTTCATTGGTGATGACGTTGGAGAGCTATCACGCTTTATTTCGCTGAAAGTTACGAACCGTCTCAGAAATGCACTCATGGGTTTATTTTGTCTGGTGAAGGACGCAGCAGCTGTGTTGTGTGTGCGTATACTTCACTGGTGCTAAGTGAGCCATGTTCCAAGACAACCACCTGGATATGAGCTCATGTGTTATCGGCCAAAAGCTTATCTTCAGACGCGCTTCTTGCTAAACATCACTCCGCTTCATATGAATATGCGTTGGGATGTGACTGCGTGCCGGTGCTGTTTGTTTCCTCCGCTGTGGGAGGACCTGCAGGGACCTTCTGATCTTTCCCACCGCACCCCTCCCTGTCTGCCTTCCTCCATCCCCTTTCTTTCCTCCGTCATCACCAAGGTTATTCACAGGTTGCTGCCGCCCGCCCACTGCGTGTTTGTGCCAGTGCATATCCCTAAAGTGTGCGTGCCCGTGCGCCAGGGGGACTTTTTATGATATCATGTGGTGTTAATCCGAAGGAAGCACTTTTCTCACTGTTTTGGAGCAAAGGAAAGTTGCATGTGAGATCGCACACTCGTGTGTGCGTGTGTGTGTGAGTGGGGGGTGGGGGGTGCGTGAGTCTCTGACTTAGTCTTCGGAAAGTTAGGCAATATCAGAGTGAGGCTTGAAATGAAACAAAAACAATGATGTCATGGCATGGCTAATCCAAGGCTCAACACAAGTGCACGATAATAATAACAAAAACATGATCTCACTTTTCTCCCCCCTTTTTACTCTCCTCACTCTTCCGTCCACTCTCCCCCTCCCACATCTCCCTAAATGCCAATGATTCACTCTCAATCCAACCCGAAAAAACCTCCCTTCTGTCTGTCCACGGGACATAAACAGTAGCAGGTTTTCTCCTTGGATGTGGCCCACAATGAGGCTCTGTTTACTCCTCCGACTGCTGGCAGACAAGACTTTAACCCACATCATACCCAGGCCCATCAACCACAGCCTGAATGTTATACCAGAAGACTTTGACAAGGGGGGGAGGCAAGGCGGGGTGGGCAAGAAAGGCTGAAATAGTGGAGCGTCTTCCGCCTCTGCTCTTGCCGCTACCCTCATGGGGTGATGACAAAGGCTGGCTGGAAGGGGGGAGCGTTGTTGGACTTACGGGCATTATCTGTCACCGCCTCTTTTTTCTCATCTTCAGCTCTCTCTCTTTCTCTTGCACACTTTCACTCGGCCCCCCCTCCCCTTGCCTTCCATCTGCCTGAGGCTACGTGAAACGAGACACCAAACAACAGCTTTCCTCTCCAAACTTTCCCAGCCTGCCTACGAGCTTTGATCTGCTTGTCCGATGCCATCACAATCACCGAGCGCACTTTCACGATAAGGCCGATTTCATCACCTTGGCTAATTAATATCCCTCCCGCCTTTTCAAATAACCTAATAGTTCCATAAAAAAAAAGACTGAGTTTGTTTTGGGGGCTTTGTTAAGAGATTTCGAGGCTGTTGTTTGCTGCCACAGTGCGACGGGAAGTCCACTGCGTGAAACTGTGTGAGTTTGACGGAGGGGGGAAGTAACAGTGTGTCAAGGCCAGACTCGGCATCCTCAATTGACTTCATACTGGCTATTAACAACCAACAAAGATGTGGACAGGAAGGCCTGGAATACAACACTGATGAAGAATGAAATTTTGGCTGGAGTTGGAGAGTCAAAACAGCTTGAGCTAATTGCGTTAATGTTGAGAGACAAGCATTCGCACTACTGCTACTATTCATGAAAGGTTTTGCTAAAGCGGCCAGTCACATTCACACTACCCGCACTGTGAATCTACAATAAGATTCACACAATCAGCCCTTTGGAGCCGATCATGATCAGCAAGTTTAAACTGATTCAGTACCAGCCAATTCTGGACCAAGTCTGAAAAGACGTTTAAAAACGTCTTTGGGACTGAATGAGTTAAGAAAACCGATAAAGGATTACCGATCCAGTCAGAAGATGGTATCTGTGCAAAGTCTTTCATTGCGACAACATCATTATGTGTCAGCAGCATTTAATGTAAATTCAATTCAAAAAGTAACTTTTTTGTAGGGTAGTGGGGGGGGGGGGGGATACTTTAAAATCACACAATCACACATTTTTCCATATACAAGTATTTGTTGGGTTTTACTTTGTCTGCCATGGCCTCCACTGATATTTTTTTGTGGTCAGAAAACATATTCCATCTTTAATGTGGAACATGATCACAAGTTGTAGCATTTAAAAAAATGGAATTGCCATCTTCTCCAACAGTGACACCAACACCAGCCCAACTGTGCTTATGTGGACCTGGAAAGGCATTTAAAAAAATCTCGGGAACTGCATTGCTACACACTACAGATTTTCATGGCCGTTTTTATTTTTCATGAATAGAAACGTAGTTGAGTGAGGGGTTAATGGTGTCAATGTATACACACGTATAGATGTGTTAGACGAGCACTGAACGTGATGCAACCAACGGCAACTGAAGACTTCGGGTGGTGCTAAAAGACATCAGTGGCGGGTGTGAAAGACATTCGACATTACACTGGGGTTTTACTTCATCTTCCAACAAGTGATCTCAATCAGATAAGATGTCATGTTTCTTTTAATACATGGATGAAATTGGGTCCCTGAGCCTTTTAAATGACAGGCAACGTGTTACAATTCAAGACGGAATTGGAGACTATTTTGATGTGGCTTTAGAACAAAGTTTGCGGTTCATGAGAAAAGAAGCGAACGGCTGCCAAACTGTCGGATAACAACCAAGAACACGTCAGTGCCTGTTCGCTTAAATCAACACCAATCGGCACTGTACTGCGAAATATGGGCGAAGGAGAACAATCTAAAACACTCACTTGATGAACTGTCCCATGTCCTCGCACAGTGCTTCACAGCCGGGCCACTTACACTCCCCGTGGCCGTAGAGAGGATGGGAGCCGGCATGCTCCTCGTGACTGCAAGCAGAGAGATCGTTTAGGGTTTGCGACACAATATGCGCTCCATAAAAGCAAGACTAGAGAGCAGCAAAGTGTCAATCGACCGCACAATCGCGCACATGAATAACTGTTTGCAGCGGTAGCAACAACACGGCCATCTGAGTGTGGTTAGCTCGCGCCGCTCTCCAAGCCAAGTGCAGTGAAAGGATGATAGAGCAGAGTGGGGTCAGTTACAGAAGCCAGGCGAAGAAGGGGATCACTCCAGCAACCTCAGTAGCACATTTTCAAGTCCATGACCTGTCTTCTTGTCCTTGGCGTGCATGTGGCGCACGTGTGTGAGTGTGTATTCATTTTGCTGTCGGTTCTTGTGTTTCAGGTTTTGACGGCGCAGCCCCGACTCTTTCCAAGACTGATTAGCAGCGGCCGCCCTCAGACGATGGTTATTCTGGTGAGCGAGTGCTTACTGTAACTGGGCCAGCTTGGCTTGTGCTCTTGGTAAAACAAACAGTATATACTGTATGAGTACAATGTGTGTGCGTGTCTTGGTGTGTGGCAGGTCCAGTAACAGATGTGGATCTACACTTTCTCTGGCAACTGTTGTCTCCGCATATACTGTAGGTACATGACTGTGCACGTGTGGGGGAGCGAGCCCTGGAATGAGGATCCGACCAAATCAACATCATAAGGTCGTCTAACAAAAAACATTTGTTTTGCAGATGGAAACATGTCTCACTCCTTCTCCCATTTTTCTTTTTCACCTCCTCCTGATCTCATGTGCATGCGGGGCTTGGGGCAGCGCGTGTGCGTGTGTATGTGTGTGTGTGTGTGCGCGCGTGTGTGTGTGTGTGTGTGTTGGCTGTGGTTGAGTCAACTCAGAAGCTGCTCAGACAGCAGCCGTGACAAACTGCTGGCGACCACATTTTCCTCCACATCAGCCATGCATTAGCTTAGCAGGCTAACTCACGAATGCTGCCTTGCTTCTGCAGCCACTGTTTGGAGACAATGATGGCATTTCCTTGCTCATTTCGATCACTCTTGGACCACCATCCAAAGTGACTTGCTAGGAGCCGCCCGTGTGTGTGTGTGTGTGTGGGTGTGGGTGTGTGTGTGTCCTACTCACTGGCTGGTAGGGGGTTGGCTGCCTTTGGAGTATGGGGGGGCATGGTCATCGCCACTGTCTGCCTTGGTGAAGGAGGATATCCACTCAAACAGTCTGGCTCTTGAAAATGGAGACAAGCCCATGAGCAGCTAATACAGCCATTGGAGCACATCGCCTCAATAGAATGTATACATACTGTCTGTAACGTGTGTGGTGCGCTTCTACTCCTTCATTCAACACACTGCCAGGAGAATTAGATCCAACTCAATCTTTAAACTTAACCACCCTATTTCTTCCTTCTGATCATCCTCTCCGATATATCATATTAGCATGTGGTTGACAGCATACTGGCGGTGCATACATAACTCAAGCCACACTCTCTATCAAATGACTTAACACACTGGTGCCGTGTGGTGTGTTGCGTGCGATTGTTGCCTGTGTCGCAAGGGAAGAAGGGCTAAAAAGTGAAAAGGAAGGCAGGAAATCGAAATATAGGGAGCGTGCGAATTAGAAAGACGACAGGTCACACAGTGGAAGGACACTAACCACCAGCCACGACATTCGGTACACCCACCAAATCTAATTTTGGGTGGCGTCGCTATGACTGAAACCGCAATAATCAAGATGTTGTGAAATGAATACCGTCTTGACGCTGTCAATCAAAGTGAGATGCATTACCTCCGCCGACGCAAAGCACAATCGCATACGTGCCGAGGTTATTATAGTTAATGACAACTAGCGAGTAACTCAAGCGTAAAAAACTAAAAGAAAAATGCTTCATAAAAAAAAAACTGACATTCACTGAAATGACATTGTACAATTGTATTTTTTTACAGTGCTAAATTTTCATTTGTGTTCATCTTTGTCAATTTGTATCAAACATGAGCTTTACAGGCTTCATATTAAGTATTTTTTTGTATTGCTGTACATCTACGAGAGAAGAAAGGTCAGTTGTTTGAGAATTGTCGTTTCCTAAGTTTATGCTAAGTGTGCTTTTTTTTCTTACACTAGACGTATATTCCATATATTTAAAAAAACAAAACAAAAGGACATAACATTCCCGATATTTTTTATTTTTTTGCAATCCTGCAGTGTTTATTTAAGTTCTACGAAAATGACCATTTTTTTTTTTTTTGGCAGACATTTTCAGAAACTATTGTTGCATTAAATTGCATAAGAGTGTGTGCAGTGTACCTAATGTTGTGTCTGGTTGACACGATCAGTACAGGTACCTGTCTCTCTTTGGGGTGTGGCTCTGTCCATTGGGCAGGCTGTGCAGTGGCATGTGGGCGCTGGCCGCTTTGGGGAAGGCTGAGGTAGAATTAGAGCTGTTGGTACTCAAGTCCAGGCCCTCGGCTTGTTTCAAGGCCTCGTCGCTGCCCGGCACACCCGACACCTCCTTCCACAGCTGCTGGAGGTCCGACGGACACATCGCTGCGGAACACAGACACCGTCAGTTTTCCAAAAAGTGGACGGATGAAAGATGATCACAATGAGGGAATCTAACGTAACGGTAATATATGCTTATGAGACCTAAATTGAGAAGAAACGTGGTTAATTCAATATTGATGAGAGCGAGAGAGAGAGAGAGAGAGACAGCGCCTTTTCTAATTTCTACTCATTAAAATCACAATGCAACGGCTCGAGCCCCTGAGATTTACTGCAAGAGGACAATAGGACCAGCTGAAGCTACCCAAAAGCTAATTTATACATGCATTCCAAACACTAATGGCAATTCTGTCAGTGGAGCAGCACTGCTGCGGCTGTCGCCGGCACGATTTGTCTCAACCGGGTCAGGGTAACAATTTATGGGCGCAGCTTTGTGATTTCTGCTCCAATTTCAAAGCAAGAAAGATGCCTAAAATGCCACAGTCCACTCCAATGGATTTCAGCGCACGCTGACTTTTGCCTGCACGCAGCCGTACGTGTGCACACATCCACATCCAGCGACCTTGCAGCAATACAAATATTATGTCTGCTTTTGACGGCATTCTCCAGTGGTGCCGCCAAAACAAAAGTTCTCACTGTTGAGGAATGAGGCCTCTTGTTGGTATAAAGTCCTCTGCGTGTGCACTTATTACCCACGAAACCTGATCGATCCATGGATACACCCTCACTGTAAAAATGTGGAGCGTTTCCTCCTGTTTAACTTACCGGCCTGGACCCAAACTTTAAACAACCACTTTATGAAAACAGAAAACGCTCCAGTGACCAACTGATGAGTGAAGAGCACGTTAACACATTCGCCGCTGAGCCCTAAACACATCTGTAGATAAATAGAATGAATTTGAGAGGGATCAAACGGGCAAACATTTTTCTCAAGGTTTCCGCAATGACAAAGAGAACATATTATTTTAATGACATTTATTTGCGAGTGAGACATTCTCGAAAAATCTCTGTGTCGATTGCTGAGGACCTAGCTGGCTTAACCGCAATGTCTTTCAGCGTATTTAGTGTATAATTTACACCCATGAGCCATCCCGAGCGGCTTCTCAATCTTATTACAGCTTTTCGGAGGTGATCTCTCGTCACCCCGGAACACACAACAGCCTTTTTGAGGCAGTCCACTAGCGTGTTCATTTGTGTTGTTGTGTGTGCGGGTTTAATTATGTGCATCTGTGCGCAAGTATTTCTGCGTATGAGTGTATGTGTGTGCGTGCGCGTATGGCATGGCTGGTCCGAGGAATGCTCCGGTTCACGCCTGGCTGAGCCATCACAATGGGCCGGCTTTTTCACACTGCAGGATACAGAGCGAGAGCACAAGAGAGGGCGATACCAAAGTCTAGTGTCGGAAAAATGACCCTCTTTAGTGCAAAAGTGCCTTTCATATCATAAGAATTAGAAACGATGAATTGTCAATCCTATATAAGAACAGTTTTTCTTTATTCACATTCATTTCCTGTCTCCGAGATTAAAAATGTGAGCGGGAACTTGCAGGTCAAGTCAAAGGCAAATATTTCTAATTTGTAAACAATGTACGGATGAATGAATGTCTGGAACACACGCTTGGTCAGTGTGGGCAGAGCAGTCAACTTTTATCAAGAAACCCGGCAGACAAATTGAAAGGACTGCAGTGGAGTATAAAAATAGGATTCTGATGATATGCTTGACTGCGGCTAATTTTAATGGCAAGTGCGCACACCTCCAACAGGGGAATTTGTGGCATATTTTACCTAGAATCCCAATGCGCACCTCCCACAAACCCGCCAATTGGGTTTTCTTTGAACTTTTACAGCCTGATTAACTTAACAGGCTTCACATGTGGCATTGAGCGCAGGAGGCATATGCGCGTGCAGCCGCGACCTTGCGCGCGTCTTGCGCGCATACGGTAAGATTGCGTACAGGGGCGCGTATACCTTGCTGCAGGGACTGCATGGCGGCGGTCGGCTGCAGGGGAACCAGGCCTTGTCTCTGGAGGTTTAGGATGTGCTGCTGTTGAAGCTGCTGCATCTGGATCAGCTGCTGCTGGAAGGCCAGCTGCTTGCTGCCTAGCTGCTGCACGCCAGGGGAAAGGAGGGGAGGCGAGGGGGCGGGGGGAAGAAATAGCTTGTCAGTCTGGTTTTTACTGTGATTCTGTTGTAATAGGCGACTCCAACTCCTTGCTTTTTGGACTCAATTCAAGGAAAGCAATAATAAGCCAAGACGGATTTTACCTGTCATGTCATATTTCTATGATCTGTTTGAGATATACAGTAAGATCATACTTTTTTTTTTCAATCATGCCTCTCAAATTGCGCAAAACCTCCTCAGTTGACACGATTTCTCTCTCTCTCTCTCTATATATATATATGATATATAAAATGTTCAATATAATATATCCATTTTCTAATTCACTTATCCTCACGAGGAGAACGGGTGTGCTGGAGCCTATCCCAGCCGTCTTCAGGCAGTAGACAGGGTACACCCCGAACTGGTTGCCAGCCAATCACAGAGCGCACAGAGATCATGTTCACAGTCACATCTCAGGACAATTTAGAGTGTTCAATTTACCCACCATGCATGTTTTTGGAATGTGGGAGGAAACCGGAGTACCCAGAGAAAAGCCACACAGGCACGGGGAGAACATGCAAACTCCACAAAGGAAGGCCCGAGCCAGAATCGAACCCTGCACCTCTGCACTGCGAGCCGGACGTGCTAAACCACTGTGTACTCTGAATGTGTGGTTTTGCTTCCAAAAAAGGACTAATGACAGGAAGGTACATTAAAAAGAATGTACGGAGAAGGATGCGCAGTAAATTTGAATGCGATAAGATACCGGCATTATCATATGCATTGTCATTCATTATCAAAGTTGAGGTAGGTTCTCGTTTTCATGTTTTACTTGCGTTTGTTTTGCTTTTCTGTATCTTCAATGGTGGTTCACCTACACTGGTCAAAAACAACTTTTGAAGAGAGATGGCTTTATAAATATTTTTTGATTGTGTTTCTGATAACGATTTCAAAAGTTATTCATAAGAATGGAATTATACTTGGCACAAAGCACATTGTGGAAAAATCAAGAAAGAAAAAGAAAAAAGGATGGGCTTCCGGTATAAACACTGTCCGGTGTAAACACTGTGCCAAACAAATTTTGAGTTGAGGGACTCGCTGTGTGGACCCCTGACCTCGATTGGACAAGTGGAAAATTACAACAACTTATATTTGGCGCTGTGCACACAAAACCACATTTAGAAATTTGCACTTATTTTCTCCATTTAAGTTTAGATATAAATGTCTCACCTGCAATACATTGTCAGCCATTTGTTTTCCCCGGCTTATTACTTTCGTCACACCCAATAAATCCAAGCACAAAGTTTGGACCATCGAATCACAGGAAAAGGGGATTTTTTTTGTCATCAAATGGCCGTATTCATGTGTGCATGCGTGCATGTGTGCGTGTGTGCGCGTACGTGTTACTGTGATAAATGCGCTCTTTCCTGCTCTCCCAGGTTCTACTTGAGCAGGACTGTGCTGAGCTGTTTGAAGTCCCTGCTGGCTAACCCCAGAGAGATGAGCTTTATCTCTCACAGATAACTTGTGGGGAGAAAAAAAATAAATAGGACTTGAGGACCTGCTTACTGTGTGTGTGTGCGGGAGAGACAGAGAGTGAGTTGGCAGCATGGAACCCTTTGAACAGAGACCAACTCACAGGAAGGGCAGCTAGGTCACTTCCTTTCAGACTGGAGCCTGGGGAGAGAATGCGTGGTGGCAACGATGACTGTATGTGAAGGGCTGCACTCGGTAAGTGGAAGGACAACAGGAAACGTGAAATGCTCTGCACGCCGCGGCATTCACTACGTGATCATTTACCAACGAAAAAAACAAAACGGTAATAGGCTACGCATCTCATTTTGGTGAAACAGATGTGCTCAACAATGTGCAAAACTCTTTCTCTTCACGACAGGTACTGTGAGCTCAGCTTACATTAATATAAATATATTTTTTAATATATATTCAAATTCTTTTGAATTTGTATATTGCACAGTGAAGTCTTTCATATCTCTTATGGCAAAGTAATTAGTCCCCCCGCCCCCCACCTCTGCATGCAGTATCATAGGGCATGTGTCAAACTTGGAAAGATTCCCAAAAAATCCCTCACTAAACTTCCCATGGAAAGTTTTTGGAAGGCTTCCAGAAATCCACTGAATTTTACGCTCCTTTGCAATCCTAACTGTGCATGACAGAGTTAATCATCATTAAAAATTACATACAATTAAGGCAACCCCCTGCCCCCGTTCCCCCCCAAGAAGTACCGCTGGAAGAAAGCACGAAGGTGTCAATATAGATCTTTGTTTTATAATAAATTGAACAGAGGCTTACATTTATTTCTTATATTTGATGGTGGCTTTTGTTTTTTTTTGGTATCCATAAGCAAACTTTTCTGCTCCTTTCTTCACTGTCTAGCCCTGCTGCCCATCTTTTTCGTTCACGTCTGTCCATTTCATTTGCTCCTCTGCGCCCCCACCCCTGTCCCTCATTCTCTCCTGAGATATGTCCTTCTTTAAAGCGTGTGTGCATTTGTGTGTGTGTGTGTGTGTGTGTGTGTGTGTGTGTGTCTATGTTCTGTTTACATTAGCTGTGGCTGAGTGGCCAAAGCTAGCGCTGTAACAGGCTGTCAGTGTGATTTATGAGCACATCACACACTGTCTGAGCCTGCCAGTCACACACACACACACACACACACACACGCACACGCACGAAATGGACAGTCACCGACAGACACACACATGCACACATCTCTTGCGATGCTCAGAGTCACTTCATTAAGCTGACTCCTGACCGGTCCCAAATGTGCGCACACAAAAAAAAAAAAAAAGAAAACACTGACACTTTCATCGTCTTGGAATGCACCACTTCCATGCACAGAAAGGATTGTAGAAAATGGGGGGAAAGGTCAAGAAGTCATCGGCACTTGAGCGCAAAACTCTCTGCGGTGATGATTAAAGGTTTTACCCTCCTCCTGCTCGCACTTCTCTGACTCCTACTGTCGTCTTGTTAGCCTTTAAAAAGATTTCACGTTTCCACGTATGCCGCGATCCGAAAATTACTTACAACATTACTTATGTATTGAGCTAGTTGTTACTTGCAACAACTAGCTCAATACATATAACCTGAATGGGGCTCTGCTGGAAGCCATATGCCCCCCCCCCACCCCCCTCAAGTGTATGCGTTTGTGCAGTGACCCACCACACATCAACCGTCTACGTGTAGCTGTATGACCAACGATTGCACTTGTCTAGTTGTTACAGGACAACAAAAAAACCTGAAAACTGGGGCAGAGGCGAGGAGGAGGGGGGAGAATGGAAGAGCAATTCGGACCCCTCTCAAACATGGCAGGCGACCACAACTGCTTTGCTTTGGTCACGCTCGACGTGGTGAGCTGCTGTTGGCGAGGGGGTTTTTACTGGCGAGGTGAGGTGAACTGGTTCGGGCCCTCTGGGAAAAGAGACGGAATGTAGGGAGAGCCGCCTTGTGGTTTTGACAGAACGTCTCAGGTTAATTTGTGCCTTATTGCTGCTTGTTCTTAGTTGCTTGTTAGATTAAATTGAACGGGTTCAGAGACAGCGTGATGAACATGTGGTTTGCATGCTACTTCACAGTTCTGATTTTCAGGGTTTGAATCAGAGCTCTCCTTCCTGCGTGTAATTTGCGTGTTCTCAAAATGCTTGTTTCTTCTGACATTTCTGAGTCCAAAAACACCTGCAAAGGTCAATACAGTGTTCCCTCGCTACTTCATGGTTAGGTTATTGCGGCTTCACTCTATCGCAGGGTTTTCATTTGTGACTTCATCTCTTGCTATTTTGTGGGTTTTCTTGTTATTATTCTTCATTCAAAGTCGGTATAACTTTTGTTGAGGGGACTTTTGTTTTACAAATAAATAAATAAATAAATTATGCCGTGAATGTAATAGCAAGTTGCCCCCAAAATATGATCCGAGTGTGCTATTTCACTCAGCCCATTCAGAAACTCACAATGTTGTTCAAATGTGCCATTTGGTTCGCGAGTGTCCCCCAAAAAACTGAGAACTGGAGCCCAGTGTATCAGGTAGTACAAGAAACAGCTGACGCACGAGCTGCTCATTATGGGTTATGTTCAGAAATTAATGTGAGCAGAATGTGCTCTGCCTCCCGCCGCACACAAAGACAATCAAATGTCTGCTTGATTACTTCGTTGAAGTTTTTCTTTTTAGTTTAAAATGGCTTACCTTAACTAGAATGCTATGTCGCATTGTAAACCGAGGTACAATCCTAGTGCGTCAATGCACCTTAAATTTATTAAGTGTAACAAGTGTTTAGAAGGGTGTAAACTGCGTGAGGGAAGGGGGGGGGCGGCTTAATAGAGGCATTAATCTCCCCATAATCCACATAAATTTTTGCTATCGTACAACATTTTTACATAATTTAGTGGACATGTACAATTTTAATTTAAGTGTAAAAATCCACCCCTGTAAAAATTAAACCAGGGAACAGTAAAATGTGCTCTCTACTTGTCTGGGGAAATGAAGAAATGCTTGGAAGAGATCATGTATTTTAAAAGACGTTAACCACAGCTAGAAATATTAAAACCATAACTTCAATGAACTATGATGACACAGAGGGAAGATTACGGCTTGGTTGGTGAATACTTTCCAATGTGCATTCTGTTACTCTTCTGGTATGATCATTACGGTCTTATTGCCAAGTAGCTTATTAGACCGAGCAGCTAGAACAAGCATGAATGCATCGCGTTCCCAGTTTTGAAAAAGCTACATCTTTTATGACGATCCTGATCATATTTTTCCTTTTTGCAGCCACTGGTGCTCTTCTGGTATATGATAAATGGAATAGTATGACAAAAAGAGAGAGAGAAAAAAAAGGTCTGAGGAGCATATGAGGTATGTGGCAGGAGTTCAGTCGAAGCATTTTGGCTTCAATGTATCATTTTCCTCTCAAAAATGTTTGGCACATTCTCATCAGTATTAAACCTGCAAAAATAGACAAACAGCACAGAAGGACAATCAATCCGACACAGGTTACAAACATTTGGTCCCACGGAGACGAATCCTTTTTGATTGGGCTGTGACATGATCCTTCGGAAGTGATTTGCAGCTGTGCTTAAAAGCAGCCCGTTTGTATTTTCTCGACATCTACGCAGGAAAATAAAGAGGGAGGAAAAGCAGGAGAGGCCTCCGGCGCTTGGCGGGGTTAATTGACAATTAAAAGAGAGGAAGACCCCTCCTACACAGAGATTTCACCTCGGGCCCACAGTTGAAGACATGTAAATGAGGGCTTTGGCAAGGTAGCGACTGGCTTGGCACCGCACTCCTACACTGCTTCGACATGGCAGGCTTGTGGAGAAAATGACAGTGTGCGCTCGCTAATGCTTGTCTTGAGATGAGCTGACCGCAAACCACAAAGGAAGACGGGGAAAGATGAAGAAGACGGCCAACATATGTAACCTACTGCACAGTCAATACATTGGACACTTGATGGATCTTTTTTTTCCTTCTGCAAGCTCTCTTGTCAGCCTTTTTTTTGCATTTAAGGGCACTTGTATATTTCAAAGTGTGCTTGAACTGACTGAGGGTGCACGTTATGTTCACCTCTTTTGCTGCTTGCTTTCCGGCCTGTTGCTGCTGCTGCTGCTGCTGCTGCTGCTGTTGTTGCTGCTGCTGCTGTTGTTGCTGAGTCAGAAGCTGCAGGTGCAACTGCTCCTGCTGTTTCTTGTAGTACTCCTGTAGCTGCAGGGAGGTGAGGAAGGAAACATGAGCGAATCAAAACTCGGCGTCAGGAGAATCATCGGCATGCTGATTGTTGCCAACATTAATTATTGTGGCAGCGCGCGGTCCATTGACAAACCGCATACGAGGAGCCATGGTAGCCAATCGAAGAATACGATGAAGCGACAATGAAATGGCGCGTGCTGACTTGTTGCAAGGCAATTATGTGTGTCAAAGCCATGGCAAGCAATTAAACGCTGCATCCGAGGATCAGGCTGCAACAGAAAATGCGCCTGCACACACGTCGCAAAATGATATGCGGGTGGCAGATGTCTCTCTTTTTTTTTTTACATACATCCAGAGGGTCTACAACACCGAGAAGGACCACATCCCTCGGAGGGAATTACACACAGATAGTCATTATCTACACCACTTATTCATGAGATCACCGCAGGGGGCTATAGTCGATCCCAGCTGACACCGCTGAGAGCCACAAGTAGGACTTGCGCCACACGATGACATAAGCGCTGCGCTTCAAGTTCCTATACTTCCATTCGACTGTTGTGTCGCCATCGGAGAAATAGGGAGTGTCGCTGCGGCTATTCGCTGAGCTAATGAAATTGAAAGTGCATTCTTTGGATGGGGAAACGATTTGGACAATTGCTTCATACTGTATGTGTGACTGAGGCGCAGAATGTTATAGGACACAGCACACATCCACAAGACGCACATTTCGTACTTGCAACAAGAGTGTCACAGCCAGAACGACAAAATTTAAAAAAAAGATTGCACCCACACATAATTAGAAAAATATGATGTCATAATGTCGACCACACTGTGCAATATATTAGCTTTTGTTTTCCGGTTCACCTGAAGTTTTTACACTGCGCTATATTACTGCAACCTGCAATACTTGAATAGTCAAATAGCCTCTTTGCTTATTATATTCTGTACATATTTGTCTTTTGCACTACCTGGACCGTGACTACTTTGAAGACACGGTCCTTTTATCTTCTTTTCCATTGTTCTGAAATTGTTCTCATGTACATTACCAAGCCCTCCTTCAGTACCGGTATTTAACCTTACATCACGTTAAATGACACTTCTTGAATTTAACCCTTTCAGACAGCGAATCATGTTATCGGGTTACAGGGTGCATGAAAGGGTTAATGCAAAAAAAAAAAAAAAACCTTTAAGTGGGACATTTACTTGTGCCTGCGGTCCCTGTTTCACCAACAACGCAACCGCGAGCAATGGGCCCGTGACCGAAGCACCCATAAATCCATACCTGTACATCCCTACAAAAGTCACCAGAAAGGAAAATCGATTTATTATGCAGCCCACTGCAAACATCCGGACGACCGAGTGGGACATGAACTCACACCAGCTGCACAAAAGTCAGCTCTGTGAACCACCACGGGCCCCTCAGCTGGGATCATTCTTTCGTTTAAAAAACACACACATTACAAACACCCAAAGCATTGTCTCTCCTGACTGACCACAGCCTGTCCGTGCATTTGTGTTGGTAATCAGTCATTTCGGCAGGCCGCTCCATTAAGATTACAATCTCGCAACGCAGGCAGGGAAACTCTGACCACAGTGTGTGCTGAAGTGCGCATGTGTGCCTGGGAGGTTATCCTCTTGAGATGAACCCCCCCTGGGCGTGTGCACCTCCGCAGTTTGTCTTTGTTTCATGGCGCATCAAATGTTCAAAGAGGCTTCTCAGAAGCGAATGGCTTCACGGAGCCACAGTTGCTGCGGTCTCTCATCCGGCGGACCCGCGATCGGGCCGGCTAGACACCAGTGAACATCCTAACTGAGCAGCGTAATGCTCCTTCTCCCTTTGTGCCATACGCCATTTTACATTTCCAGCTTCAATCTTATCCCGGCCCATAGCTTGAATTTGGCATAATTTACTTTGCATTTCAACAATGACGCACTTTCT
This sequence comes from Hippocampus guttulatus, assembly GCF_054856545.1. NCBI lineage: Eukaryota > Metazoa > Chordata > Actinopteri > Syngnathiformes > Syngnathidae > Hippocampus > Hippocampus guttulatus. The sequence goes on along the minus strand of NC_141268.1, from coordinate 16,770,104 downwards.
TATCTTTAATTTGTTTTAATGGAAGACGCAGTACTTTTCTTTGCCTTCTTTCTTCCCCATCTACCTTTTATTGTTCCTTAGGCGGGGTTAATATCTCTTTTCTGCCTCACTAGTCCTGATCCCCCCTCCTCGTCACACATGCAAATGCGGAGGCAAGCGCGCACGCACACTCGTCTGCAGAGTGGTGAGTTGAGGGAATAATTAAGTGATAATTAAGGTCTTTTAATGATTTGATTCAGTGGCTCTATGCATTAAAGAGTATGGAAGTGAGGCACTCACCTCTTCAGCCTATTACCATGACCTTGCCGGAGTGAACAAACCAGTTCAGTATATGGGAAAGGAAAAGCGGCCGTAGCATAAGTAAAGGTTAAAGGAAATTGAAAGGTTAACTTACACACACATACACACAAATATTATGTGGTAGTGGACCGTAAACCTTACCTGCACTTTTTTTTTTACAATGCTGTATTGCCACGGGGTGAAGAAATTTAATGCTCTGCTCAGTGATATGTCAGCTGATTGTCTCATTCTGTGTGTGTCTGTGTCGGCCCGTGCAAAAGTGCTGGCTTGCAGATTGAGACTTGAAGCAAGTCTGTGCCGTGGTTAATTAACTGGGAGAATGATGTTAAACTCAGTGGTTTTATTAGTCGGACTTCTGTGTCGTAGAGGAGGCGAGGAGGTTCTTAGCCACCCTTTCGTTCACAAAGCATGTGATTTGTAGATGTCCTTTATGATAGATGTTGCGATAGCTTTGAGTTCTTATTCATTGGCGACCCTCGTGAGGATAAGCGGATTAGACAATGGAGGGACGGATGGCCGAAAATGATGCAGATGAAACACACTACTGTGAATGACTCGATTAGGTTTTGAAAAAAAAAGTTGAGGAAAATCTAACTTAAGTCACACAAAAACCTAACATCATAAATGATGTCAGCAAAATGCAGCGGTCATCATGATCATGTGCTTTTAAGTATTTGGATTTTTTATTTTTTTTTGTGATGCATTGTGCTTCTGTACAAACAACTCTGAATCTTTACTTCAGGTGTCTTTCACATGTCAGCAAGAGTGTGTGTCTGTGTCTGAATAATGGCAGCTCTTTTGTAGATGAGCAGTGTTTATTTGTTTGTTGGCTGTTAGCATGGCAACCAAATATCTGAACCCTTCCTAAAACCCTGTGAATCGTTCATGTATGTGTGTGCTTTCAGGCGGGGCCATGCTTATAACAACAAACAAGCACAGTAGTAATAACATTAAAGGGAGGAACTTAAAAAAAAATGTGTGCGTGAGTCACAATTTTGCCTTTGTTTACCTTCATGATCTCACAACATCAAATGAGATACAGACACACCTAGTCTGTGTCATCGCACAATGAAACTTCAGACACATCTAAACATGTTAGTGTCGGAGTGAGTCCAACCACACACAACACCATCTGTGTGTGTGTGTGTGTGTGTGTGTGTGTGTGTGTGTGTGTGTGTGTGTGAGATGGTGTGCTCAGGTGCGCGTGTGTTTCACCTGCTGAAGCATGAGCGCCTGCTGTTGCTGCAACAGGGCCTGGAGCTGAGGGGGTGACAGGATCTGTTGCATCTGCTGGGGAGTGATCATCTGGGGGCTCATCATAGCCATGGATACAGGGACCTGCATAAAGCAGAGGCAACACAAATACATTCAAAAATGTACTGGCAAAAGTAGGAAAACACCATGAAAGCTTGAGAGTTGTATGAGAACAGTGTCCTCCTTAATCCTTGTTTAATTTCCCTCTCGGGATGAATAAAGGCTCTGTCCATCTGTCTGCCTGCCTAGCTAGCTAGCTAGCCAGCTAGCTATGCCCAAAATGTACTTAAAGTTTTAACTAACGTAGTCCGATTACCTGTAATGAATCTTTTAATGTCAATGTTAAAAATAGCACACACACACACACACACACAGACACACACACACACACACAACCCGCCCCCCCCCCGAAACCATTTGTTTCACAACTTTAGACAAAACAATTTAGACTTTGTTGCTAGGCCCCAACTGCCCCAAAATGCTAATGAAAACAATGGCCTCTGCTAGTCAGCGAGTGAGCCAAAAACAAGATTATAAAGGACCCTGAAACACGTTTATCTATACGGAGTAATCTGACAGGTGAATCAGCACTTCGGATTAAATATAAAATAAATATTTGCAAATGAGAAAGATAAAATAATTGGTTAGCTATAGATCAACATCACACAAAGAACAATAAAGACATCACTTCATATCTATTTTGTTGGACCATTCCTCCACTGCGCTGGCATTGTTGAAAATAATTGAGACAATTTATGGGACAGCAGCAGATACACAAGCCCTGATAGGCAATCTTTATCTAAAAAATAATAAATACATCTTAAACATCTTATCTCCCTCCATAAACACATGATTATGGTTGCCTGCGATTTACTTCCCGCATATTCAAGCCTGGCTAAGGAGAGACATCCAACATCTCAGTTGTCACCGGGAGATGTTTATCTCATCAGAGCATGCGGCAGGCAAGCAAAGGCACAGCAAAGAGAGAAGTTGTTCGCCGAGATAGGCAGAGAAGCTAATCTGATTCCAAACAACACAACCCAAAGCATACTTATCACACAATTCAGACAGTGAGACATAAGGGCTGGTCACAGATGCTAAATTAATGTGTTTGAAAACAGATTTACATATTAAATTAAAAGACAACTGAATGAGGAAACAATTAAGGGAAATAAAGACCAAGCAGATAACAGATATTTAATGAGACGGGCAGTGAGGGTGCGACTGCCAGAGTGGATATAGTGTCGCTCCTAACAGGCTGAGGGATGAGTCGCGCTTCCTTCACTGCCTACACGTCAATAAACTATACTGTCTTCGCAATACAAATAATCCTGCCTGTTCAGCAGTGATGGCACTTTAATGGAGAAATACAAGCATGACTTATCACCTCACAAACTGGCCATTTATCTACATCCACTCCGCGTAGAACAATTTGTCACCATCACGGTCAAACTGCTCATCACCCACGTGAATGCTATGGGAAGTTACGAGGGGGAAGTGTGAAGAGCTGCTTTTTAGAGAATAATCCGAAAATTATGGGCTCCCACAAAGTGAGATGTGGCATTAGAGTTACAGTAAAGGAGAGATATTCTGCGTGTGTGCTTTTTTTTTTTTTTTTAACATTTAACCCTTCCAGCAGTTAATGTCTTTTAACATTTGCATGGGAGATTAGACTGTTAAAGTATTGTCTGTACAATTAGCAAAGATGGCAGCAGTTTGACCCTGGAAGAGATTATTTATACTGCCATTGTCTATTTTCTAAATTAATTTAGAAATTTTTCTTTGCACTACCTGTTCACCCTGTTTCATTTTAGAAGTCATGAAGACATGGTCAAGTTCCCTAATGCCTGCTTATTTGAAATCTGCCATGATTTTGTTGCCATTACGGATGATTGTGGAAATTGTTCATTTTGCTAATTCGTAGTCTCGGCTGAGCTTCGTCTGGGAGACGAAAGATTTGCTTCCGTTTATCACACATGTTTTCAGACCGCATGCTCAGCGTCGTGTCTGCGGAAGTACAGTACAATAATGGACAATTCGATCAGTAGCGTTGCTAGGTAACAGGGGGAATCCCGCGCTGTACCTTTTGTTTATAAACAAAGTCGCCATGGCAGTTAGTTTCCCACGATTCGTTGTAACAAAAGCCTTTTCACAATTTTTTGGGGAAGATCTGGTCGTTATGATGAAGTTTACATTATAAAGATGGTCGTTGTAAGCAAAATCGGCAAAAGGGGAAATTAATTCCGTGAAATCGGGACTTTGAAATGCTCTGCGACATGCCGCACTGAACTCAACTTGGCGTAAGCATGAATAAGGTGTGTTACAAAATATGTGATTGAGCTCAGGGACAGGCGGCATTAATGAGGGGGGCGGGGCCGTGGCGGTTGGTAAAGGAAAAGGGGCAAGAGGGGATGTGGGGAGGGGGGGGGGATGAGCAAGGTGGGAGCGATGTTGCCCACCACTTGGCATCATGCCAGCGTGCCCCCCTCCTCCGGGCCTTGTCATTCAAGGCTGCCAAATGAAAAGCTGTAATTAATTGCTCTTGTGCATCCCATTCTTCCATGTTGACAACTCCTACGTTCTATTTTATACACACCACCATTGGCGTTTGCAAGTCAGAGGCATAATAATTATTGGAGTTATAGCACCTTTCCACATGTCGGCTAATGCCCCCCATGGACTCAAGTGCCGAGATATGGAACTTATGTGTGAGGATGTACGGGAGGCTGAATGCATGCGTGTGACAAGCTGAATGCAGAGTAGTTAAGGTTTGATGCCATTAATTGCCCCTATAATCTAATATCACAAAGCGTGGTTATTATGGGGGCAGGCGATGCCACCGCCATATGACACCGCCAGGCGGTAAGCGACGACACAAAACAAAAGCCCTGCCATTAACGATTTGACGGGCCGGGACAAAAGCGCCTCACAATGCAGAATTATATTTTCATTCGGCTTTGTCTCTCCCAGTGAATGATTTCTCGCCTTTCATTGGGGTGTTGAATAGGGGGAGGCTGAAAAGCTCGGCGATTTGAAGTCAGCCATTTATTAAATGCATTTCATTTTTTTCCCCCCTTCTGTTGCCCCCTTTTTTTCTTGTTGCATGTTAATTTAAAAGAGGGAGATGTGTGTGTAGATTAGTGCCAGAAAGGTGGGGCTGGGTGGCAGAGGGAGAAAATGAGGACGTCACTGTGTGAAAAATTAAGAAATCCCTAATAAAGTGTGGCCAACGGGGACTCGGTGAAGAAAGTGTCACCTCACCATTTTTATCCTGATGTTTTATGATATTTGAGAGACAAGGTTTTTGTCCCAAATTTCAATCATGTGACTGCTCAACCAGACCATATTCATCACCAACATTGAGATACAATAATATTACATCCTAACCCAATGCATTACTCCTTTCATTAACATGCAGGAATCAGTCATCCACGTGCACAGGAGCACACTGCCGAGGGCCGACTGGTGGCTGACAGAGGTCAACCCCTGCCATGGAGTGCGGGAGCGGGAGGGGTGGGGGGGGGGGGGGGTTATGGGCGGGTGGTGAGGGGGGCAGGGAGCGATGGAAACGAGATGCGAGAGACAGCCCTGTCGTTTACAGAGAGTGGAGGAGTAATTAGAGGGGTTGTTTGAAGAGGGAGTTTAACTGATTAACAAAGGAAGAGAGGGAGCGTCTGAAAGATGGGAAATAGAAGGAGGAGAAAGGCAGGGAGTCCCCAGAGGAGAGAGGAGAAAGGGGGGATGTAACTTGCATTTCAATGAGGGATCCATCCCTCTCTCCTCTTTTCCCTTGATGACTTTCCATTCAAAGAAGAATGAGGGAAAGCTCCACCTCACATCTCGGATGAAACCTCAGAAGATGGTGAGAAGGACTATCTGATATTAAACCAGTGCCTTGGAGAGGGACCAGGCTCCATGTTTATATATCCAGACACACTGCTTAAATGACTGCATTATCTCCGAGGCAGGGCTGAACTTTGGCTACCATCTTCACCTTTCATCGTGGTCTCTTGTATCAACAAAAGGCCGACGCTCAACTCTGTCAAAATTGGTCCATACCAGTTGAATCCAACACTACATTTATTTCATGAAAGGATTCACTTTCCAGCAATCCATCCATTTGCCAAAACAAACATGGAGAGAACATGCAAACTCAAAACAGAATGCAGAGCCGAGATCCAAAACCTGTGTGGCTGGGGTGCTAAGCTAATTTATAACTCTAACGTAGCAGAAAAGGTTTAGGAAAGGCCCTTTTATGTTTCCGCAAAGCAAGGTGTAGAAAGACACGGCTCGATTAGTTTGGTGTGAACAACTTGAATGTTTCTCTTGACAAATGGATGAAAAAAAATTGGAGACACACTTTAAGGATCTCATTTTCGTGCCCAGCGCAAAAAGTGAAGTGGAACTGCGTGCATGGCTGAAGCTTTCTTACTTTTAGCATTTTTGTAGATGGGGTATCTGCGCCGTCGTGGGAGTGAACAGATTCCCGACCAATTGAGACGGCTCCTCTCGTTCCGTTTAAATTCAGCGCAGGTAAGGCGCGCGGCCTACATGACGGAAGCATGACGGATTGACTGGCTGACTGAAGTGCGCTCAATCCACCAGAATACCCAGCACTGCGGAGCACGGTCTGCCAAATTCCCAAAAACAGAACACTAGATTTGCCGCGGCATGAAAATGAAGAGCGCGTGCGCCCGTCCGCGGAAACAGAGCCCTAAATGATGAGTGGAAAGAGTGGAAGCCGTTACAACTGCAAAGAGAAGGAATAAGAACAAGATAAAGACGATGAATATCGGATACACAATCTGAGTCAAGCCCAAACTGGCACGCATGTGTCTGTGTGCATGCGGAGTTGAGAGAAAAGAAGAGCTGCCATCATCAGCATCTAAACGGGCTCTCAGTCTAAATGATGTGCACCTTGCCTCTGGGTCTACGGGGACGCACAGTAGAGAGGGATAATTGAAAAAAATGACAAGGGAGGAGGAAGAGAGAGGCTGACACCCCCCCCCCCCCCCCACTTCCCCCTCGCTTGCTCCCCTGGTAGGAGCAAAAAGCAGTGCTGTTTATCCCTGTCACTGAACATTACCACCTCTCCCCTCTCCCTGTCACACACAAACATTGATGTGCCTGTGCACACAACATGGAAACTTGAGCTTTTTTTTTTTTTTTTAGATTGGTGCATAATCTTCCTCTGCCACTGAAGGGACACTCAAAAGGGGCTCCTCCATTCCAAATCAAGTCTGTTCTGCGCCGTGTTTCTTCTTGAACTCGGACTTATTTTTACAAAAGGTATCCTTCCCCAGGTAAACAACCCGTCTCTTCCTCTTGCCAAGTAATAAGAGGAGGGCGTGGAGGGCTGGCAGGCTTTTCAAAAGTAAGTGGGCTCTACGAGAGAGGACTGAAGTAGAAAGGCGATGGAGACGAAAAAAAAAAAAGTGAAGGAGTCCCCACTGTGTAGAGTGTTTGGAGCTCTGGGTCAGACCACTACTGGAATTAAAATGGCTTCCATTGTGTGCGGTGAGTACTCCTCCTCATTAATCCACAGTGGGGTTCGGGGGGCGCACTTTCCTTGGTGATGAGGAAAGGAAAGGTGAGCGGAGTCGGGGGATGTTCTGCTCATCTCGCCTCCTTTCCCTCAGATGGACACGAACAACTCATACGGACGTCTCATGTTGGCGCTTCAGCGATACTTCTCTTGAATTGGCATATTGCTCCGAGGTTGGCGGTTACGTGTAACAAGATGACATGTGAGTTATGACTGCGTTTTCACATCGTCATCGTAAAACACTGCATGCTGCATCTGTCTGTATGAAGAGACACACACGGGTGTGAAAGGGTCTCCATCGGCGGGCCTCTGAGAGCACTGAAGAACTCGGCGGATGGCGGATGAGTGGATCACATGGGTGAGCGGATGGAGGGGGCGGCGGGTGTGCAGAAGAGCAACGCTGGACGACAGTTTGCTGGGAACTCGGACTCGGGGCTCCATTGACGTATTAGTGAGCTGGGGGGGGGGGGGGGGGGCACTGTTCACTGTGGCCATGCGCATGTAGACACACACTCACGTCAAATATTCTCCTTGACAGGGCACAGACAAAATGAAAATAAAAGAAACTTCAGAGAACAGTGACAGACCATCAAGTTCAAGTGGAAAATCTACCCGGTCCCTCCTCCCTCTACTGTCCATCTAACGCACCAGTGCCTCCGAATAAAAATGACAACACACTTCCAGAAACACACACGCAAACACACACTGGGGCCACTTCATTGGGAAGTGTGAGCAGTGGCTCTTATTGACCATATTTCATTATTGATTTCACTCATGTTTCAAATCACAAAATAAAGAGTTTCACACTCCAGCGGTCACAAGCAGAACCTTCTGTCCGTGCCGTGCCGGCCAGAAACAAGGCCGATCCCAACCTCTTCCCATACACCCTTCACAAACTGTCAGGACCCCGTGCACCCCCAGCTTTGTTCTGTCCCCGCCTGTCTGACGCAGACGCTCACGCGCACACCGACACACACACACTTGCAATTCCCCCACACATCAAATGAGAGAAACTGTCGACTAAACACTTTCAGTGAGTGGACAAAAGGAGTGCTTTGGGAAAAACACTTTAAAAGGAAATAATGGGGAAGGGAAAGAAGGGCTGCTTGAGTCCCGCTCTGAGGGGCAAAGCACTCATCTTTTCACATACTTTTGTTGGTTACTAAAAAGACTTTTAAACAATGCGTGCTTGAGTTTCTCACACATGTGCAGCGGTTGAAACCAGGAACAGCACGGATGATCTGAGACGGCAAGATGCATCAGAACAAGGTTTCACGCCGAAGTACAACTTCAGCTTTGGCGTGACATGACTCTCCCTGCAACCTGCTGTGCTGGTGCCAGGCCTCTTCAAAGCGCAACTCATTAACATTTCTCTAATGAGTCTTTTCACATTTTTCCTAATTAATCACGCTCCTCAATAATACATGAAAACAGGACACCTCACGATTCAATTACACACGTATGGGCCTCCGCCAAGCACGTGCGGTAATCTGTATGTGGGCATATGCCAAGTGGCGACGTGTTAAGTGTGCCAGGCGAACAGTTCCAAGTATATATGTGCCACCCGCCACATGAGCGTGTGCCAAGCGTGGCCATTGTGCGTGCGTGGCAGGCGCGCATCCCGCTGGCTAATGCGGCAATTGCTACTGTGTCAGCCAATTGGGCTCGCGCCCGCTCATGCCGCCGGCGATTAAGATAACCGTGACGCCGAAGTGCAACGTCAACGACATGATAAGTTTCAGAGCATCGGAATGTTTTCAGGTGTCTACGATCGTGCTTTACTCTCACGGTATGGAGGCAACATCGTCTTTTATATTTACGCAAGGTTTGCGTACCATAACATAAATTTGGCATGAAAACTTGTCATTTGAACAGAACTCAACATGGTGCTCCGACACACCAAAACGAGCCGGGTCGACGTGATTTAGGAATCGCATCACCATACATTGCACTGAATGACGATACAAATGCATCTAGTTCCATTATTGATTTAATTTATTTTATCACCTTCAAACATGAAATCACACTATTGTACTTGTATTGCACTTCCACTGGACGCCATCAATTGTTCCAGCAATTGCCTGTCGAGAGACGTAAGCTATTGTCAAGTTTCTCCCGGATGTGACACGAGACAGTGACACACGCGCACGCACCGAGTGGACCGATAATATCTCACACAAGCAGTCAAACACAAAGACCATCTCGGAACAACCAATCATAGAGTAGATACAATCTTTCGGAGTTTCTTTCACTTGCCGTCCAGACCCTCCCTTCCATTACAAATGAAGAAAAAGACGAGAAATGTGATGGTGAATGGGCGGGGGGGGGGGGGGGGGGCTGGGTTAGTATTCGAGTTGTTGTCAGCATAAACCATGACTTCAGAGAAGTCAAGACACAAGAAGAAGTCTTCCCCCTCTCTCCGTCCCTCAGAGACAAGGGAGGTGTGTGTGGAGGGGCAGGGGGGGGGGGGATCTAATTATCAGGCTCCTAAAGATCTAATTATTGTCTGACACTCATTTGCATGTGAGAGAGCACCCCGGGAGCAACCTGAGGATGGCCATTTTGTGCCTGGCGTGGACCACTCTGCCATTCTGCCACTCGCCACCTTAAAATATGGCCTGCTATCTTTCCATTTACAGGGATCTCTTCCTTACTTACGCTTACTTGTGTTGCGCAAGTCAATACCTCGTGGCATCGAGAGAAGAAAAAAAAAAAGGGTTTTAGTATTTAGCCAACAAGTACGTTTGAACATATTAGCAAATATAACTTACTAGCCAATCAAAAATGGGCATTTCAGTGGTCAATTTTTTTTTTAATTTGGACCAACAAATTGTACAGATTATTTAGACTGAGTGTGCCATTGTTTATGTTTGCTTTTCTTCAGTTCTTGTGATGTCATTACTTTAACCTCATATCAGATTGCTCAGATGTCATACAAAAGCCTCTCTAAGGATTCCCGCAGGCTTCTCGAATGAATGGCCATTTCTAGTTTTTAATCTGTTGCACACGACAGACAAGGAAACCGAGTCATGTCAACTTGTGCGGCCAAAAAAAAAAACAACTTTAAAAATATGGGTGCGGATCTCCCTGTCTTTATAATGAGGGTTTGCCTGTTTACAAGAACTAGTAGACGGCTTTTAAACCACAAATTACAACCTTGGAAGTCCAGTTTGCTCCGGCGTTTAATAAACAGTACCTTTTTTTTTTTTAATGTACCTTGTTTTTGCTCACTGAGGATACACACACACACGCACACACACATACAACCCTGCCAACACACATCCTAGAGTGCATTGGCAGGATGTGTGTGACCATTTGAGCTGACAGCTGAGACAACAGAGATGTAGCTCGGGTGCCCTGGATAGTGCGGGGAGGCTAACAGGCCAGGCACCAACAAACAAGACAAACAAGACAGAGATGGAGAGAAGGGAGGAGGGAGGGGCTTTTGGGATGTGTGTGTGTGTGTGTGTGTGTGTGTGTGTGTGTGTGTGTGTGTGTGTGTGTGTGTGTGTGTGTGTGTGTGAGTGTGTGTGAGTGTGTGCGTGTGCGTGCGTCTATGTCCGTGTGTGTTTTAGGAGAAAAAGCGAGGGAAGGAAGTGGAAGGTAACACCCCGCATCAGAATGTGCACATGAGGCAGGTCAAGTCAACGTGTGTTCCGTCCATGTTTTTCATCCAAAGCTGTCATTCCAGGTTAATGATATCACTTTTCTGTCTGAACAACAGAAAATAATCCATTTGGAATCACGTTGTATCAATGTTTTCCTTCCCGTCGCCTTCGGGGTTTAATATAGGGAAAAATGTTGACATTTTCTCCAGCCACAAACTAAACGGAGCAGCGGTGCAGATTGAAACCATGTGTCACTTCTGAAAGGGCTGCGATGGGGAAGACGCGACGACACGCTGGTTATTTTGTGTCGATTTACACGATTGGGTCGGCGTAGGTCTGGAATTCAGAGACAAAAGCACGATGACGATGAAAACAGTAGGCGCTTGTGTCTTAACACTCACATTGTTTAATTTGGGTCTCTCAATCTTGATTTTAAAGTAGATGAAGTTTAAATGACTGCTGTTCAGCTTTTGATTCAAGTGTATGCCTCATTTTTATTCTTTTTTTTTTAATTCCGGGTCTTATATTTAGTGGCTTTTTTGGCACTGTGCAAAAAGATTTTGCCTTCACTCAATATAATTGATGAAAACTTTTGCTGGAGAAGTAAATTGTAGTTTGCGTGGGTTGCTTTTAACAATAACAAATTCATCCATAAGCCAATGTTTTATGATCGTGTTGTTTTTCATTGATTATGATGATTTTTATTGATGTTATTTTCCCAGTTTTACCTGCCGTCTCTTTACTTCAGACCCGAATGTGACCTACGGCTACAAATCAAACTGTCCCAATGTGACAAAGGTGATAAAAAGGAGGAAGCTCAAGTAATAAGGAAGGAAAGATCTGTTCCTATATCACATTGTGGAGTTGACATGGACACAGACCTCTGCACATCTGCGGGTTAGTGAGTGTGTTGAAGTATGTTCTGACCTGCACGGGGCTCTGTTTGACCTCGTTGCTGCCGGGGGAGTTGAGTCCAGAGGCCTGCTGGAGGAGGAACTGTCTGGCTGCCTGAAGAGCCTGCAAGAGTTAAAGCGGACATGATGTGAACGTGAACACATGGAGACGCCGGGGTTAAACGGTACTTGACAGTGGCGCATCGAAGGATGAATGATCAAGGGGCATGTCGTTTGGAATTGAACGATAAATATGGCTACCAAGTCAAACAGAATCTAATTTGGCTTTTGGACCGTCTACGAGCGCTCGCAAGTCAACCTGCGTATGGGACTTCAGCGTTCGTCGTAGGAGCTGCATTCTGCAAGATTCAAATGATGTTTGCTTTAAAAAAAAAAAAAAAAAGTATTGTAAAAGGAGGAGCAGCCGCAACAGGGGGTTGCTAAGAGGAGACGGCAAGAAGAAAATCGAACGAGAACTAAGCAGACTGACATTCAAAGTAGACGCCATGCATTAGTTATCACCAAAGTTACGAGAGAGTGTTTTATTGTCAAGTCATTACTTCTACTTGAGTGACTCAACATCCGGCACTGAAGTTATAAACTGTTGGATTGTTTCTGTCCTATTCTACTTCCATTAACCTTTACTGATGCAATAAAATAGAACTTCGTTTGCACTTGCGTGGCAGTTTACTTAAAGGTGAACATTTTACCCGCGGCTATAAAATGGCAACGGGACCCAATATATCCTCAATATTTTCTGTGGCAATTCATGTTTCAGAATAGGATAGAAGAAAGGCTGTGTAAAAATATTGCACTCACAAAATGACCCGATGTGTTCATGTAAACTCAGCCACACACCTCAACGTGCTTTTCAACTTCTGGAGAGAAGAAAAAATGCGGCCACTCCCTTCTATGGCATACTTGACTCAAACTGTCTCTTGACGTGATTTATCTCCTCTGAAACTCATTACAAATGTCCCATTTTCAATATTTTGGTCCCGCATCGCTCTCTCTCTTGCGCCCTTCACTGCCTCCCTCCTCCTCTTCGTGCGTCTCGCTCCTTCCACCGTTCCAAATGGGTTGCCCACATCCTCTGAGGCAGAAGTGTGTCAGGGGATCGTCATGTGTGTCACTTAACGGTGTTTATATGTGTCAGAGTGATGTAAGGCGACCCTGATGCACATCGAAGAGCCACGCGCCTCCCCCCCCGCTAGTCCTCCTCGCCCACTTCTCTGCCCTCCAGTGCTGTCCAGTCAAACACGGAACACAAACAAACTCCCAGGAACTTTCCTTCACCGATCGCTCCCATTCGTCCACGTATTCACGCCGTTAAAAAAAAAAAAGCGTTGCCCTTTGTCGTGTTTCGAACTCCATACCGACGTGGCCGTCGTCAAGACAAATCCGTTCCAGAGGCAAAGGTCTTTTTGCAGGAATGTCTGAACTGTGCCGAAAACAAAACAAGAAAACACCCATTTCAAAACACGAGAGCGCACACACTGACACACACGCGCGCAAACGCAACCTCGTGATGGAGGCTTCGAGAGGGGAGACAGCAGGATGCACATTTGCTTCCTCTGACTCAAAGGGGAAAGGTTCCTTCGTAAATATTGATTTATGAGCGTCTGTGTGCGCGTGCGCGGACGGCACATATTAACGGCCGCCGCTCAGGATGTTCTTCAACTTCGATAACTTGCGCAAGCGCTCGGAGCCAGAAATGAGATCTAATGCACACGTTTGACGACGAGAGGGAGGAGAAGAGTGTTGTTGTGAAAGAGTGCGGCGCAGAGTCGCTGTATAATGTCACACATTTAATGAATTGTCAAATTAGACGCTCTGGCACATTAAGTAACGTCTAATTGCAAAAACAGAGCGGGGAGATTAGAGGGAGGCCGAAAGAGACAGAAATGCTCTGTGCAGTCGCCCTGATGAAAACCATCTGGATGGAGCGCACTTGCGACTTTTGCTGAGACCGCAATTAAAACACACATACACAGATGTGGCGGTGGACGCGTCTGTAAACATACACACACACATGAATTTTAACACTTGAACAAAAATCTGGGGAACCCCCCTCCCATTTACTGGTTTGACCTCAGCATTAAAACAAGCACAGACACACACAACCGCCCAGTTTGTTGGCATGTGGTGTGAATTAGGCCTTGAACACCACGTCTGCCCGAGAGCGAGGGTGCGCTTTTGTCTCTGGTGTGAGTGTGTGTTGGCAGGAGTTGGGAAGCCAATGTCTGGCAACAATAAAGGACAATTCCACCCAAATTACCACCCTGATTACCACTATATTAAAGAACCATTTATGGCTTTCATAAACGCTAGAACAGAGCAGAGGTGATGCCTGTCTCCTCTCCTACGCCTCTATTCATAGATGTGCCTTTTGGAAAGCCTGTGACAAATACACATGCGGCGGGGGGTGAGTTACTTTACTGTATATAGTCAAACAGTATTAGGGTGTAGTGGATTCATGCATCAGTTTGTGGAAATGCACCACAACTGAATTATACGATTGATTCATTCCGTTATAATACAATAAAAATCAAATGAAATACAGTGTGACTCAGTTGACTTGTACATCAAATCAGTTTTCCCAGTTCAAACGATTCGGCGTGCTATTGTTCTGTTTTCAAGAGAGAAAGGGGAGCAGTGTTATATAAAAACAAAAGTGAATGTCAACAAATATACTTACTTTTAGAATGTCTAATCGTGGTATGACTGCAGTACAGTAATCCCTCGTTTATCGCGGTTAATGGGGACCAAAACCACCCGCGATAAACGAAAATCCGCAAAGTAGCAACCAATTAACATATACAGGTAATTTTTTTTTTTTTAAAGTCCGCAAAAAGTCCGGGAGAAGCTGCAAAACAGTCACATAGAGCAACATATACAGTACTTGTACTCCATGTATATGGAAAAAAAAATATGAATATGTTTGATAAATCCGCGATATACCGAATCCGCGATAAACAAACCGTGAAATAGTGAGGGATCACTGTATTCCTATATCGGATGTGTGCCTACTAGGGGTGTGGCCTAGTGACTGACCAGGTGTGAGAGTTGGATTGCGAGTGAGCGTCTTTGCACGAGTTGGCTGTCTACAGCAACTACTCCTTGCGAGTGATCTCATTTCGTGCGCGTTTGAGTATTTGCCCCGTTCAATATGTGGCTCTCCTTGCCCACACGCGAGGGCATTAAAGTACCTCAATTTCTCCATTTCACTTCACTCGAGCAGTCACATATCCCAAGCTTATTCGTAACTCAACGTCTGACTCACAAGACAAAAACATAATAATAATAATCTAGTGAGGATTAAGCGGTTCGGAAAATGGATGGATGGATGGATGGATAATAATTATTATTATAATGATTAGGAAACAGTTATTCAATGTTTTGTCAAAGGTAAACTTCCACTGCACGTTCTTATCGATCGCAGTGGTTATTTCTGTAGTTATTTGACATCATTATTGAGAAGGTTAGGTATTGCACAACTCACGTTTCCACACAAAATGGGAAATGAGCATAAAATTGAGTGTGAGGGAGGGAGCGTACATCTCCCAGATTCCGCAGTTGTGGAGGTGTGAGAGTAAACAAGTCGGCTGGAGATATATCGTGAATATGGCTCCACTTTTAGTGTTGGCAAACAGTACAATGACGCACTGCTTGGTGACTTATTAAGAGGCGCTGGATGGGCTGATTGCATACACACAAATGTCGCTTACATGCAAGGTCATTTTCACCTTTAGACCATTTTAGTACAGGGCACTTTTTATATGTTTTTTGTACCCTTATACATCATGTCAATTATGGTATCACTTCAAAAAGACATTGTTTTCCCCTTCCAACACAGAGCAGGTTTGAAATACTTTAGGAATTTTCACTGCAGTTACTTTTTATTTAGGTGAGGGTTTTTTTTCAATGAAATTACTTATGTTAGTTTTCACAGCAGATTCGTTAGTCGTTATTTGGCTTATTTTTTTAATGCTCCATTTTAGTTATGTTTTTATTAGTATTAGTTAAAAAAAATATGAATTGTGTGTAAGATTTAAAAAAAAACATCACAGTAAGTATTGCATTGTAAAAACAAATATATTAAAATATATATTTTAAATATTTTGAGAACAACCATCCACTACAACAATTGCAGTACATAATATTGCTTCCAAAGTTCGCGGCACCACAACCCTAACATCTTAAATAAAGCTAGGATGGTCTCACTTTGCAAAGTTACAACCCGGTTGTACTATCAACCTAAAAAACGAGATCACTTGTACTGTAGCATCGCGTTTCCGGCTGAATGAAGTGACCAAAACAAGAAAGCCATTCCAAACACACAAGCCAGAAGCACGGCTGTCACCGAGGAGTAACCTCACCTGGTGGCGCTTTTTAATTGTCTGCCGCTAGACGACGTCGCTTCTCGGCGACACACAGTGAAAGGACCACAACTCCCAGTCGACTGTTGGACCTTTCTTGCAATCGATACATTTGAAATGAACCCCAAAGGCTCATGTATTCAATTAACTGATTGATTATGATGGGGATGGCGTCTTTTTACACATGTTTGAAAGTTGAAAATATTAAAAATCTGACATGCCCACGCAGAAAATGCAAACTCCACACAGGAAGACCAGAGCCCGGACTCAACCCCTAGACATCTTCACGGTGAGGCGGACGTGCTAACCGATCATCCACCTAATGACAACATGCCTTGGAAAGCTGATTTATTTTTGTGGATCCCATTTCAAAGTTGTTGTTTTTTTAATTGTGGTGGCTGTCTCGTCACCATCCTACCAACTGTCGTGTTAAAGTTACTGGAACGGTGTTCGCCACTGTCCTGAACACGTGCGCGGGCGACGCGCACGCACTCCTTTCAACGTAGTCAAGAAGCTCTCCTCATTGTTGGCCCTCCTCACTCATTCCTCATCTCTCATGTTCACCCTCTCTTTTTCTCTCTGTGACCTGGGTGAGCTGGAGCATTGTAACACACATGCACACACACAGCCAAGTCCTCCTAAACGACCCCCCCCACCCCGCCCCTCCCACACACACACCCCACCCCCAAACCCAACTCTCTGTTCCCCCTGTGGCATTCCTGGGGGCGCACTGCACCTTTAAAGAAAATATGAGAGAGGCCTAAGAGGGAGGCCCAACAACAGAGTCTTTGTGCTGCCGAGGAGAACACACACACACACACACACATACGCACACACACACACAAACACACACACACACACACACACACACACACACACACACATCAATGGTGTCAGACAGGTTTTATGAGAGTGAGAGAGGTAGGAGGAGGAGGAGGAGGAGGAAGGGGAAGGAGGGGTGACGAGGTCAGCGCTCAGCTTGGAGACCCGAGAGCACACAGTGCGAGTGTGTGTGTGTGCGTGTGTGTGTGTGTGTTCTTCTGACTTGTCATCGCTCCCCTCTGTAAATCATCGCCTCTGACACAGGCTTTAATAACAGTGCATTTTTTAATTCTGCAGGGTCACCCACATGGCGATGGTGAGGACCAGTCTCGTCCCGTAACAAGGTTCGGAAAAACGGCTGACAACTAAGTTTCTTTTTAACGAGGGAGCGAAGGGCGGGAGGGGGCGACAAAGAAAATCCATTTGGAGAAAAGCAGGGACATTTTCATTTAGCTGCGCACGTGTGCGCGTGTCAACTAAATGATGATGTTTGAATGGGTGACTACCAGGGTTATAATAGTTTAGCATTTTTCATTATACTTTGTTGTTATTTTGCTTTGGCTCTTTTTAAATTCTGTTAGTTTTAATTAGTTCTCAGAGGACGTTTGTTCGTTTTTATTTTTTCAGAAAATGCTTTGGTTTCGTTGAGTTTTTGTTCGTTTCAGTGTTAGTTTGATTCGGGTTATTTGTCGCAACATTAAAATAGAAGTTCACAAAGTATTTCGTGATTAAGTCAAGTAAGCTACAATTCTCAAACAGCCTTCCTTCTGGAGCTACGGAAATACAGCAATACAGAAATAAACAATTTAAAATGAAAAAAAAAGCGGCTGTGTATCATATTAATTGACGAAGACGACAATGAAGGCCATTTTCGTGACAATTATATTTCGTTAGTTTTATGAACATAAGAAGTAGTTTCAGTTCGGTCCACCCCCCCCCCCCCCGCCAATTATTTACTTTTATTTCAATTTGTGCGGCGCAGAACTTGAGATTGCACCTTGAAACCAATGACAATTCTGTGAACATTTTGGACATCGCACACAAGAAAAATGCTCGGATGAGCTCCTTTTCGCTCAATTGGACTGTGTGTGTGTGTGTGTGTGTGTGTGTGTGTCTGGTTCAGGTTGCTAAAGCAAACAGGTTTGTGTGTGTGTGTGTGTGATGAATCTGGTCTCTAATCCATCCAGTGTGTTTGGGTGAGACAGGGAGAGAGAAGCAAAGTAATCTAAACAGAGTGAAGTCTAGAATAGGGAGGGAAAAGACAGGTGGGTACCATATGTTGGAGTAATCCATCAGCACTGACTGAGGTCCATTGTTGATGGCCAAAACGAAACAAACGTGGCCCCCTCTCACCTCCCCAATACTCCAACCATCGACTCCTCACCCCTCCCTCCCTCTTTGGTAAACAGTCCCCGGGGCGAGCGCAGCGTTGCTGTCATTGGGGGAGAAGGAGGAGGGCAGGGAGGAGGCAGGTGGGATCACATTTCTTCACATTGACCAAGAAGAAGTTAGGGGGGGGACAAGGAGTGAGAGGCCCATTGTGTCCTGACTGTGCTAAACTGAGCACGTGAACGAAACACATTGCAAGTACAGTACGTCTGAAGGTGATACACTTGTATCCACATAGATCTACTCCTCCCCCGGGGGGGGGGGGGGGGGGGGGGTGCAGGCAAACAGGGATGGATGTTGTGGGTGAAGACGCAGAGAAAAGCCCGTCACACCCAGCTGCTTCTCAACAGGCCTGCATGCTTTCTGATTTTGGATTCGGTGGGAGAAATGGCTTCACAGGGGAGGGACTTATTTTCTCCTCGATCTTTTCTTTAGTTTTGTCACTTTTTTCGGTGGTTGTTATTGAAAGTTGAAAACCAAGCTGGAGCCGAGTCAAAGCATCACTTCCTCCTGGGTCACCCCCGTGATCCCTACTAGCCTCCGTCCATTGGGCATCATCGCTGGTGCACCTCCAAAACAAATCCGGTCTTATTCTGACTGACAGACTATGACTATCAATGCCCTCCTATATTTCACACTCTTTCGGCCCGATTTTCATCGACAGGCGCAAATGCGCTCCACGGCAATTTTTTCCTGCCAGCGCAAGTCTTGTATATCGTGTTTTCAGAATTGAGCAGGCCGTGCTGTGAGTTTCGGCAGACCGGGGATTTTCTATTACATGCCCCCGGTGCGTCGTACAATTTGACAGGAAGTAGACGGTACCTTAGACCACGTGAGACCAGGTCTAAATTGTGATGCGGGCGGTTAGGTTGTCACACACCGATGCATGACTGCGTTGTGATATTTTATTTATGTTAAATAAGTACCTTGATTTAAAAAAAAAAAGGTTGACCTAACACATATAACTTGCCAGCTATTCCTGCCATTTTCAAGTAGCATGCCTTTCTTGTATCATAAACCGCTCTGACAGGAAGACAAAATGTTTCAAACAACTCTTGTAGTGAAACTCACTTGACTGTGCAGGACTATCAAATTTCTTAAAACACCTATCAGAGATTTAGATCATGATATACCTTTTCTTATTTTCTAAAATCAAACAGATTTCACTCTTGTATGAAGCTTGACAACTCAGATTTAAAAAATCATTATCATGACGCTTCAGCAGAAACAACTCAACGGCGTACTGTATGGTTCATTGCCCTTCGGAGATTTTATTACAGTGCAGTTGATATATTTTGGGAGGTGGGCAACACCATTGGAAAAAAAAACCCCCAAAAACATTTGCTAAACAGCTGGCATCATCAGTTAATATAATACTTGATTCGGTATGCCGAGTGTCAAAATGAATCTGTCAACAACCAAGTCAGTGAAACTAAAGAGTTGAATTTTGTATTATTATTGTTGCGAGGGTGCAGACTCCTCAGGAAACTGGGAGTGGATCACCGTTTCCTGGATGTAAACATATAGGAGTTGGGTGCAGATGGAGTCAAATCCTGCTAAAGCCCCCCAATTTTACAGTGAGTTACAAACAGACGACGCTGTGCCAAGTCTTTGCCCTGTTCGTCTGAGTCGTCCTTTACACAGGGCTTCTCTTTCTCTGGAATTAATTATCTCCCTCGCCAGGCCTCGCAACCATTTGTTTCCACTCAGGGCGACTTCAAACCGGCTGCCCACCTCTCGAATGGGGGAATGGCACCTCACTCTCTTGCTGAGCTGCAGCTATCTGAGACACCTACAGAAACATCAGCCGAACCGCAACGCTCCGCAGCACCGGTATTTAATGTAACGTTTCCGCAATATAAAGGCTCAGTTTGAGAGCTGAGGTTTTCAAACGGCTGAAGCCAGCTTCTTTGGGCCCAGACTGACCATTAAAGAGAGGAAAGACCGTGCGCTCGAGCCAACGCAATAAAAACGCACAAACTCCAAAATGGAACATCAAAAAAAAAAAAATGCTGTAATGCTCACCGATTTTTTATTTTTATTTTTTCTTCACATCCTATTTTTCACAAAAAGCGACCTGTTTGAAAACCCAGCAAGGACGTTGTTTTCCAGATGGTTCTCTTCAGTGCGCAACTGTGTGGCGGAATGAGAAAACCTCCCCTTCCCGACACTCGTCTAACGTTTCTATTGATTCGCAGGGGTATAGACCTGGTCATAAATGCAAGATGACTGAATACCCAGGACTGCTTTATATCATTACATAATTTACCATCGCACTCGCATGTCAAATCGTAAGAAGTCATAACAACAAACGGCCTCTCTACAATGACAGAATCCAACGAGGTGAGAAAGGCCAGAAAAAGAGAGCAACTCCCTTCCTGACAATATAAAAAGGGGCTTCCACTGTACTGTGAGCCGCATTGGAGTCCAACCGGCTAATTGATGGCAAATAGGTCCACACACACACGTGCGCGCACACACACACACAGCCGACATTATATGGACATATGCAGTTTCCCTGTGGTTTCCAAAACAGCTCGTTTGGCAAGAGAGGAAGGTCTCACTCCAGACAGACTCAGCCCACGACGGAACACACACACACACTCTCTCACACACCCACACGTACATTCTATTAGTTCACCCTCATCATGTACAAGCTAGGACAGTTTAGTAGCTTGGTCATGCTCCAGGGCAGAAAAGGCCACTTTGCTCTTATTTGGTTGACCTCCGGAGTTGAAAGCGCACCTCCTCCCCAACAAGAGTAAAACCCTTTAAGAGGGGAGCCTGAGCGGGCTGGGCCACGATGAGCAGAGTTCCAGCCTGGCAACCAGGCTGCACATATGGAAGCCGTTTTACTGTTATTATTAATAACCAAAAGGAGAGAGTAAAAAAAAAAAAAAAAAAAAAAAAAAAAAATTAAACTAATAACATATGGAAGAAACTGCCAAGACCTGGCTCAGGAGACAGAGTGAAAGCATACTTACACGTAAACAGAGAATGGCTGTCATGTGCACATACACACACACACACACACACACATACATACACACACACACGCACACACACACACACACACACACACACAACAAGACAAATGTACACACAAAGGCGTATTGGTTAGTCAGAAAGAAAAAAAAATCGTTCCCCTTCAGTGGCTTGTAAAGTATTGCCTGCCTGCCTTGATAGAAATAAACTTCTTTCATGTTTTGGTTCAGAGAGTTTTTACACCTGGCTGTGGCTTGGGGGCAGGACACACCCTCACACCCAGCCCTGCACCACACACACACACACACACTAACAGCGGAAGTGGTCGAAAGATCAGTGGTTGGCTGCTGCGCAATATGAATTGATTGAAGCATAAGACCTTGAACTTTAGAATTTTGGTGGGGGGTCTGTTGGTCTGCTTATGCAATTTATCTATCTATCTATCTATCTATCTATACATGTGTGTGTGTGTGTGTGCAAACTATTTTCTAAAATTTGTAGCCTACAAAATTGCAGGTCTTTTTGCGTGAAATTTCCAGACAAAATCATCAGTAATACAACCCCGTTTTTGATATTAGTCATCACTCCCATCACTGAGAGTCCCCAAAAAAGACACGAGACGAGGGAACAGTTACATTCTTCTCCTCCCCTTTAACGCTAATCTCTGTTTGAAAATTGCCCACACGAAGAGCCGACACACACGAGCTAATTAGCGACACTAGACCTTACGGCAGCTATTGTGTGCATGTTGTGCATGTGTTTGGTGTGTGCATCTCTCCTTGTTTCCCAGGTCATTACTTTGCCGCTTTTTAATTGTTGCACTTTTATCTTAAAGCAACGACTCTCCTCTCCATGTTCACTTCTTTGTAGGATGCTGAAGTACCGCAACGAAGGACTTTATGAAAGGGAGAGGTGAGACGTCATGTGACCTGTTTGATCCACTTGCACCCGAGGAACTTCAAACAAAACAAAACAAAAGTGTATCGAGTGATTGCTACATCCGCAGCTGCTTTTATACCTGAAAACAAAAACAAGTATCTACTAATTATTGCACATATGCAGGACACCGCAACAGAACCCAGCTTTGCTCGTTGACCCCTTAAACTGTTACTATGGTGATGCCCTCTGCAGATTAACTGAACAGTCAACATTTTACCCCTACAACCCCCAGCTGAAAAAAAAGACTTTTCAGAAAGTCTGCCTCTGCTCGTGTGTGTGTGTGTGTGTGTGTGTGCGTTATTTACCTGACAGCACAGGCAGGCCCTCTGAGCTTAAGTGCTTCTAAACACTCCCATGGCAACCAAAGCCAACCTCAGCACTCCAGGTGCCCAGGCAAGTGTGTATAACTCAGTCTCCACAACAAAGACGCACACTCACACACACACACACACACACACACGCACACGCACACACACATGCGCGCACGCACGCACCCTTTTTAGCTGTGTTGCTATCTGTCTTTTCTTGTCTGAGAGCCTCTTGGCTGACTGGGTCAACCAACCGTGACTGTGTCCATGCAGGCTTATCTGGCCTGCTGAACCATTTCTTCAGTCCGTCTACGTTTTATCCATGTAGCCTTGTTGCTGGATTGTAGACTCACAACGGACAGTGAGCCAGTTCAAGTGTGTTTTATACACTCTTGGTCAAGTCAAACTCTCTGTGATAACAGATTTGATCGGCTCAGAATTGGACAGAACCACGGCTGCACCTGAGAACCATATGAAAGCAATCATATGAGGACTGTCATATTTCTGAATCTTAGCTAGATTTTAGTGTGTGGATGGGTAAGTTAAATGCTGGAGGGGGCCACAATTTTTCATTCGTGTTGCTCGGGGGCCAAAGCACTTCCATACCAGCTCTATGACAAAAAAGCAATTTTAAGTTATGTATAAAATATGTGCTTATGTGCGGCATACATGGTCTTAATCTTTTTTTGTTCCCAATTTACCTCCAGTATTTTGTGGGAAATAATTATCATATGTTTATCAGCTATTAAAAAAAAGAAAAAAAAAGAAAAGAAAATGTCTTATTTTAAAAAAATAATTGTTATTATTATTGTTATTATTTTGATTAATCAATGGGCCACTCAGAGTGCAGGCGTGGGTTGCCTGTTCCTGATCTAGTGTCTTTCGATAAGCAAAAGTCAGGAAACCAAAAACAGTGTCGCCGGTGCTTTGGAGACTCTTGGAGGAAGTTGGTGTTCTATAGTGTTCCTTGTACTTTGGCCTATTCAGCAGTGGGTGTTCTGTGATGCTTGGCAACCCAGCCTGGCCTCTGGTGACCTCTGACCTCCACTGACCTCAATCATAAAGAGGACAGCCTGGCTAAGACCAATGCGACGCTTTTAGGAGGTGACAGCACTCAGAGAGAGGCCCGCTACTGATTTAGTGGCCTGCGCATGACAGTGGGAAACAAGCTCGAGGTTACACTCCCGCAGACACACACACACACACACACACACACACACACACACACACACACACACACACACACACACACACACACACACACACACACACACAGTGAGGAAAGTGCAGACATCAGTGTGCAAGGGGACTCCACCGCTCATGCAGATGCACGAGCATAATGTGATTAAATGAAATCCCACTGCACTAAGAAATCAGAACGTGTCGTCAGGAAATATCTCTTTCTTTCTTTTTAGCGGTCACCCCATCACCTCCATCTCCCGTGAACCCCTGACCTGAGAGTGAACTGTAGAGGAGAGCTAGAGGTCACCCAGGACGTTAAGTGTCGCAGTGACCAGCATTCACCTCCCATTACTTTGCAAGTCTTCTCGGCACCCCACCTCCCCCCGGTAACCAGCCATCGTTCCGGGTCCACTTATTAACATATAACGCACATGCATTTGGCCGCAGAGCCTTGCCGTCATCAGACAGATCTGCGGTCCTTTCACACATGCGCCAGCAACACTAATCACAGTATCAGTGTTTGTGTATATCTGAGATCGGTATCAGATCCCCCCGATCTCCAGTCATCACTGCGGCTACTTAATTACACCCTTCATTAACTCGCATCACTCATATGCACGTGTGAGTGTGCATGTGTGTGTGTCCAGAATAAACTTGTCCATCTGACTACATGAGGACCAATTGGAGTTTGAGGACATGTTGACAATTTCAAAGGGATGGTCGAGAATTATGACATGGTTTTGGAGTTACGTTCATCTCGGGACAAGGATTAGTTGTTAGTACCTATCAGAGATGGTTAAGGACTTTAGAATGTATTATGAGCACAGAATACTTGACAGATTGCTAGGTGTGAGTCTGTGGATTCTTGTCTATCTTGCTTCAGCTGGACCAATTTGAGGTTAGGGCCCTGAGAGAACACATTGACGCCTTCAGAGATCGGCTAACGTGACCGAAATGCCCCACACTGAAACTTATTTTCATGAGTGGCCGATTGCCAGCTACTAGGTTTGCTGGGATTCAAATTTGAATTGCAGTGCGCAATGCCGCAACATCGCAGACAAAACAACTACAAAAAAATGTTGTCATATCACATGGATGGATGTCAGGATGGATGGATGGATTGATGCGTTTGGTTATAGGTAGATAGATAGATAATGCATTACTACATTGACAAGTTCACATGCACCTGTGGCTAAAAAGTGAAGCGTGGAGAGTCTGGCCTAGAAATGTATTGAGGGCAGCCAATGTACGAGGCTAGCTTTTCCTTTGCAGCCAAATATATATATATATATATATATATATATATATATATATATCCATCCATCCATCCATTTACCGAACCGCTTGAACCTCACTAGGGTCGCGGGGGGTGCTGGAGCCTATCCCAGCCGTCTTCGGGCAGTAGGCGGGGGACACCCTGAATCGGTTGCCAGCCAATCGCAGGGCACACAGAGACGAACAACCATCCACGCTCACATTCACACCTAGGGACAATTTAGAGCGTTCAATCAGCCTGCCATGCATGTTTTTGGAATGTGGGAGGAAACCGGAGTACCCGGAGAAAACCCACGCAGGCCTGGGGAGAACATGCAAACTCCACACAGGGAGGCCGGAGCTGGAATTGAACCCGGTACCTCTGCACTGTGAAGTCGACGTGCTAACCACTGGACTACCGGGCCGCCTTATATATATATATATATTTGTTTATTTATTTTCGGTGAATAGGAGATGTAGTTATTTAACAAAGATAGTTAAGCTGTTGCATGCATTATGGCCCCATGAAGAATGCTATATTTGTGTGGGTGTTGTGTGTGGGTGTGTTCTTGTCCATGTACCTTTACGAGGATCAATTCCAGTTTGAGGGTGCTGATATTTTGGCACACTAATTTACTGATTGCAAATGAAGAAATGTTTTTAAGGATAAGGTCAAGGTGGGTTCATCTTCGGCTCAGGATTAGGTTAAGACCCTTAACAGTGATGGTTAAGGGCTACTGGAAGTATTTTGGCATTACAGCTATGCTATATGTGAATGTGTGAGTGTGCATGTGTAGGGCTAAAAAAAATAGTACATGACAAATGGGAGTTCGCCTGGAAGGTCCTGACCAATTTGTAAAACTGCTTTTTTCCTCAACCAATGTGCCACTGATAGCCTTGGGCAAGGCAAAGCATGACTACAATGTGCCTCTCACTTTCTATTTGGCTGCAGGAGTAATTTAAGGCCAAGGCAGAAAGAGAGAGCCAAAGGGGGGAAAAGCCCAAACTGACGAGTGGCACTCCTAAAAGGAAACGGCACCTTTTTGTCGCCATTTCTCTCTCCTTCCTCTCATCTCTTCTGCTGTCATCGCCAGCTGCTACTACTACTGTGGCGGCTGGAACACCAGAAGCCATTAATTGATGGCGAGGGAAAAAGAGGAGACAGCGATGTAGTAGTTTACTACAAAAATGAGGGTGGGGGATGAGAGATGTAAGGAAAAGGAAAGCAGTGCAGACACCTGGTTCTCGTCAGAACACACATACCGTTTTGAGGTATGCAAGGATTTATCCTGCTTACATTTCTCGTTGGCGATGCATCATCGCATGTCTACACCCGTGCGCCTCAACAAAGTGCAACAACACTCCCACTTTTCCACCTCTTCTTACTACGGCCCTGTAACGCCGCTCTTTGTTCTGCCTCCCTCCCTCCTCCCTCTCCCCTACATGATGGGGCAGAACTGGTTTTACGCCCCCCCCCACCCCCTTTCCCTTTCTCTCTACTGCTGCTCTGTTCTTTCTGGGGAGGCAGACAGACCACATTCCACAGGGGGGCCCAGGCGCCCTTTTTCTGACACATCTCAGCGCTACACTCCTCCCTCATCCCTCTATTCCTTCTCTTCAGCCCCACGAGTGACCACCGCCTTCCCTCCCTCCCAGTGTGTTTCCCTTTTGCCCCTCCTTTTACCTTCAAATCCTGGCGGCCTGTTAGAGCAATCTGTCCGACCTCTCCTCGTGCCACCCAAAAGACTCACTGGACAGAGCCTGAGCGACACCTGCACGGTCCAATGGGATGTCATATATAAATAATGAAGTCAGATTGTCATTTAGAAACAGCTTTTGCTTTATTAGCGGAACTCTCGCTGTAACACTGAGACAGAGAGGCTAGATGAGGGGTTTGGCAGTAGGACATTAATGTGATTTCTTCCAGGTTCCCAAGGGAAAGATGACAGTGTGTTCCAAACAAGGCTGTTAAAGTTAACTGGGACCCGATACAATAACGAAAAGTAAAATAGAAAAATATAGATATATATTTTGGTGAACAAACAAACAAGCAAAATAAATAAATACTTTCAAAAAAGGAAAACTAACCAAAACTACGTTGATTAAATTAACTCAAAATTAACTACAATAACTATCACTGGAGGGAAAATGTTCTTTGTTTTCATCTTGATCAATGAATATCATATAGAAGCTTTCTGTGTTTGTTTTAAATGTTATTATTTTGGGATTGCTGTACACCTGTACGGAAGAAGGAAGGTCAAACAGTTGTGTGAGAATTGTAGTTTACTTCATTGCGCAGTACTTGGTGACCTTTATTCTCATCTTACACTCAACAAATGTTCCAACGAATACTAAAATTGTAATTCGGAATTTGTTTGATACAACAAATTATGGTAACCTGATTACTAATATGTAGCCGCAACACTCTTTCTAGGTGAGGTTAAAATCTGGAGGAAAGGTTATGCTTGTCTTTCACAGTCTACTGTGGGCCGAAGCAAAAAAAAAAACAAAAAACAAAAAAAAAAGAAGTTCAGTGAGTGAGAGGAAGAGAAAAAGATGGAAAGCGAGAAGGAGGTATGTTTGTGGTTGGTAACTCGCTCAAGAGAGGAAATACCAGCATACACACACACACATACACACACACACAGGTGCAAAAACATCGAGAGCAAAGACCCGTCCGAGAGAAGAAAGACTCGCTTTGTGTGTGCTACAGGTTGGGTGTTTATGTATGTGCATTAGTGCAGAACTGCATGTGTGTCTGCGTGTATGTGTGCCCTTGGCTGAAGGTTGCTGAGGAAGCAGGGTGAGGATACAGTCAGGGGAAGGCTTGGGGAGGGAGCCCGAAACTGGAAGTGAAGGGCCTCGAGTGTTCATTAAAAAAAAAAAAAAAAAAAAAAGAGGCTTCATCACGATAATTAGGAGGATTATTTTAGCAGGCAGCGGTTTCCTCATCGACAACATGAGCATGTGTCATGATGGAGCCAAAACCCAAGGCACACTTCCTCAAATTTGTCATGTGGACCAGCTGAAAGGCCCACACGAATAGAAATGTCCATCCAGTAAAGTTGCTATGTAAAACTGCTTGTGCCACACACACACACACGCACAGAAAAAACAACCTACAGCATACACACAATCAAATCTAGAGTTCTACTGTAATACTATAACAGCACAAAATCACAAACCAAGGGCAGGTAGACACACATTTCACTCAAGAATACTGTTACTTTATAATAATAGAACTCAAAAGTAACATGGTCCTCCAAATAATTACTCGAGTCAGTAAAAAACTATTTAAGTACTGCGTAACCAGTGAGTAACTTCTGATTTAGTTTTAATCCAATTCGAATCAGACACAACCCACAATCAAGAAATAATTGATGTCATCTTCATAGCATAAATGAAGGTATATTTTTAGTCTTACATTTTTGTGTACTCTCATGACACAAAACAATTGTATTTTCTCAGATGTTTTTTAATCGACTTTCATGAAAATGTTTCACTTTGGCAGCTTTCCTTCGACGTGAGGCCGCAAAGAGGTTGCGTGTGGTCATGTGACTTCCAGATTCTGTTTGATTGGTCGAATAGAGGCAAATTTCACTCGAGTCATGTGACGGCACCTAAGGCGCAAGTCTGTCTTATAAATACAGCAATTTCAAAAATGATCAAAAAGCAGCATTTCTTCTCAACAAAAAAATCCTCGAGTGAAAGTAAAAAAAAAGGTAGGTTACATTAAAGCTACTCTGAAAAGTCCAATGAAGACTATTTTTAAAAATGACTAAAGTAAATGTCATGGAGTACAAACAGGGCATTCCTACCCACCTTTGCAGCTATTGCCACGACAAGATGTGGTTCAAGTAGGAGTGTATAAATGTGTGTGTGTGTGTGTGTGTGTGTGTGTGTGTTGTATATAATGTGGGGCTTCTAGGGGGGGGATGAGTGGAGTCTGACGCACTGGAGGCAAAATAAACAACCTAACTGGAGGCGCTTCATGCCGATGTGTCATACACACAAACACTGACAAACACTTCATGCACGAGGGACAAAATAAAACAAATGAACACAAAACGCTGACACACACGACTATTGTGCGTGCCCGTGTTTGCATTGCACTGCCAGATTCTCAACGCTGGGGGGGATGGCTTCAGAATACGTCTTCAGTTGGGAAACGTTTGCATAATGAAGAATTAACAGTGCGAGCTGATTAAAGGGCAGACAAGCCAGTCTGACGAAAGTTGCCACTTAAGTGGACGTTATGTAACAGCCACGTGTGTACGTGGAGTTCTACACGACATACTGTACATATGTTGCAAAAGCGGGACGTCCTTCAACTTGGCGATCATGATTAGACAGATGCGTAGGAGAATGCGCACACACACGCGCACACACACACCTGTTGCTGTTGCAGGTGCAGTAGATCGACTGGGCTGATCTCTCCATTTGTGTCTCCATTGGAGCCGCCCTCTCTCCCTCCTCCTCCGTCTGATTGGCTGCTGACTCCGTTCTGGCTGGACGGTGTCGTTCGAATGGTCTCAGAGGCTGATTCCACCATCATCACTGGCACCTGATGGTAGACAGACAGGACGGGACGGGATGGGATGGGATGGTCGGGGAGGAGAAGGGGGGTGGGTGGCAGAGAACAACACGGGTTAAACAAAAGAAACCTGGGCAGTTTTAAACAGAAATCCTGCTCCTATCTGAGAGGGTAAACAAGTCTGGAAGCTAAAGCAAACACATGCCAAGATAGAGAAGTGAATCGTGCGTGCTCATGTGTGCGCACGTGCATTTTGTGAAAAGGGCTTTTGGTCGTGAACCACCCACGCACAAGTGGCCACAAAGCGACACCTGAAGCAGACTTTTTGTCTGCATGTAGATGTGTGCGTCTGGGAGCGTACGCGCGGATTAGGATCAGACAGGCAGCAAATCTAAACTGACAAGGCTGCTAATACCCGGCGATATAGTTAAAAAAAAAAAACCCACACACATTTCTCCAATAATCAGAGGTGGCATGTGTGCGCCGTGTGCAAGCCATGAGCAGGTTGGTCTTTGACAAGGCTTGTTTGAAGCACCTTCAGAGGGCCTCTCTAATTAGAGCGCCCTCCTTCCACAAAACTAGACAAAACGCGCCGTTCCTGGATGTGTTGTTGTTTTTGAGAAACAACGCCTTGCAAACACACAGGCACATTTGCCATCGTTAGGGAGCGCGAGCGTGGGAGTGCGGAGACGCACACACGCGAGCGCGCCCGTATAGCTCACAGAAAGCGGCTAATACAAAACAAAACAAACCTTCATGCAAGCACGCAAGCTGCGAGCTCCTAATGACAAGCTCAATCTCGCCTTTCTGCCTGATGCAGTTTGAGAAATTAACGCACGGCAGCCGAGCTTTTGGATGGAAACTTCTGACGCGTTCCTTCCTGCATCCGAGCGGGTACACAAAATGCCATCGAGACATTCTATCCGCCAGCTCTGTGGGACTGAATCTGTGTGCGTGCCCGTGTGTGCGGCTTTCAGAGCCGCACAACTTGTGCCTTCTGTGGAAATAATAAAAGACATTTCATCAGAGGTTCCAACTTTTCTTTGCCTCTGAGGGAGTGTGTGTGTGTGTGTCTGTGTGTGTGTGTGTGTGCGCACATTTTCATTGCGAAAGTGCGACAGCAGGTGAGGTTGGGATTGAGCACTAGTGGCCCCATTAATGGGATGTTGCCAGATGCTTGCTGTGGGGACAGAGGCCTAAACGTGTTATTGTGCAGGTGGAAAAGATGCAAGTTAAAAGGATCGGCCATTCGGAATTCCACAGAAAGGTTTTCTGCTTTCGCTATATTGTGGTTCTGGCGCATATTATTCACACACTGGATACAGATTTGACTTAAGTGTTGTCACATCCGAAAATAGGATTTGCTGATAAACGGCAGTGCTGGGATGTCATTATTTCAAACAAGACACCAACTCCAATTCACCGCCGGAGTAAATGGCAACTGTGGGTTTTTGATAAATCGTTAAAACTCATTTTTTGGAGCCTGGAAAGAGCTCAAGTAGACTTTTGTGGTGACATTAATGCTGCTTAACAACTACAACATCTGTTGAGGAAAAATCTCCAAATTGAAGGCTCGATTACAGACAGATTGTGCAACCGCAAGATGAAGTCACCAGTCACGGTTTTATAGAAAAGTGATGGATGCCAGTTACATGTGTTAAACCATATTGCAATTTCACATTGCTGTCACCATTCAAGTTGTCCATCCATTCTCTTCCTAGAACAATAATTAATTTGGTTGACAGACCTTCGCCATCCATCCATTTTCAACACCGCTTATCTTGAACAGAGTCGTGGGCAGCGTTGCTGGACTTTGGGTGGAAGGCGGACTTCACCCCGAACTGGTCACCAGTCAGTCACAGGGCACATATTGAGACGAACAACCGTGAACACCCACATCGTCTCCGATCCAATCCCACACTGCCAACACACATCAGGCGAGTGTACCACTACACCTTCTTCATGAAAAAAAAATATATACAGTATTTTTTCAAAAAATATATACAGACCGCTCAGAAATATCGCTCCAGTAATGTCACGTTTAAGAAATACAAGGTGCTAACGGTCCGCTAAAGAATTCTTCCTTAATAAGCAGTCACTTGAAAAGCATAAATCAAGACTACAGCACTTCCTCCCCACCGGCTCCTGGCACCCATCCGCCGGGGAGGTTATAGACTAAGAAGTAGAGCGTTATTGTGACATTCAAAGCTAGTCACTTAATCTCCAACCTCACTCCGCTGCCCAACCATCTCTCCCGCCTCCACGCGGACCCCTGCTAGGTCAAACTACTCCCCGAGGTAATATTATGAAGCCACGCAGAGTGCTGAGTGATCAACAGATCCACTGACTTTGCGGCGCGCTACAAACTCTTGGCGTCATCACACGTCTCACCGAGCATGAATCACCCGGCCGCCTATCGGGCCCACACTGTGCTGTAATGGACTGCGCGCCCATCTGCCGCTAACGCTTCCTCATTGACCTTATTAGCAATATGCAGTGGAGATAGAGCTCGTAGGTGGACAGGGACCTAATGGGGAAGTGAGCACATAACCTGTCTTTCACACACACACACACACACACACACACACACAGTCAATGTGCTCTGCCACTCCGAAGGGTGTGTATTCTGTCATATCCTGTTAATGGGTGTATATAAGCTGGTGTAATGGAGGTCGGCGAAAAGGCAGGGGCATAAATCTAGCCTGAAGTCTTTGATTAGGCCTATGATGCAGGCACACACACACACACACACACACACAGACACACATACATACACACAGACACATAGCTCGAGGTCAAAGTGTTTCTGGCAGCGACGAGGAGCGGCTGGTGAAAAGGCCTGCCTCGACGCGCTGGGCGCACTCTGCCTGCGCGCCCGTTTTCTTCGTCGCGCTACAAGATCCAACCCCCTCAAGATGAACCTCTGACCTGAGAGTGCATGCGGAACAGACATTCCCGACGAAGCCCGGGGGGGGAGACACTGCGAAAGGGATGGAAGGATGAGGCAAGGCTGATCAGAGAGATAGAGCAAAAGGGAAAAAGAGCTGTCTAATTGGGATTGAGAAGACAGAAAATAGGACTCAACATGTTCCTGATGACACCTACCTTTGTACTCGAATAGATTAGCTCACAGCCAGGTTGCTTATGTGTATATGTATGTGACGGCTATGATTGATGAGCGCGGACCGGTCCTGTTTTGACATGAAGCTTGTTCAGATGTTCCCGAAAAGATTGCCCTCATAATCAGCCACGCTCTTGACTGTTCCTTCCCGCTG
Organism: Hippocampus guttulatus; assembly: GCF_054856545.1. Classification (NCBI taxonomy): domain Eukaryota; kingdom Metazoa; phylum Chordata; class Actinopteri; order Syngnathiformes; family Syngnathidae; genus Hippocampus; species Hippocampus guttulatus. The sequence continues at coordinate 16,737,437 of NC_141268.1, read as the reverse complement.
CCTCAGGGGCGTGGGGGAGGCGACGGCGCGGGGGGAGTTCAAACAACTTCAATGGCCAGCGAGCGACTTCACTGGCTGGTTTTGTTAGCGGGATTGCCTCTGTCAGATTCCTCCTGGTCAGCGGTCATCATCGCCGCCGCCGCTCCTTAACCAAGTTCACTCCTGAGTATGTTGTTGTGAGAGTCGGTGGCGAGCAGGCGCGCCAGTCAGAGAGTTGTGTACGCTGTGTATTTATGCGCGCATCTGTGTTTACAGCAGCTTAGTGAGATAATAAGTCTTTATCATGTTATGCCTCATGTGGGAATATTTCCAGCGGTCCCAGAACGCCTGTTCTGTTTCCTCCGCCTTGCATCAGCTCACAGGAACGCTGCTTATTAGGCAAAAGAAGTGAGGGAATAAGTGTGGGAGGGAGAGAGGGGGTGGAAAAAATGTCTGTACCGGTATGTGCACTCCATCCAATCTACTTTCATCCGACTCTTGAATCATTTGTCTTTCCTTGCCTGTGGTTGCACCTGGTAACTAGTGGCAGGTTCAACCCTGGAAAACATGAAAGTTCTCCCGCTGAAATAGAATCCACACACAGGTCTGATCTTTCATTGTTCAGCCCGTATTTCCCGGCAAGTAAGACAAGAAATGTGCGAAATCGGAAGAATCTGCGTTGAGATTGAACGCAAAGCGTCTTTCTGCTTCCGTAAACCGGACAGGTGCTTCATTATTTCTTCCTGTTTGCTGTTAGCGCCCACTAAAGTCTTCCCTTCAACAAGACACATTCAGGATTTCTCTTAGTGAAAATCCCAACTTGGGTTTTTCCTGCGCTTGGGCAGCGACATGAACTCCATACAGACGAGGCATCATTTCGAAATATTTTACACACCCGTCGTTTCACACCAGCTCAACGACATGACGACGCTCCGGCCATTCTGCTCTAAAGCCAGTCGCCAGATCAAACCCACCAATCAAGTCCGGCCTCTTAGGCCTCCATTGATATCGCGTGTGACGAACACATAACTAGAAAGAGAGAGCAAACATTTCAACTTGTTGACTCAAAAGATTTTTGAGTACATTTGCATTTGTGTAAAGGCAGCTCTGAGCGTCACAGAAACATAAGCGGTCGTCCATAATCCTCGTTTCAGGGCATAAAACGCACCTCCGGTACACTGGCGGAAAAAAAAAGGTACTTGATTTTCAGTTGCACATGATTCAAATGTGTTCAACTAACACAAATCATTTGTTTATTATTGAGGGAAACAGGAAAATGATTTTGCTTTGCCACATTTTAATCATTTGCAACCGATGAATTTGAATTAAGAAAATCCAAAGGAACTCTTTTTTCTGAAGTAACTTGTACATATATTATATAAATATAAATTTTCAGTATATAAGCAAAACTTATTGGTATTACTGGCACCTATTTTTCTGACATCCTCCAGTCTCACTCTGCCCGCCTTCACCTTTTTTAAAAAATAAAAAAACCTTGCGCTTGCCCATGTCGATTATCATTTGTTAAAGATGATTTATCTATTTTTCGGGTGATGCAAATGACCCCCCCCCCCCACCCCCACAGACCCGTAGTTTGGTCACCACTGCTGTCGAGGACCAGAAATATGATGAATATATGGCAGAGCATTTCTGAGTAGATTATTAGCTTTAATATGAGCAGCGATGAGGTCATGGAGGAAGCAATAACACAAACACGCCGAGCGCCAGATCATCGGATTCTTCCTCTGCAGCTGGCCGTGAACGCAAATTATGCACGCCCGAGGCAGGTAAACTTCAAACGCGCGCTAAATGCTAACAGGCTAACGGCGGCGCTCCGGGCCACTCTGGCTGCCTGCCAGTGCTAACAGGTTGGTTAACAGTGAACAGCTCGGGCTGGATGTCTGCGGTTGCCCTGGCCCTGCTCCAGTGCGAACAGTTGAACGCTATTATCGCACACGTAGTCCTATCGCACGTGGGCCGATATGTGCGAGCGACTGGCTGGCTTCAAAAGAGCATCGTCAGGTAGAGGAGAAGCTAGGCCGGACTGTCGTCGGACCTCGGGTGTTCAATGAACGTCGTGAAGCCGCGAGAACCGAATCAGACCGGACGCGGCCTCTGGCTTTTTATTTGTGCATTTGAGTGAATGATTGCATGTGTGCGCACATGTCTGCGTGGTGTATTTTTGTGAAGACAAAGTCCCTGTTTACAGAGCCCATAAAGATTAGGCTCCCTCGATCAGGTGGGCTCTGGAGCCATAGGTAAACATACAGAGCATTCCGCACCCATGAGATCGCTCGGCGTGTGCGTGTATGTTTGTGTGACCGGGGCAAACATACACTCTTGGGCCCTTCCTTCAGAGAGCAGTAAGTGATTTACCAGCCTGCCGGCCACTGTCGGTTGAAAACAGTGAACACAGACACAAAAGGTACACACAAATATTTGTCGAAGGAGCGGACTTCATGCACACCTCACTTATCGGAGACCAGAAATCACGGGTTGTGCATTCCAAAAGAGGTCAAGTTCATGTGCAAGTGATCATGAGGATGAAAATGGAAAAGAAGAAGAAGAAGAAAAAAAAAAGAGAAAGTTCCCCTTCATCTCTCCCCTCTGTCCAGAGAGGTAAATGGAGGTCAGGTTCATGCTCAGAGTGGCGGAAGAAAGGTGAGGCGAGAGAGGAATGACGGGCTGAGAAAAAAAAGCTGCGTGTCTTTATTTGGATGTGAAAGCAGCTGAGCAATTAGCGGCCGTGTCCTCAGAGAGCGCTTTATTAGGATGACCTTCAACTGTGATGGAAGGGAGGCAAGGAGGGAGAGACACAGCGAAGGGGGGTGACGGTTGCTAGAGAAATTCTGATGAAATTGTGTCACTCGGGAATATATATACCTTGAAATGGTGAAACGGTCAAGTGTGTTTAGGCTACAAATGAAATGTCGAGGGAGCTGTTTTGAGTCCGAACACCGGGACGAGGCAGGGGCCAAATCGATGAATCGATCGTTAAAAGATGTGGCGATTTGTGATGGGCTGAAAACCGGTTGTTGATGAATCAGGACTTTTTTGTTTCAATGTCGAATGCGCTACTCGGCTGCCAGTAGCAGGTAGCGACTCGCTCAGGGATGGGCAACGGGCGGGCCCACTATGAGTGGCCCCTCGATTTCAAAACAGGAAAAAGCTCATTTATGAATACATTTCGAAAAAAGAAATAGTCGGTGAAAATGTTGTTTTCGATACTTTTGAACAAGAGTATAGCCTCAACGTTCTACGGTCCATCGTTTATTGAGCAAACTTTAAGCGCCAAAAAAGTATTCCTATTTGAGCTATGAATCCAAATCGACAAAGGCGCACTTGAATTAGGTGTAAAAATGTGCCTTTCCCTTGCGTGAAAGCACTAAATTGCGGAAGAGATAAAAAAAGAGGAACTTTATTTGCCAAAGAGCTTTATTCCCTGCCTTAAGGTGACACAATTTACGATCGGAATTTGCATTACAAGGACGATGAGTTGAGTAGATTTAATATTACCTGCGAACGGGGGGCGACGGCAGTCGTAAAGCGTTACAAAGGATTTAAAACAGTGCGGTGTATATAAATAAATAAATATCAAAGTGGACATCATATAATATTATACGCCGGGCTTTCAAGTCGGGGCACTTTGCATTTCGGAGTTAATTAATAGATTGGATCAGAGCAAGTTTAATCAAATATAATTGAATAAGAGCACAGTAAAAAACAGGCCAGACGTTAAAAGGAGACACGGGAAGGAAATGATAGCATGTCCACTTTTCAAATTAATTGAATTTCAGTACTTTTGAACTTGGTCCAAGCTGAGGTAATTCATTTACATGCTATCCAAAAGTACTAAAACAAGACGATATCCACCAGTGTGCACAAATAACACGCCCGGACAAGCATGGAAAGTAAAAAAATCAACACCAAACCAAAGACTCCTCAAAGTAACTGTTAGTTTTCTGCTCCTCTTGCGCTTTTTTTTTAAATCACACTTTTTTTTTATTTGCCTCACATCGCACATATTATATACCGCATTATATTAAAACATGAATAATTTCTTAGCCGTTTCTCACTGCGTTAAAAAAATGACTTCTTTATAATTTAGCACAGAGCGAGAGAAAAAAATAAAAATCTTTGTTATATAGTGACAAGCATCCTAATTAATAAACGTAGAAGGAACATTGAGAGTCGTCGTACTAATTTGGAACATACTAATATTAATAGAATAATTTATGACACAGTCTAAATAAATGAATAGAGTCATTCGTTTGAAAAAGGGCCGCCTTCCATTCAATTTAAGACCCCCAAAAAACGAAAGTCAGCCACTCAGACAAGGACATTAACAAGTGCTCTATCACCAGAACAGAAAAGGAAGCGACAAACTAAACACGCACTGTTCACTTTTAAAACACATCAATATTTCAGCTCCTTTATAAAAATTTGATGAGCAACACTTGTACTCCCTGCCTCGTTATTTTCATGTGCTGTTTAAGGACTTTTGATTGGGACATTTGTGCAGAATCCGCAAATGGCATAATACAGTATTTTATTTATTTTTTCGATGAGAGACCTCGTGTACAAAAATAGATACAGCTGTATCAGGGAAAGTAAAGAAAAAATAAAATAAAATACTGAGAGAGCGAGAGGCGCATGGGTCATTACCATCCTTATTACTCCTCATTAAAATACACCCGCTCACAAAGACATTCTCCCGTACGTGCATGTGTGTGTGTGAGCACAAGTGACCAGGCACGTGCATGCTGTCCGTGTTCCTGATGTGCACATGCGCGTCAATATCCAAAAGTGACAAAAAGGAACAATATAATTGGAGAAATGTACGCAGTAATAATAGGTATTCAGAAAATGATAATTCATATTAAACAGGGTGCACAAAGTCAGCCTCATTTGCATGTTTTAGATTATATGCATTTCAAAAGTAATTTCCGCGGGGCATATGAATGACATTAATTCCCGGGCGGGTTCTGCTATAGACCTCAAACTATCAAACACTCAAACATTTAACAGATGAAGAAAAAAAAAAAAAGAGGGAGATTGTGCCTGGACGAAGGTACATTTCAAGGTTAAAGCCACTTATTTATTTATTTATCTTCCCAAACTTTATTTCAAGTTACCCCACGACTGAATTGGAGACTTTGGGTATTTGTTCAGTCGTCCCGTACGCATGAGTGTGCTTTCCGGTACCAGTCTGAGAAAGACATTTCTCTTCCTATTCAGCAAGCGTTTCCTCAGCAATAAGCCTGAATAGCTGTGACTCACACTGAGTCATGTGGCTGTGTCAGCTCCACAGCCAGACAAGCAAAACCCAGCAAAGGCAAGACTCCAGTCGCCCACCAGAAGTGACCCGAACAGAGCGGGGCGGAGCGGGGGGGGGGGGGGGGGGGGGGGGGGGAGGAAAAGTGATGAAAAAGGATGTGGCGAGCAAAGGGAGGGGGGGAGGATTGCGGACGGGCGGGAGACAGAGGGTTCCCTCTCCTCGCCTGCCCGGGCTGAGAGGAAGACCCTAGGGCAGGAAACGGGCAGGATGAATGGATGATTCCAGTGGAAAACTCTGGATGCCACGGACAACATTCTTGTCTTATTAGCGAATCTGGTCCGAAGGCACATTATAACACTTGCTGGATTGCGTGTGTCCATCGAAAGTGATGCGCCGAGCACGTCAAGCTTAATGTGTGGTGTGCATGTGTGCCTATTGTTTGGTGGCTTGTCTTTGTCTGTAAACAGAGCTGCTACTGCCTGGTGGCTTAGCGCGTCATTATCCCATGAAGAACTGATGCTTTCTGTACAAAAAAAGAAAGAAAAAAAAGCTTGACATTGGTTTGTTTGACACCGTGCGATGCTCTCCAAACAATAACAACCACCAGAGCACGTACGCGCTCGAGTGCAGCTCACATGCATGCGAATAGAAGAAGGAAACGGAATAACAGAATCCCTGGCCGAGTGCGTTCGACGAAAAACGAGTTTTGTCCCTAGTTTGCCGTTTCCCCCGAGATCAAACGCTAGTCAATCTTATGTCATCTTATTTTCCAATAAGATCATATCTATAGTGTGTTAAGAGTGGATTTGTCCCCAAAAGGGGGTCCAAAATAAGTCGGGGCCAACAATCTTAAATATTAAACGTGGTCAATAATATACTATTGCTAATTTATAATATTTATTCTACAAATATATTGCTAACGCTATATTTTATATTGCACTTATATTGAACTGTGTACAGTTCTTTTCTGAAACATTTATTTTGTGCAATGAAACACTTTGTTTTTTTTTTCTCCCCCCCTAATTTTGCTGCTGTCGACTGCAAATTTCCCCAGTGTGGGACAAATAAAGTTTATCTTATCTTAACTTATTTATGTCCCCATGTGTGTAAGCTAAACCGTGAACAATGACGTGAACGGATTGTAGCCAATCAAAGAAGCGCCCTGAAAAAAAAAAAAGGCACAAAATGAGTTCTTGCACTTCATGTTGGTTTGCTGTTTTGCAGTTTTGTGCCGGCCTTGAATTGTTGGGGAAAAAAAACATCGTTTGTAGTTTGCTTCAAACCCTTTGTTGTTGGATGACTGAGTTTTTTTTTCCCATGCATTGAGAAATATATGAATAGCGTATTTTAGCTGTATTTCAAATGTTATATTTTTATTTTACATCTGGTTAGGAAGTGTGCGGTACTAAGTGGCACCCCAATAGCTCAGATGAAAAAGCATGGCCGCCTCCAGCATTCAACGTTGTGCTATAGGGTCACGTGGTCGCCATCCCGTCGCAGGCAGTCACAGGTTACCGTGTCTGGACTTCCCTGCAAGAATCCGCCAAGCGTGAAAAGACACTTGGCGACCAAACGACCCGGCGTCGTCTCAAAGTACGTCAGCCACTACGCTGCCGCTAGGGGCATAATCTGGGAAATTGGCGGAGCTCATATGCCGTTACGTACAAAGTACAAATATAAACCAGCATGACGGTCGTCAACGGCAATAGAACGTCTCATGACCACCATTCGTAGCCATAGGTGATTTTATGGAATGTGACTTCAGAGAGCGCAAAAAAAAAAAAAGTGAAGGTGGAGGGCACGAGAACAGATCCCCGGGTCAGTGAAGGAGGGATAATTTGAGCCTGGGAAACATGTTTGTTTCCTCACTTTTTCTCTTTCATATTGTTCCCAGCCAGTCAAAGCGGATCTGTTCATCCGAGACGCAAGAGGAAGACGTAAAGCGGATTAGAGTGCGTTAAGACACAAATCATTACCCGCGCATAACGGTGTTCACCTACAGCCCGGGGCTTGGACCCGCCTTGAGGTAGCCATGCGGCGTCTCTATTGAATAAGACACGTCCGTCTTCCCCAAATGACCAAAGGGGTGAACGGCTCGGAAGAGGTCCACTCTACTCCATCGATACGCCGCCGCTCGGCCTATTCAGCGGCAAAGAGCTTTCCTGCAGCTTCAGCTCGGCCGGCTCGATCGATGTTATGAGCAATGCGGACAAACTGCTGCTAAACAGACGGCCGTCGCCACCGAAGGCCCGCCGCTGCATCGGCTCCCCCAGGGTTAGATCGTTCCACTAATGGAGGTCTCTGCTGGGGCCCCCAATGGCCCCTAACCACCAAACAGGCCCCAAGGACTCGCTTCCCCATTCTCTTTTCAATCTCTTTCACAGTCATCCCCTGCATTGTTTCTCCATCCACACAATTGTATTGACCTCAGCCTCAATGGGCCACGACGCTTCCTCATTTGCGTTTGTCAAAAACACAGAGGGCCTTCGCTACACCACCGGGTTGGCTATTGAGCAACAGCTTTTTTTTTTCTGTCAACTAGGGTCCAAAAGTCAAATGAGTATACGGGATAAAGCGGTTTTCCATATCGCTCACGTGCACGTTCGGTTTCTTGTGAAGCTAAGCCACGGCCGCAAGGAGGAAACGTTTTTTCACAAATGTTGGTTTGAAATGAAGAGAAATTATTTGATTTGAAATGTTCATGACAATTATTCCAACCCAACCGTTACTTAAAGGAGGAGATTGCAATTTTCAAAAGGGGGGGGGGGGGGTCACCTTTATTATGACGGCAGGTTATTTGGTTATTTGACAGTATTTCATGATAAAAATAAAAATAAATCGGAAAACCAAAAAGAGAAGTTCTTAGTTCCATTTCATGTCTCTAATTTGATATACAGGAAACCACCCTGTCCGAGGAAACACAACCAATCAGAGAAAGCTAAGAGTGACTTAATGAGTTGTGAAATTGTTGTAAACTGTAAATTGTTGTCACCCAGAAAAGCAACTTTTTTTTCCTAATGAAGCTTTCCTATCATCCTAATTGCTATTGCATTGAAGTTCTATTTTGTTTCCAGGCTGTTGATGGATGATTGACACCTTTTAAGTCACACTCTTTGTCTCTGGTTGGTTGTTTTTTTTTTGGATGCGGCGGTCTAACGAAGATCAAGTTTGAGGCATAAAATGATTTTTTTTTTAACAGATTACACGTAATATGTAAGCGTTTCAAGTCATAATGACTTGGAAAAAAAGTGATTGTTTTGCCATCTGAACAGCATTTCAGAGCATTATTGATGTGATTGTTAATGAGCTCCCGTTTTCTTTTCTTTTCTTTTTTTAAATCTCATTTTAAGACAAGAGCGTGCACGGTGGCCGGAAATCTGTTTCAGGTATTTAAAGCGGTCAAACTCTAGACGGGATCCTTAACCACCACACTTCTGATGAGTCGCCCGCTCGGCCTTTGCATTTGTCTTATTTAATCACTGTAAAAGTAGCGAGGGGAGAAGAAAAAGAAAAGGCGCAATGGAAAGAACCGCCGCGTTTGTCATTTCCGATTGTTTACTTTCTTCACTGCAAATTGATTTTTACATCTCCCCTTACTGGAATCTCTCTGCACTGGGCCGCCAGAACTGTCTGGCTTTGGCCTCGGCTGCCAAGCCCGTCTTTCCAGGCTTTATGAGCGAACTCTGGGGAGGACATTTCAGCCTTTCAACTCACAAGTCATTTGCAATGATACAATACTGCTTTTGTCCTCACCACCTTTGCCGTTTCCTTTCTCTCTCTCTTCCAACCACCGCTCGCCTTCCTTTCTTCGCGTCTCTCGCTTTCATGTCCTTCCATAAACCGGGGCCTACTTGTCGGTCTGCGAGCAGACAAGGTGGACTTCACGGATCAGAGGTGCCGTCGGACACACGCACACTGAAAGACTGGAGCTGACGCTGGAGCTTCAAGTACAGGCTAGGGTTACATTGTGGTGGTTGGGCGGTGCGCTGTGGTTCGGTTCTTCCTCGGTTCTGGTAGGACTGAGGTTTGCCTTGCAGGGACCTCCAGTGAGTCAGGCGGCGGGCCTAAGCTAAACTCAAATCCCAGGCCAGGAATAGTCGTCAGTGCACAGGGCAGCACTAATGGTGTGTTTGTAAGGGTGAAGCCAAACAAACAAGGTGACGTCTGAATTGAAGAAGGGACCAGATGTTGCTCTCGCACGCGCACACGCACACAAGGGACAAAATAAACTTGTGGTGAGGGAAGTGCACCATGTATATCTGCTACAGAGTCGCAGCATCAGCTGCAGCTTGAACGCACGCCGCTCTTCTGCGTGTGTGCTCTCACCAGCTGAATTGACACAATTTCTCACCGCCTTCACATTAACGAGAAAAACGGCCCCAAAAAACCTCATCCGTAATTATTCCCCCAGGTGCAACATTTCAAAATGACCATCAGACATCAACAAATAGACGTTCTCGCGTTCACTCGCAGTCCAAGTGTGTGTAGGGTGTTCCTGACAGCTGAAAAATCCGAAGGCTGAAACAGCCTTGAGAGCATGTGAGTGAAACGGAGCCTAATTACGGTGAGAATATTATTTTGTGCACGTGCGCATCTCTGTTTGTGCGCGGACACGTGGTAAACAATCACTTACGGCGTTTAGCCCGCAATTACAGCCTTCTCGACCTCGCCTACACGAAGCGCTTGAACTCACTCCAACCTCTTGTAGTGACAAATCCAAATGGAGCTTTGCCACACAAAATGTCTGCCTGGCCGCGTTAGCGTTTTGCGTTGCCCGTACAGTACCTGCCAAAGTGCGCACATCAGACACACGAGATAATTGAGCACCCATTAGGGTCAATGTTTTGGCGAAAAATGGCTGTCTTTGTCGCGCGCCAACTCCCCTGCACTCTAAAGCGCATTTCATTCAACCATCCCGCACACAGAAACTATTTGAAAAGCAAAGATGTGTGACAAAATCAGGCAATCATTTTGTCGGCATCGAAGTCAATGGCTGGGCAAAGGGTCTCACACACACACACACACACACACACACATATACAGACGCGCACACACACATATGCACACACGCACACACACACACACACGCATGCTCCCTGCCCAGTGTTTGTGGTGGCGCAGCACATCTGGTAACATCTGGATGTATTTTAGACATGTTTACATTTCCAAAATGCCGAAAAAAGTAGACCAAAAGACCGAACTTAGAAAAATACTGCAGGTACCAAAAGAATATTGAAGAAAGCAACGCATCCCAGATGAGGGACTGTTTCCAACCTACCACAGTTGACGCATACACACTGTTGCAACTATTTGTTAGGATCTCAGGCCAACAAAAACTGACATTTGTGGTGCACTAATTGGCATATTGCAGCCTCATTTTGGGGGGGGGGGGGAGTGGGAGGTGGACGTTTGTCCCATCAAGCTTCGCTTACCTTAAAACAGACGCAAAGCATTGTTGCCGGTTGACAACCGCTCTTACGCAGTCAACGTTGCACACAACACAGCCATTCCCGCCAACACATACACTCATCTGCGCAGACACACACACACACACAAACACACACACACACACACACACACACACATGCACGAAAACAGCTGCATTTCCATTTTTCTTCCCCTAAATGACGAAAACACAAAAACAGTTGGACTTCATTCAGACTAATCAAAGCTGACACGGGGTACAGCGCTGTGAGATGATGTCAGCAATGAGGGGAAACACACTCACACACACATGCACACACACAAGCACGCACACACACACACAGTCTATAGGATGTAATTTCAGTGACTGGGTATAATTTACCAGTGTAACTTGAAACCGGACAGGAAAACGTGTGCCATTCCAACAAAATATAAAGCATACATATTGAGACATGTACGGACAAAAACGGGCAAAGACCCAAACGGCAGCCACGTTGCCAAAGTATGCTAAGGATTGCGCGCAAGGACCGCGCAGGCATCTGAGCGGCTACAAAGCGCAACCCAATTCATGCGGAATGACTTTTTGATTGGAGTGCCACACAAAGTGTCCTTGGGATCATTCTAATCCTCTCAGGTATTCCATTTTCCCATGGCCCACCGTAACCTCTACTCACGCGCACGCGCGCACACATACGCACAAGGGAGATTATTAAAGCAACCTCGTGGCACATGGCGGTTTCTGATGGATTTAACATCAGGAATGATTGTTAACTTTTAGCACTGAAAAGACTTGGAGTGACTCCTGAGGAAAAGAAAAAAAAAAAAAAGGGAAAGAAAACGGCGATCCGGCCAGACACTTGGATCACATGACAACCGAGCTGCAGCTGCAAGGACCGCTGGGAAAACGACCTCGTTGCCATCCCTCAGATCGCGCCGAGTCGAGAGCCAAGCGGTAATGACGCCATGCATCTATATCGTATGTCTGTACGAAGACACCATTTAGCCGCAGAGTGGAATCCGCGTAGGGAGAAGAAAAAAAAAAAGTATCACCGTCGAGTGGTAAAATAAAAATAAAAGTTAATCACCGTGAAATAGATTAAACCTATTAAGAGGAACGTATGCTCAAGGTGACAGAAGAAATTAATTTGGCTCAACTATTGAGACCCTTGCCTCCACCCCGCTATAGGATTTCTACCAAACTAATTATCACGCTCTACTTTCAGAAATAATAAGAAAAGTGCTTAATAGGTCCGGCTTTACCCCTGCATTCGTATGTCCATTTAACACGCCCGCTTTCATGCCCGCGCACTCCTGCCTTAATGCAATTTCACATTCGTGATTTAAAATAGGCAAAGGAATTCTATTTCAAGTGGTGTCGGGATTAGAATATACAAGCGGCAATATTAAAAGACTGTTAGGTTTGCAGCCGGCGCGCCGAGCCCTGAGTGGCTGAAAGCGAAGGTAAAGATGTTCAATAATGTTTTTGTCACACTTGAGGACAAAAGGAGAAGATTACAATGAAAGCGCGGCGATCTGATTAATCTTCCCTCGCTGTATATTAATTTTCTCCCCTCTCTGATTTATGCTGCTTGGGATTTTAATTTTTAACCGCAGCATAGATACGAGAAAGATCCACCGAGCCGGCAACTCCTTGTCTGTTGATTTTAGTCAGCCATTTGCCCCAATTAGAACAACATCCAAATGCAACTATTGTTTCATCTCAAGCATTATTTCAATTTCAATTTTTTTTTTTTTGTAATGTTTTCCACTCATTTGCATCGTAGCGCCCAGGGCGAGAAAGCAAATCCGGAGTGAAAAATGCAGGTTGGGCCAGTTTTGTTCATGATCTGAGCAATAAAAGTTAAGCATACAATAAATAAATAAGGAGGCAAGCCCTTAAGAGGGAGTTGATGTTTTATTATGTTTTTCATCACTTATTTATGCAATTCAATTAATCATGTTGGAGAGCGTTCCGTGAACAACATCCCTTATGCCCCCCCCCCCACACACACACATTTCTTGAAAAACGCTCGTCGAAATGAATGCGCATCTTGGCCGCGTGATGCTTCTCGCCTCGTCAAATCTCAAGAGCACAATGAAAAAGGAAATAATTGTTGGACATCAGCTGTTGAGCTCCTGTCAAAATCATGATGTCATCATTGATTCCGTTAGGTCATTGCACGCAACAACTCAAGTCATGAGCCTGAGACTGCTCAGACTCATGACGTTGTCTTGTACGCATAACGCAAAACATTCTGGGATCGATAAAAGTATTCTGATGGCAATTTTTGAAGTAACTTTAGTGGAGGCCAAAAAAATTGACCTCCTATATTGGCTCACACTGAAAAAAAAAAAGTTGGATGAAGTCAAAAATTCAAGGCGACAAACTTTAAAATTGGGCAGTTCAACAAAAGATTGAGTTTTGCTCATGAAAGAAATAAGATTGCCCCTTGTATTGACCTTCACTTGAATGGGAAAGTCACCAATTGGGTTTGGAGCAAACGACTTTCTTGCTTTGTTGTGCTATCGAACATTGATGGCATAAATGTCAATGAGTTCTTCCAACTCAAAGGATTTTTTTTTAGTCCTCCCTCCCAAAAAAATGGAGAACGCCATACTAAAATAGCTTCAAAAATCCCAACTGTGACACCAACGAACCTCCGGAATAAAAAAAAGTCCTAAAACACAAGAATGATCACGTATGAAATCAAATGAGCACATGGATGAGCTGGTCAGTTGTTCCACTGTTAAACAGATGAGGCATACTTTCACACTTTTTCCAAAACTTTTTTAACGGTGGCTTCTTGGCCTCTGCAGTCATGTCAGCCTAGCGTCTATTAAAACCGCATGTGGGCCCGGCCCGCCGACACACGCACGCACGCACACCCTCCCCGCCTTTCAACACTGAACTTCTAACCTTTTCCTACGCCACCACATCTGGGCCTCGGCGGTAAAATGTCCCCTAACGTTCCCGCATAGACGTCGTCCAAGCAGATAAAAATACACACACGGGCTGGCATCAGTGATCGAGGTCCGATTAGATCGCGCTTTATAGTGACCAATGCCGGCGGCTAACCCAGGCACAGATAAACTCCAAACGTGCGTGCGGCCAAAAGGTGAGACGGAAAATCTCTCTGTGGTTATTGGAGCCCAATTTCATTCGCGTTTTAATATTCGCACGGCAGAATGTTTCAATTAGAATCCACGCAAACTCACACATGACTCAAGACGGAGGCTTTTAAAATAAGCACAGATAGCCATCGGGAAGATCTGATTTTAGCCTGTCACCTGCACAAACACATGTAAAATAAGACACAGTGGCATATCGTTTAAAAAAAAAAAAAAAAAAGACCACCCCCTGTCACACACTGATGCGTATCTGGACAAGTCAACCTGAGATAAAGTCACTCGACAACCACAGCAATCGATGGAAGTAATTTATTTACCTCGCGGGGCAATATCTGCTCTGTCTTCAGACGGCAGAGAAACGGCAGATTTGGCAAGCCGGTGTGAGTGGTGTGCAAATTAATCTAGCGGCAGCCACATCCAGAGCCACGCATGTCCATAAAACAAGCAGAGGTTAAAGCAGCTCACATTCGACACGCACGCACGCACGCACGCACAGCAGGCAAAGGTCCAACACCAAAACCACTTCTCCTAGAAACATGACATGAAACGTCATCTCGCTTCCATTATTCCTGTGATGTGCCATCCCTGGATACTACTAAAAAGTGCACACGCGCACATAGACACACAAAAAAAAAAGTGAAGAGTTCTTTATTTCTCTTTATTTCCATTGAAAACCAACACGGTGGAGTGAGGCCTGTCCACGGCCCTTAACTTTACCTCAATGAAATAAAAGGCACTTAACTAAGCCTCAATGGCGTGCGGCGCACACATGCACAGGCGCACTTATCTCCCCCCCCCCCCCCCCCACCACCACCACCGCCGCCTCCCCGGATGCTCATGCATATGCATTTTCTTTGTGATTTACGCTCCCCGGCGGGGGTGCGGGCCTATCTGAGCGCAGGGCCAACATACAGGTCAGCTCATTTGTAAATCAGTTGCCTATTTATAGACGGCTTTGGAGCGTTTTGGCAACGTAATGGAGCCGCACGTTTGTCGGCGTGTTTGCAGCTATAAATTTGTGTTTATTGGACGAGGTCAGCGTTCTAAACAGGCTCTTAATTACGCCGGCGACTTCATCCTCTATACTTAATCGAGGTCTACGGGGCTTCTTAGCGCCGCAGGTTCTATACGTGCGGTTGTGTTCGAGCGCGCGCGTGTGTTCTGCTGAGCCCTCGACTACTCGTGCCAAGCGGCGGTCTGACCCAGCACTTTGAAGCAGGAAGTTGCCTCACTTTCTGACCTCTCTTATTATTCCCAGGGAGGGGGGAAAAAAATAAGCCTATAGAAGCACGCCTTCCCATCAGGAATAGAGCGTTGGATTATGGGAAAAAGGTGTGACAAAAAGTACACCCAAAGACGTGTTAGGGTTGAAATGCCCATTACTGTGTGCTTCCCCTTTTGTGAACATTCAGTGCTTGTTGCTCCACCTCCTCCCACCTCTTCCGAACAACAGATTTTGGGCTAATAGGGCAGCTGCTGGTCCCCCCACTCCCGCCCCCCACCCACCCCTCCCCTTAAACCCTGCTATTTTGCTCCCTGCAATCCTTCCACGCCAGCTCCCTTCCAAAAAATAAAGCCCAGGAGGACGCATGTTGTTTTCAGATTGTTATTGATGCGTCTGTGACTGGAAAAGTTGAAACTGTTGCTGATGAAAACGTTGATCTGTCCAGTGCCCCCCCCCCCCCCTTGAGCTACCAGAGACGTTCCCAACTTTGCCAAGATTATCCAAACATTTTGGAAGGTTACACAAGTATGTGTTTCCCTATAATGCCAGAATCAGCACACATACGGTATTGTGCAAATGTCTCGGGCCGCCATTGTTGATGATTTAGCAAAAGCATAATGAGTTTATCCTGGCCACGATAGAGAGCAACCTGCTCCAAGGTTCAACTCGTAAGACAAATGAAAACAACTCTTTCAAAGTTTGCGTTGGGGTTGTTTGTCCATTTGTTTGTTCGTTGGCAGGCTACTTCCAAGCTAACGGAGACAAAGGGGGCCAATGTGAGGGTTTGGCCGGTTCAAATGGTTCATATTGACTCACATGCTAAACAAGTAAACCCTTATCCAGATCAAGATGGATTTCATCACGATTGATGGTCAAAATGTAAAGTGTTATCACGTCATGCGCCATTCCGATACAAACTTTTGTAGGCATTAGTTTTGTATTAAGTTGAGTAAACTTAGCGTGTCCTATTAGCTCATGCTTTGCTAGTTATATTGACTGCTAATTCAAGTCAAGTCAAGTGTATTTATAGAGCACTTTCAAACAGCCATCGCTGCATACAAAGTGCTGTACATGGAGCAATTTAACATATACAATAAACAATAAAACAAATCGGTAATAAAGACGGTAGAAAGCACCAAACGGTAAAACCAAGAACCAATCTAAGTCATGCCGAGTCGAATGCCAAAGAATACAAGTGAGTTTTGAGGAGGGTTTTGAAGATGGGCAGCGAGGAGGCTTGCCGAATGTTCAGTGGGAGGTCATTCCAGAGAGAGGGACCAGCAACAGAAAAGGCTCCATCCACTCTGAGCCTCAGTTTAGTTCTTGGTACTTCTAATAATGTCTGGTCCGCAGACCTGAGGCGCCGGGCAGGTGCGTAGGGGCGGATGAGCTCAGAGAGTTAAGGTGGCGCGAGATTACTTCGAGATTTGAACCCTTCAGCTCAGGAACTGCTTTTAGCAAAAAATATATTGCAATGAAATTGACATGTACTCAGCATAAACAATGTAGAACACGGAAGGCAACACCTTATGGGAATCAAAAAAGCCCTGAGCGGGGATATTGTGTGGCGAGTTAATCAAGGCAAAAGCATTCTACGACAGCATTTTTTTTTCTCTGACCCAATGACGCTCGACCCATTTCGGGTTCTGAATGGCTGCCCTAATGTAGACATTGCTAGCTGTTGCGTAACACTCGAGCATCCTCCAGATAAACACGCGCATCAATCTATAGGGGCGTGTGTGTAAACCAGCTCATCCAGATGGGCGATGACACCCAGTCACGCATTCAGGCATTTTTTTTTCCTTTCTGCTTGTGTGTGTATGTTTACAGTGTTCATGTGTGAAACCGGAGCCAAAAGTGTGGTAGCACCCCACCACCAAACACTCGCACGTGCATGCAAACGCCTCATAAAGGTGCTTACTTACTCATAGGCTTCCCTATTACAAAAAAAAAAAAAGAAAAGAAAAGCGCCTCCACTTCATTAGGAAAGTAAACACAAGTGCTGTCTGAAGTGGCTAATTAGAGACTAATTACTCCCCGCTCGTTACTAATGCAAATTAGATTACGCTGCTTAACTTCCTCGTGTCCACAACGCCCGCTGTTAATTGAGGCCTTTTGAAATTAAATTATCCGCTAATTAGCATATCAAAACCATTAATTCCGCCGCAACAAGGAGTGGCGCAAGGAGGTGGGGTGGAAACAACAACAAATGCCAAGTTTTCCTAATGAGTTTTGCTAATTGAATATGGATGCACAATCCAAGGGGTTTGTGCCAGGAATACCTATTTGGTCGCCTGGGTGTGTGCGCACGCGCGTGTGTGTGTGTGTGTGTGTGTGTGTGTGTTTATGTGCCGCCAAATGGAAACAACATGTATCATATGAGCAGCATATAATTAAAGCAACCAAACATTTTGTCAGTGAGTGGGCGATGTAACTGAAGCAAGGATGAGATGGATGCTCATCGCACGAGAGGGAACGAGAGGGAACCCATGTGTGCGTGTGTGTGTGTGTGTGTGTGTGTGTGTTTGTGTGTGCGCGTGTGTGTGCAGGAGGAGTGTTTGTCCAAGCTATAAGGCGTCTTTGAAGTAAAGAACTTGCAGCTCTTGTAAAGTCCCCCGACCCCCTGCCAGCACTTTCTCTGCATCTAACTGGCCCCTCTTCACCTCCTTTATAATACCTTAGCAACTACACACACACTCTCTCACACACACACGGTCACATTTTATGGCCACTCGCAGATGAACAGCGCAATGTTTCATTCAAGCAGGATCGGATTTTACCCTCTTCCTCTCACTGAATAGACGATTTCAACTTTGCGGATTAGAAATGGGGAGTACGTTTGCCTGCTTGTGGATAAGCGAGGCCGCCACGCGCGCACACACCACACACACACACACACACAGCGATGCCAGCGGCTATTAGCCACGTTAATCTAAAGATCCATCAAGGCCTTGTAATGTAAAACCAGCAGAAATAAAGTCGTTGTGCACAAGCCCCTTTCCCAAGTGCCACTGCAATTAAGGTGCATGAAAGGCCCCATTCACGAGTGCCCAAGAAAGTTTCATCTTGCGCATTTCTTATCTCTTCATCCTGTAAAAATGGATGAGAATAAAAAAAAAGGATAGTCGAATTGAGAGGTGGGCACATACAAAAATAAAAATGCGAGAATTACGGTTTGATGATTCCTTTAAGGGGATACATAAATGCCGCGCAACAATATTTGCCCTAATTGCTACAATTATCATATTGAGCAGTTAGGATTTGAGGGTGTTGATGAGAAAAATTGATTAGTCGTCTGTTTCTTTTCAGAGTTTCTTCTTAATCAAAATCTAACATCCTTGAAAAATTAATTTGAAGCCATTTCTTATCAGTTAATTAAATCGGGGTGGAAGTCTTTTTTCTTCTTCTTCTTCTTCTTCTTTCTTTTCGGTGCTGCATGATTAGAACGGTTCTGTTCTCCTCTGTTCAGACACCATGACGTTAGAGGGGGGAACTTTTCACTGTCTCATCAAACATTCACCAGCACAAGAATAGGACTTCTTTGAAGGGCCCGTCGCCGGGTGTCTTATTTTTTTTCTCCCCGCTCTTCCGAACCTCCGCTGTACTGATAAAATGTGCAACACCCAATGGATCTTTCTTTCTCATTAACGGACAGAGAAAGCAAAAAGAGAAGAGGGGAGGAGGGGAAGAGAAAAGGGGGCAGCGGGGAGAGTCAGAGGAAGGAACCAGAGGCGGAGAAAACAGGGAGGCAAAAAAATAAATAAATGGGAGCCAATGCCAGCGATAAAGTCACATTTTAGCTTCATAGCCTGTGCATAGTAATCGATCGATTGATGAATTGATTAATTGGAATAGAGATCAAATGATCATTATCGTCCCCCCAAATCCAAGGGCGGGCATTTCTGGTCCTCAAGGGCCACTTTCCTGCCTGCTTTAGATGTCTCCCTCCTGCGACACGCCTCCCTCAAACCATCAAGATCCTTATAAGGCTTCTGAAGGGCTTGCTGATGAGCTGATCATTTGAAATCGGGTAAAAAGTGGCCCTCGAAGACCCGAGCTGCCCAATCCCGCCCGAATCAATCAAGGAAATGTCAAAATGTCCGTCCACCACTTCCTTGGATGCAAGAATCAAATACACGGAGTTAATATGGAGCTCAAGTCACGTTCCCTCTCGGCTGACCGGCGGCCGGTGCGAGGCGAGGCGCAGGTCCATCTATTTGTTTGGGCAAAAGTGAACACGAGAAGTGATGGAAAATAGAGTTCCTTGACATAGATTTCCACTTCATTCCATATCCCTGCTAGGTTTACTCATCAGAGGGTGACTTCACCTAAGAAAACTAGTTTTCTATTTCTGGAGGAATACTAATTATAAAATCTCTGCCCCTGGCAAAGGAAAGCCCCTCTCAGAGGGAGGGAGGGAAAGAGAGAGAAAAAGAGGGGAGGGAGGGAGGGAGGAGGGAGAGAGAAAGAGAGAGAGAGCGACGGAGAAAAAGTCCATTCAGCGCCATCAGACGAAGATAAGTTCTCTCTCTACTTGAGCGATCAGCGGAGCAGAACCGAACAGATACAGCGCGCTCGGCTCATCTGTCCATCCCGGCCTCCTCGGGGGAGGCGAGGATAGATTGGGAGGAGGAGGAGGAGAATAAGCGGGAAGAATCGGTCGGAAAGAGAGCAGTGTGGAATATTTCTGTGATTGAATCATCAATGGAATGAATATCAGAATCCAGAGAGATTTCAAGATCAACCAATCAACAACGCGCGCCCTCATCAGCCAGTCAGCCCCCATTAAAGCGCTGTTCGTATACTATAGTTCCATCTGTCCGGATTTCGGTCCCCGCCCCCCCATATTTTTTTGTCTTCACTCCAGCTGCCCTCATCTTTCTCCCCGGGAGACGAGAGAATTCTTAAAGCCACAATTACCGCACACAACTATCAATTTCCCCTTCAATTAACCCTGTGGGAGGAGGTGCGGGGAGACCTTCAAATTTTGGGGATAGAGAGCTGGGCCCACTACTCTCCTTCTCACCCCCCCCCCCCCCATCCCTCCAAACACCAGGGCGGTGTCGCGTTTAGGAGGTGAATGACATCTCGACGGGAGCATCTCGTACAGCCCAGGTGATCTGCTTCATTCGATGAGCGGAAATTTCCGCTAATGCAAACAGAAAGAGGAGGGTGTCAGTCGTGTGATGTTTCTGCCATCAGCGAGTCTGCATCCCATGACGAGCCCCCCCAACTCTGATTCCTACTTCTCTTCTGTCTTGCCCACTCTCTGGGCAATCCGATGACAAAAATCCCGCCGGACACCCGAACGCTCGTCTGCCGCTCAGCCTCCCGCCCCATCTGTCCTCGTCCTCCCACCGTCGTCTCCTCCCTGCTGTTGACGACCCCGCGGGCCTGATAAACGACGACCAAGTTACCTTTTAGACGACGAAAAACTGCAGCGGCACATGTTGCCAATTAAGACTACAGGTTGCGCGCGGCAGCGCCAACCTTCGCTAGCCGACGGGCGCCTTTCAACGCGGCTTGTCCCTCTTTTACTTAACTGACGAAAAACTTAATAGGAGGAGTAAAACGCATTTTGTATAGTCGGTGCACCATTTAATTTATTTCAGGGACAATCGGGTGTAGTGATAAAATGTTCATTCAGACGAGCGGTGTATTCAGACCACCTAACACAATTTGTGACCTTTTTATATGGCGAAAGCGTACACAAATCCACGCGATTACACGGCAGCCAAATGAGAACGGTGTATTCATCCGTGGCGGCGAAGCATGAAAATATTTCGTGAACAAATGGGACGAAAATGTGCACGAAATGCCGGCATTTTCAATGGTTGGGCTGCATTGTGTCGAATTTTGCTGAAGGGTCCGATTGATTGACCTTGCCGCACGTTCCTGTCAAATCGCTGCTACGGAATTAAATGATTGCTATTGAACAAGCGCGAGGAGAGCTAGCAAATGTTGGAAGTAAACTGTGATGACAGGCGGGATGTAATGAAGAGACTGAGAGGGAAGGCAGAGCGCTATAATTAGAGACAACGGGCCCGACGGGGAGAGTCGGGGACAGAAAAAGAGGTGAGGAGAAGAGGAAGAAGCAAAAGGAGAAAAATAAAAGAGTTGGAAGTTCAAAAACAAAACCTGGTTGAAAGAGCATTGTTGCAATGGTGCAAAAAAAAAAAAAACGCAAAAAGGATTGCTTGTTTGATGAACTCAAATTAGGAGGACAACTCATTAGCTGAAATAAATGAACTTTTTTTTTTTGCTCATTTCTTTCCAAAAAAAAAAAGAAGCTCCTTTCATTTTAGAATGGGAGTGATTCCATTGCCACAAAGCAACCCATCATAACGGAAACGGATTATTCAAACCTATAAATAAACGACAAACGCTTTCATCACTTTCCTGATAGAATCGTGTGCAATTTCGTCCACACAAAAAGAAAAAAAAAACCTCTTCATTTGCTCCGACTTTCAAATTGCCCTATTTCTTTTCTTACAGAGCCCCCCCCCCCCTGCCCTATCTAACGCATCCACTCTCAATCCCGCAAGCCTTCAAAGCCTAACAACACAAACGCACACAGACACTCGCGCGCACAAACACACGACGGCCGTCGCTCCTTAGGAACATGAGAGCTGTCTCTAATTCGCAGGCTGGCAAAGCCGCGCTGGACAGCAAATCTTGATCTGGCGGGATTAGGATACTTTTATTTCGCCGAGAGCCAAAGGGAGGAGGAAGGGCGAAGTCGGAAGCAGGTGTGTACGTTTGTTTGAATCCTTGTCCAAATGTCAGAAAAGAAGCGGTGACAACAGCAACGTAGATACTTCACAGACACAACATGAGGTACACCTGCACAATGTAATCAAATGCCATCAAGAAAATTGTTTTATATTCCATTCCTCCCGTCGAGCTCATCTGATTGGAGTTTGTATACTGTATATTATTTAATCCTGGAGAACCCACGGGGTCAAATTTGACCCCTATAAATTCTGCTACTCAAATGCTACCCTTAAATCCCAAAGGGTCAAATTTGGCCCTCAACCTAAATTAGGATTAAAGCATTAAATATTTGAAAAAAACCCATATATTTTGATGTTCAGTGAACATATAGCAGGCGTTTAATGTCAAATTCATCCTTTTCCAAAGAAGAAAACGGTTCTTGGGTTCTACCGGGGTTAATACATTTCTAGCAATGACAGTTGCAATGAAGTGGCCAGTGCTTGTGCACATTCACGCATTCATAATCAAGTGGCTCAGAAAGGAGGCTCATCGCTCCCCACTGCGGAGGAAGAGGAGACAAGGGGGTCGGGGGGGGGGGGGGGCAAGGAAGGTGGAGGAAGGGTGTTTGGGAGGAGGGGATTGCACAATTATTCAGATAACAGCTGGGAATAATCTAGTGGCAGATGTCTCTCGGCCAACAATGCCCACCGCACACAGACGCGCATGTGGAAGCACATGCGCACCAACACCGGTTTCAATGCCCGGTCAAGGAGCACAAAGTGGAGAGAAAAAAAAAAACAGCCTCTGATGGACCGGCACCAAAGATCTCAATCCTCCCTCTTTGACTGAAGACGTTAAAACTCATTTGCAGCGCTGATGAAATCATTAAAAAAAAAATAATAAGAGAAGACTATCTCCTCACAGTGATGAATTGCCCTAAAGAATACATGAGAGTTAAGAAAACTGATGACCTGTTTGCTTTTTCTTCTCCGTCACAGCCGCTTGAAAAACAGAACCTAAAACCAGAGGAATTCAGTCCGGGGAGGAGAGAGAGGTGGAGGGTCACGCGGTGATTGACAGTTAATTGAATGTGCACGGCACACACGCGCACAATAAGTGCATCCGCAGTGCAACGGCACCACCTCGACTCCTGATAGTGGCTCTACCAGCCCCCTACCGAGTAAAACCTGGCCGGTGTCTTTACCTCGAGTTGCAAAGCCTCGCACAAAGCAGGAGTTTAAAAAAAAACCACACAAAAAAAACAGAGTCTGGCATTGTTTTTTTTTCCCCTCTGAAGATAAGCAAACTATTTCGAAAGACTCAAAGTTCCCAAGCGCTGGCCCGTTCTAATCTCCCATGTGAGGTTACAAGCGGCAGAGGAGGAAGGAAAAGGGCGGTCCAGACGGGTGTCAAAAGCTCCGTCAAGCCGTCAAGCCAGGCCGCCTATTGTGATTTAGTCCAAGACCGGCGAACAGATCGCCCCGTCAGGGGATGGATCATCCTGCGCGGCGCCTCACATGCTAATAGCTTAAGTCGGCATCCCGTGTCTCCCCCCCCCCCCCCCCCGGAACTAATACCACAAATACTAATACCATAAAAGAGCCCCAGCAACGTTTTCGCCAAGCGTTCGCCAACATCCCGATACTTGACGGATTAGAAGACATAATGAGATGCATTTCAAGGGTTATTACCACACCGGTCCGCCGTGACGCGGAACCGGGGCGCAGACTAAAACCGCAAGCACGCTCACGGCAAATATTCTGATGCGTGCCGAGCAACTACAAATGCGGCAAATCAGATTCGCGGTCAAATCAAATGAGAGAAGACAAAATCATAGTGGGTTGTAAAGTGTCAATTAGGCTAACTGAACCAAACCTGAGCAAAAAGTGCGCCCGAGAGGCCCGCTAGCACGTCTCTCCAGCGAGACGATTTCTGAAACGCGCTTCGGCGAAGCCATAACGCCGCGAGACGCGCATTTCGCAGCTGTCACCTAGCCTTCACGACCATCCTTTTCAACACACGTTAAAGCGGCGGCGCGCAAAAGTTGAGTCACATTGTTGCTTCCGAGCAAAGCTTTCCACTGATCTGTCCGCGCCCCCCCCCACCCACCCCCCGCCCGATTGACGGCCGCCCTGTCAGTCTGTCGCGGCGCTTTAGAAAACACCAACGGCTCTCTGATGAAGCGCTTACAAAAAGGTCGGAGGGTTGGAGGCGAGGGGAGCCGACCACGGGGATCGGAAAGGGAGTCGGGACGAACTGAAGGAAAATCCATAACACAAATAAAGCTGTCAGCGGCAATGCGGAGTTAGCGTGAGACTCGACGACCAATGAGTGGCCATCAAGACGCTCTATTTCAAGCGCAGGTTGTAAATATGAGGCGATGTTACTTTGTCGGCGTTAGCTCATCAGATTTTCCCCCAAATGGGCTTGTAGGTCGATCAAAACGTACAAGGTGAAACTTATTCACTATTTCACGCCATCATATTCTCTCTACGTTGCTGTCCGTGATCGATGCGTGTCCACTGTAGTCCTTTTCTCCCTGCTGCGTTATTATTGTGCCTTCTCCAGAAATGTCATACGATGGCTTTTCGGGGTGTCTCACGGACTCCTTATGCTTGGGCCTACGAATGTGAGCTTTTAAAAATCCTCAAGCATTTTGCTACGTGCAATCTTGCGTCTTTGCCATCTGTTAGAGTCGCCGGTGACGGTGTTGAAGCAGTGGCTTGTCAATCAAAAGGAGTCACTCCGCTTGACCGTCTCGTGGATGGTGTATGTTTATTTTCTCGCCACTTTTTGCCGACGGCAGTTAGCAAAACGACGTTTTTACTGATCAAAGTGTTTCACTGTCGCTTTTTCGGTAGCTAATGACGAATACGGTTGGTTTAGATGAGGAGATGCATCAAGCGTGCTTCTGACCTCATGCTCCTCTCCCGACGGCGAAACTTGAAAAGCCCCCGCCGCCGCCTCCTGACTTCCCGATTCGCTCTCATTCCTCCAGACTTCACACTGACAGCACAACCCCACCACCACCAAACACACACACACACTCAAACGTGGCCCACCCCTTCAGTTCCAGCTCTATGCTCCAACCACGGCCTCAGGTGCCAAACGTACCCTGGAGAGGCTGATCTAATGCTTCCTCAGCTGTAATGACCCACGCCTCAACAACTCTTGGACGCTCCTACCAGCCTTTTCACTCATATGTTCTATCTTCTTCCTGTCCCTCACTTCCCTTTTCAGCCCCCCCAGCGACTCCCCCCCCTCCCCGTCCTACCGCCACCCGCTCATAGGAAACAGTCCCTTCCGCTTCGAACTGTTGGGTCACTCCTCCCCACATCCATCAGCTGTTAATGGGCTGGCGTTCTGTGGAACGACTAAAAAAAAGACCCTAAATGAGCCCGGCCCATATGAAATTAGGATACGTTTCATTTCAGGCACTTGAATAGAAAATCAATGAGTTAAAAACAACAACAAAAATGAATCAATCACGAAGGTTTGAAGCCATGCATGATGGCTCCTTGAAAAGACACAAGGCAGCAAACGCGCACACACACACACACACACACACACCTCGCTCACAGGTGGCCAACGTCGATGTACGATGTGTCTCAGGGCATCTTTGTGTTTCTACCCTCCTCCTCCTCCCTCTGTTCTTCGTCGCCTTGCACTCTTGCAACTTTACAGTACGACGCTTGCCTCCTGACCCGTCAGGAAAACACATCTCATCTTTGAAAAATGTGCAGGGATTTATTAAATGCGCACGCTCGCTCTCTCTCACACACACACACACACACACACGCACACACACACACACACACACGCACACAAACATTGAGCGCTGTACTTCTCCTAAATAACAAGCTCAATTTGAACCACATGTATAATCAGTACTCAGTCTAAAGCAATGTGGCGGCAGTTTCTCCATGCCGTCAATCACTTCAATACGCAACCTGAACATTCTCCCGCTTGCAGCACTTCAACAAATTTGGCAATTATATCGCATGAATAATTATTGCCGAAAAAGGGATCAGACACGATGATTGAAATACAATGTGGGTTTTTTTGAACATATGTTAACACAAATGGAAACATTTTTATCTTGCTCTCCGACCCCAATGAAAATTTTACCATTTTTAGTTTTTGTTGCAGCTAAGTGGCACCGTAGGAAAAAAAAAACTACGGCCGATCAAAGCTGACATGTTTATCATAGCGGTGTCATATGTGGGCACTCTTCAACATCACTTTACACCCAAAAAGCCCACTCAGACTTGTGGGCTGGGGTTCGCAGCATATTACGGACACAGGACATTTAAAACTTCAAATGGTGGCCATTTTCACTGGAGCAGCACAGGTGCGTTGAAAACCCCCCAATAAAAAGCACTTTTATACATACTCCTCATTGTACACATACTATCAGCAGCCCTACTGATGGAGGTGAGAGGACCCTTTGGGTGAGTTTATGGACTAAAACAATCATGCCAGCATGGCTTTTAATCTGCCTGGAGAGTTTTTTTTTTCCCCTCACAAGCATATGAGATTCATTGTAATTTTTACCCATCTCTAGACCATCTCACAGAGCCACACGCACACAATGCCCGAATGTCAGAAAGACAATCACATACACACTCGACCGGCTGTTCTGTTGGAAAATCTTGGACTGATAGGGGTCCGGCCCAGCAGCGCACGACAAACAAAACGTGACGTGGAAAAGACACAGCTGTCGGGATAGATGAGGCGAGAAGGGAAATGAGAGAAGAAGTAAAAGTGTGGAAGCAAATGGGAAATTTAAAAAAAATACATGTTGACAGTCAGGCAGCTGCATAATAGTGCATGAGGACAAGGGAAAACGAGCCTCACAAAAAATGTTTTTTTTTCTTCCTCAAAAATTGATTATACCTGCCTTCTGTTTTAATGTTTTTAGATTTCAATCAAAAGATACGAATGTCAAAGTGTAATTGAATCTCACACAAAAAAAACATCTGAATAGCTTAATAAAAGGTGTCGGACTCGATCCCCATCCAAAAATGATGAGAAAAATCCAAAATTTGACACAGTGAGGACTGCTGACATTTCTTTTAAATGCCTGAGTTTTCACGCGTTCATTTCTTTTCCGTCAGTGAATTAAAAGTCATGGAAATGCACGGAAATTTAAATATTTAGTTAACATCGTTCTTATCTCGCCAATTGAAGACTTTCAAAGGAGGCCTGAGTGCATTCGACAGCAAACGTGTGCGTTTTTCCCCTCCCTTCAATCTACATGAAATGCCAATTTGATGGTAGGCAGTCGCCACCAAGAACTGTCTGACACCACAAATGTGACAAGGTCATAAAGCGTGATTGAGAGCTTTTGCATCTTTTGTTAAAGCGCAATTAGGAAAGTGTCTCAGTGGAGGGAAAAAAAAGCCAGTGAGGAAGATGGAATGGAAACAAAACAGAAGGCGGAAAAAAAATGAGAGATGGATGACAGTAAATAAAATCAATTTTGACAAATGTCTTAAAGCCCCGTCAATCAAATGGCAGTGATGCTGGTGTCAGTTTGGCCACCACATCGACACACAATGAATTGTTGTTTTTAGGCTTCCCTCCTTTTTGTCCCCTTCATAACTCGCATGCATAGTAAATCAGTTGAAGTATTCATGTGTAACGTAGGCCTATCTTTTGGATGTCAGTATGAGATTGCAACTAAGTTGACCAACACGGTTAAAAACGTACATTGAGCTGCACCCTTTTAGGTCATCTTTTTTTTTTAACTTTGTAATATAACCAAAAGGATCAAATCACTTTCTGAAATTGCGAACTGCATTATTAATTGTTATTTTTGCATTTCTTAAAACGTGCTCCCTTTTTTTTTTAAGATGGTCCAAGATAAGAGAATGCAGAGAGATGCACGTCAACTTTACGATTCTGTGGCAACTTTCCTCCGCGTCGAGACGTTTCAATTTCATTGTTGGATCGTGCAAAAACGGAGCAAAATCATCACCAATAAGAAACTCTGCCAGGTCTCACACACGGCGGTTACAAATTTCGAAAAGTCAAAGCGGGTTTGAAAAGAAGGTATTGTTCCCTGACCTTTTGACTAGAGAGCTGTTTTCTTCTTCTCTCTTTCTTTTTGACACAATGGGTTTATTATCATCTGTGAGGGGCGCATTAAAAAAACGCGGCGATACAAAGATAAAACTAAATTAAAATCACAACTACTTCAAAAAAAAATGGAGAACTTGAAAAGCTCACGTCTTGTAAAATTACCACCACATAACTTTACGTCGGCGTTTATGGTCAAAAGACGCGTGGGGATTCATTAGGGGGAAGTTACAAATTTGCTTGTAAATAAAAGAGACTCAAAGTTACTTGAGCGCTGAGTTTTAAGAACGCCACCTTCCGCAAAGAAATACTCAGAAATAACTTTCAATGATTCAAAATTAATCATTCAAAAATCTATTTTAAAAATGTCTTCGTGGTTGAGAAACAGTTAGTGGAACCTTTTGGATTTTGTATTGTAGTACAATCGAAAAAGTCCCCTTTTAGGGTGCATTTTTAAAAGGTTTGGAGGCAAAAAGGAGAGTGAATACAACACACACACACGATAGTGCGTTAAAGTGTTCGCATTGGAGCAATCGACACACCTTTCCACGTGGTTAGAGCGGCTTAAAAGTTGACAAACGAGGAAAAAAGTGGGGGAAAAAGTCCAAGAGGACAAGACAATGCGAGAGATAGCGTGAGTGCGTACGTGTGCTTGCGTGCGTGTGTTGGTGTGCTGTGCATGAACCTGTTCTCTCGCGTTGGGAAGAAGTCAACTTTCACGCCAGGGGTTGGAGCATGTGGGCAGCCCGGCTCCGGCTCCTCTCGGCCCCCTCGCGCTGTCCACTAGCTCTCTCGGCGACAAAAAAAAAAAAAAAAAAGGCCACACGCCGGTGGGGAAGAGAGAGATACACACACAAAAGCAATAAGAAAAAAAATAAAATAACAACTTCAAAAATAAAAATTAAAAACGATGTCAACAAAATAAAAGCGAGAAGCGAAGACGACAAAAGCGTGCTCGCGAGTTAGTCCTCTTCTTCTTGTTCGCTTCTTTTGTGCACCTCTGGAGTCAAGTCTCAACAATTGTGCCGCTTCTCGTGTGCCACCGTGCTCAACTTCTGCTCGGCTCGCCTCTCCCGCTATCTCGCCCCCTCCCCCCCAAAAAAAGCTGCTTTCGTTTTATCTTTTTGCTTCTTTTTTATTTTCAGCGCCACAAACTTTGTCCGCCTGCCGCTCCGCTCTTTTTTTGCCATCCACTCTGACGCTCCCTCGCTGGAAATCAGCCTTGAATCACCAGGGCAGCGTGTGTGCGTGCGCGCGCGTGTGTGCGTGCGCGTACTGCACGGGGACAGTTTGTGCGCTACCGTAATGCCTCCAAAGCAGGTGCGCCTCTTCAAAACTCCACGACAAAAGGAAACAGCGCCTCTCTCCTTCTTCCCCCTCATGCGGGATGATTTTGATTTCTCTTTGGGGATATTTGCGTCTTCTCCATCTCAACAATCACTTGTGCTTCGCGTCTTGAGTGATTCTTACTGCGTTCTTCATGCCGAATGTAAAAAAAAAAATCTAAAACGACAGATGGTCTATTCATCGGCTCTTTTTCATTAAAGTGTTTAGTAAAGTGTTTGTTAAAGGTCAAAAGCCTCTCTGCTGAAACAATGGCGCACAAAGCACATCGAAGGTAATAAAATGAGCAACTGATTTCAGAAAGAAACGATTCAAAAAGTTGCCTGGAAGGTGGCCTGCCACTTTGGGGTAGATCAGCATGTCAATGTTACACTGTTGAGGTTGCAGGTTTGGTTTCAAGATATTCAACTGTGCAAGGACTTTTGCAGCATTTGTATTCTTCTTTGTATTTGCAATTCTAAAGGAGCAAATAGCAAATTGATTAAACGTAGCATTGGCATGACATTCTCTGTACTGCTGCGCGTGCGTGCTTGCGTGCGTGCGTGCGTGAGGGGAAGCCAGTGACCTTTTGACTTCCTTGCATCCCGACTGAGTCTTGCCATTATGTAGTCAGGGAACAACAGATGGTTTGCCTGTGCTGAAACTCAGAAAAACAACCCACCCCAAAAAAAAAAAAAAAAAAAAAAAAAGATTCAAACAGAACATTTCACTTTCATGGACTTTTTTTGTTACGTTCCTGCACTGGCATATCTAAAGTGTTTTTAGATACAAACTGGTGTATAATTGCCTCCACCAAGTGAAATCCGGAAGTTGTAACCACGCATTTGAGGAAGCTAAAAATGGAGATAACTTTAAACTGTCTCTCACTGCATTTTGATTTAGGTGTAAAGGACTGATGTCAGTCTTGAAATAAAACTGTATTCCTCAAAAAAAAAAAAAAAAGACTGCTTAAGTGGGCTCACGGCTGTTATATGCTTTCTTTGCAAATAGACAGTTATATTATGATTGGACTTTTTTTTTTTTTACTGTCTGCAGAGCTCACTATGTCCTTGATGTATTTTGGAGGCTTGACAACTCCTTTTGCAAGAGTTATTACCACCTTTTTCTCCCTCACATCTCATTCATTTGCTAATTGACAGCATAATCAGTGTTGAGATTACTGTCTCTGAAGAAATTTGGGAATTACATCATGACTCTCTCGGCAGAAGGTGGGGGGTGGGGGGGGGCTAGAGGAGGAAGAAAAAAAACATGTTATAACTCAAAAGGGAATCTTGGAATAATTTGGCGTGGGCTATTAAGAAGGATTCAGCTTCCTTTTCCCTATTGAAGCTTTTTATTACCATTGGAAAATGATGGCAGTCAACCAGAGGACCACCTCACAAGAGGCCACCACTGCAGTAAATCACCATACATTCATGAGTACGATCAATAACCCTAAAAAATATGTGTACTGTACATCTGTGTGTGGGTTCGTTTGTGTGTGAACGCGTGTCCAACTGGAACCTTTGCTCATTTGCTGTTGTCACTTCAAGTTTGAATTTGATCATGTTTATATCTGCAAAACAAACCTGCGTTATTCATGGGTCAGTGTCACAATGAAGTGCCTTTGGCATGCCCATCAGAATCATTTACTCATCAAGAAAATTTGAAAAGTATTGAAATTCTGAGTTGCCAAACGTTTGCATAATAAATCTTTTTTTTTTTTAAACCTCTTGGAATGTGATTTGGGGATGTGACACACACTGCTCTGCGAAGTACTTGAATGATACCATATTTTTTTTTACACGGTTTCATTATCCTGATGATGCCATCTAGATAGTGTCCACAAATTATCTGGAGCAGTATGGATTATGGAATGCATGCAACTGGATACGATGGCAGATGAAGCGCCAGATGTGTGTACATTTTGTTACGTTAAAAAAAAATAAATAAAACAATCTCCTTGGGAACCTCCAAAGACATACGAGACACAAATTTAAGGACACACACATGTGGGTTATTTCAACAATCGTCAGGTAAGGTAGCTCAGTCTGCAAACATCAACAGCTAGCGTAGCATTAGATCGCAACATGTTTTTGGCAGTAAAAGTTTAGTACATGCTATTCAGTTACTCGTTTGTCCTTAGGGCACACCACACATGGTGAGAAGTGGGGCCAAAACAATCCAACATTTTGAATATCCCCAATTTGGGATTGGAGTGGCCTAAACATCCTTCTGAGCCATCAACAGTCTGAATACACCGCACGTGGCTGTAATATGTCGAAAGATTATATTTGGAGCCATCCCGATAATCACAGCATCCTTACTATTGTCGGGAGTGGAGAATTGTGGCTACAATTGGGCCGATTTTTCTCGCTGTGTGAACCAGGCTTTAGCTAGCTACATTTCTCTGGTAGGTAGCGTCAGTGTAGCTAAGCTACATTTAATGTAGACTCACTTGTAGTTTAGCTGTCTAGATTTTCCAAGTCGTGCAGATCTGACCTCTCGTAAGTTTTGCTGAGGTCTGACAACGTTCTCCCTGGCAGTAGTTCCGTCTGACGTTTGACTCATATTTTTCCACAAAAATTGTGGCCAAATTCCAAATGATACAACAACGCAGGCATTTGATTTTTACAGTAAAAACCACTGTGAATGTTTGGCACCAAGTCGTAGTCCGTGAATACATTTGCGTTTCATGCCTTTTTGACTTTTGTTTTGTTCGAATTGCTTGCGGTCCTCCAGCTACTGCCCGTATTCTTTATAAAACTGTTCAGAGTTGTGAGCTCAAGCCAAGTTAGTGGTATGCAGCTGACGTTTTGATGGATATAGGCTCGCTTCACTTGTTGATCTTAACACTGCATTTCTGACAGATGGAAGGGTATTGCACAGCCTCCGATGTTTTTGAAAGCGTTATTCCGGCGTACGGTTGTGTAGCTGTTGAGGCGAGAAGCATAGTTTGGGCCATGATGCTATAAAGTGACAAAATCGGGCAAAGCCTTGACAGGAGCAGGCTGCGTAACAGGATGAAAAGAGCCTGATAAGTCTGGTTCTCATCTCTCCCATTCAAATTTCGGAACCCTTCTGCCCCGTGTTAATCAGGGTGAATAGTTATCAAAGTGGACAGGTAATTAAATTAAAACTTAAGTGGCTTCATGTGCAAGGTTGGCTGTACTACAAGTCGTCGTCCCCCCCCACCCCCCCCAGGCTTAATTAAAGAAAATATGGCGGTAGTGTTCACCCAAAGTGTCACAGAGCCGCTGATCCCTCCAGTCGACAGTCGGGCTGATTGTGGCATGTGTGCAGAAGCAACATTCCGACATGCTTCTCTTTTCTTGTTGAATCAGTTTCCCTTGTTGCGTTGTTTGCATATCAGAGCAGCAACGCTGGAGAAGGGGGGGGGGGCATGTACGGTATTAACAAACTGTGAGCTTTAGCAACCTTCTGGGAATAAACTCAAGCAGCACTAACAACACAACTCGCTGGCGTCGGTGTTTACAAACAAGCTCCGGTAAAGTCCCACAATGCCTTGAGAGGCCCAAAATAAATACAAATAAGCAAGACGCTGGAGCCTGTACAACAACCGAGCGCCCACATGAGTGCGCGATTTACAAATAACGACAACTCATGCCGCACACGCACTCTTGTGCTGCATGCATAATCACAATAAGGTTGTCCTAACAAGAATAAATGAGAACGTACCAATCAAAAGTAACCATAGTTTGCCCTCAGCGCGATGGCATTGGAAGGAGTACGACAAAACACTGAAGGAGAAAGCTCATCACAGCTTTCAATTATTCACTCAGAAGCACAGCAGAAGCACAGTCGCCGTCATCACGTGAGCATCATTGCACACACACATGCACACGCACACACACATACACACAAATTGCAAGGCCTTGAAATAATTTGGATTCCCAGTCCAAGGAAGTCATAGATGTGCTAAGATATTTGCGCACACACTTGTATGCAGGCAAGCAAGGAGAGCCAAAGAAAAGTGAGGGAGGGTCTCATTGAATTCCCTCAAGGACTCCCTTCATTTTTTGGCACTTGTGACCAGTCTGGGAAGGAGTGTTGAGTCTGCAAGTGTGTGTGTGTGTGTGTGTGTGTGTGTGTGTGTGTGTGTGTGTGTGTGTGTGTGTGTGTGTGTGTGTGAGTGTGTGTCAGTGACAGGCACACGCTCACACTAACCCAAGCACAACAGTTGAAGCTGTGCGTGACGACTTGCAGAGGCAAGAGACAGAAATTTGACACACACTTTGATTGTCACACATATAGGCCATTTCTTTTTGTCATTAAACTCTCAGAAAAAGTCAACGTTTGAATTTGTTTATGAAAAACCGGTGTTGGTTTTAACTGGGGTCATTCTCGACCCCTTCACCGTATGTGCCTGTTTTTCATGTACCATTTAGCTTACATATACCGTGGAGGTTTCTCTTTGATGTCTGGCTCGAAATTGATCTGGGGTAAATGTGATGGAAAACATTCGGACGTAGAAGAGGGGCCAGATGAGTCTATATGAATGCTTGAACCTGGAGTGGGGTTTTTTTTGGGGGGGGGGACACATTTACCGTAGAAAAATGTTGTAATAAATGTTGGAGTAATTACAGTGGTACTTTGGCTTACAAGTGACGCAACTTGAAACAAAATGTCTGTTGCAGTTAATATAATTTGTTACACAAAAAAACAAGACCTCAACTTGTTTCGCTTCCTCATCTCAACAAAAGGAAAACTGTGCCATTCACTGTCCGTAGCCTCTATCCTGCCTGCTCAGTACACACACAGCACATTTGACAATAATGTTGTACTTGACTTGACTTGATTTGACAATTGACTGACGGGAAGGGTGCTACCTTCACTTTGATACCTGATTGGCTCTTGTTCCATTCTGCGTTCAAGTCTGTTGCTCACCTGTCCTCGGCGATGACCACACACAAACATGCCTTCTGATCCGCATCATCATCATTATTCAATGGGCATTGTGCTGCTCCTTCTGGTCTGTGTGACTTGGCCACCAGGGGGCAGTATACTAAAATCCCCATTGAGACTTCAGGAAAGTTGAAGACTACCACAGCTGAATGTCGGGAAATGGCAGACAACATCCTATTTTGAGCCATTCAGCGGGCAAATTGAGAAAATCATTCACAGTCATTCCGTACAGATGGTTAAAAATGGTGGCTGCCTCACATCCAGTCATGCGCACCATGACAAAACTAGTGACCTCAGTTTTTGGATTCTTTCACACTAGATTCTTCTGAGTTTCGATGCTGCTTGTATAGTGAAATGCAGAGATCTGATGCACACGCACACAGTCCATTCCCCTGTGTGATCTTGTATCAAAGCAAACAAATGACATGCTGTCTTCTCCTGTCTTCCCCCCCCCCCAACCCCACCCCATCCCATCCCTACACTGTCACTTTTGATGCGCGCTTGTGTAAAATGACACGCCGTATCTCTCAAGTTGACATTATCACTCGCCAATGCGCTCACATCTTCCGGCCGCACGCCTTTCCCACAGGACTCCCTACAGCGCGGGTCTTTGTCTGCGAATGCTTCACGCACACACACACACACACACACACACACGCACACACACACACACTCACACACACACACACACACACACACACACACACACACACACACACACACACACACACACACACACACACACACACACACACACACACACAGCTCTGATTTTTTTACCTCTTCATTGTGTACTGTAAGTCACTGATTCAAGGCGTGAGTGAGGCCGCAAAGTTTTGGGAGAATAAGATGAGATTGGCTTGCTTGAGTAACATTTTTGGAATGTGCGTGTGTGTGTGTGTGTGTTAAAGATGAATTGTGAACAGACTGATTTTTTTTTTTTTAAATCCAACAGAAATAGATGTAACCCAGAGAGCTGTGTCACATTAGTGTGGCCATCAGCGATAAGCTGACACGTATAACAGCCCAGATACAATAACCAGCTCAAGACTCTATCAGCATGTAGCGATGAGTTGATAGATAGCAGGAAGGACTGTTTTATTTAACGTGAATAAAGCAGAAAACAGAAATCCATCTTCAAAAAATGGAATTTTGAATTGTCCATGACAATGCAACAATGTTTCCATTGAGCAAATGATAAACTTTTTTGGTTTGGGTGTTTTTGCTTTGACTTGACAGCAAAAACTTGAAACAAGTGTCTTATGGTGGCAGTGACCTCAGTTTACATCACATCAAGCAGCAGCTTGCCAGCGGAAAAAAAAAAAAAAGCAGTTTAATGCCTCTCTCCGTAAAGGTTTACGGTCAAAGTAAACAAAACAAACAGACTTACGCATTGTGTGTTACAAAAAAAAACCTAACATTACTAAAATTCAGGTAGCTTAATGCATAATTGGAAATTTTGTGACAGTGTTATAATGCTACAACGGATATTTCATCACTCACAGTGCAGCAACACATGTAGACAGAGTATAACATTACTCAAAGGCATATATTCTTTATCCTCTGTGGAAAATGACTAATGTTACTGCAGATTATTGATTCACTCCAAGTGCTTGTGAAACTCTTTTCTTTTTGTTTGTGTCTGCATGACTGTATCATAATGCTCCTCTAGTCGCTGTGCCACACCGGAAGGAGGTGCAGTCAATTAGATATGTTGCACTATTATATAACTATTTAACTCTTAACTGTCTACTTAATAATCTTATGACTATTTTTTTAATGAAGTAATACATTATAGTGCTATTATCCTAATTTTAAGAACACAATTTTTGTCAGGTTATTTCGGGAGGCTGGAACAGATTAATGGCATTTCCATTCATGTCAATGGTGAAAAATGATTTGAGATATTTTTGAGTTATGAGCATGGTCACTGAACAAATGAAACTCCTATCTCTTGCGGAACCCTGCACTTTCGCCCACTGTAGAACTTGAGGAATGAGTTCGGGGGGTGGGGGGGGGGGCACGCACACACAAATACTCCTCTTAGTATTTGACATTGAAAGTAAAACACTTTTCTTTGTGGCGATTATTTTATTTTATTTTTTTTCCACTCTTATTGCAGATGCCTGTTTTGTAACCTCATGTTAAACTGCAGCTCTCTTTTGAACGAGAAGAAAGAAAGAAACATTCATCTCCAGTAGGTTGCGCATCAGCCTTGGAGGTTTAAGATCATCAAAAGCGAAAATAGTTTTCATAAAAGTTGCAATGTGGAATTTACTATCGATGTATTGACATTTCGGGAATGCGTCTAACACATGGCCTGAAGGGCTCAATGATTTCATCTATTCATGACAAACTATTTCATCTCCTTGCCTTAAGACGAAGAAAGATGCAACTACCGGTATTTTTAATTGCAAGTTACTTTTTTCGTGTTCAAGAATTTTCATTTGATGCGCCATGCGTTGATACACGAGTACACACACGCACCCACACACACGTGGACATGTTCATTCAGCCTCTCTTCCAACATTGAGTTAAAGCATCTCATTTCATCATGATGAAAATGTTTGATACACCTTACACCTGGAATGCAATTGCAGTAGGATGCTAACACTTGGGGTATGTGAAATATTCATATCGTAAGCATTTTATGCATCATTCTCCCTTTTTGCTCCCGGTCAGTGCGTGTGTGTGCATTGGATTGTGAAAGGCGTCAGAGGTCACAGTGCTTTTTTTTTTTTTGTTCCATCAAAACGTTCTTGAAAGGCATTGTTGAGTGAATTTCAATAATCACACCGAAGGACTTTTTTTTTTTTCCTTGGGCCACATTCTGCTAAATGTAACTCGGTCCCTCTAATTCCCCTTCACAATATGTCTGGCTCTGGCTATACCCATCATGTCATTGCTTCCCTTTTCTATTTCCCCTGTGTTTGATTCTGACAAATACATGGATTATCGACCAGGGGGGATTTTTAAATATATGGCTAATGTGAGCTTTCATGCCTGTGCTTTAATCTGCTGAGTATTTAAAACCAATCTTAAGGAAGGAGACAAAAAAAATAAAAAAAGCGCAGAGGTCAGGCTTTTTCCACGGCAGAGCGAGTGCGGGAGATTGGGCGACATCACCGAAGCAGGAATAGGAAGTGAGGAAAAGACAATGATTTAGCTTCTATTTAAATTCTAACTTGGATTAGCTGGCGAATCGCAGGTATCAAACCTCGGAAGTCTGTCAAAGAAAGAAGTTCTCGCTTGCGCAGAAGATTCTCAAAGATTTCTGCATATGCCTCCTGACTCACTTATCCTGGTTACAATTGCTCCTGAAATGTGAAAACGGATCTGAAAGGAGCGAGGACACAATACAGTGAGGGATGAAAGCCCGGCACTCGCCCTGAGTGACTCCTCCTTGTTTTAAAATTCACACTTCTTCCGATCACCGTCTTGGTTTCCTTCACTTTTCCTTTCATCTGTCTTCTTGTTTCTCCTCCTCGCATCTCTTCTCCTGTACTCGCCTCTCTTTTTTGTCATGTTTCGGTCCATCTGAAAGCCAGACGGGCCCCTCTGGCGGGCGTGTGTGTGTGTGTGTGTGTGTGAGGCCAAAGAGCACGATGTGATTTGCGACATGACTCCCCGATCCAACTTTTTCCAACTGCATCAAGCTACTTCCCGACCAGACTTTTATTTTTATTGCTGCAATATGAGGTACTGAACATCTCGCTGCCATAAAGTGCAACAGATGCATAGTTGAGGAGCTTTTGCGCGCGCGCACACACACACACACACACACACACACACACACACGCACGTGTGTTTGTTACTGCGGAGCAAAGTTGGAGACAGATGTACGTAGAAGCGAAGTGAAGTTTACACGGTCTGCCGCGTTTGCGCGTTTCACCCGGGCTAGTTAAGTAGGGCACGGCTGATATCATCTGATACACTTGTTTGCTCGCCAGCCACACAATCACAGTCTGTCCGGGCTGCTGAGGAAGCATTCAAACAGCTATTTGAACATCAATGCAGCATGCAAATAAAATTCACCACCCCCCTTTTTTTTTTCTTCCCCGCCGCATCAGATAAGATAACCACCGAGGCCTCATCTGGCAGCTCTGAGATGTGTTTTGCATCCCGAGGCTACGCTGAAGCTACAAAAACATCATATATGAGCCCTCTCAGCAACTTTACTCCAAAGAGGGGAGAAGTTGGTGCGTGCACGGGCTAAACAGGAACGGAGAAGGGGGTGTGGGGGGGGGCGCTAGAGAGGGGATTAGCGAGCGGAGTACAGTAGAGGGGATGAGGTGGCTCTTTAATTTGGAAAGTTTGATGTGAATGACGCATGTAATGGCTCCCCAAGATGATGGATTCAGCTACACATGCAATATGGAAAAGTGATCTGCTCGCCTCATTCTCTCTATCTTTCTCCATCCCCAATTTCTTACCTCAATCTTCCATATCGTCCACATGAAGTGACTTTTTTTTGCCTCACCCTCACACACACACACACACACACACACACACACACACACACACACACACACACACACACACACACACGCACACGCACGCACACGCACACGCACACACACACACACACTCTGACTCGTAGTTTGAATACAAAATACAACAAAGAACAAGGGAAGGGACTAGATAAGTTTTTTACTTCTTCCTACTTCCTACTGTTTATGCGACATATTTATTATTTATTTGATGATGCTGTAGTTAGTAGTTTTCGCAAGTGAGCCCATTGAGGGAGACAAGAAAAACATGATGTTTGCGTGTACATTTTTTTTGGGGGGGGGGACAGTTTTGTATCATGGGCTGCATTGTCACAGTTTGTTCATGAGCATGCGAGGCAGCCTTTCGCGACATTTTTCGACGTGTTTCCTGACCGTCATAAATGTGATAGTAAAAGCTGAAATCAGTTATTAGCGACAGACTTTCTCGCAAGTTGTAACCCGTTCGGGATTTGTGGTTTGTGACTCCCGTTTAAGTACATGAACACATATTTTCTACTGTGAATCATTCCAGCAATTGTGTAAAAATTGCTAACCATTGTCAATATTTACGTTTAAAAGTCATTATTCAGTTAATGGGCGAGATCCAACGGAGCCCCTAAGATGAGATCGAACAAAGAAAAAAAAACTTTGCGTTCCCTCACAAAAACTTTGTCTTCTTTTGCAAATATATATATATACCTCCATCCATCCATTTTCCGAACCGCTTGATCCACACTAGGGCCGCGGGGGGTGCCGGAGCCTATCCCAGCCGTCCTCGGGCAGTAGGCGGGGGACACCCTGAATCAGTTGCCAGCCAATCGCAGGGCACACAGAGACGAACAACCATCCACGCCCACACTCACGCCTAGGGACAATTTAGAGCGTCCAATCAGCCTGCCATGCATGTTTTTGGAATGTGGGAGGAAACCGGAGCACCCGGAGAAAACCCACGCAGGCCCGGGGAGAACATGCAAACTCCACACAGGGAGGCCGGAGCTGGAATCGAACCCGGTACCTCTGCACTGTGAAGCCGACGTGCTAACCACTGGACTACCGGGCCGCCCATATATATACCTGTATATATATATATATATATATATATTTTTTTTGCAAGGGGAAAACTTTTTTTTCCCCCTGAATCCATGTTTTTGTATTTCTACCAACCGGGAAAACCTGTTTTATTTAATTTCAGAGTGAATTTAAAAGCAACAATTCCAAGTCCCCTTTCATGACTATGCATCTTCAAAGAACTGCGTTTTTGTCAAAATGGTGCCAAGCTAACATGGAAGTAAATAAACACTCATTAAAAAAAGGGAGGGGGGGGGGGAGGGGTTAGGGTTCACAGTGCCCCTGGCTGTTGGTGTCTTATGTTTGATGTTATGTTGAGCCCCGATGGAGGATTCATACACTTCTTCCGTCCTCTTTTTAGCTAACGGTTAACACAACTTTGTGATCTGATAGGATGGAAAAAAACCCAAACATTTTAATGGTGAGAGGTTGTTCGGTCAAACCAAATGTGAGTTTTCAAAAGTTTTCAAGGTTTGCATGTCTGCTCATCGCATTTAAAGATCACGAACACCGCTGGTAGCACCGAGTCCTGTGAAATCTTTTGCAGTGCTGCCGGTTACCGTTGAACCAAATGAAATCTTTCTTACCTTGGTGTCATGAGTACTGCCTGGGGAGGGGTAAAATTTGTAGGAGGATGGAGCTGGCATGTTGGAGCTGGTCAGCAGACCTGCGGAGACGTCACAAAATCATGACATAAAAGGTGTCGAGAGACAAAATTCATTCATGAAAACAACTATGCAGTGATGGGCCGACACCGAGGTCTGATGGAATAATTAGTGGGTAGACGTTTATCATGTGGTTTCTAAACTTCTTTCTCACCTGAAGATTTATGCATTTAATAAGGCTGTTACTGGTTGAAAAAAAAAAAAAAGAAGATGAAAACAAAGTGAAACACTGTAGAGGCCCACAATAAGAACATTGTGTTTCAGAATCGGGCACGCATGCCTTTTTTAATTCAGACCCTGACGTTAAGTCTCACTTATAAGAAGAACAACAATTTTTTTTTTAAATCCAAAGAAGACATGCTCTTATGAAGATATCCAGATATCTTACTAATAAGATTCTTTAGTCGAGTTGCACAAATGAAAAAAAAAAATATTCCGGTTGTATCCACTTACCGGTAATATCTGTCATGCTGGTTGAATTGACTCATTCTG
This sequence comes from Hippocampus guttulatus, assembly GCF_054856545.1. Classification (NCBI taxonomy): domain Eukaryota; kingdom Metazoa; phylum Chordata; class Actinopteri; order Syngnathiformes; family Syngnathidae; genus Hippocampus; species Hippocampus guttulatus. Next base: position 16,696,643 of record NC_141268.1, on the reverse strand, counting down.
ATCCATTCGGTTAGATTTTTCATTTACTTATGATTGATTTGTATTAATCATTTTTATTTTCCATTTTTTGGGAGTGCATTTAAATGAATCATTTTCAACACAAGAATTGGCTCGGAGAGGAACCTGATCGACTTGTAAATGTCAACGTTTCGTTGAATTTTAAATATGAATATCTCTGTCCACTCGTGACAGAAAATGACTTTTTTATTTCTCTAGGAGCTTTTTCATCCCGTCAGTGAGACTGTGTATGCCCCCCACCCCCACCCCCACATCGGATCTCAGAAATTTCTGAAGATAATTGGCTTTATGGTCATTATCCATGACATTCAAGCAGATCTGTAAACAGCTGAATTTCTAAAGAACACGTCCACACACCTACACACAAACATTAAAAAAAAAACCCCACCTGTATCCAGATGATTATGGAGCTATAAGGTGCCCTCTGACTCCATCAACACAAAGGTGCCGCTGACGCTCCCCAGAATACTCGCAGGCCTTTTCTTCTCTTGCACTCAAACATAATTCTCTCCATTTGGCATTTTGACATCATATCTTCAGTCACCCCTTCTACTGGACCCCCCCCCCCCCCCACCCCCCGGACCTGGCAAAACACAAGGCCACGAAGACTTTATTTTATTTTTCCTCCCCGCTCCAGTGCACAGCATTCAACCCTTACCACTCGATTCTTTTTTTTTTTTTAATGTCTTTCTTTGTCCTCGTCTGCCTGTCCTCTACTCTGACTTCCAAGGTCAGACGGGACAAACAATGCCACTGGTGTCTGCTTCAACGTGACTCACTTACCGTCGCCGCTGCTGCGGTTGCCTTGGCAACACACTAACCATTAATTTTCAATTAAACCAGACAAAGAGATGACAGCCCAGGGTCCATGGAAGATGTCAAGAAGCAGTATTAATATACGACAAGTGAGCATAATTGTGTGTCCATTTTCCTCAGCTCTCATCTATGCTATCAGTGGGTTGTGAAAGCGGCAGATAATTTGAGGGTGTGGGAGACGCTGCTCTCTGTTTTCCTTTAACCAAGAACGGCGTCTGATGTATCTCTCGGAGAAACGTGGCATTCATCATTACCTTGATGAATATTTTGTCAGGGATGTTATTATTTTCATTATCACTCCATCGAAGATGCTATTTCAATGGCAATTCAAACACAGACACAGACACACAGACACACACACACAGACACACACACACACACACACACACACACACACACACACACACACACACACACACACACACACACACACACACACACACACACACACACACACACACACACACCTGTAAGCTGTGTGCCGGACATATGAGAGACTGTTATCGGCCTGTGTTTGATTTCCTCCCCCCTGGCCCCCCACAAGCAATCAACCTACTTGTACATGAGGTGGTCCTCGGTCGTTGCTATAGAAGAGTGCGAAAGTTTGTCCAATGAGTTAACACACAGTTCTGTTGCCATGCATGCGTTCACCACAGGCCCTTCCAATGCGTAGTTGAAGCAGTTTCAATCAGGCACACAAGTGTAAAATGTCTCAAAATGTTCCATGGAAGTATCTATTCTCGAGAGTCTCGGGTTGGGGATCGGTGCAGCCCCCCAAGATCATAGATCACCAACACCGGACGTCAAGTGCTCAAGGGTATCCCTCTTAATTTTGATGTTTCCCTCCTCCAACACCCCTGATTGAAATGATCAGCTCATAAGCAGGCTTCATAGAAGCCTGACAATAATTCTGATTATTTGAATCAGGCCCGTAAAACAGGCTGGATGGCGGCCCTCGAGGACCCGAGTTGGAGATCTATGCATTGACAGTCAGGTTCAGGGCAGTTGAGAATGGTCAAAAAAGTGCCAGCAACAGTAACGTCAGTCATGTGGACCACTGCGCTCGCTACCGGTGGCGTCGCAAAAAAAATTCAGCTTGTCGTAAATATACCGCCCGCTCACCTGGAACCTGAACTTGGAAGAAGGCCTGCACAACTCCAGCGAAAATTTCCATGCGAACTACTACTAAACAAAATCGCTCCTTTTATTTTGAAGTATTCCTTACTCCTCTCATAACTTCACAATAAATGAGGAAAAAAACCCAGTTTGAGCGTGGCATTACGGTGCTCAGCTTTTTTTACACGATTTATAACCAAATTCTTGAGAGATTATGTTGACCCCAAGAGGGACAATTATCGCGGTGTTTTGCGTTCAGAATGGTCAAAGAAATGCCTTGACAGATTTCTGTGTTTCCTCTCTCACAATCCTCCAATCGCTCCATCACTAACTGTCCCGTTATCCTGCCATAGCGAACCACTTTTATTGCCCCCCCCCCACTATAACCGCCTTCCCTCAGCTGCTGCTCTGCCCACCCCCCACACGCGGTCGAGTGTGCCCCTTAAATCACAGCGTCCCAAAACTGCTCCATAAAAGATGGCAGGTTCTCTCCTGTCCCCCCACCCCCTCAGGTTCCCCTTCTCCTTTCCCCACTCTTCCCTCCTTTCTGCCTCCGCACATTACCGCTTTAATTAAGGTAATTACTTTCAGAGTAGTACTAATCGGATCCCGTTCCCTCCTGGCACATATTGACGCTCACGCACCCACATGTGCACACACTCTTTCATCATCGTGTATAACTTCTGTCACCACAAAAGTAAACCGAACCCCGGGCCTGGTTAGTGTGGGCAGGCTGGCCTCAACACCTGTGCTGTGCAGTCTGTGCACATCAGTCGTTGTAGACGGCTGCTTAAGTAAGGCAAGGACTGAGAGGGGAAAAGACTGCTTTGCTGTCAGCGGGTCAATAGTTAGAGGCAAACAGGTACGCGAGTTGAACATAAGTACGAGGAAGCACAACCTAACTGGATTGCATGCCCTACAAATGAATAGTGGAACGGAAATGATGAAATCTCTGTTCTCGAATGCACTTGCTCCGACAGTGCGGCAAGTTGGAACGATAGGTTTCAAAATCTGATGTGTACCAAACAAACTGCAAAAAAATACCCCAAAAAAAACTACACAGGCCAAAACAGGGGCTCATGATACAATGCAAGTCAGCGAAAAGCCGAAGCAAATCACATATACGAGGTGTATCCGAAATGTTCCATGCCTGTCAGAAATGTCCCATGCCTGACCCAAATGTCTTTATTTCAAACAAAAATGAGTTTTCCACTTTTATGTGGGTGGGACATTTCATACTTAAGGTACAAAAAGACACTCTGGCGTTTGTTTTGTTCAGCAAGTAAAGAAGCGAAAGCTGTGGCAGGGTAAGTCGTTCGTTGCTCCACCATGACAAAGCGCTTTTTCAACAATGAACTGAGCATCTGACAGTTCCTTGCCAGAAAGAACATCCTTGTGCTGAAGAAATCTCACTTGATCGGGATCCGTGTGATTGTTTTTTTTTTTTTCCTCTTTCCCAAGCTCAAGAGAGTCATCAAGGGCTGCATGTCTGCTTATCTTTGCATGACTGCTCATCAGGGATGGCACCCTGGCGCAAGCTTGTCCATATTTGGAAGTGGTTGCCTAGCAGCCAACCAGGGAGTGGCCTGCAGGCTTTATCAGTTGGTCAGAAAAATGGATTTGGATGAACACGGTGGACATCTCAGTACATGTGCCTGCCAAAGTATGTCATTGTATGTCATCTCTCTTGTGTCTCACAGCTTAGGGTCCCACCATTTTTTTATTACTTATTGTGTTTCCTCTATGCCGTTTACTGGGCAAGTCTCCCAAATCTTTTTGCTATAATCACCATTTGAGGTCACGGTGACATCATTCCCAATTTATTTTTTTTTTAATTCATAGTGACGTTCTGTCTGGCCTTTCGCCATAGCCGCACATTCATAATTAACGTGTGTCCACTCTGCTAAGCGCAGTGTGAAAAGAACTTAAGGCTGATGTTCAAGATGCTAGATTGAACGGAAAATCAACCAGAACCAAATGTGTGATGCAAAACGCACCGCTATGTATGATTTTGTGCTTTGGTCCGAATGAGAGGACCAATGGCTTAAGGACTATTTTTAAAAAAAATTTTTGGTGCGTATGTGCGTGTGTGTGTGTGTGTGTGTGTGTGTGTAAATTAGGAACGTCTGTGACTGAAAGCAGCTGTGTCCTGGCTGTCCACCTGTAGCTGCTCCAGGCAATGCGGCCCAGTTCCTGGATTTCTGTGTGCTCTCCCAACAAAAAGGGTCTCACAAACCGCACCTGCAGTATTTATCTGTCACTACCTTAATACCGATCATGAAACCATCATTTGTTGGAGGCACTTCCAAGGTGATGGCAGGTGTAAAGGAAGCGACGCACAGTTGATCACATTGAGGTTGGGAGAGGTCACGGCATATATTGTTCATGCAAGGATTCGTAGATTCATGTGTTGTTCCTGGCAGCCCTCTAATTCTCGATTGATTACTGGGAAGACAGAAACCAAGTGTTAAATTGAATTGGCTGTGATCTGTAGATGTACAACTGGCCTGTCACGGGAGATTCTGAAGTCCTTTCTGTCACCACCACCACCACCACCCCCACCCCCCCCTCTTCCCCGGTGCTCCCAAAGGCACCTTGGATGATAATGAGAACGGGAATACAGGTATGGCTCGGACTCAGGGGGGTTTCAATTAACGCCCTGCAGATTAATAAAGAGTAATAAGGTGCCCTGTGCTTGTGTGTGTGTGTACATGTTCGAATGCGTGCTTTTGTGCATGCGGGAGTGTGTCCGTGTGCGGTGAAAAAACCCCCGTGGCTCAGAGGGATGGGCACAATGGAAAAGGGGAACGGACGATGAAAAAAACAGTGGCATACTGTGGAGAGGAAGACCCTCACAGCGCTGATTGGGTATTTGCCAAAGGATTTTTAATTGGTCATCTGCTTCAAACCACCGGGGATTAACAGCAGGAGTTCCCGGGCTCTAACTAACTAGCCACGTTAAGTGGCCAAACAGGACTTGAATCATCGCCGACGCTTAAAAAGCAAACCCGGGCCATTGTTCGAAATACAGGCCTTGCATATAAGCAGAGCATATTTGAGGTTTTGTGGATTCCCATTCAGAGTCATCGTTAGAAGCAACCGCTATTTTGGTAAGGTTATGCTACATGCATGTTAGCTGGCGATGGGAGCGAAACAGGCCGCACGATCGGTACCCACAAAAACATTTTTATCATGTAATATAAGATGAAATTTTGATTGGCGTGAAATATCTGCGGGGGTATGACGAGCCCATTTATTTGACATTTGACATTTTGGGATGGCAGCAAACTAGTTGCAGATGGTCGGCAACGGATGAAAAGGAGTCGCAGAACACCATCGGGCACGCGGCGTGACTGAATCGCTCAGTGGCAGTCAGTCACATCATTCTGCGTGCGGGCGGTTTACGAGAATAAAGGGCCTTTCGTGGCATAGAGTCGTACCACTTTGCAGCAGAGACTGTGATGGGAATATTTCCTCAAAGAATTTGGACCATGACTGCGGGAATATTCATCCTCGATTAAGATTTCTGCTTATTCTGAAAATGTTTGTTAAGGTTGAGCTGTCAAGGCCAACAAACCAATCCAACCACTTTTTCCATGCTTAAAAAAAACAAAAACAAAAACAAAAAAACGTGTTCTTAAATTTTTTTTTGAATCAAAAATCACTTGAAGGCTAAACCATCAAAAATGCGGGTCAACCATATTTGCAACTTAGTACGTTTTATTGACTCTTTAAACATATAATTACGATTGTTTCAGGCCAAACCCAAGTTGCATTTCCTCACAAAACATCAAAAAGGTTCCGCACAGCCTGCCGCCCGTCACTGAACAATGTTTATTTTACAAGGTTGATTTATTTGAAGCGCACCAGTTTCACACTGACCCCAGCCTCTCCTTAACTCGCGCTATTTCTCTCGCAGTCTTTATCGCCAACCACCTCGCCCCAAAGGAATGCACCTACAGCTATCTGACACACACACACACACACACAAAAAGTTAATGCACTTTTTGTCGCGTTTCAATCCCGGCTTTGTGTACATGGCGTTTGGAAAAATATTCGTTTCAGCCAAGAGACCGACTCTCAAACCAAGAGGCTATTGTCTTTGCCACGTACAATGCCCTACATAGTTCAACCAGGGCAGGATAAATATTTACACAAGCAAGGCCTGGATTTGAGGTGTGTTGTTGCTAGCAGATGAGAAGGTATTTGTTGTATTTACTGTATGCATCTGGGTGTGAACATTTTTTCTAGGGCGCATGCGCGTGTGTATTTGCAGCTGGCAGAGAGAAAAAAAAAAACTCCACACGGCGGTACGGGAGATTTGAGAAACAGATAAAAACTGACACGTGTGGTGTGTGTGTGCGTGAGAAGGGCTTGTCTGCATATGACTTTGGCATGTTGTAACCTTGATTTATGATTTCTTGTCTTCTTTTGCTGGGCTGTGCGTCTGGGAGCGAGTGTTTGGGGGTGAAAAGGACACTTTCAGGTACCCTGCGGCAGGTGAAAACGCAATATTATCTGCCGGGACAAGCAGCTGCACGAAAGATTGAGTGACAAATGGCTACAAACTGCATATACAGTATTTTTTTTATTTTTTAAATGTAACAAGTCTGACTAAAATGTCAATAAATGTCATCCATCCTTCCAGCATGAAATGCACATCAAGTCATCTCTGTCAGATCATCAGTGATTTTGAGTGAATAAAAGCGATGCTACATCATGACAAAAATTAAGTAGCGACACCATTGAGACAAAATTAAAGGTGGAATTTTGGCTCGAACCAGTCTAAGCCTCTTCAAGACAGTTGGAAGTGTCACATTAAAAATGGAAAAAAAAAAAAAGAGTGTCGATAAGGATCAACGTGAGATTTTGGATTGACCTTTAAATTAATCTCCCGCTGTTTCATATTGGCTTTCAATTAATCTCTGAAAGTTCAAAGAAAAATGGAACGGAAGATTTTTGACGACGGAAGCATTAAAATTAAATGCGAACCCCCTGAACTTAACCACGATTGCATAAAACTGTACGGGTGGGATTTGTCTTTGAAATAGATTTGGTCCCTGCCCGTTCAATGAACAAAATTTCAAGTTTGAAGAAACTGCGTGTGTGGGAATTTGGCAGCTGAGAGAATACGGACACAGAAAGCCAAAAAAGAAGAAGGTACTGAGCTAACATTTGACATCCTCTCCTTTGCTATCGTGTGGTTGTACTTCTTTTAAAATGAATATCATTCCACTTTGACGCAAAGCAAACAAGACTGTTTCCACCCAACAAAGTGAAAAGCGTTGTGAATCGATTAACTGTTTCTCGATTAGGAATCTGCTTTCAAGTACAGATGCTTCACTGACAAAAAATAAAAAATACAAAATATGTGGAAACACTTCACATTGGCTCTCCAGCCATCCTGATAAATCATTCGAAATGAACGGAGTTCTCTGCGGGGACACAGACAAATAATTCCCCAACGTTAGATAAGCAGCTGTTATAGTGACAAGAGACGATTCGGATTATTAAATGCTATGCGATGCGGTCAAGTAAAAAGACAGGCCCGCTGTCTGCGGAGACCGAATTTCCTAATGTCCAGATCAACCCACTCACACAAACGGCGTACGAGACCTAAAAGAGGAAAACAGAGCGGGCGCGTCCAAAAGGTAGAAGCAATTTCGAGATGAGACGCGGAGGACAAAGCATGATAGGCCGCGGCGTGGAGGAGCAAGAATCAATCAGTCTTCAAGGGTCTGTTGATTAGACATTCTACAGCCTCCTCCATCTTTGTTAGTCTTTAATTAATTCATAATACCGAAACAAATTACCTTTGCATGGATGAAAATTACACCTAAATGTGGCGTGGCAGTTTGGCATTTGGTGATTAAATTATCTCCGGAGATTGTGGGAGTTTGATAGAGCAGCGTTTTCTTAATAGAGTCGTGTAACATTATTAAGTTTGAAATAACAATCCTCTCATTTCCTACGTGCGGTCATTTGTAACAGAGAGGAAGGCAGGATCGACCGAGGAGAGCAGCGAGCGCTTGGGCCTGTCCCGTTTTTATTTTATGAGTCCTCTAAAACAGCGGTCCCCAACCTTTTTTGCCCCACGGGCCGGTTTAATGCCGGACAATATTTTCAGGGACCGGCCTTTAAGGTGTGACGGATAAATACAACAAATAATATGATATGACCTGCATGACAACTGTGGTATTTTCTGAACATAATAATAAACAAGAATTATGACACGAGGAACGTCCTATCTGTTTGCAATTCTCTCTGGTCGCTATGCTAACGTTTTAACGTGCCTTCAAAATAAGAGACACTGCAAATACAAAGCGCATGAAAAATGACGACTCACCATCACCGCATATTATGCCGAGTAGGCCTGTTGTGTGGGAGTCTCCCGTTGAGATAAATCCATATTTTAAGTAGGACTCCTGATACAGTCTATTAAATATAGCCTCCTTTTCTTGAAAGTCGTCGGCTCTTCTTCTGTCTCCTGGCCGGGCCTTTTCCCCTTCCCAAAGATGTTTGTTTTTTATTCACTTTGCTAGCTCCTGGGTTTCATTTTAGCGTAACCTATAACGTGATCGAGGAGTGCGTCAAAAGTCACATATTGTAGACGGATGTAACAGAGAATCCGGTAATTTTTCAAAACAAAACAGATTCCGAAATGAATAAAACGGAAGCAATGTAATTTATTCTTACGCATCTTAGGAAGAAAACGTCTGCAATGTTACATCTCAAAGTCTTCCTGACATTAAAAAAATTAAAAATTAAAAATCTTCTGTCTGCAGCATTCCAAGTGCAGAGCAGTTTGTCACATACCCACTCGGTACTGAAGACCCATCAAGGGCAGATAGCGGCCCATTAAAGTGTTTTTATCAATCCCACCCTCGTTGGCTTTGTTCACGAGACCACCAGCCTAAGGATGTGTCTCTCCAGACAATAACATGGGCATGATAAAAGGTAAAAAAAAAAAAAAAACTTTACAATAAAAACACTTCCTGCTTGCAATACAATAAAACAGCCTTGGAGCGGGGAAGAAAGCAAGAGACAGCTCAGCTTTGAAAAATGATAACAGGTTTAAGGAATAGAATGGCCACCAGTCTTTTCTGCTCTTTTTTTAAAATCTAGATTATAGTAAGCAGATAGCACCTTAGCTTTATCTTTGCCCAAAGCCAACTCGGTTGCGACTCCAGTTTGAGGGTGAAAGAAGAAATGCAACCGCCTCCAGTATAGTGCCGTTCTGGCTTTTGGTGTCAGCAAGTTTAACGATCATAAATAAATATGGCGAACGTTATAACACACAGATAAAAAGGTAGAACTAGAGTCAAAAGTCCAAGTGGGGAAAATGCCTGTGGCCAAAATATTAGGTACACTTACACACAATTTGACATTTCACCTTTGGAACCCGATGCTTTGTTTTGAGCAGTACTGTCAGAAAGAATTAATGTGGCACCTTTTATTATTATTATTATTATTGTTCATGTTGGTAGTTGTATCGTGACACTTTGCCTCACAAATAATAATTGAATTTGTCATGCGCTTTATATTCAAAAGAAACGTCAACATGCTGAGATTTGTTCTAAAATGTTGCCACTCGCAAAAATTGTATTCCAAAAAGGCAGAATGACTGAAAGAGCTCGAGTTTTGGATGTCATTTGATTGCGCGGGTGTACGCAGTGTGTCCGGTGGCCAGTGAGTGAAACGCAACGTATTTCCGCAACATTTCCTGGAGGCATTGGGCATGGGCAAATAAACACAACATAGCGCTCAACATAAATCGGGAGCTGTGTGGGCAGCGTGACAAATGTTCTGACAATTCAAAGCAGGCATCCGCGGCAATCACAGGCATTCACGTTTTCCCATCCCATTGCCTTGCATTGTCTCATGACCACCTTCTCCCAGCTCGCATCAAGCCCGCTGTAAACAAAGTTGAACTGATAATCTTTACAATGCCGTTGCAGTGGCAGTTTGAACTCAGGCCAGAGAAGGCGAATTGTTCTTTTCGCATTGGTAAGCATAACTGGCCCACTAAATAATGCCAACGGGATGCGGTTATCTCCAATGTATGATGCGATATTGGATGCAATTGCAAATCGAGATTGTTGAGCCGTCACGAAGGTGGACGCACTCAGTTTTGTGACTCACCCAAAGTCAAGAAACCTGATTGCAGTTTTTTTTGCCAGCATTGTCTTCTCTATCTTTTGTTTTCTGTCTGTTACGCGACTCGTCTGCAATGTACTCACAATATGGGTAACGGAATCAGTTTCATTTTGAGGACGCGCTGCACAGACGAGCAAATGAGAGCACGCAGGTTTTTTTTTTTTTTTAAACATACGCACATCATGAACGCTCTGTACATGTGTTTGTGTCTGCGTGCGCATTTGTGCACCAAGTCTTGTTTGCTCTTGCACTAAAGGCCTTGGAGAGGGGCGGGGAAAAAAAAACCTCCTCCTCCACAGGCAAACGGAGCATCCGTGTCAATTATCTTGCCCCGAACCTGCGATCTCTTCCCTTATTTCCCCCTCGCTCCTCCCCACCTCCCATCATCCTCTGCTCGTCTAATAGGCCCTCTCTCACCATGATGAGAGGACACGCTCTCCTCTGATGGCAGCCGAGCGCAGCTCGCAATGCTCCGTGTCAGTACAAGATTAGGACGGGGCGGGGGGGGGATTCCAAAGTGACGCGCGGGAACCCGTGTGCCGTTACCGACAGGTATTAGTCTATCAGCTATTGTCGCCTCCTCAAAGGGAACGTCGCAAACACTGGGCTTGACATACTAATAAACACAGACACCAATGCAGGTTAGTACAAAGTGAAAAGACGCGCAACGGGGAAGGATGAGCAGGGCCGACGAGGGAACACAGACGAAGACTTTATGCAGAAGAAGAGACGTACGGCATAAACCGACAATATTGTTATGGAAAAATGGCCCTCAAATTAAGCCGAGCGTGCGGTTCTACAAGGGAGCTCTGGAAATTGCCTTTTATCCCTTCCCAAACAATAGGCCGCCTGACAGTGTTGCGCACGATAACGCACACGTGCACACGCGTCTGACTAACGGTGCCATGCCCGATAAGTCCGCCAACCCGCTATTTACTTTATTCCGCCATCTCCCTCTGCCTCCCTCCCCGTCTTCAGCCACTTTTACTGTCCTCGTACGCTTTCATGTGGCTAATATCATGCAAAAGAACAGCTTTTTTATTTTCACCGCCACCCACCCCTTTCAGCATCCCGTCTTTAATGGGGGCTAAGCGCTGTAAGCCGGCGGAGTGTGAGGGCCTCTTATACACACACACACACACCGCTGTGGTTATCTCCGCTCTCTGTTTATCATTGTTATTATTATTAATGCGCTCTGCTGTAACGGCGGAGCCCGACATAAGAGCAAGAGGAGAGGAGGTGGCGCACAAGAGGGATGAAGGGGAGGGAAGAAACGCGGTGACAGCAGAGGGTAAAAGTGCTCCTATGATTTGGTGCTTGTTAAATAAACTGCTATTTACCACTGCGGCCGGGAGATTATTTCTAAACGCGAACACCACGTCACCATCGTCTAACGTTTGCCATCTGTCTCGACATCTTCTGCTTGATTCTATGCGAGCGTCGCGCTGGTCGGAGGATGATGAACAGCCGGCAGGGTAAAGAAATGCTACTTTGTTGTGGTCCATGAGGAGAATACATATGTCATTTTAAGGGGCTTGTAATCAACAGAAGGAAACATAAGGCTCATGAGAAACAAGTGTGATTTCATAGAAGCAACATCACGAGGAAAACTGCTTCAGTCCTCAATCAAATGGCTTCCATTGCCGGCATACGGACAGTCCAACCTCACCCTGTCACATGCTAAGGTATAGTAAATAATTTCATTTGTCACACAAATGTGATGTAGAGAGTCTGGCTGAGCGCGAATGAGCCATTCTACTCCAGTTTGTTTTATTTAGCTTTCCAATTGTAAATAACGCCACGGCTAATTCATAATCGGAATGACTTCTGTTTTCGTTCCAGTCTACTTCCTCTTCTGTTCATCGGTGTTTCTGCTGCTATGTTTGTTTCATCTCATCGTTTCCCATTGTATTTGGGTTGAGGGGTCTTGTTCAACCTTCGGACCACTGTTTCATTTTTCGGTATAATTCCATTTTGCTCATTAGAGTTGCAACGGTTAATTAAATTAAATATGAAATGTGAGACGCGTCTTTCAGGGAAGGCCAGCCATCGCCACATTATTCAGGCTCACAGCAGTAGTGTTGATAAAAAGAAAGATTTTCGTTGTTTTTAATTCATTTGTTACCAAAATATTACGTAAAATAATGCCTGCAGTCGTTTAAAATAACGCGTTTTTTATGTTTAGTTTAAAATGATTTGCTCTATACAAATCTACAAAAATATTCCATGCAAAAAAAAAAACGAATTCACAATTTAACTTTGAAGGATACTTTAACTCACTTAAGCTTTTGTATTTTTATTCTCAACAACTTTTAATTGAAACTACATAGTCACTTCAAAACACACGATGAAACCAACTTGCCCCAAATGACACTTGACGAGACTCAAGAGACTGAATGAAGAGACGTCATCTTCTCACAAGAAACCGTTCAGTGTTCGTGGCTCAGCTCAAGAGGAAGACGTCGTAGTTAAACTTCCAGAAGCTAAAAGGTCAAGTGAGACATTGTTCACTTTCACGGGACTCCGTGGAGGGCACTGAGCTCGAAGGACATATCGGAATACATGTTTGCGTTTGCGAACCGAAATTGCTAAATCTAATGAGGATATTTCGATATTTACATGGGGGGGGGGGGGGCGGGTTCATCACAGGTCCTTTTTCTGCACACTTGAAAGCAACGCGTTGCAGATGGAAAAAATACATACCGGTACTTTTTGTTGTCATGCAACATTTCAAAAGCTCCCTGAGATCATGTGACCCTTTTATGTAAAGGGATTTTTCAAGAATCTCCGAGAGGTTATTGGACCTTGATTCATTCACATCACTTCGTCACTTCGCACCCATTAAGGACACTGAAAGTGAGGCCATTGAGATATCGCTCTATTTCATGCACTGTTTCGTGACTAGGAGCAATACGGAGTCAAGGGCCTTTTTTTTCTTTCATAAGGAACACTGAAGTTGATCAATTGAAATTAAGTGTAGGTGAAAGGAAATCCCGGGGTTGAAGGGGGTCAGGGGTGCAAATATAAACAAACTGACGATACTTGCAAAACCTTGCAACTTTGCTCACACATATTCAGAAAATGAATTAGAGGTGCTGTACAGCGCTCGGAATTGGAGAATCGGCCAAAGTATGTGCACGTGCAGGTGTGTGTGTGTGTGTGTGTAAATGTATCCAGTGCTGTTTGCGGGGCTATTCATGTGGCCGGTGGCTTGTAACACACACCTTGTGGGTTACCTGACACCTCAAGCGCACACGAGTCAAGACACACACGCACACGCACGCATAGCAACACAATAGCTCATTATCCGCTGCGTGTGTCACCAGGTCTCATGAGCTCCATCGAGCTTTTATTCGGAGTATTTAGAGAATAGCCTAGAGCTGACTATTGCGTTCTACTTGAGACTTTTGTTGTTTTTTTTTTATCCCCCCTCCCCTCGACTCCCTCCTCCCGCTGAGCCCATTAAAGACCTACAGGTTTATCAGACCTTATGTAGCTTTAGCATAAGCAGCCTTTGTCTGCGACGCACGTTTTCTGCCTATCTGTACCGCTCGCTGCGCAGAAACCTCGCACAGACTATCTCCGCCGTTCGCAGGGAATGGTCCCCGCTAACCATGCCAATTAGCAAGTGCACACAATGCACGCTTCATCTCCCCTCCCACCTGTCAGAAGTGCACGCAGCGCAGCCTCAAAAACCTGAGAAAATAACTTCCTTCTTTTCTCTCCCCCTTCATGCCACCCTCCATCTTTTGCGTTAGCCCAATTTTATGTTTGTTTGGTTTTTGCTGTGAAAACTCCAGGAGAAAGTTTCATTCCCGTGTCTGTGTGGAAAAGTGTGTGTGTGTGGGGGGGGGGGGGGGGGGGGGTGCAGGTCGGGTTACCAAACAAAACAGGACCATGGGCGACACAAGGAAGAGGTGAAACACAAAATAATGTTTACAGTCGAACCCGCCATACCGTGTTTGGCGGGTTTGAAGAATTGAACCGAAAGACTGGATTGAAATGATTTTGCGATCTAAAGCGCTCCACAACTCCCCCATTGCCTATCATCTTCGCTCCATCATCACCTTGAGGCCATTCTTTCGTTCATCACGCTGATGGAAAGTGGATCTAGCCCGACTGATGCTCAATGACTGTGCGTTCAGCTCCACAGAGGCCTCGGAATCCTGTTTCAACAGTTCTGTTAGCTGCCCACACACAAAAGTGCTTGTTGAGTGCGTGCGCAGGGGGCTATTTTGTATGTACGTGCGTGTATGTGAGAGAGTGAGAGAGAGAGAGCGACTTGAGTGTTGTGTTTTTGGTTTTTACGAAAGCGGTGGAAAATGCGGCTCTCAAAAGCGGTGCTCGGATCCTGAAGGCCTTTCGGGTTTTAGCGGTGTTTGCTAACGAGGCATACGTACCGCTCCAATATCACACAAGTGCCCGTGCGTGCATACACACGTCACACAAACACACTCCCAGACATAGTATAGTCCATCTACACAGAAGATAGATTGTGTCTTCATTTTTCGCCAACGTTTCATTCCACTATGCTCAATCACAACTGATCGAGGTGGAAGGCGGTCTCATTTGACACATCGGTGATCTTCCTGGTCAACAATACATCATCCGACTGTGGTAGTCTGCTTACAGTTCCTAACAGACGTGCCAGGGCCTGCTGCAGGACTCCAGCAAAACTGTTTCTTCTTCCGCTGTGTCAACGACTAGCGAGGGGTGTGCCGTATTCAAGGGAAATGACAGAAGCAGTTTTATTTGCCAGCTTATGTACACGGCGATGTTCATACCCACAATGGCGCAAATCGCCTTTTTTTTTTTTCCAAAATCAGTTATGCTGCGCCTGCTTGCATGCATCTGTAAAAATACCAAAACAAGGTCTACCCTGACTTCCACACAGATTTAGTCCGATTTGGTCCGCACCTCGCGTAAGACTTGCGCTGGTCACAAAAAAGAGAGTCCCATGTCTCAACAAAGGCAAGACGAAAGCATCGGATCAACAAGAGGAAGCCAACGAGTCATTAATCTCAGTGTTCCTTTCTGAAGTTAGTCTAGAACTGGGTCCTCGAGAGCCAGATCCGGCCTGTTTTAGATCTCTCCCGACTTAAACAGACCCGATTCAAATGATCAGCTCATCAGCAAGCTCCGTAGACACCTGAAATGACCACGAACAATTGAATCTGGTGTGTTAGAGTAGGGAGGGATCTAAAACCGGCAGGATCTGGCTCTCGGGAACCGGAGTTCCCTACCTGTGGTCTAGAAGCATCCTTTCAATTTATTCCGCTCTTCTCACTTTGTTAAAGTAATACTGACATTATTGAAAACAATGAATTAAAATGTGTAGTATGAATTTTACAAACATTTGTAATACGTAGGAATACTCCATACGGTTGTTTGCTCATGTTTTCAAAGCTGAAGAAGGAGCTCGACTTGAATTTTTGAGTTTTCAAATCCTTTCATCTCAAGGTCAAGAACTTTGGACCCAAACAAATGGCTGCAATTCCGCAGCGCTCGTAAAGTAGTTCCCTGCAAAGATTCTTTCTTTTTCTACTTCATTAGTGCCGTGTGTGTTCCTTTGGTCTTTGTGTCCCTCGATCCACAGCGATTTCTCCTTTCGACAGACACATCGTTCTTAAAGGGGACAAAGATGGCGTGATGAATGACTGGATGCTTGTTTTCTCCTGTCCCTTTGATTAGGTCACAGACAAGACGAAAGGTCGGAGGTCTTGAAACCATAAAGATTGACGTCCAAAAAAAACCCCTCCACACACACACACAAAAAAAAAAAACCTCGCTTTACACGGTTCAGTAGGTCTCCACTTACAATTACTGATAAATTGTCAGCAACCTCCACATGAAATCCCATTTGCTCTCACACACGGTCAACTGCAGTGTAGGGGCAGCACACATGCTCACACTAAAAAAGCCTTTAGGGTGGTCTGATTTACTGTACATATACTCCTATATATGATGTCGAGTGTATGCGTTTGGGTCAGACAACCAAATTCCAGCTGAACAAAGCGCAGTCTGTGCAGTCTATCATGAAAGACTTCTGGGATGCACTAAATTGCTGCACATACACGCGTAACTTCATATTTTTCCGCGTTTTGGCATTTTTCCGCACTCGAACTCACTCACGCGCACAATATTTTCACCCTCTTTTTCAAAATTCTGTCTTCTGTGTTAGCGTGATGATGGCAAAAACGGAGCCGTTTGGCTTGTGTCCGTTAAAATGTGTACCATCGTGTCGCGCGTCTGTAACTTTATTTTAGAATACGACACGGCTGACAACGCTGAGGTCATTTCGTGCAGTGACCAAATCACACTTCTGAACACGGTGTCCACGATCTTCATACGGAAGCGAAGATGCAACCGGAGTCTGCTTATTTTGCTTTTTTTCAGGCTATTGAGTGGTCAATGTGTGTGTGCGCGTGTGGTCTTAACGTAGTGCCAGGCCTGTGGAACGCAGAGGTCAAGAGGAGGCTGACCTACCCGCCGTCTGAAACCTGGTGAGATGGGGGATGGGAAGGTTGTTTGACCCCACACACAAACACACAAACACCTACTTAAGCGCCACTAGAACCACAGTGGTTGAAGTTCACATGTATTCCTTCAGCATTAGCCTCTAAAATGAGTTTGGTGTGGAAGAACTTGACAGCTCTGACCCAAACACCTTTGACATGAATTACAACAGAGATTGTGAACTCGCATACGTCAGTGAATTTACAAATATTCTTCCCACAAACTGCAAAGGGGGTGACGGGCGTATTTTTACTTCCTGTAATTGTATGTCTAACATCCAGGTGTCCAAAAACTTTCAACAATTCATGAACACCTGACCGCCCACATTCCCTTTTTTACTTTCCTCTCCGTCGAGGCCCCTCCCTGCCTACACACTTTTGTCTTTTAGACTAAACAAATGGAACTTGACTGGGAAACATTTCTGGATCCAGATGCTGCTCCTCTCCCTCGCCCTCATCCCTCAGTGCACGCCCCGTCCTATTCTACACCCACCCTTACCCCACTCTGCCAGTGCAACTGACCTTTGACCCCACCACTGAGCTGCTCTGAGTGCAGCGGCAACCCTCTCATTGTGACAGTTAGGAGCTTTTCCCGGCAAAGAGGCCGGTCTTCAAGAGGATTTTGTGAAGTTATACTCCTCAGCCTTTTCAGATGTCTTTATGATTCCGAATTGAAAATATGGTCAATGTGATAAGAGGATTTATGAGAACCCGACAATTATATAACCATTTTTTAAAGTAATATCTCCATGTTTTTATCATGATGTTGAAAAGATACTGCATTGATTTCATCTTGCAGACAGCAAGATTAATGGTTTAATATTTTAGAATAAATTATATCAAGGTGTACATAATGTATCGAAGGCAAAAAAGGTGAGAATGGAGAAATGAACAAAGGGAGGAAAATGCAACGGGCGTCTGTACAGTACTACTATATATACCATATAGATTTTTTTTTAAAAATCAGGTTTTGTTGTTTTCAAATATCGTCATTATTTTAAACTTACTAAAGAATGCTTTTTTTTTTTAAGCCACTGTACGGTGGTATATCCATTTTCTATTCTGGTTATTCATTTTAGGGTCACGGCAGAGTTGGCGCCTAAGCCAGCTTTGAGCAAAAGGTGGACGACACCCTGGACTGGTGTCTCCTGTCGTTATCAAGTCACCATTATGCTAAGGTACACAATCAAATAACTATTGGTCTTTCCACTCTCCGTTCGAATACATAGTAGCACGTATGTGGGGCGCGCAAAACGTCGTGTGACACGCGCTCTTCGACACCCTACACCCAGAAGCGTTTGCATGTATATGGGAATGTTAGGCTGGCTAATGAGCCTTATATTAAACTGTTAAGCAATCAATCAATCAATAAAGGCCGTCTTGGTAGTGTATCAACGCCGTTGTCGTTACTTTGCTGTTTGCCTGTCATGTCGTGCTAGCACAAAGGGAGCTTGCAAATTTAAATGCTGGACCAGAGGGGTGGTTAGCTTAACTTAGCGCTAGCTAGCCGGTACAAGAGAACATGGATGGATTCAAAACTTTACCACAAGCTAAAAAAAACTCCCACGTTCTTCCGGTGGCGAGAGATCCTGGAAGTTAAAGTAACTTATTTAAAAGGGTAAAGTAAGTGATTTCAAAGGAAAACATTTCCGTAGATTGACACGGCTGCTCATTGGCCGCATACGGACATTCCGAGAAATTTTCAAAAAAGTGAACGTGAGGCTTGGAAGAGCGAATTGCACAACATATGGTGCAGACAAAGTGCTTTATAAATGCACTCCATTTATCATTACATTTTTTGGACTATTATGACAAAAGTAAAGTTAATAATCCATTGGAAGGGATTCAAAGTTCGTTGGTCAAAGGGTCAACGAATATGCAAACGCAGATCTCGTCTTTGAGTCCAGGTTCTAATACAGTACGCACTCACACATACAGTACATACATACAGTATTTGCTATAGGCACAGGATTAGCGATGACAGGGCCCACCACGATGGTGAAAAGTACCGAGTAGTGCGCCGTTCCAAACAGAAGTGGGGGCCACCGCAGAGAGACACACACAGACAAGCATTTCAAGCTCTGTGGTTATATTTCCCACGAGTCTATCCAGCTTTACAACTCCATTAATTTAGTGGGTGCAGATTTTAGCCCACTTTGAACCCCATTTGTTCAGAAATAAATCAGAAAATGAGGAAAGTAAAGTCCAAAATGTGAGTCCCGAAGCACCCTTGGTATAATTCCTTGCACTGGAGCAAGAGGAGTGAGCTAAATATTAGTACAAGTACATCCTTCACAGTTCGGGCTGGCCCACCCTGAGAAGTAGCGCTTGCCCGACTGACCCTCATCATTTAAGACCTCCTTCCTCTTCACCCATTTCTTTGTTTTCACCTTAGGTATATGTTTTTTGTGTGTTCTGCATATGTATGTGTGTGTGTGTGCGTGTGTTTAGGGGGTCTCCAGTGATCCCCCCCCCCCAGCTGAACAGCCAGCCTCATTTAAGCGCTTTTCTAAACATCACCACCTTCCGAATAAAAGACAAAATGGAAAGAAAAACAGGACAGCAGCAGAAAAAGGAGGAAATGTTATTTAAAAGGTACCAGACCGCAGCATTTTCCACTGATATTATATACTCCCTGCCCAATCCAATATATATACAGGCCACAGGCCAAGAATGTAAAAATAAAACACATAGACCCAACATCTGGAGCAAAGTGAACAAAACCTTCATTTAATCTGCCTTGAATACAGCATTCTACCATTCGAACTCTGGCCTGTCTCACACACTGACGCACACTCGCAGAAATTCCTTGACATTTATAAAGATTCTTCTCAAGGGCCGAGTTTACCAAAAAGTTTGTGCATGCAAAAACGACAAAAACATTGATTTCGCATGCTGTGCAAGCTTATCTATTCATCGGGCAATGCCATTTTCGAGCCAGTCGCAAGAAGGAGTCATGCCATGTCAACAATGAATCCTTTCAACTCCATATTTCTATCTATCTATAAGCACGATAGATTTAGTGATTTGCCTTTCCAAACACTTCCAATTCCACCACTTCAAAATTAATTTTGGGCTCGTGATGCTTTCCAAAATGTTCCATGGTAATCAAAACTGTCTTTTACAAATGGGGAAAGGGTTATTTTGCGTGCAAAGCCATCGCCATGGAGACAATAAGCTGTGGTCGTCCTCCATCAAAGATGTACATAGTTTCTTGGTAAAGGACTTTTTGTTTCTCGTTTGTGTGTACGACTCTACTTCATTATACTTTTCTCACATACTTTGACAGATCTTTGTGTGGATATATGTGTGTGTGTGTGTTTCAATTTCTCCGCTGTCCTCCCCACCTCCTCGAGAATCAGTTAATACCCGAACAGCATCATGATTGAATATTAATAATTCACATCAGCTCTCCCTGATGACTCATTACAACCTTTCAAATGGGCAAGGAGGGGAGAGGAACATACGCAAGGCCTACACATAGACGGGAACATGCAAACGTACACGTACGCATTTTTCGTTTATTATTTCCACATTTTGAAACCTGAACACAAATGTAAAGTTCACGTATACTGTATACCGTGACAGCAGACTCGAACCAATCACTTACTGATATAGCCCAGTGAAATGATCGTCAAATATAAACAACTCCATACATGCAAAAGCACGCACATACGCACACACACTGATGATCCCTGTGAGTAAATTATGATCGGAAGGCGCACAGCACATACCACAACAAATGTTTAAAAAAGTACATTTCATGGAAATTAGAAGCAGACAAAGTATAACCACACACTGTAATTTATTCGATTTTTCGAGTATCTGCATTTTAAGTTTTTAAGTCTTCTGAGAATTAGTTACTCTACTTCGGGAGGGAGAATTCTGTCCTTTACAGCCCTTACTTTGGCGAAATGGGCTTATCGCTTTTTTTCGACCTCTGCAGATGGCAAGTCAGTTTAAGAAAGACAAATATAGAGAGAGATAAACTCACCCATGGTTGAGATTATGATTGATTGAGATCTTGGGGACTTGGTGTTCAAAAGTTCTCCATTAAATCTGAAAAGAAAATGCATGCTGTTATGGTGGGTTTTTTTTTCCTTTTTCACTTGTCACCTTTAGCTAATTCAGCATTTATTTGTTTGTTAGTTTACAGAGTGAGCAAACCAATGGGAACACATTTACTGTGCCCCTAACAGAGCAGACGGCATTCGTCCCTTCGATTATCGTAAAATGAGATACAATAGAAGGGATATTAAAAACCAATAGATATTTGTAGATGTTTACAAGATGAAAAACATTTTGTAATCCGCGCTGTCGAAATGTAAGTATTAAAAAAAACATAGTGAAAGGCCTTATGCTCATACTTTGTGCGGAGACAGCCTGTTTAAGTCATTTAACTTTTTTTCCCCCCATAAAGGGGCTTTCGTAGGATTTCCTCTAATTTAGCGCAAGATTTGTTGGCGCGAGACTGCAAGCATGTCAAGCGTAATAGTCAGCTATGCATTAATATATTGCTGGAATGAAATATGAATAGCTTTTGTAAATCTTCCTTTAGTATTTTGCCCAAATGTCTGTATTGTATTATGATTGGCGATGGCGGATCAGCTTGGAAATCGCTGGTTACACTTACACTTAACATTTCTTCCTCGCATACGCAAGTGCACACACACACACACACACACATAGGACTCATTCACTGTTGTGTATTGTGACCCATTAGTGGAAAGCAAAGTTGAACACCTTGCCGACTGCGAGGTGCGTGTCAATCGATGGAGGTTAAACCCAGGGTTCAAATATAAACAGCTGGATAAGTCACAATCGATAGCTGCGCTCCCTCAGCAACTGGTCAATACTTCCACACCCTGACGCAGTCGCAGCAGAGGGAGGGACACGCAGGCTGGATGCTTTTTTTTTTTTTTGTCTTGGCGATAAGGATGTTAATGAATAAATACAATCACACACACAAACATCCTCCCCGAGCAGATAACACATTAGTGGAGGTAACTCAATAGACAGTTGCTCTAAAGAACAAAATGCTTCCTATTGATTTTTTTTTTCTTTCTGACACGCCACGATAGCTTCCAGCTCTAATGTACAAAACCATCCATCTCATTTATACTACAAACGCAGATGAAACATGCACAAGGACATAAGCGGATTTATGACGGGTTGCTCACGAGATTGCAAAGAGATATCTCACTGAAGACCTCATCGGACCACACAAAATTTCAATTTAAGATTGACAGTTGTATGAAAGGATTGTTAGTATGTCATTCATCAATAACATTTGATAAAAACTTTATGATGGCGACAGTTTGATTGTGAAAAACATTACAGGTTCCCGTCGCCATATCATGGTTCTTCATCCTTTTTTCTTTTTTCCCCAGATTTTCCAAGCATATATTCCCAGGGGAATATATGCTTGTAAATATTCTGGTGTGCCCTGTACATTTTGCTGTCCCATGTTTGAAAGTTGAAGCTGTTAAAATGTTATCATATGGTAATTTCGCTAGCCTCAATGTTAGCATTAAGCTAGTGCACTTTTATCATGCGAAGTTACGTAAAATATACTGTATATTTTAATTCTCTTTTGTTTTATGTGTGGGAATGGTAAAGATGTATTTTTTTTCTCTGGGCTCTATACATTGCGATTTTTCACTTATCCGAGGTGGGACTGGAATGTATTGCCGGCGATAAATTGGGTTTCACTATATAGCTTAAAGTGTTTGCATTCTGGAAGAAATGATTTCAAAATCGGAAAAATCGGAATTTGGTCACAATATTTTTCTGAAAACATGGAAGGCCAACATTACTGTTACAGTAGCTCGGTCAACGTGGAAAGATTTTTATTTTTTTTTGGTGAGTGCACGTGTTGATGCTGTGTGTGTTTTAGTCTCTACAGTAAGCCATAGAGGAGATGGACTCCATATGTAGTGTGTTTTCACAGCCCTCAAGGAAATCATGACCATAACAGAAAACCCACCAAGTATTCCACTAAGGTCTCATTTGTCTGCGTCTTTGTGCGTGTGCACCTAGTGAGCCAAGGTGTGTGCGTGCGCGTGTATCGGCATGCTATTTGTATAAGACCGCGTGTGCGCATATTAAAAATATACTTTGCTTCACGTTTGCATGCCAGTTTAAGGATGTGTGCGCTCGCATGTGTGCATGTGCTTCCCAATGGTGATGAGTGGGCGTTAGGTGGCGTGACACCAGTGCATAACCGCTCGGTTTAAGTGCTCTCCACCTTTGCGAGAAAGCCATTAAAAGGTTGAAAACGAGCCCGAAAACAAATACGAACACCAAGAATGGACACGCACCTAATTGACTTTTATTTTGACCGCCAGATATTGGGTTGCTGTACTCTCTCACCCTCTCCGTGCGCTCGTTATCAAACACAGACATCGTGGGATCGCATCGTCATCCTGTTCTCAGTCTTGTCCCAGTGAAAAGAATATGTGGCAACCGTTCCCCACCTAGACACAAAACTGAAGGGGAGATTGGCTGATTATTTCTAATGCAAGCTCTGCCAGAGCTTTATCACACTGATAAAGTTGGGGAGCTGAAAGCTATCAATGGTGGCAGTCCAGTTCATGCAGCTCAGCCCGAGTGAAGAAAATCATTTACAGCAGTCGTCTAGAATGCCGAATCTAGGTGCCAGTTTTTTGGGAGTCAGTAAATGGGAAGTGTATTGGGGATTATTGGATTGCGCTTGGTTTGAAAAATACCAAAGGAAAATGAGGAAGACAGGTGTAAGATATGAAGTGGTCAGAGGGCCATAAAAAGAGAACAACAGGCATCAATGATTACCTAAAGAGCCGTACACTCAAGAGACAGAGGCTCTTTATGATAGGATCAATAACCATTCATGGCTGGCTGCTCTGGAACCACAATTTTTCTTCCTCTAACACACACAGATCAATAGAGGTGATTACCGGAGTTAACCCTTCGTACTGTGAATCTCATCTTTTGACCGAGGACACTTCAAACCTGATTTACGAAAGGGTTGCACTTGCAATAACGGGTGTAAACTTGATCGGCGATGTCAACAGATGTGGAAGCTGACCTACTAATTGGGCTCATTCACCTTTGCCAAGTGGGCAGTATAGCCGCACAATTCATGTTGCACAGTCTGGTAGGAGTATATGTAAATATGATTGTTTTTGCATGGTCATTGTGATTTAGCAAACTGGAACAATGGCTGACATTTTGCGGCTTTCAATAATTGATGTTATGGCCGGTGAGAGTCAGCAGGGAGAATGTTTCCATTTATGTAAACACTTTTGAAATGCCAGAAAAAACATTTTCTATTCATCAATTATTTTAGAGTTGACTTGGAGTCAGTCACAAGAAGGAGTCATGCCATATCCTTTTATATATATATATATATATATATATATATATATATATATATACAGTATATATGACAATATTCCTTTCAACTCTGGTTCTGTCCTGTCCCAGGTACAGTTTTAGGTGTGCCACATGTGTGTCACACGTTTTAAATTCACTCTGGTGCAGGATGGGGCGCTCGCATCCAATTCACACACAATCGGGGCTGGTTGAATTAACCGAAACATGGCTTTTATGAGGTTGCTGGCCTTCACAAAAATATTCGGGACTGATTTCTTTTATGTAACCGTTTGACTCCCACTAACACTTCCAATTCCATCACTTCAAACTTCATTGCTGTTCCAAATTTTCCCCGGAGAAAACACTCTGTCCTGCAGCACAAAACCCTTTTTTGAAATACGGCGGTTGGCGCAACTTTTAATCCTATTGCCAACAGTGTGTGCAGTCTATGAGAAACTGCTCAAAACCTGTACACAATCGTAACGTATCGAAAGCGTGCTCAATGGTGGAAGTGAAAATCGACCAAATTTAAATGCAAGTCATCAAATCTCCCAAAACAAAGTGTTGAATCAAAACAATAAAGTTCGCTGTCCACACTGGAGGGTAATTAAGTAATGAGCCATTCTTCTTTGCAAGATTTCGCTGTGCTATTGTGTGTTTTGTTCTAGGATGACTCCATGTCTAAGGTCAAGCCTTCTCTCTCATTAGTTGCGACCCTCCGCAACCTCTTTTCATCACAGGTGACAGCCGGGTCAAAGAAGATTACACTAATTACGAGAAATTCTAGGTGGAAAGTCTGTGTTTAGAAGTGAAAACGTGGGAAAACAAAAGTCTCAATGTGGTGGTAAATATGAGGTTGTGACATCATGTTAAGATGAAACAGAAGTATTTGTGCTATTCATATGCCTAGTTTTTGGCAAATGCGGGAAGGACATAATTTTTTTTTCCAGAGGCTGATATTCCGCACTGGTTGAAGCAAAGCTCTTGGGGCACAAGAAAACATGTCAAGCTGCAAGGGGGTGTCCACGAGGACCCACCAAATGATTGACACCTTATAAGTCACACCCCCTGTATTTCATTGGTTGTTTTTCCTCAGGTGCTGTGGTGTCTTGAAAATCAAAAAATCTATTTGATTTGAAATTCAATTTCAACAAAGATGACAAAAGGTGTTTTTTTTTCCTTTTTAATTGCTGACTCCCTCCAGTCGATTTGGTCATTTATTTGATCGAGGGCTTTTCCCGAGATATTTCCATAACTCGCGTGAGACGTGCGGATGTACAAACAGACGGCTTATATCTCAACACCTCTGGTCCTGACTGCCGCCGGCACGGGGGGGGGGGGGGGGGGCATTAAAGGTGCTTTAAAAATTCAAAGTCGCTCTAAAGCAACGTATATTCCGAAACTGCAGGGTGCCAGAGGAGCATGGTTGGCATCAGAAAGCGAGGCAGGGTAAGCGAGTGGAGAGCGAGACTCAGAGGGGCTAAGATAACGAACCATTAAACTTGGCACCACTGTCCAAAATCCTGAGGAGGGGGCGATAGAGCATCTTTAAACACTGTCATTTGACTTTGAACAAAGTGACTTTTTAAGTGAAAGCAGCCATTTCTCCCCCCTTGCCCCCCCCCCCACACCCTTTTTTCTTCTCTCCCATCCACATTTTAATGCTCCCTGCTCTATCATGTAAATCCCCATTCAAATTAGTTGGGCATTAGAGCCCTCAGCAGTAATGTCAGAGAGACTGAATGAGATGGGGGACTTAAGCACCTAACGAACAATGAAATTCCCAAGCCTTGGGACAGGACAATTAAGAAGCAGGCTTAGCCAATGATGAAAATTTATTGCTATCTAATACATATTTCTATTTTCTGAACACTAACCAATTTGAATGTGATTAAGGGGGGTGGGGCGCTTCATTAAAGAGATGCTGGCTCCCAGAGGTCGCTCTGAGAGGAGCCTTTTGATGTTAAATTACAAATATGGAGGAGAAAGGCATCGGTATTGTCTTTCAGGGTTCCCGAGTATTGTTTTCGGTGGTTCCCCTTAAATGGGTTAGTTAACCCCTCGCTGTCCAGAAGAGATGCTAATACGAGGAGCCTCGGGGAGCGAGAGGGGGGGGGGGGGGGGCAGGAATGGAGAAGGCTTTTTAGTGGGATTATGGACAAAATAAACGCCTTTGCGTTTATTCCTTTCATCTGAATAAAAACATCCACGCATTCATTGGTTTCTCCCTTTGCCTCGTGCATCCAACTATCTATCGGCCATGCGCTCAGCGGGCGTCTTCAGCGCTGCTGGAGCCGACTGCACAGGAAGCTTTTCCGAAGGGAAGAAGAGCACAGGAGGAGTAAAACTAACAAGACAATTGACTGCAGATTCAAGCTTGATGCCGGCCGACACTTTTCATTTTTAACTCGGCAAGATATGTTTTATTCAATAACTTTGGATGAAAGTTCAGTGACGGAGAGGATTTGATTTTTGATCGGGCTCATCGTATGAAGTGTAAATGACATATTGGGTCACTTCTGTCGCCTTTTTGCTATCATTGTCGACAATGCCCCGAATATGCGACCGTCACAGAAGTATGCTCTCGAACGTCGGCGGATGGTGCAGCTCCAACAGTATAGTTTGCAGAAATCCGTGTCACAAAGCGAATGGTTGCTAACCAACAATAACGTGGATCGTGACATTTTAGGTCATGTTTCTTGTGGTACTCGGGTACCGAGTGGATTTTCATCACTTAATTAATTGGCAAATTACAAATTGACTCCTTGGCACACAGCTACCCACCGACACGCCCTGTGGTGAAAAGAAAAGCCCGATCAAGGTTTACCTGACTTTAAGCACATCGTGGTGACCTAAAGTGAACTGCAGTTTCGTCATCAGTGAATGTTTGTTTTTCCTCATGATGAATTAAAAAATAAAAATAAAAGGAGTGAGTCATTTTCTGACCGGTAGCAGCCTGTGCTAACAATTTTCGGGCAAACACGCAGTTCAGTTCTCGGTAGCCCAAAGCGTTTTCTCGCTGTGGATCCTTCCCAGAAGGATTACATTTGAGAAAAGCAACATGTAATTTGTTATTTGACCATCCTGCTTTAACAGAGGTTCTGTAATTTAGGTCCTGGATGAGAGCGGCAAACTATGCATGTATCTTTTTTCCCCTGAAACATGCGCCGAGGCCAGATTAATTTGTGTTAATAGATGCGTTCTCAGGCCTAGTTTGGAGGGGATAAAGGACATTTTCATTAACTTTCTTTATATTTAATGTTCAATTAGTTGCGGGTGGAACCGGACCATAATCAGATGGAAATATGGGCAAGAATTAATGCCCTGACAGGAAAAAGGAAAGACCGAGGGATTGGCTTAGACCCAGAGTAAGATGTGTGCCTCTATGTGTGTGTGTGCGTGTGTGTGTGTGTGTGCATTCATGAGACTGTAAAACTATATGCTCAGTATGCTAAATATGAGTGCACAAAGGTATTAAGTCTCATAAATATATTTATAGAGATTAGTTAAGATATTTACATGAAGACACCAGCGTGTATGCTGTTGTGTCAGGAGTGATGCCTGCGGAACGGAAGTGGGAGGGATGGGAAGGTTTACCAAAGCGTAAGGAGAAAATACATGACATGGAAAATAGAAAAATCAAATGCTTTATGGCGTGGGCGAGGAGGGCTTTTATCATCCTGATAGGCAGTGTTTAGTGTTGTGTGCAGGCGTGTGTGTGTGTGTTTCCCTGTGGCGTGTTGTGTTGCATGTCACGCTGAATGATAGGATTACTCATTTTCCCCTTAGCGGAACACAAATCACTCTTTTATCCGCCATCATTGAATCTTTCCAGGGTTAAGTGTTCATGCTCGCAGCTTCTCAACGCGCTCCGCATATGTGTGTGTGTGTGTGTGTGTGTGTGTGTGTGTGTGTGTGTGTGTGTGTGAGATTGTCTGCTTCGCACAATGTGTTTGTGATGTGTGGCAGAATATTCCATCACGCATATGGAGGCAAAGTGACAGCAAAAAAAAAAACAAAAACTGAAAACTAAATGATTGCTAGAAGACTGTGACGCGTTGTCTCGACTTGTCACAAAAACACGCACGCGAAACATGAAGCGGCTTGATTTGAGTGACATGTTGAATCAAACACAGTGTACTTTGACTGGTAAACCCCCAGGAAAGGAGGAGAGAATTGTGCGCGTGTGTGTGTGTGAGGGATACGGGGTGAGATATGAGGTCACTGTCTGGGGATTCCTGGCCTGTGGTCCAGCAAGAACACCAGAAGGCTTCATGGAAACAATTTGGGTCATTTTATGAAACCCCCCTGGTGTCTGCGTGGGTCAAATTTCAACAACAGAACTTGAATAAACCTCATAAATGCTTAATCCTCGCTGCCCTTGTGCTGGAGGCTGAGACGAGGAAAGGGCATCGTGAGCCGCTAAATCGATTGTTAAAAGATCTGCCGATTGGAATGGGATCGACGGCAACCCGTGCGGAGGTGCTGATGATTCAGCCTGAACTAGGATTTGCGGTTAAAAAAGAACAACGTGACATCAACTAGGGCTGGGCGATACATTGTTATGGTATCGTCATGGAGATATGAGCATTCGAGATATAAATATCGAAAAGGGAGGGGCACAAACGCAGCCGCTGCTGGACAACATACACACGTGACATATCCATTTCGTGTCAGTGAGAGTTGTCGGGCCACAGAATACAGTTTAGAGCAGGGGTGTCGAACCCATTTTCATTGCGGGCCACATTTTAGTTACCATTTCCCTTGGAGGGCCAATATGACTGGAATCATACCAAAGAAGTAAAGAATAACAGTTTATTCAACTATTATTTAAGTGACTGTAATGGGGTGTTTGCCAACAAGAAAATGCTTACAATATCTCTCTTATTATATATGAGAATTTGACACTTGAGCGCATATTTTAGCAAGCATCATGGAAGTTGCCATGTCTTATTTGCTTTTGCGGACCACATAAAATGGTTTGGCGGGCCAGATCTGGCCCCCGGCCCTTGACTTTGACACCTGTGGTTCAGAGGGTACGCATACTGTATATTGTGTTTTACAGCAACATTTAACCCTAGTTATCATTTTTTTCTTCTAAATCACATCATAAAAAGCTGAGGTATTTCCTTTTGACCTTGGAACACAACAGTCTTCATTTGACTTTATTTTGTCGCAAGTTGCAAGCGTGAGAAGGTGTTTGAAAATAAAATGAGGCTCAAACAAAAAGAACACATTCTCCTGGGCCAAGGAGGAAACCCTATTTCAGTACTCTGTTCCTAAAAATGATCATGTGGGAGTTCACTTTCATGCTTTGTCGCGTGTAAACAGGAATATTATGGGAAGAGGCTGTGATCAACTCGCAAATGCAGACACGCCGTGAATAACATCGCTAGTTGCTATTGCGGCCCAAGTAAACAAAGCCACTATGATTCCCCTCTCACGTCTGTGCCATGATCAGCTCACTAAAAATAATCTCTGGTCATAGTCTGTGAAATTTCTTGACGTACTCGATGCGCATAGATTTCAAAATCCGAGGCCCTGTTTTGCTTGTATTTGGCTTCTATTTTTTTTTTTTTTTTTTTGGTGCACTCTATCCAAACGAATTACTCTCCTAGTTTCAAACAATTTCATGCTCCAATTCTAAAGCCTACTTGGTTAAAAGATAACAGGGAAACATGGAGGCAATTCTGATCATTTGGCTAAGATCCCCTCTGACTTCATTAGCTGCCTGCCTTAATTAAAAACAAACAGGATAAAATTGACCACAAATGGAATTTTGGGTGAAACCCTGTCAGCAATCCAATAATGTGTGAAAAAAAAAAATCATTTCAATTACAGTCTAAGCCGTCTAAAGCGGGGGTCCGATCTGGCCTTCTGCACTGAACTTGGGGTGGGCTTCGCCGGCTGTATCTTGGCGAGGGCTCCCAGGGACTTGAACACAGACGATTACTGAAGTAATTTGGCTGAAAGCCCACTTGAATTGGCCCCGGACCCCTTGATACTATCAGCTTCACAATTAACCAACAAAAACAGATAACCTCCCAATCTCGGCAAGGCGTCGCAGCTATAATAGCTCGCCAGCGCTGCCCAACACACACACACACACTGACGCGCGCACGCACACACCCGCTTACATAAACAGATCCAGTAGCGATGCACACGCAAACCTAAATACACTGCAGGGATTTCTCTCCAATTAACATGCATGCAAAGCAATTTAGAACCCAACAAGATGTTTTTGTCTGACTGCTCCAGGGTAATTTAGCACTTCTGTTTCCACACAAGCCCGCCACGGTGAGGAGGAGTAGGAGGAGGAAGCAGCAAAGAGGGGTGAGCAAAGTGGAATGGATTTCTTGATTAAAACTGCCCCTCTCACCCCTCCTCTCGCCGCGCATACAACGGCATGAGACCGCGGACGCGCGCAACGCGGCAAACATGCAGCGAATCCATATGCCCTAATACAGAGGCGGCATCATTGTTAATTTCCTTTGTTAGCCGCCTGCTCCCCTGGCCGATTTAATTTGCGGTTGGCGTTTTAGAGAGCGCTTGGAAAACGGAATTGAATTAACGGACGTTCGTCCACTCGCACATTCTCGCGTCGCGCCGCTCGCTGTTACGTGCGTACCGTTCAATAATTGGACTTGGATTACTGTTGATGTGAATGCACGATCACACTGATGCCTGCCCGGCTAGCTGCAAGCGTGCAACAGATGTCCACAGATGGTTAAAAGGTGTCTGATGTGCTTTCGCGTTGATGCTGAAATTATCTCCGCGCCGCACGCAGTCAAAGAGTCGAACAAGGAAGGTGTGTGAGAACAAGCGGCACTTTTGTCGCGGCTTTTATCTTTGATTTGGCATCTTTGCGACTCAATCCCCCCGTGTCTGGCTTGTGCATCTCTCGCCCACGTAGTCAGGCACCAGACTGTTTGCGAGTTGCCTTTTTCGCTGCCAGGCAATTATTTGTCGACAAAAGAGGAGTAAACTGACGGATGCGCTCAAAACAGGAACTGTTAAAAGCCCGGAATAAAAGCCAAATAACACAAAAGAACACAAATACAGCTGAGCGGGGGCCCACCTTCGCAACTTCCTCCTCCCAACCCTTTCACGTAATTAAACCTATAGTCACTTTCAATTAGGCAGCCTTTCTCCCCATGCACGCCTTTATGTAAAAATTAATTAGTCAATTATCCAATTAACATGTGAGCGGGCCTTTGTGTTAACGAGGCTTTTACAAGCCGGAGCAACCTTGAAGTAATGGCCGACAGGCAACAGACGCCATGGGACCAGTTTACACCACACCGAGTCGTCGCAACCAGGCTGCAGGCGCAAGCGCGCACACACATGCACACAAACGTCACATTTAGGGATGTTGGAGGGTCATATGCAAAATCCACAATATTTCCAAAAGTATTTGCTCACCTGCCTCGACTCACATTAAGTGCCATCCCAATCCGAAGATGTCGGCTTCCAATGTGGGGTCGGTCCAACTTTTGCAACTCTCCTGGGAAGGCTGTCGGCAAGGTTGGGGAGCGAGGAAATTTCACCGCTGGATTTGTTGCACAGGTGGCATCGTATGGCGGGAATCAACTCAACTCCTGAGAGCCACCCATTCTTCCACAAATGTTTGTCAAAACAGTCCACGTGCCTCGGTGCTTGATTTTCTACACCTGTGGGCAGGCCAAGTGATTAGGACACCTTATTCTAATCATTTGGCAAAATACTTTTGGTCATATTGTGTATGCATGCTTGACCGATTGGTTCGTGATTGATGCATTCGCCTTTTTCATGACTTTAGTTCTCAATAAGCACCCAGAAATGATCCCAAGAACACACATAAACACAAGTCATAAAATTAGGTACGCCTGCGCAATGATGAGGTCCAAAACCGGAGCGACGCCTACAAATTCTGCCTTTGCAAAATATCTTAATAAATTAAAAAAATGAATAAAAATCACACACACATTTAAATTGGCGGTGTCTGTTTGTTTCAACAAATTGATTATTTTTGGTGGTTTGACTTTTCCTCAGAAGAGTGTTCTAAAATATCGTTTCATCCTGACAGAGCCACAAAACAGGAAAGCTCTCGGTTGACACAATCCAAAATAAGTGCATTGTGAAATTATGCGGATTATAGTATTATTTAGCCATGGTTATCTGATTTTACCGATTTTATCTATTTTTAACCTTGCACATGCAAGGTTAAAAAAAAAGATGTTGGGTTGTTACATTTCTCAAGAAGAAAAACGGAATAAATTGGAGTTATAATCGTTTAAAAAAATATTACTGTACACCTGAACTATCAACAATTCAACTTGTAAATAATGTCAAGTAAGTCTCCTGGGCACCAAAGTATTCATGGATAAGTGTCTGGCTTCTGTAGGAAATCGAGTTCATCAAGTATCCCGCCGATCATGTCCCAATAAATCAAATGTCTCATTTCAGTAACTCCTCATGACCATTCACAACTTCAAAGTCATCTATCGGAGTCCCCCTCCTCCACCCCCCCAATTTCCCCAACAACCTTACTTGGTACAATGAGACATGTCCACAGTTTTAGGGGGTACACATACACCCCCCCCCCACCCCTCCCGCACCTGTTTGCTGATTTTAAGACCAGGTGGTTGACTCGACATCTTTCACGAGTGAAATTACCAACGGGGTGACTGGCCTGCTGCGTCGGCCCAAAATCATCCCACTGATGAAGACTTCTCGAAGCGGGCTTTCCTCTTCAAGGCCATCACAAATCAAAGCAGTTTATCTTTACTGTACGCTGTACACGTACGATAACACCCCCCCCCCCTCCTCCGCAAGCCACTTCTTTCTTGAACTTTCTGACACGCCGGGACAGAACCATGCGCAGAGTCCAGTTGTGTCAGCCCATGTCTGGTCTGTGTCTGTGTATAAATACAGCCCCCAGAGACAGCAGTAATGGCTCCCGCTTCAAATAAACAAAGCGCAGAGAAGCCTACCATCCCCTGGCCTCTTTTATGACCTAAATCACAAATGGACGACACCCCACTTCCTCAAAGTTGGACGTTCTCAAGGAGACGGGTGCTCCACGAAGCAGACCTGTGGGCGAGAAAGTGTGTGCGTGCGTATGTGTGAAGAAGCGAGAAGAAGGAGAGGCAGCGGCGGGGTTGATATAGACCACATGTTGCTGGCAACCCAGACACAACAACTCCTCTGCATGAGGAGGGGTGTTGAATTAAAAAAAAAAAAAAAAGAGGAGAAGTTTCTGCTGCTGAGTTATTGATGCTATGGGTCTGGTGATTAGGAACGGGTTGTAGCAGTGGCATCCATTTTTTTAAAAACAGATTATGGAAATATTTTAGCTCAAGATGTCAATTGCTAATTTAGCATCTGGAGCACAAACTTAGTCAAATGCATCATGCGTTGGCCCAAAATCAACAGAAACTGTACAAAGGCAAATGGGGAAGAAAAAAAAACGTTTTTGGGCATTTATGACGAACAGAAAAATAAAAATAAAAATCAAGGCACTATGTGCCTGATTAAAAAATAAATAACCTGCAGCATTTCACTGTGACATTCCACCATCTGCTATTAACTGGACTGCATTCTGGGTAAATTTGGGGAACCCCACTTGAAGGAATCAAAAACAAAGTTGGTGAGCCACTGACGGTTTTTACAGCGCTGAAGTCTGAGGTCAAAGGAAGAAAAAAAAAAGAGAGAGGTCATGAAAGGTTTATGCAAAAGAGTACAGTGATCAGCAAAACAGTCCCCGAAAAAGAACCTGTCATTTTAGGCTCAACACACACACACACACACACACACACACACACACACACATTTTAATGCCGATAGTGGAGATCCCTCTTTCAGTCGAGTGTAGCGGCCTCCTCGAGAACGTTTATTTTTGCGTTCCATCAATCTAAACAATCCCTTAAAAGGGATCGCAGATGTTTATAGGGCTTCACAGAACAAATGCTGCCTTTCTGACCTGCAGATGCACACACACACACACACACTCCCCCCAGCGGAAGAAATGGTGGCAGCTTCTTGTAAGTCATTTCAATCACATGTATGCATTTTTTGTCGAAACCTGCAGACACCTTTCACCTTGACCAAAGCGCCGAAACCGGAAGTTAGCTTTGCAGTGGAAATGAACTAAATGGAACGAGGGTTCCTGCGTGTGCTTGTTTTGTTTATTGTTCCTTCTTATTTTAGAAAAAAAAAAGTCTTGTTAAAAAGGCTACCCACTCCGCCTGAGCACTAAAGCCTCTCAGACAAGCAGTGTTTTAGTGTAAACACACTGCTTTTCCCCTTACATGGCCATGTGCTGCCAGACTGTGCGTGTGCGTGTGTGTGTGTGTGTGTGTGTGTCTGTTGAGGATGGTTGATTATGGTCATTATTAAGCGGCTCCAAGTGTGTGTGGAGGGAGCTCACGTTCTCGAAAAATGTTGTTTAAACAATGCCAGGTGTTTTGTCATTGACACTGCACCATTTCACGGAGCAAGCCTCTTACTCGCACACACACACACAGACACCGTTGTGCATTGGTTTCGTCGCGCCAAAAAGTCAATTAGATACAAGAAGTCAAAGAAGTTGAAAGCTGTGGAGATGATGCCGCCTTTGTTCGTCTCACTCTGCGCCAGTGGTCATATAATTTGCAAATTGTAGACTTGGGGGGAAGGGGGGGGGGGGGGTGGAGGGGGAGAAAAAAAAAACTTGATCCGACACTTTCCTGTCACTTCATTACTTCTATCTGTGGCCATATATGGCAAATAAATTAAGTTGGAGTGTTTTTATAGCCTTAAGAAAGTGCAGTCCCCTATCAGAGGATAATGTGCCTTTATGATAGTGACTATTATGAATTTCGGAAGTCAGTCAGGGACAGATGGGGGGTGTGGGGGTGTGAGGGGCGTCGGTGGGTCCCCTAAGTCTCGGTAATGAAGCTCAATCCATCTCCCCTCCTTCACGCACACATATGCACACGCTCAAATTGGCTCTAAGGGTAGCCAGCACCGAGATTATGACCGCCTGACCATGAAAAATTAACAGGTTTATCTCCCCCCCCCCCCCTCTCTCTCTCTTTACGGTCGTCGCACCCCCCAACCCACGACTCCAACTGCCCATTCCACTCGTCTCCAACTCCGGCCCTGTGATACTTTTCCAATTTTCCTTCAGTGTCTTCCAGAAGCCCAGGGGAGGACCGGGGGAGAATGGAGCTGTGATTAAGCTGATACATTCCAGATAATAAAATCAAAATGGCTATCGTTCTCGCCTCTCTGCCACTCCGCCCCACCTCGCGCGCACCCCTTTTCCCTCTCTGCTCTGGGCAGTTTTGGACACTGATAGACGAAGCAGACGAGAAGGACTCGTCCAGATACGTGACGGGTTCCTTCGGCTCCTTTTGGTTTGCTATCTTGCGTTGCCGTTCCACTCGGCGGCGTCACGCAATGCTAGCGACAAGCGGGGAGACTCTCAAGTTGCGCTATCAGCAGGAGCTTCTTTCTGTTTG
The DNA here is from genome assembly GCF_054856545.1 of Hippocampus guttulatus. Lineage (NCBI taxonomy): Eukaryota > Metazoa > Chordata > Actinopteri > Syngnathiformes > Syngnathidae > Hippocampus > Hippocampus guttulatus. The sequence continues at coordinate 16,661,185 of NC_141268.1, read as the reverse complement.
CAACATTTGCTGCTTTTAGTTCCTGTCCTGCAACTCGGAAAGAAATCTTTCTGTGGCTTTTTGTTTGGTCTAATCTAATAGTTTGGGGTGGACATAAAAATTTCTCTAACGAGCACCAGAGGTTGTTATTTGAAGCTTTTTTTTTTTTACCTGACCCCATGGATAGACTTGCGGCACATCTGGGCAAGGTTTATCGTTAAAATACGACTCTGATGAGGAACGACAACATTGGACGGGGTTTTCCGTCGCCCGGATACGGGTCACTGGGGGCCCCCCACTCTGGAGTCAGGCCCGGTGGCCGGGCCGACACCCACTTCCCCAAAAGACAATGTTTCTTCATCAGCGGCATAATTAACCCTCCTGATGAAGAACACAATTGAATTGGAATGAATAATGCTCCAAGATGTGACTACTTTAATACCGAACTGGCTGAAATTTTCTTTTGTTGACTGCAAATCAGTGACGGCTTCAAGAGGTGACAAACTGTCGTAGGTGACAGTTCTGAAGTTTTTTTTTTTTTTTGATTGAAATCTTTGGCAAAAAAAAGAAGCGGCCTTGACACTGTCCACACACACACAAACACAAAAGACTCAGGTAAAAAACAGAGCAAGGAGAAATGGACAGACGAGTGCTCTTCTGCCAACGGAACACTTTGTTCCTCCAGAACGTAAACACGCTGATTTAGTTCAACAGCGCCCTTCAAACGGGGCTGCCGCTCTTCCTCTCCACCTCCACCTCCTCCGCCTCCTCCTCCTCTCCTCCGCAACATTGCTTTCTCCGCAGCTCTACGCCCTGCTGCTCCCCGCTGCCCGCTCACATTTTGGAAACCTGTGATGTCTGTGTTAAAACTCACAAACAGCGGTGGCCCTGATCTTCTTGCTTTCATGCTCCCTCTCCAACCCGCGTCAGCGCCGTTCCCATACAAAAAAGGAGCTCGCCCTCCGAAGCACTGGAATGCCAGAAACCGGCCGTGGCACAGGATGGAGAGGTGGTGAGAAGAGCTTTGCGCCACAATGACAAGCTTTGGTCACCACCCCCCCCCGACATCCCTTCCCCTCATTACACACTCCGTGTCCCACTCTTCTTTTTTTTTCATTTCTCTTAGGATACAAGTTTGATGGCTTGCACTGATTCCAGCATCAGCCGGATTGACAGTTGACATTCTCCCTTCTTTAAAACCATGTCCTACTCCTTTATTTCCCTCGCTTTGCTCAGATTGCCGGGCTATTGTCAGAGGCATAGCGCTGGTAGGTGGGGGGGGGGGATGCAGGGAGTGAGATAGCAGCTTTCACAGTCTTCTGATTGTCTGATTTCAGGGGCTGTGGTGAGTGTAAAAGAGGTTGAGCAAAAGTGAACACAGGCCGAGTGCGGTGTGGGGGAATAAAAGAGACAAAAACTATGTTTGGGAGTAGACAGATAATAAAGCAGTTGACACTTGCTATGCGCTCAGTCCAGACATCTTGCCTCCGAAAACGGACGTTGAATGTTGGCGTGCTTTGGAATGCGTCCTTTTTCCCCCTACTGCTCGCTTCTGTGTACATTATTGACGTCGTCATTGACATCTCCCCCACCCCGAGGAAAAGGCTTCCACGGCGCTTGTAATTGAGTTTGTCCATGTGGAAAAACAATACAAGGCAGAAAAATACTTAATGCCCGGTATTTTGTATACATGTCAGTTCGCATGAGTGTAAGTTTAAATTGGGGCCGTTAGTGCATTGTGTGTAAAAGAAAGAAAGAAAAAAGAATGTACAGGACCTGCCTAGGGGATGAGGGAAACGCACGTTTCATTATAGTTTGACATTGGGTAAAAGTAACTTCATTGGACAAGCAAGCTTTGCGCAAACATGATCAAATCTTGTCAGATATTAGATGTACAGTACATAATATTGTGTCAAAAAATATATGAATATATACAGTATAGTTTACTGTACATTGTTTAAGGATTTTTGTATGAGTCAATGTGCTTCTCCGGTGATTTAATTTGGGATTAATATGTAAATAATTGCATTTATTATAACATACTTTTACATCTCAGATTTCATTGTTATCATGACGGATTTCCTCTTTCCACCCTTATGATGGCCTAACGAAAATGGCAAACGCATTTTTGGGAGTGAATTCTTGATATGTTTAATGAGCTGATATTGTCAGGTAGACGGAAAGCTCGGGGCAGAAATGGGATTCCACAAGTGTAAACAGAGAGAAGAGTTTGAGGAAAAATGTCATTTACAAAGTGCAGGATTGACCAAGTACAACTTGAGACACTGGTAATAAAGAACCTCGGAAAAGGTAAAACAAACCAAAAACGCTTGCAACGGGTAAGGAACAAGGTCAAGATATATTGCCTGTCACTCAAAGGACAAAGAAATCCAATAGGCGAGAAATACCAACCGAGAAATAACAACAGGAACTACCCACATAAAAACACTAAGACCAAAAGGTGTCGAGAAGCAACGGGGCAAAAAGTCATGAACACCGAGAGTAATCAGGCACTTTGAGACAAGAATCGTGAGCCGAGCTGAATAATTCGACAGCCGGTTGTCCACGTGGCAGATCTTATAAAGGCAGCAGGATAACAAGATGATTAGCGACAGGTGCGGCTCTGGAGGAAACACCCTCCACTCTCACCAGATATCGCACATGACTTTAGATGTACAATTACATGTTTTTCATGTTCTAAAGAAGTTACTCAAGTCTTGAGTAGTCAACGACACTAATATTTAGTACCGATACCGCTAGCACTTTGATACATAACCCCCACCCCCCCCACCCCCCAAATGACAGATAATTCTAAAAGAAAGACCTACTGTATGTATGCCAAAATAGCCTACTTACACAATCTGCATCTTAATGGGCATCTGTCAGACAGGTATGCCTTTAGTTACCCATCATAAAACGGCCACTAGAGGGTGTATCGCGATGACCGTAATGAGGCCTGGTATCGGCCCAATAAGGATACCTGGTATCGGACCTCCCACAACACAAGCCAAAAACAATTGCATTCATTTTTATTTTTATATCTTTTGTCCCACATAATAATCAAGCTCATCAGACAGGAAGTGTGGGTTAGCGACACGTCTACTTCAATCATAAACCTTTTCTTTAGGTTCATACCACCAGTGGAAAGTTGTTTGTCGAAGCTTTCGCAACAGATTTTGATGTGTCTTTTATAAAAAGGTGGCAAAGTGGATGTGATGTAAATTATTATTATTATTTTTTTTTTTTTCAGTTCTGACAAAGATGAAGAGGTGTGTCATCTCCCGGGCCTGCCCGTGCCACTCGTCCGCCCGTGTGATGTGGAGAAGCCAATCCCATAATAAAGAATGCGGCCATACATATTCATGATAGAAATCTAGTAATTAGTAAACCCCCCATGTACGCAGACAATCACGCACACATTTGTGTGCATAGACACACACTCAGACACTCTCACGCACACGTGTGCCTCATGCATATGGATGTCTTTGGCAAACAAAGGCAGTGGCAGCGTGGGGCATTCGCTATTAACACACGTCCACGTGTGATGGCACAGATAGCTGCCCTTCCACTCTTACCCGCACGCTCACAAACTCACAAACAAAGATACGAGCATACACACTGGAATACACACTCGCACAAAGTGTCTGAGTGGTGGCAAGATCGAGAGGGGAGGGGTTTCCCTGGCTCATCAATGGAGAAACCTATCATTTCCTCCGGGGTTGGAAAAGTGCATTAAACAGAGCGAGATCACTACATCCTACACACAAACACACATTGACAGCCCTGCATCACTATTGCATCACATTTAATAAAAGATCTTGAGGCATATTTAAGAAACGCAACCCTGGCGGGATGCTGCCTCTTCAACTCCCTTGTGTCCGCAAACACTCATCCACAATTGTGCGCTCCTTCTTCGACGTGTTTCACTCTCAGCGCAAAAACAAAACAAAACACAAGAACGCCTCAGAGAGTTTCAACAATCAACCCAAAATAGTTGCGTCACGCGAAAGGCGCTTGTTGCTTTGAAGCGAAAGGTTTGGTGGGTTTAACTTTTGTGGAATGCGGCTTTTACGGCATCCGACATCCTGAGCCCACATCTCCCCGGAGAAGTTGCATTTCGGTTTTGCTGAATTAGATTACGCACAGAGAGACAAGGAAGGCAGGTGAGGAATGAGCGATCAGCGACAAGGAAACCGACTCACACCAGAGTTTCAGTGAACTTTTGCAACTCTTCTCACAAAAGACTGACTGACTCCATGATCCGGATTGACCTGATAGAACTGAGAGGAAGGAGACGGCGTAAATGAACCACAAAAGAGCTCTGATGTCACGATGGTGATCTGTCAGTCACCTTGCATGTTTTTATTATTTCCACCCCCCCATGACAATTTGGGAACGTGCCCTGCAACCCGATTTACTTAACGGCACATTAAGAGCGCAATTTGTATCCCTAAATCCGATGCTCCTAATGATGTCACTCATGTACATATTGAGATTATAATGACAGCCCCGCTATTTTGTTTGCAAGATGCCTGAATGAAGAAAAAAGAAAAAGAATGAACTGCACCTGCGGGGATCCCCTCCTGCATATAATGAGGGTGTTTAATGAGAGCACACTTCTTTAACACCTCCCTGTGCGCATGCTCGTTTGTGTGTGTGTGTGTGTGTGTGTGTGTGTATTGTGAATGTGCATGCATGCGTGTGACTGAGTTATCACTGAATGGAGACGGTCTTTGTTACGGGTTACAGAATAACACATTTTGAATGGCCATACCGCGTGACACATTTCTGTCGTTCAAGGTGCGCTGAATGAATGATAGTCGAATCCAAAAGTTTACAAACCTTCAGGCTTGAATTGGACCAAAATGTTCATCCATTGGCGCATTGAATGTTATTTCATCCAGCATGCGTGTTGGGTTTTACTATTGAGCACATTCAGAAAAAGGTCACCGGTAGCCTTTTTTTTTTCTGGAGGGTAGCGGTGACTTGCGATTTTAATTTGGATTTTATCTGCCCGGTATTATGATTGTGGGTCCATTTAAGCCATTCGGTTTGTGCTGTTGTGAACCCAAGGTGATGTTTTATATCAATGTTTACATGACAATAGTTAATTATTATGCATCCTCAATCGCCATTAAAATGAAAAGGGTGCAGTTTTCTGTCTCGGATTGGGTGCTTTTCTGCCGTGTTTTGTTGAAAATTAAATTAGAGGTACAGTACAAGGGGCCTGAGAGTGATTATTCTTTTTTTCAGATCATTTCACGAATGTCAACAACTGTCAGTTTGATTCTATCTAACACATATGAGGAAGTGATGCGAATGACTGCAAATATCCCGAGATTCCAGACAAAACAGACTGTGTTTGACTGTGGCGATTCCATTGTAATATTGACGACTACAAATTTAAGATTCCAAATGTTTATAGAAGATATAGCCTTAGCGAAGCTAAAAGATCTTGTTTTCTTAGAGTTTTGAAGGCCCAACCTGCAGGCTTAATTACACACACATACATACGTACGCCCATACATATATATAAATAACATACACACGAACAAGAAATGCAAGAAAAGGAGAAGCTGTCAGTCAACAAATGAATAAAGAAATACATAGAAAAGGCTGCATCAGCAATGGGATGTTCATGGCGAAAGGAAAGGCCGGCAGATGAAATAGGGGCTAAACCACGAGATGAGAAAAGACAAATGGGGAGGGGGGAGGTTGTGCTACAGCAGTTCAATTCATTAACACCCCACCCCCCTTTGCAATGGGAGATTAATTAATTTGTTTGCGTGATTGCCACAGCTCACATTCAAAATGACACGGTCACACACACGCACACGCACACACACACGCACACACCTAGGCATTATGACGGGTCTGAGCACAGAAACCCGAACAAAGGTCCCCTCGCTCCTTCACATTTGGTTATTTTAATAGGAGTCTGGTGGTCGCTATCTCAGTTTCCACTTCTTTGTCATTTGTTTGGTTTTCCTGTGTAGGAAATATTCCTTATTTCAATACCAAAAGAAGTCTTCATATTATGGACAAGCTAACCAGTCAACCACCTGCTTGCAATATTAAAAAAGAAAAAAGAAAGAGAGAGAGAGAGAGATACAGAAAAAAATATTGAATAGAACATCTCCCAATAGGTAAATCTGCGGATGCTGAGCCCGTACAAATGAAAACGCAGGCATGAAGTTGGCTCATTTCGGGCCTTTCCTGTTAGCGTGGTGGCTTGATACATTGTGCAAATGGTGTTAATAATAAATAATAAAGACAACAACATACGAGACTGTTTTTGGACAGTTACGGATCATACCAATGTCACTCTTTGCAGTAGTCTCAAAGGGGAATAGGGAAACTTGATCGTCAGCACTCAAGTTAAACAGCATGACAAACACGCTTACATCGCTGAGCCAAAAACTGGATGGGTCAGCTACACTCAAACAAGTTTCAGTTATTAACCTTTCATGACGACATTGCAGGCTCAACTTTAACATGCCAGGCCCTCTGAGGGAATATCATTGTGAAAGATACTGATCCAGCCTCCCCAACCCCCCCCCCCCCCACACCTCCATTGCTCCTGATGCTGCCCAATCAGTAGGTCAAGGAGAAAAACCTTTGAGTACCAAAGGTTGAAAAACGCTATGGAAGTGACATTTTACATACCATGACCACTCGGTTTGGAGCTTTGTCATCCTTTCTTTCACTTGTATTTGGAGCTCAAGAGTCCTTGGAGTTTCGACGGTCATGGGAAACAATGTTACATTTGAACAATATTTCTGACTATTTCTCTCTCTCTCTCTCTCGCTCTCACACACACACACACACACACACACACACGGACACGCACGCACACACACACGCACGCGTGCATACACACCTTCAGAAATAGTTATTAAGATTCCAAACTGTGTTTCTTCCTCTGCTGGTTTGGAACTGCAGCGTCACACTGGGAAGCTAAGGCTCTTAGGCTGCCTTCACTCCACTTCCCTCTTGAGTTGGGACACTTGTTATCCATGACGAGCAGGGTGCGAAAGGAGGAAAGTGTCTAAAACCCACGCAAGGACTACTGACTACTTTTACGGCCCCCAAGTGGCCATCTGATAAGCGCTTCAATGATTTTATTTTTTTCTCTCATGAGAAAACATCCATAAAACTTGAGCTTGCTTAAAACGCGAGAGTCCCCACGTTAAGATATAGTTGTCATGTAGATCATAAAAACAATAAAGCAACTTTAGCCACTGATAGTCAAGTCTTTTGCACAGCCCACAACCCTGAAACGCAGAGTGGCCAATCAGATGGACGCCCAAGAGTTTCCTGGCGGTGGCAATGTTAGTGCAGTACACTGAAAAAAAATTGGATAGTTACTTGGAAAAAAAAGTCAAAACTAGTCACGTTTTTTTCACTCAGATATTCCAAGTAAGGAGAGTTTTTGAGTAAAATTTAACTTGCATAATATTATTCATTCATTTTCCGATCCCCTTATCCTCACAAGGGTCGCGTTGCTGGAGCCTATCCCAGCTGTCTTTGGGCAGTAGGCAGGGGACACCCTGAATTGGTTGCCAGCCAATCACAGGGCGCACAGAGACGAACAACCATCCGCGCTCACACTCACACCTCGGGACAATTTTTAGTGTTCCATTAACCTGCGATGCAAGTTTTTGGAAAGTACCAGAGTACCCGAAGAAAACCCACGCAGGCACGGGGAGAACATGCAAACTCCACGCAGGGAGGCCGGAGCTGGAATTGAACCCGGTACCTCTGCACTGTGAGGTCGATGTGCTAACCACTGGATCACCGGGCGACGTTTGCATAATATTAGTTTATCTAAAGAAAAAAAAAAGGAAAACAAACCCAAACTCTTTTCAAAAGATAATTATGGCTCAAGGACCAAGATCCGTCACGTTACTCCAGAGAGCCACTAGATTGGAATTTGGTCCGAAATAAGAATTGGGACCAAAAGCGGCCAGATTATCACTATGTGTATACCCCTTGTTTTAACTGGTCAGACGTGAAAACAAAAAGTACTGGCACATAGCCACAAACATTCAAAATCACATACCTTGTGAGTGGCTGAGGGAACTGGGGGGTGCGGGGCAATAATTGGAAGTTGACTCGCTTCAGAGAGCATGACACCAAGCCAAGACAGGAACCAAGAGCTTTTTCGCACTGTTTGTTTGCAGCAGTCGGTCATGACTTGGGATAGGTCAGAGGACCGTGTGGCCCTGGCCCGGCAGCAGAGGTGTGGCGGGGTGTGGGGAATTATAGATGTACCAGGAGAGGGTTAAATCCTGGCTGCCATGGCTAATGCTTCAATCTTTTCGACCCCCCCCCCCACCCACCAGCCCCACCCCCCTCTCTACAACAACACAGGATCAACAAAGACAGGATCAACAAAACTCTGACCAAAATCCTCTGGCGCACTGACACAGAAAATTCCCAGTCTTCCTCAGGGTGCACAGGGGACGGCAAACACACACACACACACACGCACACACACACACACACACACACACACACACACACACACACACACACACACACACACACACACACACACACACACACATATCGCCAACTGCTTAGGGAACAACAAACAAAGGAGGTAAATACAGCTGCAGACGGCTGGGCAGATAAGAGCCAATCCCTTTCCCCAACTTGCTCCGTGGCTCACTGGCTACCGACTGCCCTCTCTGCAGCTGGCTGCCTCGGCCATGCCTCTTACACAGCACAAACACCTGCTGCTTCATGCTTGGACTCCTTCAAACGCAGCATCCCCCTTTGCCAAAACAGTTCCGGAGCTCCCGTTCACCCAAAACGTTCCTCCGGTCGTGGCATTTGCTTTTATGCGCAGCATTTCTGGGCCCATATTTTGACAGTTCAACGGCCCCCCGCCGTGTTGTCATGCCAAGTTTCTTGACTTGCCGCATCTACAGATACAGTGTGCTTAGGCACAGATTACTGACATAAAGACTGTTCAAACAGACAAACACACATCTCAGCACATCGGGGATGAAAATGCCAGACAAGCCTGGTTTCTCGTGGCGCAGACAGAGCCGGACGTTACTGTGTTTGTGCACATGTCTGGATGGAAAGATGGAGTGATAGACTCCCTGCAGATAGAAAGAGAGAGGCTGAGTGATCGGGAGAGGAGGAAGAGGAGGAGGAGCAGGAGCAGGAGGAGGAGGCCCTGCTCCATTCAGACAAACTGCATGCGAAGGGCGTTTGATGTAATCCAGGAAGTTAGTTCAGTAACTCCATCTCCCCGTCCCGCCGACTTAGTGAAGGATCGCGTAAGGAGGGATGAAGGAGGCCCTTGTCTGGAGAGCCAGGGGTTTTCCACATCTGTCCTCCGCATTGTAGCCGGCCTCTCTAAACAGCCCAGGAGTCTGTTATGGCTGTGGGACACACACACACACACACACACACACACACACACACACACACACACACACACACACACACACACACACACACACACACACACACACACACACACACACACACACACAGCAGCTCCGTCTGAGTGAGCCTTGTGGAACGCTTTAACACTGATTGCAGTTAAGCGTTAAATCATCCATACTAAATTTACCAGAGAGAGAGAAAAAAAAACATCAGGATGCAATTCGTCCCCGAGAGATGTCTGCAGCGGCATGTGTGTGTGTGTGCGTGTATGTGTGAGTGTGTTTATGAAACAGCAGTCAAGCAACGCGTCCCTGCCTTCTGCCTTCTGAAGGGATCCTTGTCTTTTCGTTTCTGCGGAATGCTGTGACGCGCACCCGCCTATTCTTCCTTTGAGGCATTTGACATGTTGCCTCCGCACCCCAACCGATCCCACACCGTGCCATGATCGACGTACCCTCACCTCCAAAACTCTGGAGGGAGAAGAAATGGCACCCCTTTCATACTTTCAGTGGGTAGGTGCCAAGTAAACAGGGACACGTACGTTCACCAACAAATAACTTGGGCGCTACAGTTACGCCGATACAGGCGGTCAGGCCCGAGGCTCAAAAAGCAAAGGAGGGATCAGGTCTACTCACATGTGCCCTCTGTGGGTAAAAGTAGATCAGCTTTCTAATCAGTTTCAAACAATAAATAGTCATCAATAAAAAGACCCACACTTGCAATCTTGAGGCAACATAATACTGCAAGGCTGAGGAAGAGGTGCCGTTGGACAACACTCGACAGACAATTGAGGAGTCAAAGAGAGGTCGCAGATTTGCTCTCAATTTTCAATGAATAATTTGTTCAAATAACGGACCAAGTTGAACGTAGATGCAAAGTGTTTCCGTGCCACCGTTTGAACTGTGGAACAAATGATTTCAAAAAACAGTTCATCGCGATTGCAAATTCTGTTTTGAAAGTCGGCCGAATCCAAAATCGGTCGGCGTCACACAGCACCACTCGTTCTTGTCTTAATCCTTTTTTTTTTTTTTGCAGCAGCAGCAGCAGCAAAGCAGCGCTCACTATTGTTTCTTTCATTCTCTCCATTACAGCCATTTTATGCTCATCTCAGCAGGCTGACATGTCACTGTAGTGGGCGGTTGACAGTCAAACACATTTCAATGTAATTGCCACCTCATAACGTCATAATTACCATAGACGATGCAGCTCTCACTCCTGAGTGGCTTGGCAATAATGGAAACGCTTTAATGATAGGTGTGTTTCATGGCATGCACACGCACACACACACACACACACACACACACACACACACACACACACACACACGCACACACGCACACACACACACACCCTACTCTGGCTCTGGTCCAGGTTGCTTTTCATTTTATTTTGCCATTTCTCTTCATGTGTATCTCTCATTTAATTCAATTAAAACTTTTAAACAATCTAATTGGAAACAACTGCCGAGAAAAATTAAGTTACATAAACAAAACTATCCTGACGTCTGATATTAGGCATCTGGGCCTTATTAGGCGGCAGTAATAACAGTATCAGCACACGGCGAGGACGGGGAGCAAACCATTTTCTGCTGTATTAGCTTTGACTGGCCGTGCAAGTCCAAGGTAACCTGTGTGTCTATATATGTGTGTGTGTGTGTGTGTGTGTGTGTGTGTCTATAGGGTCCATGCACCCTACAACAGGGCACTGTTTATTTATTCTCTATTAGGGCAGGAGCAGACATTAAACCCAAACATGCCTAGCACAGCAGCCCCCCCCCTTCCCATGTGGAGATTTTCTTCTTTTTTTTTTCTTCAGACCTCCCTCTGGCCCACCCGATTAAGAACATATGGAAACGGAAAGCAGAGTGGAGGTGAACGCACGTGATCCACAGGTTTGTGTAAAAAGGTCAGCAACTTTCATTGAGAGTCTGAAAGGAGAGTGGAGTAAAGATGTTTGAATACATTATCTGCCGGAATAATACATTCAAGGAAGAAAGTGTTTGAATTTGGAGATACAATTCAGAATTAGAAGAATACTTTTCCGGAAATATTTGTTGCAGTCATGAATGACAACGTGTGAATTCAGTGAACGGCTTTAGTTTGGTGAGCATCTGATACAGGGGTGGGCAAGGTCACTTTCAGGGACAGCGGTTACTACAGTGGACACCTTATCATGTTGTCAGGTTACAGGGTGCATGAAAGGGTTAAATGCTCCGAACCAGATGGACAAAGTATGACAAAAAGGCCATTTTAAATACGGGCATAACACCCCAACAAAGGGTTTGAAGCAAACAAGTGCAAATGGGTTTCCTTGCATTAAAAAAATAAATCAACAAAAATACAATTCAAGGACTGCACAAAACTACTGAACAGCAAACCAACATTAAGGACAAGAGCTCACTTTTTTTTTTTACAAAAATCAACTCACTCAAAATGTTTATGATTGGAGTACTTGTTTGTTTGTTACACTGTATCATTCCAACCCCCCTCTCTCTCTCTCTCTATATATATATAGATATATACAGTATATATACACACATACACACACACACACACACACACACACACACACACAGTGTAAGCACAACTAAGACATGTCTGTCATCTAGTGGTGACTGGTGATTCTACGACTTAAAAATACACTCGATCTTTGCATATTCTCAGTTTGGCACCAAGATAATAAATAAATAGATAAATAAATGAATATATAAATCATCAAGGGGTCACTCAAGTGTGTGGTCGCCACATGCGGGCCCGCAGGTCGTGTTCCAGAGCGAATCGGTTTCGAACTTGGAGGTTTCATTGCAAAAGGTGCTAGTGACCTCCCGGAAACATTGACCGAGGGGGTCTTCAGTGGTTTACACAGCCCAGACCTGCAGTCCAGTGCGGAGCAGCACTTTTGTACGCCGTCGCTGCTGTCAAGGTCAACCCTCTTTCTTAAACCTTCTCCCCTCAAACTTTCTTTGGCTCTGATCTCTTCCTGACCCTGGATCAGCCTCTTGCTGCCTGTCTTTCTTTGCCTCTACCACTCCTCTGCGTCTCTCCTTCTCTCCCCTGCTGCGGTTTCAACCCGTGTCATCACATCAGAGTCGACAGCTCTAATCACTGTGCAGGCTGTAAAACATGGCAGGGACTGACAGCGGGGGCTCAGCGTGCACACACACACACACACACACACACACACACACACACACACACACACACACACACACACACACCTTTCCCTTTCCTTAACACGCACATCCAGTTGCAGTTGCAGACACACTTTGGTGGGCACACACAATCGTGCACGTTTACACTCATGCGGGCATGTGCGCAAACATATTCAAGGAGACTTCATCTTTCATCACACCCTCTGCATCTCGGGTGTATTAACACACAGCTTTCCCGCCTGTGTTCTTGTACAACCCCAAACATGGTGTTCCTGGAGGTGGAGGAACAAAGGAAGAGCTGCCAATCAATGCCTGATCCGCCTAATCCTCAGGTAAGACGGGGGGCTTTACCATGAAAGACTGTCGCGGGCTAGACAGGGGAAAACACACGAGCGAGTGACCCCAGCACTTTTTTGGGGGGGAGGAATAGTTGTAGTTATAATTAATTGAATGCGTTCTCTGTGACTAGATTACTTTCAATGACTAAATCTTAGGTCTAGAACAGGCTGCATTTAAGGTGGATGATAATGCACATAAATTGCAACAACGGCATCAGTGGATTTTTTTTGTGGGGGGTGGGGGGTTATTTTGAATGTGTTGAAATGCTTGTTTTCTTTGCTGGGTTGGTTTCATAATTTTTAATCCATACAAGTCAGAGGAGAAAAAAAAAACTTCAATCGCACGGGGAATCTCAACCCAAAGGACACTTTCAGAGATATTAATTTATTGAACAGACTAAAAATAAATGTTTTTGAATATAAATCTGAATTGAGACAGTTGACAGAATTACTCCCAAATAAATCACCTGAAGCTTGAAATAATTTAAAATATTTTTGCTGGGGGATGAAAAATATCTCACAACTACAATTTTAAATTCCAAATATGAACTTGCTGCAAAAGGTTTTGAGTCCAAGTGTAAATAACAATGCACTGGACGGATTCATTCATTCATTCATTAGGGTCGCGGGCCAGTGGACTGATCAAAAATATAAATAGAAAACCTTTGTTATTGCTCCCATTTTTCTTGAGCTGAACTAAAAGATTTAGGACTTTTTATATACAGACAAAACGCCTCATTTCTTTTCCCAAATTGAGTAAAATTGCACATTTTTGAATGAATGTGCTGTTTTATTGCGGAAAACCTCAGTCACAATTGTGCAATCGTCATGCTGTACTATTGCAGAGCAGAAGTGCTCACTAACAGATTTAGGAATAAGAATTTGAGAGACCATTTTGTCAGGGTTGAATACTTGGAAATTTGTTGTGGTTTCCCTAACTCGCTTGAAAGCGCTGTGGCAACCAATTTCATGCATCTCCGCGGGGCCGGATGTAGTTGCCTACCGGGCCAAATGCAGCCCACAGGCCAGGAGTTTGTGTAACACCTAAGGTAGGGAGACAAGGTTTGAGAGCAGGCAAAGTAAAATACTTGGGTATTTATGCGTTTTGTCACTCAAGGCAAGGCAAGAAAATCGGCAAATTCTATCGGTATTCAAAATAATTTGATTCAGCTCCAAGGAGGAGAAAGGACCAGTACCTCTCAAGGTTAGTCTGATTGTAGCTTAAGTGAGCTGGTGTCCTTGTGTTGTCCAATCCGTGCATTCTTTTTTTTTGTATTATACTTGGATTTTGTAGTGCTTCTGTGAGTGTTGATGCATTGCTGTTTGCGTGTGTGTGCGTGTCCGTCAATGGGGTAAAAAAAAAAAATGTTTTGACAGCCACTGTGCGCCTGATACAAAAGAAATCTGATTTCAGTGTGGGTAATTTATTAGGGACCTTTCGGCATTCATCATTGCAACAAGATCACATCCTCAATAGAGGATGTACTGTATGCTTGAAAAGTTTAAAAGGTTTTATTCACCCAAACTCAGATAACAAACATAAAAAAATGGTTCAAGGGAACAAGCAATATTGTCAAACGAAATGTCTAAGTGCAAATGGTCACAGTGCAACCAGAACTTTCTCCATACACAAATATCATTGAAAAATATTTCTATATTTTCATCTCGGACTGTTTGTCCTTGAGCATTATCGCAGAGTAACATCAATACATTCCTTGAAAAACATCGCCACAAGGAAAGGAAATTGAGATCTTTCAAACACCTGAGCTCAAGACAGAATTTCACCAGTAAAAACACCTCAAACTTCACATTCAAGGAGAACAATGTGGAGCGTCTATGTCGCGCTGCCGATGAAGGAGCAAGGCTATATTTTTCAAAAAAGTTTGAAATGCCCTACATTGACAGCACAGGGATGTTTATTTCGCAAAGATTGGCCATTTAAAAAAAAAAAAAAAAAAAAAAAAAAAAGAAGATTCTCTCACTGAGTACAAACCATAATAATTTATCCTGTAAGATAAAGCACATAGCGGACAATGTAAGTGATGCGCGTATCTTTTCCAATGAGGCCCTATAGTGTATGAGGGTGTGTGTGTGTGTGTGTGTGTGCGTATGTACGTGCATGAATGCGTCAGGAAACAGGAGGGCTTCAGAAGATTTATTCCTGCTTGATCAGGTTGCAAGTGAGTTACTGCCATCACCTTACCCCACCTCTCTTCTGCCCAGGGGCCAGCATGGTATGTCAGCGTCTATGTGACACACACACACACACACACACACACACACACACACACACACACACACACACACACACACACCGGCATGCTTGTATGCACACACAGCAAAGCAGTATATCAGCATCTCTGTGACAGCGCTCTGTGTGTGACTGGCCCATCATCTGGCCATTAGACAGTAATGGCCGCCAGAGCCGAGAAGGGTTTCCTTGTGGGCTCAATACAATACAACAGCATTTATTCGATGTAATGACTGAACATGTGGCGCACACACGGAGGAGAATGAGAAGAATGCAGTGCAAATTGGCAAAGGCATAAAGGAGAGGCAGGTTTGGTGGAAGAATCATGTCAACAGTTCAACGACGTGTACCATCTTCGTCGATCCAACTAAGGGGTGTCCCAACATTTTCCTCTGAGGGCCGCATATTGAAAAATGGAAGGATGGTGTGGAGGCCCTTTGATAGTCCATCCATCCGTCCATTTTCCGATCCGCTTTATCCTCACAAAGGGGGTGGGGGGGGGGGGGCTGCTGGAACCTATTCCAGCTGTCTTAGGGTAGAATTTGTTGAAGTCCTGCACGCTTCACTGAGGTCTCGTTTAACATTGAGAATGATGGCGGTTCGAATTTAAAGCGCCAAAGCTTTTTTTTTTTTTTCCCCAAAGACTCGGCGCTCAACGTCGCAGTGCACCACCACACTGTATCCTGCCTGCCTAAAGTTTGGATTTGTGAGTGTGCGATGCACAGGTGTTGTGTGGAATGTCAATGAAGTTCTATTCAAGGGTGTCAGTAAGCCGTGACAGCGTGCCTCTGAGCCACCACAATGAAACCAAAGCGGCTAAGTGGAATCCAGCCATAACTCATTCATTGTCACCGCTTACACCTGTGCTCTCTGGATATATTGTGTCCGTCAAACTTTTTTTTTTTTTTTTCCCCCACAGCATCTTCAGGGATTGCCTGCTTTTGAGAGCAGCCTCCTTTAGATAGTTGTTTGCTTTATACGCCGTACATAATATACTTCAAACCACAATTAATGATCCCACCAGGGATTTGAGATCGCATGTGAGCACCCCCCCCCCCAAAAAAATAAAATGTGTGATTTTTTGACATTTAACTTCAAATCATCAGATTTTCAGTCTGATGTGAATACTTTATTTCTTTAGTCTTCCGTGAAATCAAACAAATGTTTCATTTTTTTTCCCACAGGGAGCTTTTAGGAGAAGTGGTTTACAAGGTGCAAAGGGACAAAGAAGAGTTTGAGGAAGAATTTCGGGCAACAACTGGACACCGTGCCCATGTTTATAATTATCATGATTATGATTGTTATTATTAATTCATTTTGATTTGAAAACCTTTTTTTAAACTCGGTTGTAGTCTTTGGCGGTTGCACCTTGAGAATGGTGTTTTTTCATGATTTTCCAGCAATTGCCTCTATGGAAGGGGAAAAAAAATCCATTGTGAAGAATTGAGACTGAGAGCTGAAGTTCAAAAGTGCATTAAAATGAAATTGATACGAAACAAAGCTGTGAAATCATGAAACATTGCAGCTCTGATATCAGATAATAGATTCCTTGTTCAGGTTCTGCTGGTGAGCCTCTCCTGCCCCCCACACCCCCCCACCACCACCACGATTTCTCTTGCAGGGACACTGGGACTTACATTATGTCAGTGTCACGCAAAATACGCGTGAATGGGATGTAATTCCCCCCAGTTTAAGTCCCTTATTTCCATTTTGTCATGTTTGAGCGCCTGTCATGCTTTTGAACAAACATTGACATCATTAAAATGCAAATGCAGTTTGGATGGCGGAGGAGACCGAGGGAGATCTTGGGGCTGATACGCGCGGAGGAAGAAGCACACAAAACTGAGACACACACAACCGCCAGTCGATATGGCAAACATTCACAAAGGTTGGCGGGAGCGATTGAGTACAGTATGTACGGCGTGGGTGCATTTTTTTTTTTTTTTTTGTTCGATGATTGTGTAAATCTGGTGTCGTGAATACCTTGTGGCTCCTGCCCTTTATTAAGAAAGGGGAAGGGGGGTAGTGGGGTAGCGGCCTACACTTTGGGGCCCCTGCAGAAGCCCTGGGAGTGGGTAAGTGGGTTAACCCAGAGGCCCAGTCAAAGCCTGTGGAATGGATAAGTGGGTCACCCGCCCTCAACTGAACACTCAAAGGATCCACTCCGACTCCTCTCCCTTTTTATTATTAGAGCTGGTCTAATGTGTGAGGGGACACCAGGAAGGAGCATGGCACTCATCTCGGCAGGACTGAGCGAAGAAGTACAGTACACTGTGGCAACTAAAGGAGAAAGCAAATCGTGCGTGTCAACTTCCCTGATCCTTGTTGAAATCCGTAGCGAAAGGTCCAGTCCTCATGTGGGATAAATAACGTTGAAATTTTGCAATGGTTTTTGTGACCCTGTTTACACTCACTTGGAAATAACAACAAATAGTTGACTTGAGTGATTTGAAAACTAATAATCCATCAATTTGTGTGAGATGATCCAACATTTTTTTTCAATTTCACTGTCGACCTAACTCCAAAGTAGCCCTCAACAAAAATAAGTCATAAAATAAAAATGAGTTCCAGTTCTTGAAGACTCTATTTACTGTTCTCGGAAAGCTTTATCTATTACCAACGGTGAAGTACATTTGCCAACTCAATGTGCCAATGTGAGAGTGAAAGGTTACACTGGTGGCTGTAGGAATTTTCGCCGGGCGAGTGCCGAAAATAAATATAACAAATAAGATTGATAAGATAAGGTGATCAGCTGTACTTTTTTTTCCAATTAGTCGTTCATGTTTGATGTTACGAGAAGCACACGGTTCAGTTAGGAAATCGGGAGGAACGAGTGCAAAGCCTCACGTCTTGGAAAAAAAACCTTTGTCGAGCAAGAACACAAACAGTGTTACCACACCATCATGAATCAACCCCCCAAAAATAATCACTATAATTTCACACACATTCTCACCATAGTCACAATCATTGTTTTTAACCAAGTAATATCATCTAGTTTCCTGTTATGTGTTAGCAACGGTACAAATAACAATAAAAGACGTTTCATCCCGACTGGTATGCGATGTGTTCAAATGGCTTTCACACCAACAAACAGAGTGGGTCCTTTTATTCCACCGCAAAACACCGCAACGCAGATAAACAGTCCCTGAGGTAAGAGCCAAAATAAAGATCTTATTACTTAAGACCCTCTCTCTCTCTCTCACACACACACACACACACACACACACACACTCGCTTTCTCTCTCTCTTCCACCCTCCACACACACACGCAGTGGCTTGTCAGCTGCCAGACCCTGACGTCTCCTTTCATGTCGGCCAGGCCTCCGAGAGGAGCTGAGAGATGCTGAGGGGCGCGCCGAGCCTCCCAGGGCTTTGAGCGGCGTTTGATTCCTGCTAGATAATAGCTGGTTCACTGTCAGCTTCCAGGATGATCAGTTAAATCCTTAATCACCGCCTGTCCACTTGCATGACAGTTATTTTTGGGCTCCTTTTCTGGACCGTCTCTTCCCTCTCCTCACCCCGCCCGATGAGAAAAGTAATCCCGCAAGAGAAGCAACAGGGTGGAAAAAAAAAAAAAAAAACATGTTGTGAAAGGGATCTGCAGATGCAGTGATGGAGTGAAAAGCAGCCGGCTCTGGATGCAGCTTTATTTCTAAGAACTGTGTGGTACAGTGCGCGGAGGATGGAAAATACGGAGAACTTTGTCACTGTCGATGACTCTCCAAGTGAAGAAGAACATTACTTTTAAGTGTCATCATGACAAGAGGAAGGAAGTTGACCGTTCTGGTTGTCTTTGACTCTCCTTTTACTGCCCGTTTCAGACGAAGAAAGAAGAAAACGGTAAAGTCGTCACCTGTCAGCCTGTCCTGTAGTCCCGTCGCGGGCAGAGTGGCGTGGGGAGATGAGCGTTGCGTACCTGCCTTGATCAAGGCTGCTCCAAAGCAAGGTGCTGCCACTGCTGACAGCCTCTCAACCCCGTCCGCCGCCTCCTTCAAGATGAGGAAAATGTCAGTTAGACAAAGACAGAATTTTCGTGCTTGTGTCTTATTGTTCAGTTCTGAAAGTAAAGTTCAGGTTCAGAGGGCGTTAAAGGAAGTTTTGGACACTTGGGCACTGACAATTGGAGAGTCGTGAATTATCTTTTAAGTCTCCAAAAGTTCAAAGGCTCAACTTGAAGTGGGTTGGAGGGGGGGGAGGGGGGGGGGGTGATGTGGAATAAAATGGGGACTGTCATGAAGGGTATCCCATTAAAGCCAGCACAGCTGTCAGATTTATTAGTGGCATTAAGTTCCTGCTCTCAGGTGGGAAAAAAAGGTTTCCCAAAGATAAACTGTGTGAATGTGTTCAACAGAAATGACGCAAATATCTAATTACACTTGGAAAGTATTACAGGCCTCTTCAGTTTATGCCGCTCTCTTCTAGAAGTCTCCCAAAAGTCAATTCGTCCACAACAAGAAACGCCTTGCCAAGACGGCATAAGCCCTATTGCACTTGATTCTCTCAATGTCGTTTTTTTTTTTTGTTGTAGTCTTTCTTTTACAGCTTCTTTGATTGTCCAAAAAAAATTTTCAATCACACTTTTCTTCCTAAAGGTCACAGGTAACTGGAGCCTATGGGATACTCACTGAACTGGTTGACAACTAATCACAGGGCATATACTTTATCGCATAGACAAACAACTCTTAACACTCACATTGACACAGATTTAAATTCTATGTATGAATAATTTTTTATCCTGTTGGTGTTTCGCCTGACTTGAATTTCAGCTGTTGTAATGGATAACGGATGAACAACTTTCCATCATCCGCAAGTGGAGATCTTGCAGTTCCTTTTAAATGTAGTCATACCTCGGTTTACGACCATAATCCGTTCCAGAAGGCTGTTCGAAAACCGAAACCACGCTCTTTAAAAAATAAAAAATAAAAAATTATTGAATACGTCTGTTCACAATGGAACGCAACACGAGGAAGCGTCACTTCCTCATGTAAGGAAGGTGAGAGGAGTCAAGTGGCTCATTCAAGTGCGCTCAGTTTATTCGAGAACCGAATTCTGGTCATCATCCGAGGCATAAAAAAATCGAAATTTCTGGCTGAAAACCGATTTGGTCGAGAACAGAGACGTTCGAAAACTGAGGTTTGACTGTCCTTTGTGCGTTGCCATATCCTGCATCTACATGCCGTGCAGAGAAAGCGCAGCTCTCTGGGCTGAATTTGAAAGGAAAGATGGGAGCCCCTTCGATTGGTTGGGAATTGGCCCTCACAACAGCCCAAACAACCTCATCTACATGGGATAGTCAAGCAAAAAGGCAAAAGAAAGAAAATTCCATCCCCGTGCACAGATGGACTGCGTTTTTGTGCTCGACTTGCGCTGGGCGTTCTCATCTTCATAGCTACCACACAGTAAATGGGCATTTATTAATTTGATTTGACGTTACACCTGCACTAAAGCATTACTCAGTGCTGTTTCTTTGTGTGCATTGTTACATTTTACTAGAAATAAGTCTGCTTAAAAAAAAAAGTGTTGACTTTCCATGGGATTTCCTATTAAATTCTTTTTAGACCACATGGACTTATATGGCTTAGTTGTTCTGCAGCCCGCTTGCTTCAGCGCATCCCTCTCTTCTATCACGTTTCTCACAAGCACCACCATGCGCACAGAAAGATGCTATTGTGGCTTTGCTGTAAAAGACGGCCCATACTCAATCGCCTCATTTCCACATCTTGACCTTTGACTGCCTGATTCTCGCTGGCGGCGCTCGGCTGCGAGCGCACAGCGATTCTTTCAGCCAATCGAATCAGAGTGCAGCTGAAGGTCAGGGGGGGTCACCGCCTCACCATGTATGGAATTCCATCGAGCCGCAAAGGTCAGGGATCACACTCAATCACAGCCCACGGAGCGAAGAAAACATGACTCCGAAAACCCACAACACGATGATGACACGCACAACAAACAGTAATACACGGTGACACATTCTGGTGGTAAACTGATATAGTGATCTGATGGATGTTCCACATAGTTTTATCTGGCATCAATCATATGGTCAGGAGGATGTGGGACTTTGCACGACTGGACCACTTGGTGGCTGTGGTAGCGGTGGTGGTGGTAAGAAAAGTACAGTAGAACCTCTGTAGTTGTGCACAGTGTGGGTCAACGTCATGTTTATTTCTGTATTTATCTGTAAATCCGATGCAAAGAGAGGCGTACGGTCACCAAAAGAGTCAGCTGCGGCGTGGCGGCGCGGGCACCCGCAGCGGCTCCTCTTGTTGTCTGTTGTCTGTTTAAGAGGGAGGAAATTTCATCTGTGCTGTATGTACATCACATTTGACAATAAAGTTGTACTTGATAGTTGATATTGAATAAAAACAACGTCCTTGGTCTGCCTGAACGCTCAACACGGTCTGCCAAATTCCCCCCTCACAGTGCACTAGACTTGAAAACAAAGATGTGGCAGTTATCACGCCTGACCACCACAAAAGGGCCCTGAGTATTTAGAACCCCACAATTAGCCGTGTTTTACTTTAAAAACGTGTCTGACTGTTAATCATGTTGAAATGTTCCCTCTCCTGTACAGTTAATAATGGTTTGAAGAACGGTTTGACCCTGGAACAGAATGTCTATGTTTACAGTATTTCCAAAAAGAAGAAATTCTCAACAATAAGGAGATGGATTAGGATCTGGAATTTTGTGGAAAGTGTTAAAAGGAATCCATTTGTTGAGGGAACGATGCTGTTACTCGATTTATTTAATATGGTGGCATTATAATGGTAAATTCATGTATGCTTTTTACATACAGTATACCTGTAATAAAATCTTACTTTGCCTTCAAATAAAGATTCAAATCTCATCTTCACATGCCTTATTATTACTTAATGACCTTCAAAGAAAATGAGCCACGTTTTGAACTCCAAAGAATTGTACCACATTAAAATGCATGAGTGGCTTTTATAAATATTTTTCATCGTTCTTTTTGTCCTGCCATGACCCTCAGGTCAACAACATTGCCAGACTGATATTCAGTTGCAAACGAAGCATGGATATTATTGTGTGTGTGTGTGTGTGTGTGTGTGTGCGTGTGTGTGTGTGTGTGTGTGTCAGTCATGGAAGTCTCAGAGGTGCCATCTGCAAATCTATGGAAAGATCGTCAAGAGACTCCCAATCAGTGCGGGTGAGTGTGTGTGTGTGTGTGTGTGTGTGTGATCTCTATGGGAGCATGCAGGCCACGTCTGCTGCTTAACACTCACTTTCATCACGCGCACACACTCAGAAGTGACAGTCCCCGTCTACAAAAGAGATTTCGAACATCACCAAGAGACCTGCCATCTCTTTGCCTCCCTCTCTCTCTCTCTCTCACTCACATGCAAACACACAAACATGGAGAAATACCCGCACAAAGCTTGCAACAAAGGGACTGATGATGTCACCCAGAGACGTGTCTTAGTCCCCCGTAATTCCCCATTATTCCTCCTAATGAACAAGACCGGAGCTCTTAAACGGCTCTCCTTTCCCAACCCTCCTCTTCTCTCCCATAACCCTCCGGCATCCTCACTTCCCGCCATCCATGCTAAATCTCTCCAGCATCACGCTCCCTATTGACACGTATCCCCAGAACACACCAGCAAACACAAGGCCCACAAAAGGCTGAGCGCCTCAGCTAACAACCGATACACAAAAACACAACAACAAAGCGCTTGTTGTCAGGTTGTTAAGTCCTCGCCGCTGTATCCGAGGGTTGGGGAGACGGCGAGCAGACAGTGAGAGGGAGAAGGGGATGAGATGGGCTTTGGAGAATAAAAGCCGGCTAATCCTCGCATTTGGATATGGGGAAACGCCGGCCCGCAGGAGAACTCATCAAAGCGGGAGCTAAATTAGCCTACATCCAGCTAGGCAGAGGAGGAGAGAAGAGGCAGAGAGAGGGGAGCACGGAGAGCTAGTCTCCTATGGGCCCAGATTAACAACACACACTCATTATTCTCCGGCATTTGCGCGCAAACACACATGCGCACACTGCCATGCCCACAGATTAGAAACATACACTTATTATTCTGTCTCAGTGGGACACTAAACCTCAAAATCCAGCATGCTTGCTGTGAGCACTTGCAGAGACTCGCTAACTGAGTAGCGTGGGCCATCACTGCCTTGGTGTGCACTGTTAGCTACTCTGGGAGCTAGCGCCTCAATGGGAGTATCTCGGTGGGCGCATGTGTGTGTGTGTGTGTGTGTGTGTGTCTGAAGCTTATTTTAGTAAACAAACCCTCCCTCCCCCGAAAAACTAAAATAGAAAAAACATTACCATTAATGAAATAAAATAAAAACGAAAATGCCTTCAAAAAAGGAAAATAACTTTTATAAAACTGACTAAAGCTAGCTATAATTACAGTGAAATGTCCTTCGTTTTTTTGTTTTTGGTCATGTATGTAATGTAATAAACAAGCCTTTGGGGTTCATTTCTAATGTATTGATTTCGACATTGCTGCTAGCCGTTATCCGAAAGAAGAGAAGGTCAAACAATATTTAGGAGTTGTAGTCCTCCTCATGTGCGGAACAGAGAAGTGACGCTATGAAGAGGACAGATAAACAAAGTACCATATTTTCCGCACTAAAAGGCGCACCTAAAAGCCTTCCATTTTCTTAAAAGCAAGAGAGTTCAACGTTAACGAGTCAATGTTATAACTTGCTGTTGGTTAAGTGAACTGTGTCGCTGCTTTATTAAAAAAGTTTTATTGACATCTGATCGTTTTGTTGGCATTTCCTTGAGCGTAGCTCCATCTAGTGGATGCATTGTAGATTGCGTCTTATAATGCGGTGTGTCCAATGTATGAAAAAAATTTTTTACAAAATAGGCCATTCATTGAAGGTGTGCCTCATAATCCAGTGCGCCTTTTAGTGTGGAAAATACGGTACGCAAAATAATCTACAGTGCCATTTTGCCCGTGTGGCACACGCAATCTTGGGTTGTCTGGTTAGCAGATGAGCAATCAAGTTCACGCCTATTTTTCCAGGTCGTAACAGTGGTATTTAATAGACAGCTGACAGTTGAGCGAGATGTGGTTTCAGCGCATTCAGCGGGAAACGGGAAATATCGTTTCAATATCCGAGCATTAAACGTGCGATTGAGCAATGTCCCAAAATGGATTGTGTTAACCTCTGAGGTTTTACTGAACCTTTAAATCATAAGACAGACAAAAACAACCATAGTGGTCTGTGCTGAAAGCTGTGTTAGCAAGCGGGTCGTTCGCTCTCCCACTCACACACGCACACATGCACACACAGTAGCAATTATGGCAATCAGCAAGCCGACCCAATTAGTGTTTCCTGCTTGTTAAGCCCTAGGGGTTGGCTGCTCGACCACCTCATTTTGCATAACTTAATCTGCAATGACAGGGTGTGACACCCAGACTTCTGACCCTAACTAGCTGCCTGTGTGTTTTGTGTGTGCATCTGCGCGTGCGTGTGCACGTACGAGACCATTTCTGTATTATAAGGACTTTGGTAGGTCCTCAAAATGTCAAAGGGATGTTAAAGTTACAATTAGATCGAGGTGGGCTCTGGTTCTTAGTGACGTTATTCAGAAACGCTTCGCGTTTAGCGTGCGATATGCGCTCGTGTGCGCGCGTGAGTGCGAGCAAGGGCGCGAGACAGAGACCTCCTATTTGTCCCGACCTGTGTGTGGTTACAATTTACAATCACCAAATTGCTCCCAGGCTGAGGAAGACCTGTGAGTTCAGAGATCCAGGAGAGAAGCGCTCGATCTGGGCCCGATTCTGCGGCTACCTCCCCTGTCTCTCATGGGGGCTTTCTCCTCCCTCTCCTGCCTGTGCTACTTACAGGCTGATGGACAAGTCTGTTAATATGCAGCACGTGAGGTGAGGCAAAACAAGGTCTTTCCAGCCGCATTTGCTGCTCGCGCGCGCAACCCAACACTTCCAATCCCGCTTGTATCTTGGAAAACGGACTGGAAGCTTGAAAGTAAGCTTACCTCGACAAGGCAAGTGCTATGATTGTTCAAATTAGTTTCATGGTTAAACACTTGTGCCGTTATGGAGTGAAAGTGAGGCCCTCCCCTTTTTGGTGAGTGGTTGCCCCGTGACACATGTTGCCAGGCATTAAAGCTGACAGAAACCATGGTTACTGAAAACAAAAGAACTATTGTGGAAGTGTGTTTGATCTTAGTGCGTGTGTGTACGTGTGCGTGTGTGTACGTGTGCGTGTGTGTGCGTGCGTGCGCGTGTGTGTTTGAACTCGGTGTGAACTGCATGGAGTCTGCGGAAGCGGGAATAAAAGCACAGCAGCGTGCAAGTGTGGCCATCACCCTGATTGCAAAGAAAAGAAGAAAAACAACAACTTGTATCTTCTTTGGCTCTCAAATTCCTCTGTAGTTTTAAAGTCGCCATTTTGTACTCATACCTTTCTTGACAGTTTTTTTTTTCCCCCCTGTTGTTGCTTTTTTGTCTCCTGGCCAGTTCCAAAGCGAGGAAAGCATAGTGGGAAATGTTTTCTTCGAGTATCTCTCTGGTACCAATTCCATTAAAGGCAGGCTGATAAACAGGCTGGGATAATTAAAGGGGAGTGATAAATAGTGCTGCCTTAATTAAAGGGGAGTGATGAGGACACGTGTCGAAATGTTTTGTTAGCGGGCCAACGGACAGATGAAGGAGGAGAGTAATTGCTTTGGATTAATTATTTGGATATGGGCAGCGAGAGGGTACACACATCTCTTGAGGGCTCTTTCAGGATGGTGGAATGGAGGGGAAGGAGGGGCGACGGGAGGAAGCGTCACGGCTTGGTATCAAGGAGGAAAAAGAATACTCGCTCGTATCGCTCTTTCACTTGCAACAGCTTTCCGCCGTTCAATGAAAATTCTTCTGGCTGGTCAGAAAAAGAAAAAAAAAAAGGCAATTCAGATTCTCTCGCAAATACTTTCACACCTGGAGGCTGCCCGGTCTCACCGCAGGCTTCAGCTGGTGTCCACTGAGGAGCTGTCAGAGGCCAATTACCTGAATCATGGCCACCTCTACTTCAGTTATTCTTTCACTTATCCTTTCCCTCTTCCAGAAACCCTGTAGCCTATTCATCTTCTTTATAGGCCATGTGAAAGCTTCAGATGAAAACGTCGAAGATTTAGAATCATGACGACACAAATGAAAACTGAATGATGAGTTGTAGCGTACCAGATGTAGGTAAGTAAGTTGGAAGGTTAATGACCTTAAATGAAGAAAAAAAATCTTTAGCGGAACATAAAAAAGTAGAAAATAAGAACAAAAAGACGTTTAAAGTGTAGAAAACCTTCAAGTTGGGCTTCTAAGTCCACCTTTTGATATTTTTACCGTCATGAGATTCTTTGTGTTCTCCTCCTACACGTGTTATTAAAACGTGTTGTAGCTGAACAGCAATGTTTCTGAAAAATGTTTTAAATGAACCACGAGTGGACACTTTGAAATAATATCTGAAGGTCATTTTTTTTTGTATTGATTGACACATGCACTTCAAAATCAAAAATTAAATTATGAAATACACTGATTCTTAATGAAATATCAATGCAATGCTTTGCAAAAGCATGCTGTTTGACCTCTCTGCCCATCGTTATATGATAAAAGGAACACAAATGACACGTTGGTATCAGAAGCTGTAATTACATTTATATATGCAGTTTTTCTGTGTTGAGATAAAGGATTTGTAAATCTGCTTCAACATTCAAATCATGAAAACCTATAATACAACTGACATGGCTGTGAAAACAGAGTCATATAAAGTATTTCTGGTGCTGTTTATTTTTTGTTTGTTTGTTTCTGGAAAAAAACAGAAATATGAACATCCATTTCTCATCATTTCTCAATCACACAAAAATGTCCTGACTTTCAAAACTTTAAACCCTTCATGTAATATACTGGCAATGTTTTAAGTAGCATTTAAGTCCAGTTTATTGTCTTAAATGTTACTTTTTTTTATGTTTGATCAAATTCAGAAAAAGAGAATGACAACATGCATGGTTTACAAATCATTTCATTTGTCACGATGAGCTGGTCAAACATGAAATAAACTTCATGTCAGTTATGCCTTTAATTGAGAAGACAGTAAAGTCATAAACCAGATGAAGAGTGGAAATTAGAATCTATGGGCCTACCATTATAAAAGAAACTAAAACAACATAAAAAAAACAACAACAAACAATTGTGAATTTGTGAGCATAGACGTGCTTTGTACATAGACACCACCTGGAATTAGTTGTATGGCGTTTTAGCAAAGCTCACTCGATTAAAAAACAAAAAGTCAAAGATCTACACTGATATTATTTTGAGAATATTTGTTGTGCAAAAGTCCTCAAAAGTCAAAATTAAAACGCAAGATTATTGTGAAGACAAATAACATGACTGTTTCACGATTACATGTCAATCTTAGGTTAGCTTATCGACTAGTATGGCTTCTTCGTCTTTCCTCATCATCAGTTCGTGAGAAGGATACTTGTCAGGAATGTAGCTTATTCACTGACTGGCACGGTGGCAACGATTACTCACTTAAGGAGGGACTCCGCAACATGTTTAGCCGGACTAGTAGTCAGCCGAAGCTCGTTGCCAGCAAGCTGATGCGGCTTTAGTAGCATCGAGCTTGCCTCGGCCTCCGACTACTCAATGACGCGAACAGTACGCGTGCGCCCAGCTCTGAGAAGCTTTTTGGGATGTCTTTGCGATTAATTGTCACTTTTGCAGTTCAATGTATTTTGATGAGGCACAAAATGCCTCGAACCTGCTTATTTCGAGCCTTGATATCAACACTGAATGGAAAACTGGTCATCCTGCTCTAATCAGAGGTCATACAAATGGTATGAAAAAAATGATTTTGGTTAATACAGACTTTGTATTTTATTGAATAATGTGTTTTTGTGTTTGCTGTATCATTTTTCAAAGCCAATAATAATAATAATAATAATAATCCCGTGAGAATGTGACTGCTCCTATGATGTACTCATAAATGTTACCTCGGTGCAGCAATGAAAGATTTACAGCCCATATACACCACACTCTCTCTCACACACACACACACACACACACAAAACACATGCCTCACCTCTCCACCTCGGTGCATGTATGTGTGTGTGTGTATGTGTGAGAGCAGGTAGGACCATCTGTGGCATAGATCACAGACAGATGTGCACAGCTGCACCACCGGGCCAGATCACCTTACATAAATACTTTACCATGTGAGGGATTCATTTGGCCGCATTAATTGACGGTAAACTTGCTCCGTAACGACGGCCCCACACTAATGCAGGCACACACACACACACACACACACACACACACACACACACACACACACACACACACACACACACACACACACACACACACAAAAACCTAGCCCTGCATCACAGGTGGCTTCCTTCACTCACAGGAGCAATGAGTGGGTAACCGGTGGTAACTGGACGCTGATCAAAAGGAAGATTGACATAAATAAAGAGCCTGCAGGAATGCATTGTGCAAACAAAATATGAGCTGGGCCCCCAAACATTCCCCAGAGGGGAGGGCTGAGGAGGGGTCGGCGAGGGGGTGCGAGAGACGGGAGGTGGAGTCCAATACTTCACTTTGTCTTTATTCCCTCCTGTACTCCTGTCTTTCATTTACCGCCTCAGTGTACAGAGACAGATTAAAAACAAGAACAGGACCACAGCAAAGTCAGAGGGGAAAAAAGAGGCAACGGTGGTGATAGATGCTTCCTTTTAGGGGAGCCATCATATTCAAACAAGATATTAAAACAGATGTTTTGAGGGCACAACGGAGTAGATTTCACCCCTCCAGTGACTGTCTAATGTTCTGCCACCTTTTGTTGTCACTTCCAAACTGGACCAAACCTCTATGGCGGGCTTGATATTTAATCCTCGCTCAATGAACCTTTGATATGGTAGCCGTCACCCAAAGGCCTCTGAGGATTGTGTACACACACACACACACACACACACACACACACACACACACACACACACACACACACACACACGTGCACACTCAGAAAACTGCCCTGGGGAGCTTTCATGTGTCTTTCGGGTGTCTGTTTGTCTCCATGTAAGGCTTTAAATCTAGAGAGGAAAACAAAATGGCATAGTCCATGTAGCCACACACACACACGCACGCACACACACACACACACACACACACACACACACACACACACACACACACACACACACACACACACACACACACACACACACACACACACACACACACATGCCCGTAACACTACCATAAGAGGAGTTCACTGTTGGCACTGCATGATCAACCAGCACTGGGACATTTTTAGTTTTTCTTTCCAAAACAGAAGCAAAGAGCACATCATTAATGCTAATGTTTGGTTTTTCCTGGCGTTCCTTTGTTGTACTTCTTACGATTTTTTTGTTGAATAAAGTTTTTATCAACCCTTAGCGAGTTCACGTTTCCAAAGTCCTATTCTGTCCAGTACTTTCCGGAAACCCTGACAACACAAAAGCAACAACTCATCCAGAGTCAAAAGCCAAAGAATAAAAATGTTTTTTAAGACTTTGTTAAGATGAGTGTTTCTGAGAAAGATAATAATTTAAAAAAAAGTCAACCTTATTTGGTTTTATAATTGTTTGAGTTTTATAATCTGACTGTCCCAAACCATTGGGGAGCAGTTGTTGAGGGGAAGCAAGATGAGACAAATTGCAACTTCAAGTCTGCAGGGACACCACAAACATCTGAAGACAAACGCTCAGTAGGGACTCACAAAAACCTGTCAAGCAACTGTTCACCCTGAATTCTCTTGACTTGTGTTTGGATGTTTTGAAGCATGTGTGCCCTGGAGCAAGGTATAGCACCCAGTAGAAGGTGAGAAACCCCTCTAGTGGCTCTGGCGGTCTTCAGGGGCAGAGGAGGAGGTAAACCACTCCAGGGGTCCCCCGGTTCTAAAACAAATTAATATATTGCGTAGTGTCTCTGGGTTGACTGGACACACGGGACGGGCGAAAAATGAATAAACAAAGATAGAAGTGGAACGCTGAGGGGAGTCTGGGGTTCTCACCTTATCGTCTGCACACGGAAGAAAAAAAAAAGCTTTGATGAAGGGAGACGAGGCAAAAGGCAGGAAAAAGTTTGGATGAGAGGAAAGAAAAACAAGGAAAGGTAAATCTAATTACGGGGGCCCAGATATGGCAGCGACGTCAGTTAACACCGAGACAATAAACACAACTCCCAGGCAAGCATGCTGTGCCTGTTCACGTGTGTCCGTCGGTGTGTGTGTGTGTGCGCTCATGTGAGCGATAGGCACAGGAGGAGGGCAAGAGGGAAAGACGAGCCCGTGTTTGTTTGGACGTGACCGTTTCTCAGGCCCCCGAACGCTGGCATTCCAGAGCCGCGCAAACCCCTCACAAGCGCTGACATTTCATCATGGCTGAGGTCAGATCTCAGCACACGCCCTGTGGCAAGCCCACAGTACATCACTTCAAAACATGATACCCATGCCCGCCAATAAAATGCGCCGTCTCATGAAGGCATTCAACACATCGACAGAACCTTATATCTGTGACGGCATTACCCGGAAAGGTCTGAAGTTCTTAGTCAGACTTTGTCCATTCGTACACAGGTACGTGTGAATTAGATGTGCCGCCTATGGAGTTAGTTTGTTGAATCTGTTGTGACATTTTGTACGTCCATCCGCTCATTTTTTTTCTGATCTGCTTATCCTCAAAAGGGCGTGTTGGAGCCTATCCCAGCTGTCATCGAGCAGTAAGCAGTACACCCTCTTCCGGTTGCCAGCCAATCGCAGGGGACACGTAGACCAACAACCATCCGCGCTCACAATCACACCTAGGGACAATTTAGAGTGTTCCATTAATGTGCCATGCAGCCCATGAGGCAGATGCGCTAAGCAGCTGACCACCGGACCGCTCATATTTTGTATATAATCCTGATATAACTTTAACTATAAAACCCTAAAAAATCCTTTACATTTGACAAAGCTTTCAAATCCTGAAAAGACAAGCCAATGTAACTCGTGGCCCCATCACTGAAGCTATTGCAACCAATCAGAAAGCTGAGAAAAGTCCTATCTGGAAAAAGGGGCACAATCAAAACATATTTTACTTCAATTTTTTTCCCCAACTTTTCTCTTCATTGTTTAAATGTCAACGGCCATTCTCGTCGTTTTCTGTGAGCTACTTTACTGTTTTCTCTGCTTTGCTTTTGAATGTCGGTAACTGTTGAGTTTGCAAATGCTTGGAAGTGTCTTTGCTTCTATGAAGCACATTGAGTTGCCTTGTATATGAAATGTACTATATAAATAAAGCTGCCTTGCCTTTCTTGCCTTTACTGGAACGTGCTAGCCGTCATTTGGTTGTGAATGATTTGGAAACGTAACCAACCAACTGACGAACCTAGCAAAAATATGGAATGAATGAAAATGAAAATAGAAGGCCGAGGCAAACCGATTTTGGCAAAATTATGACTGGTCGTGTTTTCTGAAAACACAACCAATGTCATGATTGTCATGTGTTTCAGTGACCCGAAATTCAGTTGGCTTTACGGTCAAGAAGCCAAAACAAAAAGAAACAGGCCCGAACATTGTCCTTATTTATTAATAAACCGTGCTTTAAAACGTGACATCTCACACATATCTCAAATCTTTCTCCCTTCCATCATGCTTGTTCCAACTTTGGCCTCACAGCAGGTCTCATTCAATCGCACCTGCCTGCTTTGTCTGCCTCTGCATGCATGCGTGCGTGTGTCAGTGTAACCTAAACAGGTTTTTTTTTTTTTTTTACAGCGACGACCCTCAAACAAACCGCTGCCCCACGCAGCCACTATCTGCCGATGAAAATGGGTAAGAATTGCTCTTTGCTGAAACCGAATATGCTTCACCGACAACCATCCGGTCGCTACACGTACAAACTCCATCCATTCCAGGAGGGGCGGGTGGGCAACAAGCTGTCGTATTAGTGCGCTTTCAGCATGGTTGAAGAATGGCCATAAAAGGTAAAACCCGACACGCTCGCAACTGCTTACTGTAAACAAGCGGCGAGGAAATGGAAAGGGTGAGAGATGCCATCTGAAGAGGTGAAGAAAATGGGGGGGTGGGGGGGGGTGTGAAGACATGACTGTGTAGACATTGAGTGTTCATATGTGTTTATTTGAACGTCGTGGTGGTTTTGACACACAAAGGCAATATTAGAAGTTTAAAACAAACTGATATTCCTCATCGTTGGGCGGCAGATGTGGTTAGTGATTCAGAACACGGTTTGGTACTGACGAGAAGATCGATTTACTTAAAGGCACAGGGATAAAGCTGGCACACCTAACTGTCATTTGGTGCCCGTCCACATTGCGTCCAAACTCCGCCTTCAAGAAAGCACTTTCAAGAAGCTACACGTGAGGGCTTTGATCTCAAAACTGACTACGGTTGATCCTACAGGATTGGAACTCGGCTTTCCTGTGTGGAGTTTGCATGTTCTCCCCATGCCTGCGTGGGTTTTCTTCGGGTGCTCCCGTTTCCTCCCACATCCCCAAAACATACGTGGCAGGTCAATGGAACACTCTAAATTGTCCCGAGGTGTGAGTGGAAAGTGGAAAGAGAAGAAAGTAAATTCATCTGTGCTTCATGTTGCACATAGACCGTATTTGACAATAAAACTGACTTGACTTGAGTGTGAGTGTGGAGGGTTGTTTCGATGAACAACCTGTGTGCTACGCGATTGGCTGGCAACCAGTTCAGGATGTCCCCCGCCTACTGCCCGAAGACAGCTGGGTTTAGGCTCCAGCACGTGACCCCTGTGAGGACAAGCGCATCAGAAAATGCATGGATGGATGGATGGATGGGTGGATGGACTCTACAAATGTGACGACTCAGCTACTATTAAACAGGAATGGGAGCTTATTGCAATATAACATTAGCTTAGCCACCCCAGTGGTGCGTCTGCTTTGGCTGCTCGGGGTGAATTCACCATGCATTGTGGGGGTTTTGTGTCTTGAATGACGAGGCAAACTTATATTCACATTAAGAATGTAATAGAAAAAAAGCACAAAGTGAGAAGCCTTCCTCTCCCTTCCCGATACAAGGTGTGTGGCAATGACGTCGGAGGACTAACTCCATCACGCTGTTTGCCAATATATCTCCAATGTGTGAAAGCTTTTTTTGTGTGTTTTTATTCTGATTATATTCACGGACATGAATTGGCAATGGAGCCGTAAAAGCGCGCACACAAACACACGCCACCCGACAATGTAACAATGCAAAGTGGAAAAACATCAGTCAGACTGTTAAGTGTGAAAGTAGACATCCTCCAGTGAATAGCGTACGCCACAGCAAATGAACGAGATGCATCAGGATGGAGGAGTGTGAATGGAGGTTAGGAAGGCAAAACAAAGTCAGGCTGATGTGTTTCATCCAATTTTGAAAATTGACTTTTAAATGCAAAATTACATTTCTATGCTCACGGACAAAGAAGATGGGGGGTTTACCTGTTTTTTGCTTCATGAGAATAACAAAATAATGTACTGGAGATGTAAAAGCAAATAGACGGGTGCAGATAGGAGCCCTTCCGGAAGGCTGAAAGACATTTCTGAGGCACACGCAAAGTGCGACAGACTTCATTAACAAGCTTAAGGGTATTATTTGCTACTTGGTCTTTCCGGTGCTCCGATTGGGAGCTGAAAGAATTTGGGAATGTGAAGAGGAGCACAATACAATGCAGATGTAGAGTGGACAACATCAGTTAAAAATAGGAGAATAATGGAAGAGCAGCTTTGCATCTCTTGCAAGGTTACTCTCGCTTAACATTGAGGAAACAAAGAGGAAGATGTATGAGATGAAATTCTTCATTGAAGATTGGATTTTGTTGTCACGTTGACGTTGAATTGACATCGGATGCCCACTGGGAAGTTCACTTAAAAGTTCGAAACAATTCATTCATTCCTTCATCATTATTTGAATACGACATGACACCTGACAGATATGCTGACGAACATGCAGTGCGATATTACGTTGTGCGTCTGGGAAGGGAGTCTCTTCAAGGGAGTCGATTACCTATTATTATTGCATTGGCCATATTGTACCGGGACAGAGATGCTTGCAACACATTCCTAAATCTTCATAACTATCATCACATGTTTCTACTTTGCCATCAAATTCTGCCATGGTATCATTAAAGAAAAAAACAAAAGGCAAAGAAAAAGACGAGCACAATTGTGGAGTACATCCTTTATAAATGCTAAACGTTAAATATAATGATAAATCAGAACTAAGTTGATAAATAGAGAAAGGTATGGCAATATCCATTATGAATACAAGAGAAAATTGACACAAGAGTGCCAGGGTGTGTATGTATAAAATCCCGATACAAACCAAAAGTTGTAAAAATATCACGGTTAAGGGGAAAGCATGAGCCTTAATGGAGACTTCTTTCTTCTTACTGTCTTTCTTTTCTGATTGATATAAAAATGATCGATTAGATATAAACGCATAACACGGGGTAGGGCTAGATACGTTTTTTACTTCTTCCTCCTCCCTTGAACATAATAACCGTGTTGAATGATGACTGATTTCTCTTTCCTTTTTACTATTTTACTTACCTTGCTTTCTGTCAAATTATTACTGTATATGTTTTATGTTCAATAAACAAACGAAACGTTACATACTCTCTGAGCCAAAGACTCATAAGATGTTTCGGTGCATTTTTCAGACTTTCAAATTTGGAGGTTCCACTGTATAGTAGCCACACACCAAAAGAACATTGACAATGAGCCATGAGCAAGCCACTTAGCATGCTTCTGTGATCGTGTGTGTGTGTGTGTGTGTGTGTGTGTGCGTGTGTGAGTGTGTGTAGGGGGGGAGAAATTTTCCATTCATGGGGCCAACACAGAGGTAATGAGGTCACAGGGCCAGATTTTGTCTGTTTTTGTATCTTCGGGGCTCCATTTAAATCAAGTGCTGCTTTACTATACTATTGAGTGAACTGCACAAAATCACCGTTTGTTTATTTTTTCATCAACAGTGAATAATTTACAAGTTACACAATACTGCAAGTCTGGAAGGACTATAAAAAAAAATACCAGTATCTGTCAGTGTATGTTCAAACGTATTTGCAAATATGCATGTAGAAAGTCGACAGCCCCGCGGAATTATGGGAAAACATTTTTTTGTAGTATTTAGCCTACAAGTAGGTTTGAACTTATTTTCAAATGCGTTACAATGTATTTACAAAATGGATTCACTATATTATATGTTGACTCCACATTGGCAGGTCCACGCTTCCGTATTGCAACTGTGGAAAAATATCTCAGATTTGGAATTCTTTCACAAATGGCAATCAGACCTAACACTACATATAGCTGTTCCCTGCATCTGGCATGTGGCTGAAAAGAGATCTGCAATACATCTGGACTGTCACAGGCTTTTTAAGATCAGGATTGATTTTGACACAATATGCCAGAGAGTGTTTACGACATATGCAGGATTCTTATTTTCATTCCACTGAGAAAGCATCCATGGAAGAGTTTCACAGTTTACTGTCAGCTGGAGACATCGAAGGTTCGCTGATTTGGAAACTTTTGGACTGTCGGCGGCACATTCTTGGAACGCTAATGCACATCAGTTGTCTCGTGTGTAAATTGTGGCTTGTCGTCAGTCAGTCCTTCTGTGTTTCTTTCATGACACATACATGTGCCGTATCCTGCACCTCTTGAGAGCATGTTCGGTATATACAGGAGATACGGTCTAACATTTTGAAGGTCTCTCTAATTCATAAACAAAACCAAAAAATAAATAAAAATCATCCTCTGTCATCATCATTATCCTGACTAAGCTTGCGGTCTCATATTTCCCAGATGACTGCAATCCGTGGACGCAAATACTGATGCTGTGAATGCATTGCAGCATGGCATCATTAGTCATTCGTTCCTTTGGAATTCGTCAACACAATGGGATTTTTCAAAAATGTTGCCTATTTGGATTCGTTTTCCAAAATCAATGTCAACGCTCATCATTATTTCATGTGAACATCACTCAAAGAAAATAATGCGGCATACAAGGTCAAAGGTTGCGAAAACAATGGAGTTCAACATAAAATCTCGCAAAAAAAGAAAAAAAAAAGTTACCCCCAAATTTGCCCAAAAATTAAACTAACGTAAAATTCTGTCAATAACACACACCTGTCTATCATACGCCCCCCAAAATCAAAAAATATTTTCTTTTTTAATGAATCCGCGTATAATACAGTGGGATGATTTTGGATCGTTTAAAAAGGGGGGGGGGGTGCTATTTGGTGAGTTAAGAATTCTTTTTGTTCCATTTTATGAAAGCTAAAGAATTTCAACACATTGGCTCACAACACTACCCGAATAATTAAAGTGAAAGTTTGGCTGACCGACTAAAACAAATTCAATTACTTATTGTGGAAAGTTGTTATATAATATGAACAAATTGGAACTTGACCCAACATTTGGATTCATTTGAATCCAGATGGCAATAAAAAGATGCATAGACACACACACACACGCGCACACACACACGCACACACAGGTGGATCTATCTTATAAACAGAATTCCCGTAAATAAATTTCCTGGAATTGAACTTGAAAGATATTTCATCTCTTTCTTTACGGCCAAAGATGTTTTGGAACACATGCTCTTCAATATATGGCTCGCTGAATGATGCTTCGTGTTTAAATCGAAATACAGGTGCACCCTCAACGGCACGCACACACACACACACACACACACACAGTCCCACAGCTGCAGCACAATCAGCATGTTTGGACAAAGTGTCAAGAAAAGCTGTCTCGTTTGGACAAAAAGCACCGGGTGAAAATTAGGAATTCCATGACTAAATGTCGTCATCCTCATCATCGTTCTTGACTCCACATACACACACACACACACACACACAGCGTTGTCCTCTGTGCTCGTCGCTGACGACGACTGATAGAGCCGGCGGAGACGGGGACAGACGAGTCAAACAAAGAGAAGAAATATGAAGACAGGAGGAAATGGAGAGCCAAAATAAGCGAGGAGGAAGCAGAGCGACGGAGAACAGGACAAAAACTGACACATATTAGAACAACCAGGACACACAGAGAGATTTTCCCTTCCTGAGAGCTCATATACAGAGATTAGTGGGGGCGGGAGAGAAAAATGAAGAGCGTGTTGCCTTTCTTTAAAAAAAAAAAAAAAAAATTAAACTGCAAAGAAAGGCGAAACTTTTTAAACCTCAAAACCTTTCTTATCACTGAGTCTACTTCCATAAATTTACATGACATTATTAAGTTACACAGTGTGACTGAAGTGCAATCGTTCGGCTTAAATTTCTGAGCCTCCATCAAGGGCTCAAAAGTAGCTGGACAGGTGATTCCTTTGGAGTTAATTGTCTTCTAGAGTTCGATCAAGTACAGTCTGGAGGTGAAATCAGATTTATTGTTCTTCGACTAGAGCTACCAAAATGAAGTCAAAGTGTGGCCGGCAAGATTTTTGGTGCCTTGTTGATGAGAAAGAAAGCAATGGTGACAATTGACAATGTCATCACATTTTAGGGACAAATTGTCAACATCTGGGGTCGTCTTGAGCCCCGTCTTCCTGGTTCCATTCATCCATCCATTTTCCGAACCGCTTAATCCTCACTAGGGTCGCGGGGGATGCTGGAGCCCATCCCAGCCGTCTTCAGGCAGTAGGCGGGGGACACCCTGAACCAGTTGCCAGCCAATCACAGGGCACACAGAGACGAACAACCATCCGCGCTAACACTCACACCTACGGACAACTTAAAGTGTTCAATCAGCCTGGCGTGCATGTTTTTGGAAAGTGTGAGGAAACCAGAGTACCCGGAAAAAACCCACAAAGGCCCGGGGAGAACATGCAAACTCCACACAGGAAGGCCGGAGCCGGGATCGCACCCACGACCTCCGCACTGTGAGGTCAACGCGCTAACCACTGGACCACCGGGCCGCCAGTCTTCCTGGTTAACATGTAAAATTCCATCACATGGTGTTTGCGTGTCCATTAGAAACTGTGCAACCTGCCACTCCCTGACAATGCCTGCACATCAAGATAAATGCGGAGTTGATTCATTGGAGTGTTTTATGCCGAGTCAGTGGGCCAATTTTGGGGGGTCACACCCACATGGAATACAACACGTGCAAATTTGTTGCGGTATAGAAAAGCTCTCACAAATGTGATTAATTGTTTTAAGAATATGAAGGAATTTCAGGAGGGCCTTTGTGCCACTTGCTTGGGCCCTAAAAATGTGCGATTTTACACGTGGCAAATGTTTAAGCTTTGGTGGAGGTGGTGCAGCGCGCCCTCGGCCGCCGTCCTCTATTTTCCTATTCAGCTGCGAAAGCGTGTAATTTATTGAGTGCTGATTTTATTGTTCGATGCTACAACCATTTGAACAAGCAGCATTTTAAATTGCCGTGAAAACAAGGCCACTCTCAGCTTACCCTCCGCTAACAAATAAAGGTGTAATTGATGTGGAGTCAGCCCCCGCCCCCGGCCCGACGTTTTGTTTGATGCTTCACTGGAAAGATTGTGACATTGGAATCTGACTGAATTTTTTTTGTGGACCTCCTGTGAGATTGGAAGTAAATTTAAAACGAATGAAAAATGTTTTTCTCTTTCACTGCGCACATGCACACAATGCCCAGTGGCCTTAGCAAGTGTGTGTGTGTTTGATTTAGTTTGGGGAGCGAGTGTTAAGGTGAGGGAACTCATATTTCTCTTGAGAGAGATTGATGTGATCTGTTCACAAGTGTCATTGTTTGCGGATGATTTGAGAGAACAGCCCGCTGTCTGCGCACGCGTGTGTGTGTCAACAGCGGAGCACGAGCATCAAGGAAAGAAATTGCTCTATTATTTTAGCGACTGCAACAAATCAGTGGCTTCACCTTTATCCCTCTCACTTGCTGGAGCGCACACGGACAAACGGAGCCGGCGCGCGCAAGGGAGCGGCTGCTCGTTCGTGCACTGCATAAGCCCGCCCGGAGTGACTAGACCCTTTCACGTCCACAGATAAAGGAATGAAGGGCAATAAAGTGTGTATACTTTAGTCACGAATACACTTGAGCTGTCCTTTCATGCTATTCAGGCAAACCATCACTGAGGGGAAACATGGTCACACGCTACTGAATAAGAATAGGAGAAAATGTTAGTATTGCCGGAATGTTTACTTAGTGTGATGCCACCATCCAAATGGACATTTGCGATCTTGTCATAAATGGCCGCCGCTGTTAAATATTTCCTTGAGTGTCAATGTGAATGTGAAATAGTACAATGGCCCTGCCGAAGTGAAGCATATCTTAAAGGTCCCGTAGCGTGCTAATTTAAGATTGGCGATCAAATTTCTTTTGACATCGGAATTATTTTGGAGGCTATTTTTCTAACCCAATAGTTAGACGCACACTACTACGAAAAAAGTACAGTATGTGTTCAATGTTCTTATGGCACGTGGTGTACAGACAATGCCCAACACCTCCTTTCTCATGAGCACTTTGAAACAGTAATTCATCCCTTTGTCACATCCCGGCTGGATTACTGTCATGCATTTTACTTTGGAGTCAGCCAATCCTCCATTAAGCGTCTCCAGTTGGTCCAGAATGCTGCTGCTCGCCTCTTGACTGGTACTCATAAGAGGGAGCACATAACTCCTACTCTGATATCCCTTCACTGGATCCCTATAATTTTGAAGTTCTTTTTAAGATCCTATTATTTGTTTTCAAATCTTGAAATGGCCTGGCTCCACCTTGCCTCTCTGAGCTCCTCCGCCCCTACACACCTGCCCGGCACCTTAGGTCTGCCGACCAGACATTATTCGAGGTACCAAAAACTACATTCGGCATTTTTATTCTTTGGCTATTGACTCAGCATGACTCAGAATTGATCTTATTTGCTCCATGTACAGCACTTTGTATACAGCGATGGTTGCTTTAAAGTGCTCTATAAATTCAGTTGAGTTGAGTGGAGAGCACAGCAACCCACATAGAATATCTCCATCCGAAACCAGAACTCTGTATTGACCGCACGCGAGGATCTGCGTTTGTACCTATTTCACAAGTTTATTACTTGTGATTGTCAACTTTTTTTGGAGCAGATCGGGGAAGAAAAATCTCTCTGAAATCACACCACAACTCAGGATAATCGCTCTGGATAATCTTTCAGAGAACTCCAACAACAAGGCCTGTGCTGACTATGATTTACTTTTACTCGATATTACTTTTCTCGGTGAATTCAACGACCGTTTTTGGATTTCTTCTCTCTCGAACGCAACGGCATCCGCAATTTTGTCAACTTGCGCTCTATGACTCTTTGACATCCCTGTCTAATGATGGATTTCTTTCGAAACGAGTAAGCTTCTTACTGAAAGTTTGAAGAAACGTCACATGAGGTTTGGAACCCAGCAGCTCTGAAAGAAACCAATGGAAACTAAAAGCAAATGCGCCTGCAATCAATACTATCTACACTGTGCGATAGATACCATTAATATGTCAGGCTTCAAACTGCACTGCAGAGAGACCTACACTGAGTCGGGCGGACTCCGCCTGCACACACGCGTTCTCGCCATTAGACGAGTGATGAACTGGTTTATGTACCGTAGATGAGCCTCGCAGGTAGGAGCTTAGCGGACCGCTTTGCGGCCGGGAAGCAGAAAACATATGGCGTCACATCTGTTCCTCAGCAAATCAAGTAGGCCGCGGCCCATTCAAATGAGACAGATGTTCGCTTCTTGGCACGACGCTGCGCACTGTTTAGATGTTTCGAGCGAAGCGAAAATGATGGGTGACTCCGGTGCGGGTTGACTGTTTTGTGTCAAATGATGGATCTTCGCATTTGGATATGTTGCGCCGATAATAGCAAGGACGGACATGGATCTGATTAATCACAATGCTTGTATCATCAGAAATGAGATGACGAATGACATGTGAGGTCAGCGCACCTCGCCAGGCCTCAGGTCAGGAAGCTTGTGTTGTATGTTGTTGGAAAATTTCAGCTGCAAAGTGCTGTTTCTTGTGTTTTAAAGCGGTGAGCTTCTTTTTAGACTCCAGTGACAAAAGTGACACTAGTCAGGTGCATGTAACGGGACTTCCCGGGTCTATTTCTTTTTGTTGTTAAAAGTTGTGGTTAATTTGCTTGTATGGCAGTTGAGAGTGTAAAAAGTCTGAAATCACACGCACCATTTTACAGCTTGACTCTGGATCCACTTTCTATTGACCTGTACATGATATTTTAAAGGGGAAAATATCAATTTTAACTAGCAATTCCACAACATATTGTGTTTGACCTTTGAGCAAACAGAAAACTTCAATTTTCTTTTTTTTTTCGTGAGTTGTCAATGTTGACATACAGTACATTTCATCACAACATGAGAATATTTTCAGCAGTTTTAAGTGCCTTCATACTTGGCAGTAAGACCAAATCCTCCCATAAAGTGTTTTGGGGGGGTTTTTGTCATCGTGTTTTGTTGCTTTGCATACACTATGCCGCATACACATGCATTTAACCTGAAATTCTTTTTCAATCTCATTGATGGGAAATGAACAAAAAAAATAAAATGACATTGGGGAGCACGGAAATAATTGACTTTACATGTGCATCTTTTTTTTTTTTTAAGATGTTGGATTTTGTTTATTTCTGCTCCTTTTCATACCTACTAACAAAGGGAAAGCAGTTATCTTGGTTTCTGATTATATCACAGCTCATTGTGTGTGATCACAGCGTGTGGTCTCTGTGGCACATCCCCCCCACCCCCTCAACTGGATGAGACAGAACCATATAAAAGCTTCATTAACTCACAACAATTAATACATTCATTTCACAAATCAGTAATCAAGGCTGGTGATAAGACGCCGGCTAGCACAATGAGGCGCACATCACCTTGGCTGAATTGACTTCAGAATGCATTCACACAGGAAAAGTGCACTGGTTTGTATTTCACGCCAGCCTTCTTCTCCTGCCTGGGATAATTTGAATTAACTAACCGTCTAACGAGCTTATCTCTCTCATGTCATTTAACACCATAACAAATAAAGAGCACAGAAACCATTTAGATATAATACAAACCTTGGAAATCAAGCCAAGCTCATGATAGGGAAGTGAGCATTTTCTTGTTTCTCCCCAAAAGTGGTGGCACAACAACTTCATGTTAAAGCAGTGCTCTTTGTGTTTTTTTTGGGAGGTGGTGGTGGTGGGGGGGGGGGGGGGGGATTTACAAAGTACTGACCAATACCTGAAGTGTCAGTGTTAGAGTTTTCTTATCTACCGAGAGACCTACAACACAGCCAGCTTTTTTAACCGGCTGGATTGATCGTTAGTGAAATGGGCGCCCGTAGATACTTTATGTTCTTTGACTGTACAATAGGTGGCAGCGTTGCTGTAAAAATACTGTTTAGATGGAAAAAAATTGTGCTGTTCATAGCCTGTTAAGAAAATACAGTGTTTGACTTCTTGTCATCCCTCCTCCGTCCCAAAAATGGGGGCGGCGGGAGTGCGCATTCATTTAAGCTGCATATTTATTTTATTTATTGATTTATTATAATCGCAAACATCGGCCATTCAGCCAATGTTTGAAAGGCGGGC
The DNA here is from genome assembly GCF_054856545.1 of Hippocampus guttulatus. Classification (NCBI taxonomy): domain Eukaryota; kingdom Metazoa; phylum Chordata; class Actinopteri; order Syngnathiformes; family Syngnathidae; genus Hippocampus; species Hippocampus guttulatus. Next base: position 16,618,497 of record NC_141268.1, on the reverse strand, counting down.
GGGCATGCTGGAGCCTATCCTAGCTGTCTGTGGGCAGTTGGTGGGGCACACCCTGAACTGGTTGCCAGCCAATCGCAGGGCACACAGAGACGAACAACCATCCACGCTCACACTCACACCTAAGGACAATTTAGAGTGTTCCATTAACCTGCGATGCAAGTTTTTGGAAAGTACCAGAGTACCCGAAGAAAACCCACGCAGGCACGGGAAGAACATGCAAACTCCACACAGGAAAGCCGGAGCCGGAATCGAACCCTGCAACTTGCACTGTGAGGCGGACCTGCTAAACACTGAACACTGTGCCGCTCCGGGCCCTAATCATGATCATGATTTTTCACAATGCAGCCCAAAAACTTGCAAACCACATTACTTCTTCATACCTGTTATAGGAATGCTGTAAGATGTCAAACTATAGCTACTGAGTTGCATTCCTGATCAGAAAAAAGAAAAAATGATGAATGTTGTGCTTGGTTCAGTTCTGTAAATTCACTAAGTTGGCGCTGTTGACTTCATGATGACTGTATGTGAAAAAAAAAAACAAACAAGCTCTCCGCAATCCAATCCGGTCCTCTTTTGAGAATTTTCACCACTACTTTCGAGACCGCAGTTTTTCTACTTTAGTCATGGAAAATAGAGCTTTTAAAAATGCAAGTCAAGTTTTAAATTAATGTTGAGGGTAAAGAAATATTCAACCTTCGGCAACTCAATGTAAAATATATGTGAGAACAGCCGCGGTATGTCAAAACTCTTTACCCATTCTGCGCTAGGAAGGTCAAACATTCGAGCGAGGTGGCAAAGTGCAAACCCTGCTTAAAGTTGAAGGAGAACGTTATCCATTTGATTGCGCCAGCAACTTCATTTCAGTCGTGGCAAGAGAGCATTTCTTGTCAGAATTTTTCAAAGAACAATGTCATTTTTAGTCATGTCTTCATAAAGTGTGTTTACAATTCTTCATTAGGGTTGATGGGGCGCACTTGGTGGAGAAATGTTGGTACTTTGTTCTTTTTTCTTTTTTTTTTTTTTCCAGAAGCGTCACGATAATGAGAAGCGTCAGGTTCCATCAAGCAGAAGAGGCCCGGTCCACATTACAGATGCATACATCACTGCTCTCATTTCAATGTAATAACACCTGTCACGCCTGATGAGGGCCGCCCATGATGGCTTAGTCCCAGACCCACGTGTGCCCTCTCACATCACACACCTGCATGCACACAATTATCAAATCAACAAAACACATGTATCGTGCGACATGAGAAACTCCGAAGAGAAATGATCTCCAATCTGCATCGGTACACACACACACTACATGTGAGTTTTTGCTTCGCTTCCGAGGTACAATATATTACCTGTTGAAGTAATCATGATGCTATCCTCAGACAATAAAATTGCCCCAAAGTTGAGCGTGGAATGTGTGTGCGGATGGTCGTTTGTCCCTCCAATTTCGTGGCATCGTGTACCCCGCCCCCAAAGTAAGCTGGGAGAAGGACGAACACTGTAGAATATGTACGTATGGAAAACGACTCACTTCTATAAACTGTCAGCTAACCTTTTAAAATCCTAACCAACAAGTGTCAAAACATATTTACAATTGTACGATGAAACCGAATAAAACTAAAGTAAAGTAAAACCTACTCACGCTTTTAGGTAGACTGGCAGACAGATTGGAGCTCTTTATATTACCGTGCTTTATAAAACTCATTTGTGCAAATCAGAGATGATTCATTCTCTTGCTCATACTTAACTGAGTATCCTTTCACTATGTTGTAATGAGTAATATTTCTGTTCGACTGTATGATTGTCATCACTTATGGTCACGACTGGCACCATTCTTTGCTGACTAAAAGAAAAAAAAAACACCCAAACCAGTAAGAAATAGCCAAACACAATTGTGCTGCTCATCCTTCATATCACAGGTGTCAAACTCAAGGCCCGGGGGCTAGATCTGGCCCGCCACATCGTTTTATGTGGCCCGCGAAAGCAAATCATGTGTGTCAACTTCCATCATCCTTGCTCAAATCTGTAACGAAATGTCAAATTGTCATGTGTAATAAATAACGTTGAGATTTGGTAATATTTTTTTTACCCTGTTAACACTCACTCAAACAATAATTGATCGTGGATTTGACTGATTTCAAAACTGGTAAGCCATCAATTTGTTGTGTACAAGTAACAATATAGAAACATTTACTTAGTTTTACTGTCTGCCCACCGAGGGAAGACGTAACCCCAAAGAGGCTTGCGACAAAAATGAGTTTGACACCCCTGCTTTAGACGCTCACTGGGCTGGAGTCTCACAAGGTGCTTTTGGTGAAACTCCAAATTGTGCCACTTTTGGGGAGTTTGAAACCGAGAGTGTTCCCAAAGGTTCCACTGAATTACAAGCAACCTTTTTTTTTTGGACTTCAGACTTTTTAACAGTTGTGCCATGCACTAGCATCTGAATTTTTACTGCACCCATTTTTAATCAGCAGCCTTTACAATGGTCATAATGCTCATAAATGTGGGAAAACATAATGAGAATGTGTGAGGAAATAACTGCTGGAGAAGTAAGTTCAAGACATTTCAAATGTCATTTCTTTTCTTGTTGTTGTCATTGTGTAGAGGTATTGATTACCTTTAACAGTGTCAGTAAACAGAACTGTGGAAGGAAAAAAGGTCCCACATGGTTTGAAATCACCCAACAAATCAAATATTTCCAAGAATTAACTTCATTATGAAGAGATCGAATCGCTGTGGAGGTCAACAAGCGTAGAAAGAAACAAAGTGAGCAGGTCCGCTAATGGACTTCATACTGGGCCCCGCGAATTCACAACAGTCAGGCACTGCTAGGTGCTGTCACCAGCTTTTAACATTTAACCAGCAACCGCGTGTTAAAAAAAAAAGTCTTCCTCGCACACCAGAAACCGAGAAAATATGTTGCAGTGCGCACCGCGGCGATAGACAGTCTTAATAGGCATACGAGCCCACTTACACACACGCAGAGCAGGAGCAGTAGAACAAGGCATTACCATAAATTCATTAGAGTGGTCGGGCAGCATTTATAAACATGTAGAGATGTTGTTTACAATGTGTGACTGGATGGATTTACACAAGTACACAGACTAGTGAGGAGAATGCTCCAATATATACACACTGACGGAGGAGGAGGGACCCACAGTTAGAGCGCATCGCTGCGCAAAAAGTCCCTGAGTGGCATGTTTTACACAGCGAAATAAACATTCAATAAAATAAACAGCACTCCAGCGTGTCGGGGGCCGCCATGCGCACACACAAACGCTGTTGTGTGTGCGCACGGGCCGCTCGCAGGTGTCGACGCTCCGACGCTTTCTCATGATGCTCCAATAATGGCATTTAGATGAGGGTTTTCTGACATCACCCACGGCTGTGTATTCTTGGTTGGGTCTGGGCCCCAGAAAATAAACAAGCATGGTTAGGGTCAGGGGAAAAGAAAAAAAAAAAAAAAAAAGGAACGCTGAGGCCTGGTTGCCACGGTTGCAATAATAACAGGAGTGAAAAACAAAATCAGGCTGCTGTTCTGGACCGTTAAAACACGCAACAGAAAAAGCAGGTTGAGTTGGTTGAAGACAGGACACAAGCAGTGGCCATACGAGTTGATCTCATTGTGGTCAGTAACTTTTTGAGGTGGAAAACATAAACAGGCTCCACATTTAACTAACGGCAGACGTGAACACGCTCCTGTGAAAATAACAGCTTATTCTTGCTTGAAATAAAAATGACACCACAGTAAATCACACCTGGTTTTTGGGGGGGGGGGGGGGGGGGGGGGGAGTATGACCTATAACCTCATTTGTCCGTTTTTTTCTAGCCAGTCGAGCTGGAGCCTATTTCCCAGCTGACTTTCGATGTGTCGTGCACTCTGGCCTGGTCACCAGCCAATCACAGGGCACATATAGACAAACAACCTTCACACCACAAAATTTACAGATGTTTCTTCTGACAATTGAACCACCAAGACAGTCCCCAAAAGTGTCACTGAGCTCGACCTTAGCACAAGTCATCGGCTATCTTTCAACGGGCTAATGGTGTGGCTAACACGTTGCAGAGCTATTAAATTAGTCATCATTTCCTCCATGGCGGCAAACAAGCTACTCTTCTGACAAGAATTGTTCTAACTCAGGGATAGCCAGGAAAAGGAAAGAGAAGCTATGCTAATTGCTAAACTAACCTAAAATTGACATACATCGTTTAACGCCGGAATTAAATTCTTAGGCGATCAAGTATACTTTTCACAGAGGTCTTGCTGGAATTACATGACGGCAGAGAGTATCCAATTTTGAATAGAAAAACAGCAGGCAAGCAAGCGTCTGGAGAAAAAGTTCGACAAAATCATGTTTAACAGAACTGTGAATGAATTATAATCCAGTGTGTCAACCAAGATTGGCCGGTAAGAATAAAAGTTTATTAATATTGTATATTTCTAATAGCACTAATGTTAATTGCTAGTTTTCACAAAGCAGTCTGGGATTTTGTTTTTTACTTTTGTAGTCAACACAATAAATGTTCCCTTTGGTTTTGAGACAGCACAACCTCTTTTGAAATACTCATTTTAAACTGAAAAAGTTTGAAATTGCCGCGCTGAAACTGTTTTGAGAATACACACAGTGTTGTTTTAACAAATAAATTCAAAATATTGTCTTTTTTTTTTTTTAATAAAACTTTTGCTTCGGGTCCCTGGGATTAACCTGCGAAAAAAGATGCTTCTGAAATTTGCTCCTCAAATGAAGTCATTGATTCATAACACTGCCCCGCAAAGACAAAAAAGTTATTTCGAGCCTTGGCAGTACAAGCTTCCCTTCGAGAAGGAGATGGGATTTAAATACAACCATTGGATTTGAATTACTGGTGGCCTTGACATTAAGCATATGAGGCTAAAGAGAGGACGTGCACAAAAGGTGACATGGCTGTTGATACAAAAGAAAGGCAAAGAGATTCGGAGACGAGAGGATGAATTTATTGCTCCTTGGAGAAGTGTATCTCGACGTGCTGGGAGGAGGAGGAAGAGAGGTGAGGGCAATCAGACAGGTTGGACGGGGAGAGCACACACAGGCGCCTCCTGTTTAATGTCTCGCTGACATTTCTGCTCTCCATCGCCGTCCCGCTCCCGATGGAGACGAATGATCCGAGGGGAAAAGGCGGAGCAGAGAGCGTGCGTTTGTTGGATTCGCACCTCTCTGCCTTGTGCTTCCCTCAAGGTCACAAGTCCCAGACAAGGTCACGGGTCAAGGTTCAAAGCAAGGCCGGCCAATCGGGAGGTGAGCATATCAAGGTGGGATCGGCCCTCGGAAACTCTCTGTGACATTCTCTAATGTGTATGCGCAATTTGTTGTATTTAGTCTTCACACATCCTGTCATCTCGCATGCGTTCTGCTATGTTAAAGAGGCTTTTGAACACTCAGGAATGCTCTTAAGGGCAGTTTGGAGGCTACCTTGTAGCTCGCTGCTTCAGTCCTTGAGTAAAATTCCTTCTGGATTCCGTCACTCTATTAACCCATGCAACCAGGTTCAGTTTGCGTGTGTGTGTGTGTGTGTGCAAAGAGGCTCACGTTCACTGTATCTGCTGCTGATTTCATTGCGCTAAACGAAACCATCTGCATGTTCATGTGGAATCTCTCTCTCTCACACACACACACACACACAGGCACAGGCACAGGCACAGTGACAGCTCCTCCCGCACCATCAATTGACCTCTAAATGCCGGTGTCCATATCAGCAGGTGAAGGATGTTAGCTACCAGCTTCCTCATTGACCCTCAAATTCATCCTGCATATGATCTCAGGCAGCTACTTGGGCCTGTGGAGTGCTGATATTAAATGGATGTTCTCAAGCCATCAAGATATATTTTGTCTGTAAGCAATTTCATTAAAACAACAAACGGCGGTTTTGACAAAGCAACATAGATGGAAGGGCATGGGGCCAAAGAACAAGTGGTGCATGTGTATTTAAAAAAATTATTTTTTTTTTAAACGAAAAACCATCAAGAGGCAAGGATTTCTGTTTGCTGGCATGCTAGTATTTGTCAACAGGCAACACGGTGGCCAAAGGTTAACATAAGTGGCTTCATAGAAAGTAAGAAGGTTGAGGGTTTGAATCTGTGTCAACTCTCGCCATTCTATAGAGTTTGCTCATTTTCCGCAATATATTTTGAACAAAACTTAGTGACTTGGAGTTGAGGGTATAGTAACAAAATGAGTCTATGGTAAGGGATTAAAATTTAAAGCAGTGGCCAATTGATATTAGAACTAATAACAGGACTGAATACTCCCTCCTCTGGTTGATTGGCGTAGACGCTTTCTGGGGGGGATCAACGTTATTGATGTGACCCCAGAGAACTTTGTAAACATGTCGAAACCACCAAAACTGTCCAGAGCAGAAGAAAAAAAAAGTTGTTCCTTTTGGTTTGTGCCATTAGGTGGCGCAATAGCAGGTCACTCACATGGTTCGCTGGATAGAACCGGTACGGTCATGAAATGAAGTAAATGGTCCATTTTGTGTTTGAAATTGTGTGACATGTTAGCTTATAAATTAAAGGTAATGTCTGTTCCATGTTCAGGGTTAGTTGTCAACTTAATGTAAATACGTCCAACTTCCAAACTTGAGATTCATTCATGCACGGAAGATTTCGTCTGGATTTTACTCAATGATCAAGCAACATTTTTCTTTTGTCTTTCTTTTTTTAGCATTTACTAGTTCACATTCATTCATATGTTCATATTTCAGCAGTCACTGACAATGAGATGCATTGTGTGCATTGGCATTTGCATTTGAATTCGATTTGGGATTTGAAGAAAAATGACAAAAACAACATGAGAAAATATGTTATTTTAAATACCTTTGTAAATAACATACACAATAAATAGATTTTGGATTTCTGGAACATCGAGCTCCAAATATAATCACAGCTCAGCGTGCGAACATCACATGACCAGAGTAAAAGAAAACAGGTGAGCTGTGATTGCTCAACACCTGAGCCCAGAGCAAGCGGCAACAAGTGGCAAAATGGCCGCCCCCTGAGATGGAGAAAAACGGGTCGATTTTGCTGCTTACGTCCTATTCCATAAACACAAAATTCATCAGAATGCCATGTTGAGACTAGTTTGACCATTGGTGTTTTCACAGGTCTGGACTAGTCGCCAGCCAATCGCAAGGCACATCTCGACAAACAATCTCAGGTAGAGGGCACGTATGTACTGTATCTATGAAGGTGTACAATTTGGTGATGATCCAAATGTTTGGCCTTGTTGGAGGTCTGCATTCCACAGAGTGTCATCCGAGCCGGTTCTGTTTCCCCATCTCATCAAGTCACCATTTGTCCAGAAGCTGCCGTGAGCGACGGAGACAACAGGCAGCACAGGGCCCGAGAACACTTCACTGGCCCGACCGGTACCAAGACAAATAGAGGGGTGATTGCTTCCCTGTGGCCCATCTGGCTTCTCTTAAGGCGAGCGGAGGGGAGAAACAGGGGTGGGCGTTGAATGTGTGCGCACATTTTAAAGGCTGCCACTTTACATGGGGTAGTTCAAACACGCGGCTGACTCGCCGACCAATTACAGCCAATCGCCGCTGTCGGCCCGGCTGCTTTCGCCCGTCAATAAAAAACATTTTGTTTAGGCCCGCTCAGGCCTCGCTTGGACGGCCGCCCGGCGGCGCAGTGGAATAAAGATCAGCGTGATTCAACAGAGGAAACCAAGGGGTGAGTTTCGTTACTGGGGAGGGTGAGGGGGAGGAGGCAGGGGGGAGGGCCGGAGGGGGGCACAGTCTGACCCTGTGAGCAAGACTGGGTGTGGAGACACAGGTAAGGATGTTTTCCATAGCGTGGGCGTATTGCTTTCCTATAGCACGGCAGTTATTTTAAGTGTTTGGACGAGGTCCCGGGTGAAACCTTGAGGCCGCCACCTCGGAGCTAAAAACCAAGCACTCAGGACCGCAGATTTATTTCAGCTCCAGTGGATCAGACAGGAAGTCCACTGCTTCACACTGAGGGGCAAGCTTGGGTCAAATCAGGGCCCTGCTCCATGACTGCTCGCTAGCCGCGTCTCCCTCTGCTGGGCCACTAGTGAACCACACCACATACGTAAGAAGTCAAATGTATCCAAAAACAGCACGAGATGTTTTATAATTCCTATTTCACTCCCCAAACAAACATGCCTCTCACTTCCTGTGTCTCTGCTCACCGTCTTCTCTTTCTTTCAAGCCTTAATAGTAAACAGAAATGCTGCGGGTAAGGGAGCAGTCCAAACAGCGGGGAAATAATAACTTAGTTGTCGCCACAGATACACACTTTTATTACCGCCAAAGTACAATGGTGCGTCTGGCTTCTGTTAAGCGTAGCCTCGCATCACGGTTATGTTTGCAATAAATCACCAGAAAATGAATGTACGTCAGTTTAGATCAACATACCCAAAGGGATGCGCTTTTAAATGTGGACGGGCCTTGCGTTGCATCATGGAAATGAATGGACTCAGCAACACGCTGCTCAAAGAGTTAAGATTTCAGTGTGAGTCAGTTGTTGTTGTGAATGTGCAAGAGTGTGGATGGGCTGAGGAATGCCCCTCCCATTTAGAGAGCAGGGGGCCCGGGTCGGGGGCTTCACTGAGGGGCCGCTTTCGTGTGTGTGTGTGTGTGTGTGTGTGTGTGTGTGTGTGTGTGAGAGAGAGATAGAAAAAGAGAGTGCGAGAGAGGGAGCAAGAGCTTAGCAAGGGGCCCACAATGTTTTGTTCTGTTCCACATCAATAGGACATCAAGCCGGGTTTGGGCCTGACAGCACCCGGATTAGAGATTTTCTACCACACTCGCTCGACCCCTCCCCCTGCACGCATGCACGCGCGCGCACACACACACACACACACACACAGACACGCGCGCGCGCATGCACACACACACACACACACAGACTTGCAACCTTGCAAACACACATGCAAAGAATGGCCTGAAACGCATAACCTTAATTTGAGTGCTAAATTGTAATTTGCAGGTGGCTACAAGCGGAGCACAGCTCTTCTAAATAATATCGGGTGTGCATGCGCCTGCGTGTGCGTTACTTAATAAAGACATTTATGATTAGAATCTTACATCTGAGCTTTTTCTTTTCCCAACACTTGCTTAATCATTCTCATTTACATGTCTAATAATTAAGCTATAGCACACTGCATCAATGCTGGATGGAGAAAATGGTCGCTGCACGACAATGACATTTTTTTTTAAATAAAAAGGAAGACAAGATGTATGGCTGCAAAAATATAGTGACTGGCCAGTCTAATGATATAATTCAAATACCGGTAAGTCAATTACCATGAAGCAATTTTGGTGATTAGACACTTAAAATTGTAAATGTAATGTAGGCTTTGCTAGAAATTGGGGGGCACTACTCCCTTCTATCGAGGACTAGAATTTATATTTTTCCCTTCTCATGTTGTGAAACAACTAAATCAGTGCTTCTTAACCTGGGTTCGATCGAACCCTAGGGGTTGGGTGAGTCGATCTCAGGGTTTCGACGGAGTCTCGGCCATGGAGGGTAAGACACACCCGACTCAACATGTCAATTAGTTATGACACACCCGCTTGGCCATCACTGGCTGCAGATGCTCACGTTACATTGCTTGTCCAATCAGTGCTGCGGGAAATTTAGTTCGCTCAGAAGTCAAAGTGTGACTGTTGTGATAGTACGTTGTACAATTTTAAAAAAAAAAGAATACTTATCTCTTGAAATGTTATTTCCGTTTTTCTGTTTCTTTTTAAATATCTTGAATTTGTAAAAAATATATACTGCATATTTATTTTTCAATAATGAAGGGTTCGGTTTACAGTATGTGCAGATTAACTGGTTGGGTTCGGTACCACTAAGAAGGTTAAGAACCATTGAACTAAATATTTTCCTTGTATGATGCCGTGCAAAAAAAAAAAAAAACAACCCACATTGTTAAATCAATACCATAGTTTTTTAAAAAGTGACAATGTATTGACGATGCTTTGGAAGATGGAGAAATGAGAGAAAAATATGTTTAGGCCAGACTACCCGAAAATTGATTTGTTTATAGTCATTATATCAATGTACATCATTTTAAATTATTTGTTAAAACTGAAAAAAAATACGTTTGAGGGGAAAATATTTATATTGACATTCATTTAAACGGTCTGCTGGTTTAACGTGAAAGCAGTATTTTGCAAAGCGGGTGTCGGCGCTTGTTGATACACACAGCAGTGTTTGCATTTGGAGTAACTTATTGGGGCTTTAAAATGGAGGACGGCGTGCATGCAACAGTTTATACCTCGACTGGACCTTCAGCTGACAACAAGTACCTTTGATGCCGACTACTGTTGGCCTGTGAAGTTCCCACTGAACCAATCCCCTCCTCCCTCATCCGTCGGTCTGGGCTTTGGGGAACACATCCATGTCGGCTCCCTCTGGCTCCCCCATGACTTAATTAGAGCTCTCTGATTCTCCACATTAGTTTACTGTATAGGAACAACTTTTATCCCTTGCTGTAATCAGCTTGCCCACAAGAACAGAACACAATAAAAAAAAAATTAAAAAACGAAGAAAAAAAAGAGGCTTGCTTGAAGTTTTCTTTTGTGTGATCTTGAACACTTGAGCAACAAAAGCCCAGTGCAGCTGGTCTCACAGCGGAGTGCTGCATATGGACGAGTAGGGACGGAACCGGCACCCTGCAACACCTGCACGTTTCGGTTTGCACGACACCCTACTTACTCGCATTTCATCCAAAGTATTCATATTGCGCATGAAAATCATTTGGATACATTATTTAAAACGTGTCTCCCTGATGAAGTGCGTCCCTAAAGGGAATAAATCCAGTCGTTTATTCCATTTGCCCTCCTCACCCATTGTAAAAAGATTTTTGTGATGAATTCTTGAGGTGTCATTAATATGCATAATCAGGCAATGGCAGACATTAGCCCTTTTAGGTCTATTATCGGGAGATGGCCATGACAGACTGCCAAGTTTTATGAACCTCCTTGTGTTTCTTCTATGAAATATTCTCTTCTTTATGATGGTCAAGGTGACCTCCAATTTGATGTCCATCTATACTATCTGCCTATGAAGAAGTAGTTCAGAATTACACGTTTAATGTGAATAATGACAAAAAAAACGTAGTACAAAAGTATCATGATACTTACATGGCCTTTAACAAACAAGAAGTTTGTGTAATATACTGATTAAAAAAACACAAACACATACTTTTGGAACGTACCAAACACAAGCAATCAATATATCACACTCATTTAAATGTTGTGACGTGGCAGTTGTTGTATGTACGGTTTTTAAAACAGCGATTTTATTATTTTTACACGTAGGTTTATAATCTGGAAGTCCTTCTACTCCTGCAAGGCCTCTGCTTGTTTATATTCATGGTACCACTCCGCCATCTAGCGTCAGAGTTTTCACCATTTATTTTTTTGTTGAAACAGTTTGGACGTTTCCATATCTCAGCCAGTCCTAGTTGTTAGTGCCTTTCACGCCCTCGCAAAAAGACACTCAACGTAAATAAAATGGTTATTATGTAAATCAGACATGTCCAGCTCCGAGCCTGGAGGGCCACTGTCCTGCCTGTTTTCCAGCTCTCTGGGCTGCAACACACCTGATTCAGATGATCAGCTCATCAGCCAGCTCTGAAGCAGCATTAGAACGATCCTGATGATTTGAATCAGGTGTGTTGCTCCTGGGAGAGCTGGAAAACAGGCAGGACAGGGACCCTCCAGGACCGACTTTGGACACCCCTGATGTAAATCTTTTATCAAAGATTATGGCCTTCCTGCATTTCAACAAGATGCCTCTAAAGCAGAGGTGCCCAACGTTTTTTGACCAAAGATCTACTTTTCGATCAACCAACCTGCCGCAATCGACTCGTTACCGCACGAGCGCGTATACGCACGCACTTACACACGCATTCCCTGATGAACAACAGACATAACGGGCCCTAAGATGAACAAAATAGAAAAGGGAGATACAAAAGTTTGTGAAAAGCAAATGACTGCCTACCTTAGTAGAGGCCTGACGCGGAGGCATCGGACGCACTTTTGCAGCGATTAAACGATCGTAGCTCACGTGTGCCGTCTTAAAATGCTTCTCCCGGCACTCCGGATTCCCATTCTTTGCCAGTGTCCTCAGTGAAGTGTACATGCAACAAACTCCATTCTTTGCCAGTGTACTCAGTGAAGTGTACATGCAACAAACTCCATTCTTTGCCAGTGTCCTCAGTGAAGTGTACATGAAACAAACTCTGGATGAGAACAATGATAACAGTAAAATATATAGCGCCATAGCTCTAATTGCAAACTACAATTCCAGACTGCTGACCGCTAACAACTTCCGGTGATGCAGGTGACGTATGACCGTGTGTTAAAGGCAACCTTTTTTTCTCTTTTAAATACTTTTTGCTTTTTTCGTTTGTTTGTTTTTGTTGCAGTCGTAATTTTGTCTCAGATGTCCTTTTAAATAATGACACGATAAACGGTCATTGGTTGGATTTAAAGTCTCTCTGAATATAATAATGGATCAGTAAAATATTTTTATTTTCGTCATATAATTTGTGTCTCCAATTTTGCATTCCATCCGGTTTCAAAAAACAGTTCTGATTAATGCACAATCTGAATGTTACGTCACTCTTAAAGGAGGCAAGATTTTTTCATCTTAACCTGTACATCCTACTAATAAATCAGAACCTCGTTTGGCCAAATTATGACGAAACTAAACTACTTTTATGAAAAAAGAACATTGCAGACTAGTTTTCTATATATAGTACAATTGTCTGTCGTAGTTTTTGTTTTTTGTAAAGTGAGGAAAATGCCACTCCGTTATGTTCCATCCTGTTTGTAGGTCGGAAGTTTTATTGCATAAAATCAATTCCCCTGCACAGGTTGTTACGCTCGACCAATACAAGTTCCAAGTTCCTATGCCTCTTGTGTATGTAATTTATGTTTCATCCACAAGAGGGGGGCAGAACATTGAGCAAACCATCAGAGTCCTCGACACACCGGTGTCAAACTGAAAGACCTCGCGACACATTCGCACTGCCAACTTTCCCCTTACTTTTTTTTTTTTAAATAAGGGCACCACATTTTTTCTTTCACTTTACTACAGTTGTTTTAGTCTACTATTTTATACCACGCAGATGTAGTTTAAAAAAAGGGAGTGATATCTTTCCATAATTTTAAATTCATATAAAATACACATTACATTCCAATAGTATTTTTGTTAAATAAAAACGTTTATTATTAATTCAACAAGGATACAAAACAACAATCAATTTTCCAAATTACCAACGCAGTTTCAGTGCATTTCCAAAATATACATTTTCAGCAGGGCAAGTAATTAAAGTTAATTCACTTCATAAACATTTAAATATTTTTTTACCATCATGTGACCATTGTCCAAGCCAGAGGAAGCTATAAGTGATACCTTCTTGTGGTAAAATTATACACCCCACCCCCAGGGTAAGAAACCCCTGGAAAAAAAATATTCACAAATGAAATATAAAATACATTAAATGCACATAACAAACCAATTAATTTGTAAACAAAGACTGTAAACAAAAAGGAAGCATCTGGTTTTAAGTATTTGGCCTGCGGACAAATAATTCGAGTGGGTGACTACATTGATAATATTTGTTATGCGGACTGTCAGTCATAAGGATGAGCTTGCCTTGCCCCATTGCACACGCACAAACAAAGATGCAAACTGCATAGCAATAATCTTGTTTTTCTGCAAACAGAGGACACAAAGGATGCCAACATTCGCATTTTAGCATTGTCTCAAAGAGGACGTCATAAATGGGAGTCCAATGTCAAAAAATGTCTGACACTGGTCAAACTACAGCATACTATGCTGAGCATAGATCCACTGAGCCCAAAGGGTTCACTCAGGTATACCCATTATGAAATCAGATTATGCCCAGTAGAATACAGAAACATCAAAACAAAACACTGCAATGGTTGTATGATTCAGAAATGGAGGGCTTGTCAATACTTGAGTCTAGCTGAAGATTGGCTAGCTGCTACATCACCTGTCAATGGTAGAGCGTTTTAATATTTCAACACATTCACATTTCTTTGGTGATAAATTCTTTCTACACGCGTGTTGTTAAAATAAGATACATGAGGCACGCCGACTTTATCTTTTTTTTCATAGAATGTTTTACTGGTTTAATATATTAATATTACAATATCAACTTTTTTCACATTACAAATGTTCACGTTACATAAAACAAATCCTGTAAAGTCAAAGTTCCTAAAATGGTGGCAGTTTGACAATGGAATAGATTGTTTTCCTCAATATTTCCTACGAGAACCCTTGTTCTGAAATTCAGCTTCCTGGCATTTGACCATTAAGACTCCACAGTATCACGACGGAAAGCCGCAGTTCAATATTTTCCGTTTTCTTTTAGAAATTGTCCACGCTCGAAGTGCTACATTACAAAAACAAAACAAAGAGCAAATCTCAGGCCTTTTACAAATGTGCTAAATAAATAGTTCAGTCAATGTCACAGCATCACACATCCAGTAATATTTGGGGCATATATGCTTCAACATATCAATGCATCACACACTCTACATGATCACTTTGTGTAGCCCGTGTATCATTTGCCCTTTATTGACTGTGCAACCCCCCCCCCCCCCCATTCAAAGACACACACTGGTTCAGTCGCAGTGCCACACTTGACTGTTGATTTTCATTATACTTGATTTGACGTAATCATGACAGAAAGTCATGCTTAATGTAAGCATGGTATAAAATTTGATGAGCAGTTGAAATTGTTTATAAGAGTGTACCTTTCGCTCGACAGGAGAGGCTGGTGGTGATGATTGCAATTTACATAGCATGAGCATGTGCTTAAAGGGGAGAACAGCTGAGTAACAACATATATTTTCTGAGTGGAGGTGATATGAAAGGCAAGGCCAAGGTTTTAAGAGTAAACGAATATTGAATTAGTCCTTGACTTTTTGCGGCGGACTCTATTTTGCATTTCACGTCGTGTTGCTCATTAATGCCACCCGCAGGATGCAAGTGGAACTGTACTCATTACAGGCAATTAGCAGTTGGAAGTTCAATGACATTTTTTCAAAAAAGGTGGAGTGCGAGTTTTACATTGACTCAAGCACATCCACTGTGCTGTTTTCCAGGGAGTCAACCTTTGGAGTGTGCCACCCCTCTGGCCCAACTAATCCCCGCGTGTGTGTCAGAGCAGGTGTTCCACCAGCTGTCCAGGGGCAAAGCACCTGCCGTGACATGCTGACTGGGCGTGGCTTCAAGAGTACCTTGGCCTCATTTGAGCCAAAACAAAGCAGCACCTTTTAGTCCGATGTGATTCAGAGTTAAATGACACTCTAAGGTCCCCCATATCTCCCACTCATCCAGTTCCACCTCAACGCTGTCAGCTGCTGCAAGCGTCTCCAGGTCTCCCGTGTCCATTTTTACCTGATACACTCCTCCTCTGACGGGTTTTCTGGTTCCTCGTTTTCACTGTCATCTAGTTCGGGCAGATCTCCCCACAGGAGCAGATTAAGACCTGCGCACAGGGAGGAGTTGGCACCTTTTACAAACCAGTTTCCGAGGTCGGGCAACTTCTGATCCACAGCTATAGCAAAAGTATTTTGTGCTAAAATAGAACTACAGATACTTGTGTAAAATATACTCTAGTAAAAGTACTGACTCAACTGCTAAAGTAAAACAGTACAAGTCGGCTATACTCTAAAATGCACAAAAACAGTATAGATCATGCTGAGGAATTTATTCTTTACTGTGACTTCATTGCATCCAACCACTGACACAAAAAAAAATATCGAGTTGACATACTGTATCTGTAGGGGGAAAAAAATGCAAAGAATTTTTGACTGTGTGGTTGTGTTCCACATACACCCTCAAAGGTTTGGAGGATGAAGCCAGAGTATGTCACAGTGCAGATTGCAAAAACGCCTCAAGGGACAGACTTGGAACCAAAACTGTTATCATCGGGCTTGGGGAAGGCATTTTATCACAAATATGTTGAAAAGGTTGGCTTGACTTGTCACTATCAAAAGCCCATGACAGTTTACCAGTGATGGCACTGGAAAAGGCTCAGTCTTTTGCCACCCGGAAGTATGTGTGGTGTCATGGTGGAAAAGGCAATTATGGGAGGGGGAGGGGAGATGCAAATATGCAAAACATACTGTATTTCCTCCAATCAGAGAGAAACTCCTTTTTTTCCAAAACAAAAGAAAGTAGTCAATAGCCAATAATCTTTTCACTCGAGTTTTTTTTTTTTTTTTTACAAAACATTGTCTGACATATTAGTAAACCACCTGCACACCGAAAAAAAAAGTATACGTCCTTTAGCACAATGAGGATATCACAACGCTTCCATTGAGGTTGCACTTTTGAAACAGACCTGTTGCATCCAATCTGTTGAGAGTGGAAACGGTGTCACTGTTGAACATCCAGAAGTGTCCGTTATTACAGGAGAGCAGGCAGGGCTTACAGGGGGCCACAACATGATAGCCTACTACGTTACCACTGTGGCGGAAAACAAAGCAGAGACATGAGTCGGCACTTTACAATGAACACAACTGAAAAGTGCTAACTCCGCTATCGGCTGTGGAACAACAGATGTTTGTTTTTGACCTGGACTTGACAACAACAGAGGAATGGCACAGAAACGGAAACACCACATGCTTTGTCATTTAACATCACAACGTTGGACTTATAATGTCATAGTTCAAAAACAACTGTCATTGATACAGTTTCACAATCCTAATCAGATCAAATTCAATAAATGGCTCTTTCAATTTGGGCTCTTTGATTATGGAATCAAGAGGATTCAATGGATAATGTCTTTTTGGGTTACAAAACAAGAACATGTTTAAAATGAATAAAACAAAATATTTGTAACACTAATTATTTAAGTTCCTTTTGAACCGTACAACACTTGAAAATGTGTTAAGATTAAAATATAAATAGGGTGAATATGTATAAATTCATAAATTCAAGTATGGTTTCCGTGTACACACCAAAGGCATTGGTGTTTACTTGCCATACTTCTAAATTGCCATAGAGATGTTGTTTTGAATATAAATACATTGAATTAAACAATTTGAATAGATCTCAAGAGCAAACTTTTAAATCAAGTATGCCCACTATTGTATTTGACATTGTAAAATGAATACTTGTAATTACTTGTGTAGAACTGCTGCGTTGCGCTATTATTTTGATTACCGTATAAATTCTTGAGAGGGACAAAACATTACAAACACCTCTCCGTGTGATGCAATGTGATTATACGGCAGTGCAAACTACATGTCAGACCAGAAATTTCCCTCATGAAGTGGGTATTAAATGTTTTTATTTTGAAATAAAACTGATCAAATTTAGTACCTGCTTTCTCTGTTGTATACTACAGTACTACGCTATCATTTAAATAAATGCTGTGTGATGCGACTCGTGTGAGGATAATGCGGTTCGGAAAATGAATGAATGAATGCACAAATGGCTTTACCTACCACTTGAGACATGCAATATCTCTCAATTTGCACTTGCAGCTTTCAGTCGAGTAGCAGCTGGCCACAAAGTCAACAGTTCTGTGCGTTTCAGGTAAACAAAACATGGTTGAGAGGTCGGGCACGCAGAAAACATTTCAGACAACACTTTATCAATCACACTCATTCTTACAGTGGAAATCAATGTCATGGAAGCCACGTCTTAGCAACAACAGCATCTGTCAATAAAAGCTAGCAGGAGTGCTAACTTCACTGGCACTTACCGATTTGGAGGTATATCAGTCGAAAACAGCTGAACCTCGGTGTCTGCAAGAAGCACGGCTTTCATGCCTCTCGTACAAAGCACGCTGTCACAAAAGATGCAATTCACCTGGGCGACACACTTGTTTTTGAAATTGGCGTTGGACGTCGACATGGTCGTCCTGCTTTGGTGTTGCGAGCTCTGGCGTTGGCGTTTCACGCCGCCTTGATAGTGCAATTACAGCAGAAAGAAGAATTCACAGTGACGTTATCCAATTTCTTTGCGTTTACGGATGACGGGAGTGCCTTTAACATTCAATTTCGAGGCGACGGTGAGCCTCTCTCGTCTAGCAACCGCAGCTAATGTTAGCGTTCCTGATACACTACAAAACTCGCGGGGGAATCGGTATCTTCACGTTTCACGAAGAGGCTGGTCGGATAAATTTCGAAAATACACAGAAAAACGGCGAGTAAAACGATTGTTTAAACGAACAGTTCCGCGTCCATAAGCTAACCGAATAGCCGTCAATTTTGTTTACAACTTCCTGGTATTTTAAACCACTTCCTGAAACAATCTTTGAAAAGAAACCAGGGTTGGATCTGATTGGACGTACGCCACAGTGACACACACGATTGGTCAGGAATTTCACCAAACCCAAGTTTAATTGGATATACGTTCCACCTGGTCTGAGGTCGTTTTCAATTGCCTCCGAGGCTGGTTGGTTTAATTTCACGTCATTTGGACTGTCAGAGCCAATCGCAGTTGTAATAAACCGTTGCTCGTGTCCTGTAAAATTAGGCGGGGCTGGCTTCGTGTCAGAGTGAAAAGTTTTTCCCTGACCGGAAATGTAAAATAGTGACTGCGTATTTGTTGACGCTTTATGCATTACAGTTGTCAGTTAAACCGTTATCAAAGTTCATACTAAGTAATAGCAAAATAAGATATACGTGTATATTAGTTGTCGCGAAACCTTAGTGACTACTTCCGGTTGTGGCAAGCTGTCAGAAACTGTCTCGATTTTAGTTTGAATGTAATAAATTGAAAAAATTATGTAGATGCACATATAATGCTATGTCGTGGGTGACTGACAGTCGTGAAAAAAGTGAACTAAATCCACTTTGCATTGTTTCTTGGGACTATTATCATTCAGCAGCACGTGGCCGTTTAAATGATCACTTAACCAACCATTACAAATTAAAAGATTATGAAAGTTAAGAATTCATTTGCGTTTTAAGTGCCCCAAAGAGGCATCCTTATGTCCTGCGCAGTGGGGTCGAGGAACAGCCAACCCCTCCACCGGTTCCTCCTCTATCGCATTTCTTCATGGGGGGGTGAACAGATCACTTCAGGAGGGATCGAAGAAGCAAGCGGACGCTTCTGGAGCGCATACTGACTAGTTATCACCCATCCAAAGGGGGGATAAATCCCCCTTTTGACTTGAAACGCTTTTCACCGCTACCGGTGGTTCAGAGAAGGCGCGTGTGAAAATCGTGCAGCAGCAGAATCAGCGTCAAACTCACAATGCGCCCTGAGTGAACGCACGCAGGGAGACAATACGGACCGGCGGACTCACCAAGCGAGGAGCCACATTTTCTCATCTGGAACCCCGCTTTTTTTTCACCCAATTCCTCTTTACCGAGACGCAACGTGGATATTTCCCCGGTCTCGACATCAAACTAATTTTTATTGTCCAATTGAGAGCAAATTGACTTCGCAGCGTGGACAAGTGGTTTGTTCTTCAAACTCCAGCCATGACGTCTCCGGCCAAATTCCGAAAGGACAAGGAGATAGTGGCCGAATATGAAACTCAAGTTAAAGGTAAAACTTTTTTCAGGCTTTTTTTCTGAATTCCCAAGCGATGATGCAACGGTCTTTATTGTCGTGTTGGCCGCATGTTTCGCTGCCACCAATATCCTGTTTGTTGGTTAATTCATTGCCAAGTTCTCCCCATATTATCTCTTTTTTTTTTAAAGTGGAATCGTTGTAGCTACTAGGATGCAGCGTGTGCTCATGTGGTAGCTCGCATACGAACGAACGCTGAGCGCAAATCGCCAACAAAGACAGAAAGGAGGGGAAAAACGCCCATGTTGTTGACCACCAGCAGCTTGTTTGAGGTGTGAAAGCTTAGGCGTTATTTGTCGTGTCCGCTATGCACGACAAGCCGAAGGCTTACTGTTTCGACAGAGAACAGGGCGTTTTCTCTCACTGACTGTCTCCCTCCCGCATGTCTGTGCTGCAGGCTGCTGAGCATGTGTGGCATTGCAACTAAACGGCGATTGTTCTTGAACGTCCACAGGGTTGTTGTTTTTTTTCATACGATGCACTGGAGTGAGTTAAGGCCCGATTGGTTGTGTTTGTGGATGCTTCTGTCGTCAGACAGTCAGACCACACTGGTGGCGACAGAGCTCACTGGCCACTTGATTAGGTACACGTGCACCACCATCTGTTGACGTCCAATACGCAAACGGTATAAAAAAAAAAGTCTGCCTTTTCCAAGATCCTCTTCACTAACGCTGTCATGATGCAAAAATGCATTTGTCTGCCATTGTTGTAGTAATACATAATTTACCTAATTTAATAGAAAGTTTTTACTGGCAGCCAGTTACTGTGGTGCCCTTTAGCCTTGATGATGGATTTAAATAGTTGTACATTCGTGATGTCATAGTGTGTAGATTCACTCTCCATCACGGCCACTTAATTATGATGGGATTTTTCTGTTTTTCATTTTGGTTTTGTTAATAATTTGCAGCTATAGTGGTGAGCATATTTGCATCACAGTTCGGTCTGGGGTGCCAGTCTCTTCTTAGGACCTCTTGTGTTGACTTTGCATGTTCTCCCTGTTGTGTGGGGTTTGTCCAGATATGTCGAAAACATGCATTTTAGGGTTATTGAAAATTAAACTATCCATAGTTGGGTGTGTGTGTGTGTGTGAATGCTTGTTTGTCAAAAAGTGACCTGCAAAGGTTAGTAATAGACACAAACCATAATGATGAAAAGCAGAAATAGAAATAGATAGTTAGTGTGTTGATCTATTTGTCTTTAGGCTTGCAGGCAGGGCCAGATCAAATATTGTTAAGATAAGATAAGAAAACCTTTATTAGTCTTGCAATGGAGAAATTCCCAATTCACAGCAGCAAAGTTATGAAAGGAAGATATAGAAGAACAAAATATAGGAGGAGAAAGGTTACGGTCCACCTCTGGCCCATGGGCTATAGGTTTCACAAACATGAAGATGGCACACAAACTACCAGCACAATAATTAAGCCATTCTTGGAGTGAGAGGTCAGAAGATTTCACAGTCGGGAATGGTGAAACTAGATTTATTTCTGTTGCAAGGTTTAAGGAAATGTTAGTACTGCAGTTGTTGAGCAATGTAAATATTGTGACAACCGATTAGTGCAACCCATCAATTAACTCAACAATTCAGGATGACACTGACCTGACTTGACATTAGCAAACAGGAAACACAATTGACAGAATCCTCTCTCTCATAATCTGCAGTATTTTTCAAACGAGCAAAGACTCATCCATATTGCCATGTGTAGTGGTCGCAACAAATACATGTGCCTCCGTTTTTGTCTTGAGTGGCTGCAAGTCATGGTGCTGCAAGCTGAAAAGCAACTGAACTGGTTTCTGCTATTTTGGGTCCGATATATTCCGGTTTTTGAGGCCTATCAATAAGCAAGTCTTTCGTCTTGAATAAAGATTATTGGGATATAACAATAACATCAAAGTGAACACTTATCCAACTGTGGAGCATGTGATGATGTAAAAGCAGCCAGCATGACTGACCATCTACTGTTTTTGTTGTTTGATCATGTGATGCCAGCACCTCATTGTGATTGGTTCTCATTTATTGCACATTTAACATCATAATCAGTCACAAGGCTGTATGCAGTCTTTCAAACGCATCTTTTCAGGAACTGTACCACAGTGGTTGGAGATGTGACCTGCCTTTTGGTGACTGTAAAAGTCCTGACAATGGAAATTCAAGTCAACTATACTTTGTTAGTGGAAGGCAAGCAGAGGCATGAATGCTTTGGCTGATGTTGTGTGTCTTCAGAAGGTGCGACGTTCCCGGCCTGTTCCCAAAGACACACAGTCTGTCATTAGCTTGTAAACTGCAAATAGAGGCAATCAAACGATATGTGATAACATGCGTCTGTCGCACTTCCCAAATCTGGAATCGGTCAAATTATGTCTGCTTATCAGGCAGCAGGAGTAATCTTTTTTTTTTTAAACACTCCAGCGTGGAAGGTAAATAAATGTAAATCCCACATCATGGCTTAACTTGATAAGACTCTGCACAGTCTGCAGCATGATGGTGCAACTATATGTAATGCGCACACACACACACAGGGAATACCTCACTTAATCAGAAAAGCCCCAATTTTGGCCAGCTGTAAAGGGTGAGCAGCCCCTCCATTATTCTTCGATTTTTACAATCTGTAGAAGTAATGTCCAGGTGTTCAAATACTTGTGTCCTGAAAAACAATGATGTGTACAGACACACACACGCACACTCACGCGGAGTAACAGAAAATTGAAAGATTACTAGGTAAGAAGCGCGAGCCTTTAGGAGACTTGAGCGTGGTAGGAATGTTCTGACACAGATGCAAATGGTTATACATGGAGTGAAGGAATGAGCTTATCATCTCACGTTAGGAGCGCACGGAGCTCTTACTTGGAATTGGATCCAGAGGTCGACTCTGCTTTTCAGAGAAGCTCTGGAGCGCTCAGGGTTTTGGCACAGTCACAGTCTCTATGGGACTGCCTTCATTCAGCCAACAGCCTTTATTCGGTGCTCCTGGTTTCCCCATCAGCCAGCTCGCCGTAGTATTTAAGAGAAAAAGAACAGGAAGCGTTTAAGAGCGCACGTGAAAGCCCTTCAGAATATTTGACCCACTTTAAACGGTTCAAGGTTACTTTGGCCCCGCATCTGTCGCTGTTCCCCACAGCCGCGAATACGCGTCTGCCTCCGTGAACTAAATTCCCACAACCGCCATTAATAAAACTGTATTGATCTTGGTGTTTTGCGGTCTGTCGGAGACACTCGTAGCAATCGGTATATCCGCCCGGTTTGATGGTGTGCTTGAATAACTCTTATTGATCTCTTGGCTCTCAGCAGCACGCAGCTGCCACCCCCCCCCCCCCCCCCCAAAAGGCGTTTGGGAGCGGCATCTGTTATAATTTCACAGCAGCAGATATGATGATCTTTCAACCTGAAAGGGGACGTGTGTGCGTGCGTGCTTTAGGGCATCAACTGAAATGTCTCTGCCTGCCTACACGCACGTCGTTAGTCAGCCGCATGTTTTCCCGGCGAGCAGTGAAACATATGATTTCGGATAAATGGCTGCTTTCACTGGCTCACAATAGGAAAGGTGTTGACACAGCAGTGGGTTTGTCTGCAAACAGGCTTGTGTGTATGCGCGCATGTAGGAAGGACGATGCCCGGACTTGTTATTTCTGTTGTGTTTGTTTGATGTATTGTTGGTGGAGAGAGAGAGAAATAGCTTTGGAAAGCACTTCATTATCCGCAATAATGCCGAAGTGATAGAAACAGCGGTTACGGCATGATCGTTATTGCAACGCTGACCCCTCTCCCAATGAATATGGGCAGCTGTTTAATGAATAGCACTTTTTCAGAATTATGTCTTCGTGTGTTAAAATATTTAGCAGCTGGCTGTCATTTTAGAAAACAGCCCGGTTGGTTCAATGAAACAACGTCACACGTCTATAAACAAAAGCCGCCCGTCTCATCTGCCAGCGCGTGGGTAATCATGCTGAGGTTTGAGTGACACTGTCGGAGAGGTAGCCATGTCACGCGGTTGATTATCGTGCTTGTTGTTTGGAGTGGTATATTAATTTCATCCTTGTCTTAACATTTTTTTCATGCAGAAAAACAAAAATAAGCGAATATATGACATGACTCTCTATATGATGTACAACAACCACAATAATGAACATCAAAATTGAACGTTGTCTTTTTAAAGGCACGATTATTTTTGGAGGGTGGGGGCGAGTGGTTAAATTGACTCACATGAGGAGATAACAAGATCTTATCAACGTGCAAATGGGAGAAACATATTTTCACCCTCGTCGCAGTTTTCCCATCTTGTCAGTTTTCA
This sequence comes from Hippocampus guttulatus, assembly GCF_054856545.1. NCBI lineage: Eukaryota > Metazoa > Chordata > Actinopteri > Syngnathiformes > Syngnathidae > Hippocampus > Hippocampus guttulatus. Next base: position 16,594,623 of record NC_141268.1, on the reverse strand, counting down.
GTGAGGTAAAACGCAGTTTGTTCATGAAATCTGCATCTGTGCGTGCCGTGAGGTATGCAAGGTTGTAGATGCTTGTCGGGAGTGAGAAAAGGTGCGTGTGCGTGCGTGTTTCAGGCTGAATGAAGGATTTGCTGACGCAGCTTAAAAGAAATCGGTGGGGAAGGATGTCGGTGTGAAACTGAGGGTATGGAGTCGGGCTTGAATACACACTGATTGTGCTGGGAAGCTTCCTGTCAGTACAGTCCACACACACACACACACCTACACTTGAGCTCTGTGCATTTGTTCGGCAGCATAAAACCAGCAGTGCCGAGCATGTTTATTTGTTTGAATTTATAACTCCACATCATCTGTTCCTTCAATAAATAACAACAGGAACCAGCCACCCCGCCTTTGTTTCGGGCACAGTGTGCTGAGTCAGCAATGAACTTGGCAAGGCTTTAAAAAAAAAAAAATAATATTGATTCTCTGCATCACTCTACCAATCTTCTACTTCCTCATTCTTCCCTCATCAGGACGCTCGGATCGCTTCACCGCATGGCGTCTTTTTAGGCGTACCATCCTTTCATGTGCGTCGTCGTTTTGAAACACAGCCGCCCATAATCAAATCTAACTGCTGGCACTCTGTCCCCCTACTTGCTGTCAAAAGATGAGCGATAAAATGAGGAATGTCAGCCATCAGGGTGACACCGTACTCCACGCTATGTCGGCGAAGCGGTACAGGTGAACGACAACATCTGGCATATCAGATGCGACGCACGCTTGCCTGATTCATGTCGGCGAGAGATGAAGCGATGCATCGGGAGGACTGGGGTGAAACGAGAGAGAGAGAGAGAAATAAACACGCCGAGCAAGAAAAATGCACACAGCCGAGCCAAGCGGGTAAGGTCAGAGTTTAGCTGCGAGATGACTGCTGTTCATTCGTGCCAGATGTTCCACATGCTCTGATTGGGCAACAGATGTTCAGCCTGCAGTGGTTGGCTGACGGAATTCTTCCCTATCCTCCGTTTCAGGTATTCCAGCTTTGATGTATGAAGTATGAAGATCGATGACAGTGACAAATCACTGTAGATTTTTATGTGTGCTTCTGTTTTGAATGATGTCCACCGAGACATCATTTTGTTGTGCGTATCACTTGAAGTTAAAAGGAGACATCTGTTTATTTTCGGTTTCATCGTTTCATTCTGGCGCTCCTCGCTGGTACCGCTGAGTGACGGCAGTCAAGAAGTGCCTCCGTGACATGCCTGCGTTTGTCTAACTCTGCCTTTTTCGGTCGGCTGTTGTCCCTTTAAGATTCCTCTTCTATGTCCACGTTCTTTTGATTGGCCGATTTCGAGAAGCCTGCTGAAAAGTCGTGTCCCTGCGCATTGTGGGGGCGGCGGATATAATGACCTTATAAGATCACCCTTATCAGGATGGCCTTCCTCATATGTTGAGACATTTATACGTTCATGCTTGGTTCCAGAAAATGGGGAAGTCTGACATTTATGACCCTTGACTCAGGGGGGAAAAAAAGTGCAGTGGCCACTGTGAGTCAGAGTTCCTCCTCGCAGACTCAGAGAAAATTAGTCTGCTCATACGCCTTCTACATGCACTTGTCTGACCTGGCATGACTACATGATGCTATGTAGCTACTTCCCCTCTCGATGACGTATGTACAAATTCCGGTATCAATCACGATTACTCCAGTCACAGTAAATGGAAGGTAAGTGTCAATTTTCCCAGTTTTCTTAAAGCCATCATAAGAACCACAGGTCATGGACTGTTATGGCAAAATGCGGTAACAGTAACAGTAATGATATCACGTTCTGCTAATGAGCTACTAGCTTTGCAACTAGCAAACCTAGCATAAGTTGAAATGCTGCTACATTTTCTTTCCCCTTTTGTTCAAGTCACTTTTTAAATACCATCCCCCACATTGTGATTGTGTGCGTTACGTCCAGGCTCTTGTCATAAGTAGGAGGGCACTGTATTCTGTTTACTTTACAATGAATCGGTTCATCAAAAAGTATGGCCAACCTTTTGGCACATTTCATAACAAGCTTTTTGAACTCGTCACAAAGTGTCTACAAGCTCTACTTTGGTGCACCTAATAAATATAGTCAATAATTAATTAATAAAACGTAAATATTTAACAATACTACTTTACCGCCTTAATGAGATGACGAAATAATAATGATAATCTAAAAACAATAGAGATTTAGATTCAGTCAGCTCTGTGGAGCCGTATTGGGGGGGAGGTTTCCATCAAATAAAATGAGAGAAGAAATAGTGGCTGTTTTTTGTTGTGAAATTCCATTGGCAAAATAAGAATCTTTTGTGTGTGTGTGTGTGTGTGTGTGTGTGTGTGTGTGTGTGTGTGTGTGTGTGTGTGTGTGTGTGTGTGTGTGTGTGAAAAACCCAAGGCCATATAATAAAAATAAATAAAATACTTGACCCCTCTAGCCACTGCAACAGCACACCAACCACTCAGCAAACACAAGAATGTGAAAATCTGTCGATCCCTTCCTCCCTCATGCTCAATTTCAATCTTTTTCTTTCTCTCGGGCCACATCCAGTGAACAATCGGAGCATTGTGAAAAGAACCACTGGTCCTCCTCTCACACACTTTTGTTTTTCTCACCCCTCCTTGCGCCCCCTCGCCCTGTCTGTCACTCTTGTCTGCCTCCTTTCCACTCGTCATGTTTGACAGCGGCGGTGACGTGTGACTCGCACACAAACGCACACGCACGGCCTCCTGTTGCGCTTCAAACCGGCCGTCCGGTCTCCGTGGTCTGCACATGTGCAAACCACATGGCTGACACAAAACCGGCTGCGGATGTTTGTGTGAGTTGATGAGGGCATCTTTAAGAGCAGATGGGTCTATATAAAGACAAGCGAGGGCGATAACAAAAGACCGCTCATATCCTCTGTGAAACAATCGGTACTGGAGCAGACCGCTGTAAATAAATAGGAAAGGGGCCGAGCGAGGGGAGCGAGAGAAAACAAGTGTAAGAAAGGCTGGACCGTGTTCCCGCAGGACGCCAGAGAATACAGGTTGTATTTGAGCGGCCCTCATGCGTGGCCCGAGAACAAAGAGGGGAATTAAGGGGCTGGACTAAGTGAGAGAGAGGAGAGAGAGGGATGGAATGAAGCAAAACCTGGAAAATCAAAATCATTCCAAAAAAAAAAAAAAAAATCTGAAGTCGTGCAACCCCGAGTGTGTATGCGCTTGTTTAGCCTTGTCACTCTCCGTCTCCCCTCCCGGTCCCTCCTTCCCTCTCCATCAGCAGCTTGTCTATGCACGTAGGCACACTTGGTTGCTACGGTTACAGAATTGCTCCCATTTTTCTGGGTTTGCGAGGAGCATGGAGGAAAATGAGAGAGAATAACGTCGATTTGTCTTCCTTCCACTCTAGTTTGAACCCGATAGATTAGGGCTCTTCCTCTGCTAACCCTTTCACCGCTTTGTTTCTCCACGGTGTCGTTGTTGTTTGTTCATCTTTTTTTTTAAAGGCTGAGTGTAAATTTGCTTTTATGAATACGTGAGTGGAAGGAATGGGTTGTACAGCTATTAAAGAGAGAATGCCTGTGTTGTGGCATTTATACGCGTTAAAAGTAAGCAAATCACTGCACTGCACCCCACCATTCACTTCACCTCGCCTAATGCTGTTTTAATGAAGCCATTCATCAGCTCGTCTCACTTGAATCTGCATTGCACACACACACGCAGCCTCGAACTCGTTCTCCTCTTTTCTTCTGCATAATGTGAGCACGCGGTGTTCTCCCCCGCCCCCTCTGGTTGCCATGCGGATGCACCAGTTCTGCCGTTCCCAGCATCCACCCTGCTCCAGAGGGAGGATGAGTTTTCCCCTTCTTCTCCCGGTGTTTGTTGCCACACATGCCGGCTTGTTTTAAGTGCTGAGACGGAGATTTGCTGCTAACTCGTTTTGGATGTGAGAAACATTTTGTAGTTTTCTTTCCCACAAGCATCAGAGATAATCTCTCACGCATGCACGCAACTCCCATGCACAACAAGGCACACGGCACTATAGTTTAGAGTGGTTTAGAACAGTGGGCTGTAATCTGGCTCGTGCGTCGGCATTCTCGTTTGGAAGCCACCAAAATATTCAACCTTTGTTGTGCTCTTTCACTGGGAATGCCGTTGTGGTGCGATACACAACTCTAGAGTGGAGTAGACACGCCGTCCTTCGGTTGGTTGACAGAAAATCATAATTTCCATGATGGAAAAAGGAATGGTGGAACGGAAAAGACGTAATAGGTTAATTCAGAATGTCTTATGCGGTGTCAAAACAAAATGTTGGGCTTGCGAAAAGAAACATGCCATGTGTGAATCCATTCATCCATATTGTTCTCTACTCATTATACGTCTTGTGGCTAAAGAAAGGCTGATCATAATGGATAAGTATCGTCATGGTGATCTTGTGACCCAAGCATGAGGCTGTATAAGAAGTGGCATGAGCAAATCGTCTGCGTTTGTTTGCACCTCATGCAAATTTTAGGACCATTTTCTCTCTGTCTGTCTTCCTTTCCGAGTTTAGCGTCTTGACACATTTTGACAACACGCTGCCAGTACAGTGCCTCTTTTTGTATGCGTATTTTGTAAACGTAAGCCTGTCACGTCCAAACCCAGAGTGGCACCGATCGTTTGCGTCATTCTTTGAAATGTGGCAGTTTTTAACACATAGCATGACGGTGCCAGCTTGCAATACTGTAGCCTCTTAACTCATTCAGTACCAGCCAATTCTGGACCAAGTCTGAAAAGACGTTTAAAAACGTCTTTGGGAGTGAATGAGTTAAATGTCATTGTTGAGTTTTACGCCGTCATGCTGCTATGCTGAATATGACACTGTAGCCATTTTGTACCCTTTTGTCCGCATTCAAAGAATACACTGTGTGAAAAAGAAGTCGACGGGTGGGTTGGTAGAAAGCTAAACTCGATACATCATGAAAACTTTCCAATTCTGCCCCGAGGTTTGCCTCACTTCACAACTTCGAATCACACACCCATCCCTGACGCATGTTCAATGTGTGGGTGGTGTTTGGGGTGTGTCCACATCATGAAAACGTTGAGCTCTAGGACACGGTTGTACATTCAGGTCTCGCTCTGGTAAATGGCATGAAGTTGATACGTCTGCATCATCTCTGAAATATAAACTCCCAACTCACAGTTCAAAAGTCAGTCAATGGTCAGTGTCTTGGACCTGAATTCATGACGGTGGTGATGATGGCCTCATAGCCCTTGATAAACAAGTACAAAGGGGATACAGTGTCTCGGACTGAAACGCAGCTTAATGATACATTATGGAAGAACTGCATGCTCGGAAATGCCCATTTATTGATAAGAGCGGGGATTGCTACACGTCCAGCGCACCCGTTTCTCATGAATGTGGTCAAACATGCCTTCAGAGGAAGCATTTCATGTGCACACTCGTCCTGCGCCTCATGTTTGGATGTGGGTGTGGTAAGCATGTTTGACTGAAGTATTTCTTTGTGTGTCGGAAGAGCTCGTCAGTGCAGGTGCCAGGAGGGCTGTTGAGGAACTCGCCGCGCATACCTGGCGCCCGATATTTATCTCGCAGGTTTTGCAGGCGCCCGTTAGCGTTCGTTCCCCCCCTCCCCCTTGTTGCTTTGCATGCATGGGGTAACTGTGTGGGTGTGTATGTGTGGAGGACACACTAAGAAGTGCTGTTCTTCTCTCACGCATGCATAAGTCCGTCCTGAGGCAGTGAAATATGTGCCGTTAGAGTATTTCTCTGAAACATGTATGGATGGTGTTTTACGTATCATCCACCGATCTAGTGACGCCGATGGCTATGTGGTCAAATGATACCGAAGACACCCCCCCGAAAACTGTCGAATTCAAATCTCTGCCTCGGCAAGTTGACGAGTGAAGATAATGTGAAACTCGCCCCGGGCCTCACTTTTAAAATTACATTTTAGTTGTCACCGAATTAAGTGTAGTGCATTCTTTTTCAGACTACAATTTATTGTTTCGTGACCATTTTTTAATTGATAGGGAGATTCTTTCTCTCGCCAATGTTTGCGTGTTCTTCCAAACCACGTTTCCGACGCCAGTGAAAAACGCTGCCAGGATAAGTTGCCATCACGTGGTTGCAACTCTATTCCATCGCTGATGTCATGGAGACTGCAAAGTATGTAATGGTGAAATGCATCGCGGCAATCCCTTCAAGACAATTCAACTCGAATCAATTGTGAATATTCGTAATGACCACTTAGAACATCCCCAATTGACAGATAGAGATGCCATCCTTTTTTTTCCTTTCTTCCCTCAATTAAGTCTGCACTCACTTATGTGATTGTGTGAAGCACACAAAGCTATTTTACATCAGAATTGATTTACGATGACAAAATCCAACCACTATCTTAGTGCACTTGCACAATAAACTGAGATCCAATAGAAAAGCTGCGTATTTCTTTCATACCACAAAAAAACCTATACGGATTGAATTTTTTTTCTTATCTCTTTGATAATTGTGCCGGTGTACCCCATTTGATATACTCGTTGGAAAATATCGAGATGAAATATTTAAAATGATTTCGATGGAGTTTCTCAGTGCCTGTGCCAGCACTACCAACTGAGCTTTACAGACGCTCTTCAATGAACTGCATCAAAAATTCTTCCTGTCTGGCGCCCTCCCCTGCGTCTTTTATCTCTGCTTCCACCGTTAAGTATGCATAATTCATATGCTTTACCCCAGAGTTGTTTTACGTTGGTAAACACTGCAGCGCGTGCCGGTCCGGCACTCGCTTGTAGGAGCTGATTTTTGCATCTGCGACAATTGTCAATCCCTGAGTTGAACAAATCATTTAATCCCAACAAAATACATACGACAGTATTTGTCCAGTAAAACGGTGTAGTCTTTAAATTAAAAAAGTATGGGAGAGGCCTCATTCTAGAAGTAAAAGCTGTGATATGAATGCAAAGCTTCTTTCATTCCAGTGACATTTTCATACCAGAAATTTGATCACGTGTGCCACAGCAGGTTTGTTGTAGCCGCGTTCCCAGGCTTGTTAGCTTGAATTCACCGTGCACCAGCTGAGCTAAACCGTATAGATGGAACGATTCCAAGAGGAAAACAGTAGCAGCTTGCCGTTTCTACACAGTCATTACACAGGCTAAACCGTCATGTTGCCAAAACTCCCAGTACAAACATCTCAATGGAGCGTAATAGTGTGTGCGTAATTTGAAGGATGAATTACAATCCTTCATTTCTTTCATCATACCTGATAACAGAAATCATCTTGTATGACTCATTGCGCTTTCTTAATATCTGGACCAAATGATACAATAAGTCATCATTGTGATGATGTAGCAGAGCACACTGAATCTGCTGTATCTCTTTCTCTCCACTGTGTACCAAGCCCAGTGTGGAAGGGAGGGACCTTGCGCCAACCGGCACTGTGGGACTCCCCTCTCAGATTACGGCCTTCGCCTCCCATCGCTCTCCCTGTGGTGACAACCCCCCCGCCCCCCGCAACATTCCGACTCAGTCCGCGTGCTTCAAACAGAGTGGAAATGGGAACACCCCCTCCCCTTTATACAGACTCATTCTCACCGTGCAGTGGCCCATGAGGGGCAGGAGTTGTATGAACTGACTGCGGCATTTACTGTGTAACTCGTCGGCCGCAACGTTAGTTGGACCACCTCGATGCCATTGATCGAATTTAAGAGCTGTGTAAGCAACTCTGCCTTTTAACCGTCGACGGGGAAGTGATTTAATTTTGTCTTTATGTGGGAAAACTCCCCCCCATCAAAATCAATGATTACCTTTACATTTGAACACGGCTGTTTAGGTTTTTGCCTCCATGGAGTGCTTCACTTTCTTTGTCATGTCATTGTCACACCCTCTTTATCATGAATACATTTCCTCACCAATTGACAGGGAGGAATGACATGGCTTCTATAACGTTATATAAGGCAGGGTTGTCAAACTCATTTTTGTCAAGGGCCAGATTTTAGTTACCGTTTCCCTTGGAGGGAACTTATTAAAAAACAAGTCAAGAATAATGGTTTATTCATCTTGCTTAAGTGACTGTCATGAGGGGGTTGGTAACAAGAAAATACAGTCTCACTCTTATTTATTACAAATGAGAATTTGAAATCTTATTTGAGATTTTAGCAGGCATCATTAAAGTTGTCATCTTTGATTTGCTTTTGCGGGCCATATAAAATGATGTGGCGGGGCAGATCTGGCCCCTGTGATTTGACACCTGTGATATAAGGGACGAGACATCTGTTTTGACTTGAGTGCAAGTTGTCTTAAATGGTTCTTTCGCCTTTATAGAGCTACAAGGGCATAAATGCGTCATTTTGATGGACAAACGAAAACACCACGTTGGCTCAGAAGTACTGCTATTCCTAAAACAAATATTTGACTCAAAATTAGAGGACTGCTGAGTCATTTTTTGGAGTGATGTAGCAATACACTGAATCACGCAAATATTATGGGCACTTTGTTGCGGTGTCGTACGCCCACACGTATCATTGAGCATGTTGATACATCGACTTGTCACGGATCTCTTGGTGAAATATTCTTAAGTACGACTTGGCTGCGTTTTCAGTCCTTTTTCGAGGTGAGTTGACAGTTGGCATAATGGAGAAGAACACAGTGTTGGAGGGGCAAAGCCCTTGGGCGCAACGGACCTTAACATCAGTCACCCCGTTTCATTGACGACGGCAGAATCGCGAGGCATTTGACTCCCCCATCCGCACCCCCCAATTACCCTGAATCATTCTGCTCCCACTCCCCTCTCGGTCATCCATCTCTTTCTCTCTGAGGACAGTGGTGTTAAAGGTGGCAGTCTCTGACACACAGCGGCACTCACACAGCCACTTACTGTGTTAAAAGGTTGCAGTGGGTGGCAACAGGCTGAATGTGTGTGGGACTCTTGTCATGCACTGGCGGTATTCCCGTGAAGGAATGGTGTAGGGGAGACTTTGCTACTGCTCTAGCCTCGCCTTTTAATTGATTGTTATCTCGGTGTAAGAATCCCAATACTTAGAATCCCAAGAGGGAGACTTCAGTTTCGACTCTGGGCATGGAGCAGAAGTGGAAAAAAACGGGCCTTCTAGTAAAGTCATGCTCACAAACTGTTTATCTAAATGCCATCCCTCTCAAACGTTTGGAAGATGGAGGGATGTGTATGAATGGCACAACCATTTTTTAATTTGTGTTTTTTTACAAATTCATCCATTTTCTGATCCGCATTATCACAAGGGTTGTGGGGGGGGAGACACCCTGAACCGGGGGGCAGCCAATGACAGGGCACACAGAGACGAACAACCATCTGCGCTCACGCTCACACCTCGGGACAATTTGGAGTGTTCAATCAATCTGCCATGCATGTTTTTGGAATGTGGGAGGAAACCGGAGCACCCGGAGAAAACCCACGCAGGCCCGGGAGAACATGCAAACTCCACACAGGGAGGCCGGAGCTGGAATCGAACCAGATACCTCTGCACTGTGAGGTCAATGTGCTAACCACTTGACCACCGGGCTTTTCCACACATTAATGTGAGATTCGATTTTGATTAGGTTAGTTGATATTTATTGGCATTGGGCAAGGTATGTACATATACAGTGTATGTTGACTCAAATGCACTTGCCTTGAGCCTCACACAATTATAGGTCAAATCAATCGCTATTAGACTTTGTGTGTGTGTGCGTGTGCGTGTGCGTGGAGGATGAGGGCTGGCGCACTGCATGAGACAGACCCCTATCTAAAAAGCACCAATTTCAGCATGCCAAAAAGATGACATAATTCTTGATCCTTGGGGTATTTAGACAAAAGTGTCGTTAAGGAATGAAGTTATTATGTTCAATGACGTGATACATATTCTGGCAATTCCTTGGGTTAACAACAAATTAATTCACTTAGTTTAAAAAAAGAAAAAAAGGGGAAATCGACTTGAAAATAGCTCAAAATGCCCGACCCTGTGAGCGACGACTACACAAAGACAAATGCAGTGTTTCCAAACATACTTTTTCCCCTCCCAATAGTAAATCCTTCTAGATTTAAGTAAGCCCCACTTGATGAAGAACATGTGCGCATTTGAATTACAACATAAAGATATGGCATCTTGAGTTTAGTAGCTGAAGTTTGTTCATTGGACATGTGCACTGTGTTGCGCAACCGAGGACATTTCTTAGTTCCTTAAATGACAAAATACAAGTATCATTTTTGTCTTTCCGATCTCTGGGCCCAACAGTGTCATACATGTTTTCTTTTAAGCCACGAATGTAGCAAATGATTCCTAAATGAATACGTTTTGCAGTGAATGAGCTGAGGCATGCCAAAAAGCTTTTGTTTAAAGTGGAAAAACAAATTCAACAATTTATGCTCATGTTCTCCGGATTCACGGCTTAAGGCCCCAAGTTGGCGGACGTAATGCTGCTATTGTTTAACTGTACAAGACGCTGACACTCGCTGCCTATTGTTTCCAGCGTCTTTGTCAGTCATAATGGTCAGGGCTCAGTGGGGGCTTACAGTATGTGTGAGTCATGTCCCTGCCTGTATCCCTCTCCATTGTGTCCAACTCTCGCTGTGGAAGACAATGACGGCTACTGTCCCCCCCCCCTCCGGTGTCACAGCTCACATACTACATGGTCCATATGCACGCTGCATTGCTGGCATCAGACCAACTTCCACAGCATAGAGGCCATTTTGAGTTCAGGGATTATTGTCTTGTCTTTGGTGCAAGAGGGAGAACGGGGTTTCTAGCCGAGGGATAGAGCAAAGGAAAGATGAGGGACAGATTTTTGTTTTTTATTTATTTTTTGTGAAGGGGTGTTGAAAAAAAAATAGACAAAAAATGGAGCAAGCACTTGCCTGGAGTGAGCGAGCGAGGAGCGTACTCTTGATGTCTTTGAGCTCGGAGAGTCAGAACAACGGGAGTCTCCCAGATCAAACGGGCTTCCTCTGCGGATAAGAAAGAAAGGCTGGCCAACAGAGAGAAAAACACCGGCTGCAGAGAGATAAAGCAAAACAACATGACGGTCTTTTGTAGTCTCTCACAGTTTCAAAATAAACTCTGCTAATGACGGACTCGCTTGTCTACTTGACCATGTTTTGGTCTCCTAAGCACGTGACCGTCGTGTATCTTTGAACAGGTGTCGGCCACATGGCTTTTTCTCCCGGCTACTATGACCTTTGACCTCTTCGAATCCCGGCCTTGAGCAGACGTCAGCTGCGGTCAGAAGCGGGCTACGGTGCTCAATTATTAAGCGTGACACACTGCCTCCTAAATGAACACCTAATAATGATCTTATTACAGGCACAGCGTTCCTGGTGGAATAGATAACATTCGCACCACTCAGGAGGCGGAGATACTACCAGCATAGTCATTCCTCGCGTCAAAACAAGCGCGGGTGATGTTATTCGCTTAGAATTCTTATTTGTAAAAGCTCGGATTATTTTTGTGTAGAAATTGACATGCCGGGGTGACACTTAACTTGCATCGTCATAAATATTGAGCATAGAGTACTCAACAACATTTCTTCACAGTCATTTTGCCGTTTCTGTAATCACGCGATGGTGGTTCCATTTCTTGATTGACTCGTCGTGGAATATCGTTTCCCCGAAATGTTGGTTGAATTCCAAGTCGTACAATTCGAAAGGCATTCCAAGATCCACATTCTGCACTCTGCTGCAGTGGCTCTGTTTTCTTGCCGCACTGTCTCCTGGATGAATAACGTGACGAGAAGTAATTACCAGAGATCTTGTTCTAGTCTGTTATTGTTGCCGCGTCTTATTCTGAATGATGCCGTCAATGCGGCCTGATTTTTGAAGGTTTCTGGACTCATTTGAATTTGGAAAAGTGCCCCAAATCGAGTCAAGCAGAGCGGAGAGCCATACTGGTGCGTGTGGTGAAAAAAAAAAAAAAAGTATCATATCTTGTAGTATGTCATTCCTAACATGAGCAACATCCATGTCCTCTTGAGTCTGAGCAATGATCATGTTCTTGTCAGCAACCGGCAACTCTATGTATGCGGATATGCATTTTTATGATGCTGAGATTACACCGGGCACATGAAGGTGTTGTGTCTTTTGTCACTTGCGCTGATCCAGCGTGAATAATTCAGCTCCACGTTGCAAAGCGCAAAACGACAGCGCTGCTTTCCCTTTCCATCCCTCCGTGTCGATCCGTCCCATCCCCCCCCCCCCCCCCCCCCCCCATCTGCTTGTCCGCTGTCTCAGCTGTCTGCCCAGAATCGGTTACACCTCTCGGCCTTTCTCGCGCTTCCTGTATTCCTAAGACCTGCTTTTTGTTTTTGTAAGGATTTCATTCCTGACGTGTCCACTCCCTTTCTCTCCTTATTTTCCCTTTCTTTTCAAGCCTCTTTGGGGTCATTTAACAGGGTCACGGCTAGGAGGGAAGGGTGTGACCGCCCACGGTGGAGCGCCCTATTGTGTTGTACCGATTGAGACGCGTCCTGTCTTTGAGGCAGATCTCACACATGTTGTGGGGAGTCGCCAACTTGCCGTTGTGTTCCTACGCTGGCGAGGACGATTCCGTGGTATCAAACTGTCCAGTCGCCAAACGCAGATAGCTTTTGTTAGTGGCCAAATCGGGCACCATCTTCCCATGGCGTCAAAAGCTCCGAAACAAGAATATGAAACCACAATTTTTAATCTGCAACTCTTCCCGAAGTGGATTATCAGCAACGCTCCACCTCAGGTCAAAGATGAAGATTCGGCTTCTGTTTTGAATGAATAAAAGTCTCGTCGCAGAGGGTCGAAGGGATTTTTCGCTGGGTTGACAGTGTAGTTCATGAATACGAGGGGGCGTGTTGTTAATTACTGCATCTGTCACAAGGTGAAATACAATCCAGGATGCAGTTAAAATGACGCATCCGTGTGTTGTTTTGCTTAACCGAAGCCAGAGAGAGAAAGGTTGTCAAGCAGGTTAGACACGAGGTCAATTCATACTTTCCACGCCGGCATATCTGCCGGTGGCATCGGTCCATGTGATGTCAATATTGTCGTCCACTAGGACCCCACTGCGGTTCTTCTCCTACTCAGTTTCTGCGGGCACAATCTATTCTTGTTTTACATTTTCCTACTTTTCAGCAAATACGGGCGACACAGGATCTCTCTTTGTTTTCGCGAGGGTGCCGTTTTGATGGATAATGTGAGATCCCTGACCTCAACCTCCTGACCGTACAAAAGATCGAGAGGAATGGACGCAAATAGATTCCCTCAGGCTGCAGTTGTTTTCCATTTTCAATTCAGTTTTTGTTACGTTACATGTGTTTTGATTCAACAGCCCTGTCTTGATTCATGTCGCTACTGGATTTTGGAATATGGGAAGGTGCCTGTTGCGGCGCATGAGATGATGACATTTGAGCTGCCGGGACAGTCATGCGGGTGGTATGTCAGGACTGCAAAGGGGAAGAGGTTGTTATGTGTGAGAAGGCAAAACAATAGCGTGTATGTGTTTGTGCACTTTAGCGGGGGCGAAGGCTGTTTTTACCATGCAAGGTTGTTCTCAGACTCACCTCAGGTGGATGTTAGTCACCTTGCATCACTTTACAAACCCGTAAATAGTGCGGGGCAGTGTTTGCCCCCTTATTAGCATTGTGGTGCTTTACGCAAGGCGAGATTTTAAAGCTTGCTTAAGGCTAATTTGAGTCTTGTGAATTGTGGAAACATGAGAAACGCATATTAAGTGAAGCTATTCATTACGGGCGGTGAGCTCACATTTGGCCTCCTGTTAGCCTGTCGGTTTTACTGTTATCGGCTTCATTATCGCCCTTGACGTTTTTTCGAGAAGACAATCTCTGACATGTTTCAAGTTTTCTTACTTTTTTTTTTTTGTGCAAAATCACACTGAGGTGTCTCAACTCAATATCTTGGGTGAGGGGATTGTGTAAAGACCTACATTCTATCACGGCAGCAACCACAAATTGTTGGACTCTGATAAAGAATGTTGTCATTTGCCCAAAATGTTTTAACCAGTTCAATAGATTTGGCTTGGTGCATCACGGCAATTCAGAAAAAGTTTTTTGTGTTGTTGTTGTTTTTTATACAAACCCCTACACAATTCTTTAAGGCTTCTTAATGCAGCACATAATCCTGTTAGTTACACTTTAGTTCTAAATTCTTTTTTTTTTTTTAAATACCATCGTTTTAACTTCCCGCGCAGGTTTCAGTGGACAATGCATAAAAGATGCAAGATGCAAAATAGAATTTCACCTTAGCTTACTGTGGTTTACAGAGGAATAAGCCGATTCCCATCCCATTAAAGCTCATCTTCATCTTACTGTATGTAAATTCTTTTTCGGCATGCATTGGTGCAATGGTGTCACTGTGTGTTAGCATGAGCTGTGTTATCCAGGTATGTGATGCCGCTGTTATGATTGCAGTCGTTTTAAGACTGTGAAAAAAGCTTCACAAAAAAGAAAAATCCCAGCCGAGCCTTTGTCAGATTTTTTTTTTCTCTCTCTCCCTGTTGCAGTGGTTGTTTTGTGCTGAGGTGCAGAGTTTCCTTCGAGCCTCTTCATGCAGCTTGCCCCACTTTTTCCCTCCCCTCCTCTCAATGCGCCACTTCCAAAGATGCTCTGATGGGAGTGGTGGATTTGAGGAGAATCTTGATCGAGATGCTGAATGTGATAATCATCATCGGTTCAGAGTAGTGGTGTATTTAAACATTAAGCTCCCCCCAGGTCCGTGATAGTACTTTGTACACCGCAGCATAACATTCTCCATGGAACAGCATTAGATAGGGTGGGGTTGTTATCATCTCATAGGCTCATTTTTAGCCGTATCTCACATGCAAATCGAGGACTGATGGACTGTAAGAGACTGTTACTGGTATACAATGGCTCGGTTTTGTATTGGGTAGAGAGCATGACAAGACTCCCAATTGTGAGGTTTATCAAGCAGATCACACTCATTTTTTACATTTAGTTCTTGTAAGTTTTGCTGTGGGCAGCCGTCCTGGTCTTTAATTCGTGTGCATTGTACTAATAGCATACCTGTCAACTCATACGGTTTAGCCATAGTTCATACGGATTTTGTGGTGAATCTTACGTATATGGCCATATCGCACAAATCATACGGATTCTGAAAATGTCCGCCTTTATTTTTCACCAACTCCAAATGATTTGGAGTTGGTGAAAAAAGTAACGCAGGAATACAACTCTGAACACAGTAATGCCACTAAGTAGAATGATGATTAGACATTAACCAGACATTGTATTATGGAGATCTACAATAAATTGAACATTTCGTGGGGGTTTTTCTGCCGTTATTTTGACATATAAAATGCTTTGGTATGTTATAAGGATTTTTTTGCTCTTTATAAGGATTTTTTTGGTAGTTTATACAGGTTGGCGCTCCGAAAAGTTGACAGGTATGTAATAGCGTCAGATGAAAGTTTATTTTCTACTTTTTCAAGATAACATAAAGGGGAACCATTCTTTTTTTCTTCTTCTTTTTATGCACCCACACCAATGCCTGGAAAGGAATTTGTTGCTGGCATGTTCAGTGTCAGAAAGAACGTATTCCCTTCACTCATTGCTTTCCCATGGCATGCAGATGAGCATCACCACTTGACAGCCGTCAGCAGATATGACCCTTTTGGGTCTCTCCGCTTCTCACTCGATCCTCTATCTCCCTTTTTAGGCGCATGTCCGTTCAAATGCTGCGATAAGAATCCGCCCCCCTGCATTTGGGTACACATGTCACATACACACCCATGCATGTAGTCTTCTGCCTGATTGAACTTGTTCCTCACGACTGTCGGCTTATAGATGGGGACGTTTACACACAGTGTTGCATTCAGACAGCTGGTCATTTCCCCTAGCAGCTTGTTGCTGACGAATCAATTTCTGCAAGAAGTAAAATACAGTGGGGGGAGCGGGGGGTAAACATGGCAAATTACGATTTAATCTACAGAAGGGGGTGTCGCGCGCCGTCCCTCATTCAGTGGAAATATGACAAAACGGTTAACGGCTAATGGAGATGGGGCTGATCCATCCGTCGCCCGCCAGATGACGTGTCTGCACTTTGAATGGCGTCTGCTCCCACCCATGGCTACTTTCATTTCATCGCATGTCTTATAGATAAACGCCGTAATGCTTGATGCAAAGACGGTGGAGGCTGACACACACAGACACACACTATCATACGTGCGCGCGCACACACAGTGAGACAGGCAGACGCACTCAGCGGGCTTCTTCCCATGCTTGTGTTGTGGATTAGTCAAATCCCCTGACTGTCTGCTAAGCTGATTAAGAAGGGTGTTATGCACTGGCCATTTGGAAACACTGGAAAGAGTGCACACATAAACATCCACGTGGGCGCACACCGTGTGAGACAGTTTAGCTTAATATTGTCTCCGCCGCCGATCCAGGATGGTATAATACGTGTGAGCAGGTTCGCTCAGGTTTTGATACTTTCAGCGAACCTTCCCAGACAGATGGCACTGATCACTGTACGGTCGTGGTTCGCATCCCTTCGGCAAAGTGTGTGTGCGTGATGGTGAGCGTGACAGAGAAGGGAGCCCGTTGGAAGAAATTGAAGCCCAGATGGCCGTGTCCGTCAGAGACAGGAAATAGAGGTGACACCCGGTGCATGGTCATGCGGGCAAAATGGAACATCATTATGATTCTCGTTTTGCGACTAATTACCCCGTGTGTACACTACAGGCTGAGCATTTTACTCACCTTTTAACCGATATATGGGAAAGGAATTATTTGTCCTTATTGTGTTTAGATTGAATTCAGAGTGTCATGGAGTGAATGAGGAATAAGAAAAATAAGACAAGCCTTTGATGTCCAACTCAAGCCATGTGTGAAACAACATCGCTGGTGGCGCGTTTCTTAGTTCCATCCGTTCATTCTCCAAACCGTTTATCCTCACAAGGGTCACGATAGGCAGGCCCTCCAATCACCACCAGCCAATCACAGTTTGTTTGTTTTTTTTGTTTTGGTTTGGTTTTTTTGGCGGGCTGAAAGCCCTCTGAGTAAGCAGTGCGTTTGTTGATTATAGCCAAATGCACAGCATTCCATTTTGCCTCATTCGATCATTCAACATTCTCTTGTCTTAGACAATGCACAGAATTCCCTATCTCCATTGACATTTAATATTGGCGAACCACAGTGTAAGAAATTGCACATAAGAATACGTGAACTGCAATCTTTTTTCTTTTTTTTTTAACAGTCTGTGTATCTGAGTGAGAGGCACCCCCCCCTACCCCCTCCCCACTTACTCACCCTCCCAAGAATGGGTTAGTGGAGCAGGCGCTCTATGTGGGTGAGCAGTTAGTTAACTTTTGATAAGCAGGCCTTTTCATTATGCATAGAACCCCCCCCCCCCCCCCCCACCTCCCCTGTAAGAGAGGAATCGGAGCATGCGATGGCGCAGGAGAGTAAAAGAGAACATTCCAGCAGCAGCAATAATCTCGCCTGGGCTGAAACTGATCTGAAACCAAGTTCTATTGTTCCAAGGGTTTTATACCATTTGGTTGACATGGGAGACTGACCTCCGCCGAGTAGTGCTGCGACCTCTGACCCCATGACCTGTAGCCCTCTCTCGGGCCAAGGAAACCCCGGCAGGAAGCCCACACGGCTTAGAGCCTGGCCCACAGAAGCATCGGCACCCTTCCGAGTGCAAACATCTCATCTTCCACTCTGCTATCTGAATCCTGGAGCCTACGAAAAGGTTAATGACCTTCTGGCCTGGTCACCAAGGTGAAGAGAAGCGGCGAGGAATTTGCTCCTGCTGATCACACAGCCCCTTCTGTTGCTTACTCCTCGTCATCTTCCCTACCTCACCAAGCTTCTTCACGCCTGTTCTTTGAAACATTTACATAAAAATGAAAGCAAAGTATTGTTCTGATTTGAGGATCAAACTTTGGCAAATTTGTCACGGCCTACCAACGATGCTGGGAAGCACTTCCTGAAATTCTGTTCCCACCATCCATCCGTATTTGGTCATCAGCGCTGTAATTGGTGCAGTGGGAGTGTTTGTTTGTGGTTCATAAAAGTTAGAGCTTTGTTTCCATTCTTGGTGAAAATAATCCCTTCGTTCTCAGTTCTCCATTATGATGAACGAGAACTAACAAAAGCACCCGAAAGACATTCATCTGAAATTCCCCTCTGTTACTTATTTTCCTTGGTCGTAGCACACACATAATTCCCCACTTCTCCATTGTCCTCATTTTTGCTTTTCATATAATTGTTAGGCCTGCTCTGG
This sequence comes from Hippocampus guttulatus, assembly GCF_054856545.1. Lineage (NCBI taxonomy): Eukaryota > Metazoa > Chordata > Actinopteri > Syngnathiformes > Syngnathidae > Hippocampus > Hippocampus guttulatus. The sequence goes on along the minus strand of NC_141268.1, from coordinate 16,576,398 downwards.
TTTTGACACTTTGGCAAGTGTTCCATGTCTAGAAGTCACCGCACTTGTTAACTTGCTTCTTTTAGACAACACTGCGTTTCCTTAAATCGGTGGGATTTGGGTGACAGGCTGCATGCCTTTCACTCGCGTGTGTGTGTGTGTGTGTGTGTGTGAATGCGTGCATATGTGTGTTTTCAGAGGAAATAAGTAGACCCAAGAAAAAGAAATCATCTGGAATGATTCCATTCCAGCAATACTTTCCCCTCCAACACTCACTGTATGGTAACTCTATCTTTTCCTTCGACTCCCCCTCTTCACATACTGCTGTGTGTATGCGTCTCGAAAGTGAAGTAGTATTAGTAAGGCATGTCTGGAACTAATAGATACCACCCTGCTTAAGAATCCTTCTAGGAAATACTACCTGCAACCTGAGGCTACCGACCCATTCAGCTGCCTTGAAATCTACATCCAATTTCGGATAATCCGCACTCATACAGTACATATACAGTAGAATATACATTCCTCATTCAACCCGCGAAACCAAAGTTGAGTTTTTTCCTCACCTAATCGTGAGTAGCTCTACAGCTGCCTGGCTTTCGTTGCGTGTCTTTTATTTTTATTTTATTTTATTTTTTAAGACCCACACGCACTACACCGGCCTCTGTGCACATGCTTCCTGTAGTTGTTTGAGAGTCTCCCTCCCCTGTGCTCTCTATGGGCAATGAACTGCTCCCACTGACTTCCTGTTGCGTCTCTTCCTCTGCGGAGGACTGAATGAACATACCTGTATATTTCACTGTGACGCCATCACCACTGCACCCCCCCCCCCCCATACACACCCAACCCCTACCCCACTTTACGCCGCTCTATACTGCCATTTTCATTGTGTTTCTTTGATTCGCTAGAGGACGAGAGCTCATGGTGGTATGACTCAAATTTATTCACGCAGGAGGGGATTGGGCAAGATGGTAGTGCTGCTGTTTTTACTTCGTCTTTATTGGCTAAGTATGAAAAAAAAAGTAGAGAGAGTCTTAATGTAATGGAAGGCTACCATTAGTGCAGTAGTACTGACCAACAGCTGACCGAACGACACGGCAAGTCATAAATCAAAAATAAAGTGACCAGTGGTGTGATAATTACAATGCAATGACACTTGCAGAGTGATGCTGATAAATTGTTTGCTTCGTTTAAAGTGACCGGTAGCGCAGCAATTGTGATACAACACCAAATGTGGAATGATGCAAAACTTTGACCAACTGAGGCCCGACGGTCTGCGCTAATTGGCTGCAACCAGCAGAGGCGCTGTTGATTCACAATGAGCTCAAATTGTTTTTCGGTCTGAAGAAGTCCAACATGACGGCAGAAATTGGAAGTTAAGCGTCATCCGAGTGAAGCAAACTCCTGCAGGGATCAGAACTCAGCGCACATAAAATCAAGTAGCTCACCTTTTCGAACATTTCCCGCCTGCTTGGTTAGACTGAATGTGCCACACTGTTGAACATCACATGGGGAAAAAAATCCATCTTATGGCAGCAGGAAATTAGCGTTTTAAACCCCACTCACACAGCGTCCAAATTGGCTCAAATTGGCAGTTGCATTGCTGTTAGATTGTGTGCGAGTCCAAGCCCAGGGTAGAAGGAGCGCTTGAGGCAGTAAATGTGTCTCTTGTGTTTGTGCCAGCTCGGTGCCGCCATCGCTTCTGAGCAGGCTTAAAATGAATTTCTATTTCCTAAAAACAGGCGTTTATATTGTGCGGTGCGGTTCAGTTTGCTGCCGCTTCTTTTGCATTTCTAAAAGTAAAACATTGTGTAGGTACCACACAAATGAATTCATGCATTCATATTGTTTGGTTAAAGTTCGTCAAGTAGACACATGGTGGACAGATCGATTGGTCGACCGAGAAAAGAAGCCTTTTTTTCAATGTCATGTCAGAGGGAGCGGAACACCCATTCTGGACTCCACCCAGAGTGTTTATGTGACAGGCCCATTGGCAGCGCTTTTATTTGCCTCAAAATGTCCAACCGCACGGGAGCATGCATCACGTCTGGCTGATTTGAGGCAGCAGCCTTAAATCTCAGACCTTAGGAACGAGTAAAATCTCTGCCAAAGACAATAGACCGTCTTTCAGTCCGAATTAAATGCTCAAGTGAACATGAGGTCAGTAATCTGTCACTTTTAACAATGAATGAAAACGTAAAACAAACATATAATACATTTCGTGTTTGTCTTTCGACCCACGCTCGGTCCAATGCACGTGAACTGCACCGCAACTCTTCTTCTCTTCATATTCCCTTCGGAGGGCCACAGTGAGCCGTCGTCAATAATGCACGATCAATCGGTTGGTGCTGTAACATTTTTTTTGAGTGAAAAAGACTGCGCTATAATGTCTTCTGCAGACGTCCAGTTTTGTGGCCTTTAATAGACCTTGCCGCTTGATTAAACGCTCCGCACCAGCAGTCTTCTACGCCTTCGGACAAATAGATCATAGGTCATGTGAAGGATAGCCGATGTTTGTGCGATCGTTGTCAATAGGATGACACCACGAGAGCAAGAGTATACCTCTTTGCTTTGTGCTGTTGGTTGAGTGAGACAGTAATGCTGACATGAAGGGGCAGCGGTGGGGGGAGGGGGGGGGGGTGAGAATCAAGAGCAGAGCATCTGTAAAGCACAATCCCAGATCCAGTTTGCAAGACCTGCTCTCATCTGCCTGGAAAATGTGACTGGGCTTTCTGGAGGGGGTGGAGACGCCACATTCCACTTCACATCCCCACTTCTTTTTGGCTGAAGGGGATGATGACCATTACAGAGGGACGGCATCGACCTGCACCGTGAGCGTCTCGCCTCCTCTCTTTTTTTTTGTAACGCGCCTCTCTGTACATGGACAAAGATGAAAAGGCTGACTTTTTTTTTTTTACGCAAGGAAAAACGGCCAGCATCAACAGTGGGTAGTTTAAAGAGCTCACGCTTCCCAATGGTTGAGTCATATAGCCATAGATTTTCGAAATAGAGTGTGCTTTTTGGAACACCTCCGTGCGTTTCAGGGCTGGGATGGAATTTAGCCCCTTGAAGCTCGCTCTATAAAAACCTGGGACCCGCACTGTGATCACGGTGGAACTTAAAAAGTCAAACCAAGGCTGGACTGCGATGCTCGTTGAAATGAAAATGTTCTAATTTCAAAATACATGGACAGGAAATAGTCAAATCATTGCCAGTGAAAGCATTTATAGCAAAAAGGAACATTTTAGCCTTCGACTTATCATACGTATAAAGAGAGGATGGTTGACGGCTCAACAATAAAGCTAAACTCACCATGTCGGTATCAAAACAAGTTACATATACGGTTATCGTTTACAATTTGCCGTCAAACTACATTTTCAGTTTGATGGTTATTTGTTGTCATCGGTACACTCTTGGGTACACACACATCTCAAGTGTCACAAGATTGACTGATTTTTTTTTATTTTTTAATGGGGACTATGCTACATCTCTCTTATTCCAATCTTAATTCTGTCGATTGTGCTAGCGGTCGTAATGTTGCTTGTCAGCTGTAAACCTGCCTCCCAGCCACCACCATTTGATTGCGGTTCGCTCATAGAAGTGCTGCTTTTCAGTTACGCTGTTTGTGCAGTGCGGTATGCGTTGTTGTTGTCCCGTGACAGTTAATTGCAAGGCTGTCACCTTGTGGTTCTGTGGTCGCAGGACTGCAGGCTGACTCCATCCCTGTCAATCAAGGTGCTTTGCAGTGTGCAGATTGCTCACAAATATGCGCGTGCGCACACACACACAGGCCAGTAACGCATGTTGTCAAAGCAAATACAACAGGTTATTGGCTCAGATGCCGACTGTGTGTGTGTGTATTAATGTGAGAGGTTCCTCCCTGGTTGGTGGCACAGTGTTTGGGATTGCGTAGGACTGTGTGAGAGACATGTTGCAGATGAAGCGTGTGCGCTCGGGCACCTTTTGAGAGATTCCACTTCTCTTTGTGGTAATGTGGAACTGCACCCTCTGCTATAAAGCACAAAGGCAGCATCAAAGAGGCTCTTGGCGCAACCGACGAGGGCCTCTGCCAGAACTGCCTGCGAAATGTGCACTGCAGTCTGTGCTTGTGTATCAGGGAAATTGATGGTGAACAGGAGCCAGGATGGAGGGCAGAACACATTGCTTCTCTACAGCCAACGTTGTAGAGGTAGGGCAGCTGCGGGACACAAGCTGTGACTGAACGGGCCCGGCTTGTGCGTGCGCTGGGTTTGTCATTTCTCCCATCGTACAAGGATACACGTGCGGCGCACACAAACTGTTGGCAAGCCGCTAGGAGAGCGTAGCATTAATCTGTCAGCTGTCGGCACTGATCCATTTATCATTAATGTGTGCGCGTGTGTGTGCGAGAGTTAGCGCGCGTGAGCGCGCGCACGTGGCAACTTGCTTCCTGATACAAAGCTGCATTACACGCCATTCTCCAGAGCAGTTTTTTCCTTTTGTGATTGAATCCTTCAACAGAGTGCACTCGATTAATTAAGAGACCAGACTGGGAGCAGCATGGAAGGAAAGGTGGGCGGGAGTCGGAGGGGAAATGGAAAGTGATAAGCTAGCATAAACGACCGCTTCAAGATTTTAGCATGTGCGGAAGGCGACATAGATACACATTATAGCGTGATGTACTATAATGTATTATAAAACCCTCGTGTGTCATTAATGAAAGGATGACAGTCGCTGAGGCGCTTCAGTCGCTTTCTTCCTGCGAGCGGTAACAGGATTCTTATTCACTCAAGAGCTGCTATCGGCCACAAGTCGCGCCCAATCACTCCGCACACTGACTGACTGACTGACTGACTTGAGCCAACAATCAAGTTTCCATGACTAGCCATGTCCTCTCATCTGAGGTCTTCCGTTGTCCCTTTCTGGTCATCATCGAAGACATCACAGACACTCGCAACAAAGCAAATAAAGACCAACAATTATATGTTAAAATGAGTCATTTTTTTCAATCCTGTCTAATATTTTTTTGTGCCTTTTTATTTTAAAAAAGTAGGTAGAGGTCTCCTTTTGGCTGTGCGAATTGTAAGACAACAAATGGTGTAAAGCGAAACCCGAGTCCATCTTAATTTAGTTTAACTTAGTTTAACCATTTGTAAGCCACACAACGTTGGGGAAAACAAAGACTATGATGCTAGAGTCAAAATGATACGATGCGTTCAGTTGATTTGTGTGGCCAAAAAAATAATCTGAATGCAAAGGGACATTAAACTTTCAGGGTTCCACTGTTCAATCTGTATTGTCTTATATTCAGATCATCTTAATATTATTAACAACAACAACAACAACTTGTCTCTCGCTACCCTGACAGAGATTCGTGCCCAGCTGGTGGAGCAGCTGAAGTGTCTGGACCAGCAGTGTGAGCTGCGGGTGCAGCTGCTCCAGGACCTGCAGGATTTCTTCAGGAAGAAGGCGGAGATTGAGATGGACTACAGCCGCAACATGGAAAAGCTGGCTGAGCGCTTCCTCACCAAGACACGCAGCACTAAAGACCATCTGCTGAAGTATGAAACCGACACACACTTGGCTATCAAAATGGGAGTCATTCTGTGTTCAATTTCTTTTTTAAATTTGCACGGGTGAAATGAATACTTGCTCAAAACAAGAATCACTAGGAAGTGCTGAAAGGTTGTCACGTCGCCATCTGTACGTAAGAAATGACCACCTTGTTAATCAGGTTTTTAGACTCGACATACAATATATACCGTACTGGATTTAAAAAATAACAATAATAAAAATCAAACCGCCTGTAAATTGCAAGAAAGAAGACAAGCTACGACATGTGTTGTCTTCTTTCCATTCCGTTGCCTTTGCTGCACAAACAACAATTTTTGTGTGGCCAAGTAACAAACTGCATTGTGTCCAGCTCCAAGCTTTGGGTTAATAGTTTACATGTCTACTGTCAAAGGTTACCAAGATAACCTGTCCAAACTGGACCACTCGGTGGTTTGTTGCTAAACTTCTGGCTTACCATAAACTTTACACACATTATCGGAGCTAAATATATATTAAGGCGGAGGATGCAGTCTATTTAGCTGACACTATTTCCTTATTGCTATCATGTCGAGTTCCTATCAGGATATGACATGCTAGTATGCAAAATTTTTTAAGTCTCTCAATACACGCACACACACACGTCCTATTAAACATGACTCCCCTCTTAAGTCACAGAGTTCACTTCAACCTTTCTTTTTTTTACGTTTGACTTCACATTGTTCTCTGCGTGCATCATACACTTGCCCAGAATTATTCCGTGATAGATAAAACACATGCACACGCACGCTAAGGCTGAGGAAGTCAGAACCATCCATTTAAAATCAATTGTGATATACATAACACTGGATTTCAAAACGGACAATAAATTGTAGTTGATCATGACAAGGGAGACTGAGAAAGTCACATGGTATATTTTATTTATTTATTTTTGTAGCCCTTGTAAAGCTCCACATCATCATATTACCGATTGACGAATTTCCCCACTCTTTACTCTGCTGTACTCCTTCGACGTCTCTAACATTCTCAAAGCGGCTGCTGCTGTTGCTCTGTTTGGGTGCCACGTTGGAATTTCAGCTATTTTCTGGCTAAGTGTGTATGGTTTTTTTGTTTTGTTTTGTTTTTTTCCAACACTAAAAGCTTTGTGTGTGTTGTGTATTGAGTCCATAGAGACCGAAGATATTGGCAAATTTACTGCTCTGGGCTTTAACCATATTGTGCGTTGCCCGTAGGCTGACAGGATGATGAGTCACAAATTTGGCAGTCAAGCCTGCCCTCTCACTCACTTTTAGGCCAGTCTCGGTGTTAATTAGCCGTGGCCCTTACATAACCCGCCACGACAGCAAACGCACTGAATCCCAACACTAAAAGGTACACGATCAAAAATGCCATCTTGACAAATAGAAATAATATAGCTTTATTCATTTAACAATGTGTTTGTTTTTATGGTTGGGGTTTACTGCGCTGTCTTAGTGCATCATACCAATAAGTGTTTGCTAATATTTTATGGTTTAGTTACACAAGGATGAGCCATTGTGCGACAGATGAGAGCATGTTTCAAGTGTGAAAATTATACTGTGTGTTATAATGGATTAAAAAAACTGATGTAACTTAATATTTCAGTTTGGGCTAGCTAGGCTTTGTTACGTGCGCCCTACGTCTTTTGGTAGAGTCAAGCATGAACGGGAGGCGCCTCTAAGATGCCTGCAAAGGACTCTCCTTTGAAATCTTGATCCGATTTCACGCTGAAAATCCCCTGACGTCGGGCAGCACAAATGGGAAGAATCAGCATCACTATTCAAGCATTGTCGAGTTATAAGATAAGATAAGATAAGATAAGATATCCTTTATTAGTCCCACACTGGGGAAATTTACAGCCTGCAGCAGCAAGAATTATTTTTCTCAAGTTAAAAGTATTTGCTGTAAGCTTCTGTGGAACCTCTGCTGGTATGTGCGGTCCATGAATGCACCTTGTCGGGCTTAGATTCAAAGTATCAAAAAAAAAAATGCGATTGTCCCCCGTGATACCGACAAAGTCACAGACGAGAATGAATGACATTCCTGATTTGCGAGCAATCTTTCATCAGTGAACAAATAAAATAGGGCACCTAGCACCTGACCAAATTCATTTAGAGAATGACACTGTATAAAGATACACTCCCATCCGTACAATGAAATAAAATCGAATACGAAATCTCACTGCAAAAATCAGCAAGCTCAGTTTTGATTGACGCTGGTATTATGGTGGTTGTAGTTCTATTTGTGTGCATCAAAATGCGAACTCGTTGAGGACAGCTACTGTACGTCACACGGTCTTATTCTCACTCTCCTTTGCTGCCTGACCTGATTCCCCCCACAAGCCAACTGGGATAGCATGCCATCACTTTGACGTTCTCTTGCACAGTCTCGAACACTCGGCTCTGATTGTCCTCCCGGGTTCAGAAATGTCCTGGGATAAGATGAGCTCATTCGTCTGGACAAGCCAGCTGAGTCATGCCAGCTTTTTGAAAGGAAGACATGACTTGCGCTGGGTTTCCTTCCCCATTCTAAAGAGAAACGCGGCCTGAAAAATAGCCTCAATTTTGCAATTCGATAAAACTTTTTGTTGGGTGTTGGGGAAGTTCCCAGTTTTCCACATAATAGTATAGAAGAAGTTGACAGTGTCAGTTCACGGTCTTCTGCCAGGCTCTCACATTGTTTCATTCACATTAAAACTGACCTCGTAGAAGACTTAAAGGTTGACGGGGGGGGGGGCAGTTGAATAAATTCAATCTATCTTTTTGAGAAGTAGAACTCACACAATTCATGATAAGAAAAGCAACTTCCAAATACCGGTACATGGATAGTTTTTAGATTTGCTAACTCCCAACTGAATGTTTTTTGATTTCCAACATTTTGGAAATATGCACTGACTCCGCACTTTGGAACAGGAATGTGGGGTCGGTGCTGTGGAATATCTTCATGAACAGTCGGTGATAAAATAAGGGTTAAGAGGATTATGTTTAAAAATGATTTCCTGATTTGACTGCTGATTCGGCACTTAACACAATTATATGTCCTGGTGGGTGATAAACTGTGGTAGTGGATTCCTTCCTAACTGCACGTCTTCAACCAGGCCAAACAAAGTTGGTGGAAAATTCATAGTGATTTATTTTGTTTGTATAGGTGCCACATAGTGCAGGTTTTTTTTTTTGAGCCATTTATTAGCAATCTGTAAGCCACTAAGCAATTAAATTACCTTGTCCCAACCCAGACAATACTATTGTTTGTGGAACTACTAGTATTTAATATTTGTCCCACACTGGGTTTGTGTTTGTTTGTGTTGTGCGCATGTCTCGTCACGTAAGAGTCATTTGGTAGTAAGGTCCCAAAGAAAAATGCCCCGGCGGCGATGCTCCATTTAATGTTATGTGCTTTGATCCTGACTGTAAATGACCATTCAGCATTTGCCTCTGATGTGACTCACTGCCGTCACCTGACTCCAATGCTCACTATGTTCCACTAAGTGCACCATGTGACCTTCAAAAGAGGCCAATGACATTTTCGTGTTTACATTCTGATAACCGAGGCCCGGCTGTTATTTCACCCTGAGTGCTGCTGTGCCCTGGTGATCGGGAACTGGCCCAGGGTGCCACATGTCACATAAAGCCACTTGATTGAGCAAATAGTGGAACGTGTTTTTTCTGGAGGAAAATGTTACCTCATCGGGGAAGTCAAAAGCACCGGAAAGTGAGCAGACAGCAAGGAGGAGTGATCAAGTGCGTCTATAAAATTGACTCACTAATTTAAGACATAATTTGTAGAGTGAGCTAATCCTTAAATGAATGGCCGATAGCTGGAAGTGACGCGCGCTGGCATGCTAGCTGAGGTTATAAAATGGTAGCTAATTTAGAATGCTCTAGTTTCTCTATACGGCTGTGCGATCTTTTAGAGTCGTGCAAAATTCCGAGCTTCCTCAAAATTGTCGGCTAAGATCAGCGATTCGAATCATTTTGAAAAGGAAAAAATAAAACATGAATTCCTTACACTTCATTGTGTAATGTCTACATTGTTAGTTTTGTGCTTCAAATATCTCTGCACAGCAGCAACTATTATCCATCCAACCATCCATCCATCCATTTTCTGATGCGCTTATCCTCACAAGGGTCGCGGATCGTGCTGGAGCCTATCCCAGCTGTCTTCGGGCAGGAGGCGGGGGACAGCCTGAACTGGTTGCCAGCCAATCGCAGGGCACACAGACGAATAACCATCCATGCTCACACTCACCTAGGGACAATGGAGTGTTCATTCAGCCTGCCATGCATGTTTTTGGAATGTGGTATAAAACCGGAGTACCCGGAAAAAAAACCCACGCAGGGCCGGGGAGAACATGCAAACTCCACACAGGAAGGCCGGAGCTGGAATCGAACCAGGTACCTCTGCACTGTGAGGTCGACGCGCTAACCACTGGACCACCGGGCCACCCAATTATTACCCCCAAACCCAAAATAAAAAGTCAAATCCAAAAACAAGGCCCACCCATCTAAAACACAATTAACGCTTGGACAAATGTCCAAAGCCATAAAAAATAGTCACAAAAGTCTGATTGTTACTTGATGTTTCAGTAAAAATACTTGGATGTGTGAAGCCATGACCTTTTGTTTGATATCACGTTATTGCACGTATTTAGTCATCTGACCAGTGACCGCCGGTACCAGCACAGCACATCACATCATTCTCTCTGACTCAACCTTGATCCTGCATTCCCACAGAGTGCCCCCTCTCTCTCTATTTCAAAGACTTCCTCTGTCTGTGTGACCTAGTGCCTGCTGTGACTGTGTGACTGTTCATCAATGTGTCCACTATTTATTGAGTCGTCGCAGTCATTTAGCGCTCCTCTTATCAAAGACTTGGTGTCATCCACTTCAACTCATCATCCATTTCACCGTTCAGATTATCCACAGATAATCTATAACTCGATATGGATAATCACTCGCGCGCTCTTGGAGATGAGCCTTGAGAACTTTGATGCACACATTATTTTAAAAAATAATAATAATAATGTGCGATCCGGAAGCACGTATGAATTTGGATAGGCTCAGATAACTATTATTCATTCAATGAAACCTCAACACTGGATGTGCTGTTGGAGTGAAATCCTGTGTTGACAAATTAGTGGCTATGGGTCTTTGGATGTAGTGCAGTTGCATAGTACACCACTGCAAATTTCAATTCAAATACTGTGAGTTGAATGACAATGCGTCATATCCATGGCACAATTCATTTTTTGACCGCCCCCCGCGTTATTTATTTATTTATTTAAACGTTTTAAGTCTCTCTCCGTTTGCATGTTCTCCCCAGGCCTACGTGGGTTTTCTCCAGGTACCCCGGCTTCCTCCCACATTCCAAAAACTTGCATGGCAGGCTGATTGAACACTCAAAATTGTCCCTAGGTGTGAGTGTGGGCACCGATGGTTGTTCGTCTCCGTGTGCCCTGCGATTGGCTGGCAATTGATTCGGGGTGTCCCCCGCCGACTGCCCAAAGACGGCTGGGATAGGCTCCAGCACCCCCCGCGACCTTTGTGAGGATAAGCGGATGGGAAAATGGATGAATGAACGAATGAATAATTCTCTCTCGGAAGCAATTATTCGCTGGAGAAAGTCCAGTTTCATGCAGCTGCACAAGCGGCATTTACAGAGTATAGAAAACACCTCAAAAGAGGCAACCATGAAAACACATTTAACCCCGAATGAATGTTTCCTGAATTTGACTTGCAGTCACTGGAGCAGGAAGTATACTGGAGGGGTGATCCAACCCCCAAACAACCAATTGCAACACCCAAAAAAAGAGTGTTTTTGACAGTGTGATTTGTTTGCAACCAGCAGGAACACTGCCATTGAAATGGGAGTTCAGAACATTAAAAAATAATAATAATAATTACCTCGGTGAGCAAGGAAGTAGTCACATGCCTATTCCAGCTTATTAGTTTAATCACTGACTAAGGTATGACAACACGTATTTTACAGTTAGTGTTCTTCAAAGGAATTCCAAGTCGTGAGTCCATAACAGAAATTGCGTTAATGTGGCTTAGTCCAAACATTCCACCCCCACCCTCAGTTTTTTTTGTGGTTTCTTTTTTTTAAACTTCCAGACAACCTATTCTCCCGATCAGTGCTTAATTATTATACAAAGGAGGTCATTCAGTATTTTTTATTTTCCTACAAATGGGCAAAATGGGGCAAAAATCACTGCAAAATGTCCAGGCAGAGTATGAAAGGAACTTCCGACTCTTTTTCCTCATCTCCCACCAACCCCCACCACTCCTTTTTTTTTTGCGTCCTTTCTACTCTGCAACAGCTGTGCTTTTTGGGGAGCCTTACCACTTCCTGCTGGGTTCTGTACGCTGGCTGAATCCCCTGTTTGGGTTGGCTCACTGACCTGGTGTGTGTGTGTACGTGTGCGTGTGTGTGCGTGCGTGTGTGCGGGTGAGACACAGGGTGGCTGTTTTCTGTATAAATCTGTCTGGGCGTTCTCTCCCTCCATGCGTGTTATTCCACTGGTTGTTTCATCTTGATGAAAAACAACGTGATGTACAATGAACTTGTTCCTACCTTTAACAAGCTGCGGGGCTCTTTATGCATCCATCAGCCGCGTGAAAAGGGGAACTTAAAAACAGATGAAAGAGACTGAATGCTTCTTGAGTTAACTTGTGCTTCGAAGGGGGGGCCTCGATTACATCTAAAGACTTGTTGTCCGTCATTGTCATCCCGTGCAGGAAGGAGCAGAGTATCTTATCCCCAGTGAACTGCTGGAACCTGTTGCTGCTTCAGGTGAAAAGGGAGAGCCGCGACCACGCCACGCTGTCCGACCTCTACCTCAACAACATCATTCCCCGCTTTGCGCAGATCAGCGAGGACTCGGGACGCCTCTTCAAAAAGGCAATGCTCACTCGCTCATGCAGACTCTTCTCAGCCGTGAACGTGCACATTGCATCTGCTCTATTTATTCCACATTTTTATCGACATTTCAATTTCACTTCCTATAGGATGTTGTTAAAAAAAAAATCTGCATTTTTTTCTCTCATGTTTTATTTGTAATATACAGTGACAGACCTCCACCAATGCTGATCCATAGCGCCAAATCTTGATTATGCCCCAAAAGTGTCCTAAGAGTTAAGGAAGATGTCCTGAATCAATACAAAAATATCACGTTTTAAATCAAAATAGGTCAAGTTTGATTGTGCTTTTTTTCGGTTGTTTGGTATGTTAATGCGCAAGATCAGACAAAATTTACACAGCCAGTCTGTGCTTGTCTTTCGCATCGTGAAAGGGAGCCTATTTGGAAAGAAAATGCATTCTTACAAATGCAGTTACAAGTATCGATTTTGACTTGTCGCCATATCAGTCCTATTGGAACTATTGCCTGTCCTTGAGAAAACAAATGTTGGACTCCTGCCTGTCTCCTCTTGACTCTGATTGTCATTTGGGTCATGATGGAGCCATTCAGAAGACCTTGTCATACACATTCCAAGTCCTCCAGGGTGGACGTGTTATACTAAATACAGAAACTTTGCAGGAAACTCCGCTTGTATATGACAAACCAGTTTAGACTGCAAACAGATTTCAGTGTCGAAGAGGTGAGTAGGTGCTTTTCAGTCACAACACCCACTTGACATTTCTGAAAAAAGGGAAGTTACTTCTGTCTGGATTTATTTGAAAGCAAAGTTCACTTCTCCCAATGTGTGTTCTCATGTCTCTACATTGCGGCTTGGGCATCTAATTTACCTTTTTTGGGATGGATAGAATTTTCCCTGTCTTGCAGATTGAGAGCAAAGCCATTTAAATTGCACTTGAGTTTCAACTTCAAAATAAACACTATATTTTTGATCCTTTTGAGAATTTGGCTTCGGGAGCAAGTGGAGCAGAGGGTAAGGACTAGCAAAAGAATATCGCTCGAAGCATTCCTTCACTTGTAACAAAGTTCAGTGTGTATGAAGGTAAAGGGGGTCAGCCTGTTTGGATAGTCGGGTAGGAATTCCTGAACCGTACAAATGTAAATGGCCACTGTTTTAGCGGATGTCACGCTGGGACTTAATTTGTCTCAATTAATGAAGATTATATTCATACTTGGACCGAACTACTTTGACAGGATTTTTATTTATTTGTTTTTAAACGGGGCTCCGGTCATATCGTGTGAATGCTGCCCAAACCAAAAACACTGACTAGTGTTCAAATGTCAGCCAAAAGTGCACAGAAATGTTGAATACATAAGGGCACAACCATAACTTGTGCAATTGAAAGACACTGCTAGTGTAGTGATTGTGTGTGTGAGTGTGTGTGTGGGGAGGGCGGGGGGCACGCAAGTCAAACTATATTAACAAAGTTTAAAGTCAGGACATAAGATGTCTTAATGTATTTTTTTTTTTTTTTTGGTCATCGTCTTTCTAGCCAGACAGGCACAGGCCAAAGGAAAAAGTTCAAAGGTCAAGATTCACAGTTGAAGGATAGGACGGCTCAGCCATGGCTGATTAGTTTTAAACTGCTGTAGCCGCTTTAAAGCCGGAGGGCGGGGCGACCTCACTTGCCCCGTTACCTCGTTTGTCCGCCGCAGAACCCTAAATCATTCGCCTGTCGCTTTCTCCCGCCGCGCACATTTATCCCCTCTCATCCTTATCCTGACCTTTTAACAGTCTGTCAGGATTCAACTTCTTGCCCTCATTTTGTTTTTTACTCAGGCTGGATGAACACCGCGCAATTCAAATTTAATGGATATACAAGGCCTGATTCTCATCAATTTAAGCCATTCCATGCTGTCATTTTTCTTTTTCTATTTACGCTGTCATGACGCACGTCCGAATTGTGTCACATGAGGGCAGAGAATTCAAATTGTGTCCAGGCTTGTTCCACCGCAAACGTTCAGCCTCGGTCCTTCAACTGTCTTATTTCTTTCCGCCTTTCTTTGGCATCTCCTGGTTCTGAACTGTGAAAGTATTCACTGTATGTTCTGTAACACGTACAATATAATAATGTTCATCGTTGTGGCTGTTATCAGTTGTGATCTAGAATTGCACAGTGTCGTACTTCGAATGTTGTCCTCACTGTACTGGGGCCTTCATCCTGCCTGATAGTCCAGACAGATGAGGGTGTTGCTTAACAACCACACCTGAGTCAGTTTGCAAGTTTACCGGACGGACAATACACAATTACTGCCAAGTAGTCTTGCTAATGACACCGAGATCATTGTTAATAAGCTCTTTGTTTACTGTGATGAACTAACTTGAATCCGTCTTGTCTCTTTAGAGCAAAGAGGTTGGCGTGCAGCTGCAAGAAGACTTGATGAAGGTTCTGAATGAGCTTTATTCGGTAAGACAAAATCACTTTTGGCACATTTTGAATATGTGCATCCCTGAAGTTGGTTTTTCATGTCGCTTAATGAAAAGGGATGAGATGTTATTTTCAGCAAGGGGGAAAAAAAATGTTAGTGGCGAGCCAGACACTTAAAACTAGAGTGTGAACATTTTTTTTTAGCAAGTTGACAAGAGCAAAACAAATTATTTGTCATTCATTCCAGTGCTTCACCAAAACCAAATTTTGATGTCGCAACGTACAACAACAGAATTGGTGGGATTCTGTTTTCTTTCCATTAGAATAGCCACTTTATAATTATTAACACACGCAATCATTTGTACTCAAATCACAATAGACAGCTGGACCAGTAATGTTGATTTCACTTAATTTATACGGACAGCTTGAAAACCTGACAACCCATCGACTTCACCAAGGTGTCATTTTATTTTGTTTTGTTTTGGGGGGGTTTTGACAGTCATTGTTTTAGTGGTCTTGGGCTGTCAGGAGCAACACAACATTGGTTACTCATGTCCATAGCCCAGCCAAGTCACTTTGGTGTGTGTGTGTGTGTGTGTGTGTGCGTGCGCGTGTTTAGCTGCAGCTCAACCCGCCAATTATAGTGTGCAAAGAGTTATAAATAAATCTGGTTTAAGTGACGTGCACATGCATTCTCATAAAGAAAGCAGTGACTTTCTTGGGAGTTTGAATCAGAACAGCCGAGTGCCGACCGCCCAATTGGGGCTGACCCAGCTTGATTTCCCACTTTCATGTGTTTGACCACGAGTGTGTGTGTGTGTGAGTCCTTCGCTACGAAAACTGCAGAATGCCCCATCATTTTCCCAAAGCCACAGGGTGGAAAAACGTTGTGACGGAAATGTCATGTTCTTAGGTGATGAAGACGTACCACATGTACAACACCGACAGCATCAACGCTGAGTCCAAGCTGAAGGAGGCCGAGAAGCAGGAGGAGAAACAGATGGGGCGCTCCAGTCGCCAGGACGACCGTCAGACGCCACGCTCGCCAGACACCCTTGCTAGCATCAAAGCTGACGACAAACCCATTCGCCGCTCCAGTGTCAAGAAAATAGAAAAGATGAAGGAGAAGGTGAGTGAGGGACGCTGTCGTACTGACCTGAATGTGTGTTTCGCACAAAGGATTGACTTGAGTATTCAACGGTCAAGTCCTTGCTGGCCCCTTGTTCCTTACCGCCTTTCCCATCCTATTCTCAGAGACAAGCCAAGTACACGGAGAACAAGCTGAAGGCCATCAAAGCCAGGAATGAGTACCTTCTCGCTCTGGAGGCCACCAACGGCTGCGTCTTCAAGTATTACATCCACGACCTCTCTGACATCATTGACGTGAGTATTGAAAGCAACTACTTTCCTGAAGGTTTGTGCATACAAAAACGGATGGAAACTCAAGTGCTCTTTGCAAACATGTGGAAGCTGATCTTCTAACCGGGGTCACCCAGTATTACATCTGCCACGTTGCCACGCAGTTCATTTTGTACGTTCTGCGAAAAGTATATACATATATACATTTTATTTAGCACCCGCAATGTGAGTTGTCAAACTTTAGGTACATTTCAGAGGTTCATTTTGCGTCTTTAATTACTGCGCCCAAAAGGTAGGTGCAAACCCCCTTTTTGCAGCAGTGCCAGCGTAGCATGGGCAGAATTTTTCCAATCGTGGGAAAAAAAAAAATTTAAATGCTCCAAACAAAAGTTATTGCCACATATTGTCCATTGAGCAATGGAATTTTGGAACTTGGCAGCCAAAGGAGTCCTGCCATATCGCCTCTGACAAAAGGCTTTTCCACAATTAACAGGGCGATAGATTTTCCAAAATATGTGTGTTTGCCTCTTCCACTCCAATTCCATCACTTAAAACTTCATTTTGTGCTTGTGGCGATCACCCAAATAGACCATCGTGCAAACCAAAAGACCTGTGTGAGTGAACGTACAATGTAACACACATTGTTTGGGATCTTAGTGATTGCAATTTTAGTCGATCACATGCAACACATCTACAATCAGTGTGCATAATTTACACCTAACGAGCAAATTGGAGTTATGTCCATCGCAAATATATGTTGAGCGGACGCCGGTCACAGTTTAAGTTGGAATGTGCTTGACATAAGGAACGGGCATAGGAATTGGTTTAGACTGATTGTTGATGAAGCGTGCTTTGAAGCAAAATTGAATGCACTATTTGGCTGCAACCAGCAGAGGCATTCGGTGGAGCCATTTCACACCACTTGAGAGTCCCATTCACCACAATGATTGACTCGTGTTTGTACAGTGCTGTGACCTTGGCTACCATGCCAGCCTCCACCGTGCCCTGAGGACCTATTTGTCAGCGGAACAGAATGTAGAGGTATCCAAGCACACTGGTCTGGAGACACTGGAGGGTGCCGCTGAAAGTCTGGAGCCCAACGGAGACAAACAGAAGCTGATGGAGACCTACAACAATGTCTTCTGTCCCCCAGCTCGCTTTGACTTCCAGTCGCACATGGGAGACACGGTACAGTATCCGTTTCTGTATTACGCAGTGCAGTCCCACTGCACTTCAAACTCCAAACCTGCGTTTGTGTGCGCATAGATGGGCGTCATGTGTGCACAGCAGCCACTTGAAAGTGAGCTTCTCCAGAGGTGTCAGCAGCTTCAGTCCCGCCTCTCCACGCTCAAGATAGAAAATGAAGAGGTTAGTTTTAATTTCCCCTTGACGATTATAACAGGCCTTCCTTCACATGCCTCTTCGTGCTCATTCTTCCCCTCGCTCTGCTGCTCATTAGGTGAAGAAGACCATGGAAGCCACTCTGTCCACCATCCAGGACATGGTGACAGTGGAGGACTATGACGTGTCCGATTGCTTCCACCACAGCAACAGCATGGAGTCCGTCAAGTCGACGTTCAGTGAATCCTATCTCAGCAAGCCCAGCCTTGCCAAGAGGCGGGCCAACCAACAGGAGACGGAACAGTTCTACTTTACGGTCAGTGTCAGGTTTGAATCAAGGCGTATAGGCTTGGGAGTGGATTCAAAGAGCGCTGTGATTTACTGCACTTCTGCGCGCACCTGAACTACACACTCCTCATATTGTGTGTTGTGTAGAAGCTGAAGGAGTTTCTTGAAGGCAGGAACCTGATCACTAAGCTCGACGCCAAGCATGACCTCATCCAGAAAACCATAGGAGAGAGTGAGTGTCCTTCATACTTTTTAGATGTGTCCTATATGTGGAGGTCACAGTGACTGCGACCATATGTGGACAACAGATGTGCCAGAGTGAGCGCTGAGGAGGATGGGGGGGGCTGACGACTGGGGGCTGGGGTCTTCCTCAGGAAATGTCAGCATTTCCGTAACTGAGCAGGAAAGCCTTTGTATGAGTACGCTGACTCCTTCCTCCCGCGTGTTTCACTTCGATTCTGCTATAACTGTTACTCTCCAAGGTCTACACTTGTCCTGTCTCTCTCCCCCCCACTTTAGGTCAGAAGACCGACTGTTGCCTTGCCAGGTACGTGTGGTGAAGGAAGTACATAAACACACAAGCGTACTATCTGGGAGACATATGCCAAAGTCGGGTTCTCTTAATTTCTTGGCACTCGGGGGTATTATTTTCCCCGTCACCGTTTCAAGATATTCTCAACATATGTGTCTGTGTGAACAAATAGAGCGTTACCAAAGTTGTGTGCGTATAAATAGGTATTCTGGCGACTTAATGACAGAGTGCTGTTTCCCTCTCTCTATGCAAAGTGACCGGAGAAACTCTGCAGTACGGAAACAGGTAATTATCTGCCGTGTGAGTGCGTGGTTTTCTTTTGAACACATGATCCCCCCCCCCCCCCCCCACCGTTGCCACCCATGAGATGCGAGGGCATATTTGGAAACATACGCAGATGTGGATCAGTTATGGAATGAGTGCAATCTAATGGGCTCGCTGGTGCAGTATGACAAGGGAGTTAAAAAGGGGACCTAATGTTTGAGGCGCCCCCTGGTGGCATCAGCTGGCATCATACTGGGAACACAAAATACAATTCCATGATCAGATACAGTACTGCAGTGATTCCAAACCAGGGTGCCGTGGCACACTTTTGCTGCGGTGAATCATACAATATCACCTAACTTGTCTGCAAGTTATTTATTAATTACAAATTGAGTTTTATTGATTTTTCAGTGCCACGGAACATAACAGTGACAGAACACTCATTTGGAGGTACAATTCATAAAACACAAGTCATTTTCTTTGTGAGTAAACTGAGATGATGCCATCATTTTGTGACATTTTTGTTGATGGTCTGAGATTTAAAATGGGTGCCGTAGCGCAATTAAGGTTGGGAAACACTGCTACTGTACATGTAAATGACCTTAGATATTTTTATTAATGAATTGAATTATCAGTCCTCGGTAGTAACTGGCCATCAGTTTAAAAATAAAGAAATACATATATTCACCATGGTACTCAACGTCCAGTTTCTGGTGGAAACCCCAAAATAAAGGGGAGAAGTGTAGTCTCCTAGCAACAGCAGCCTCCCCCCCATCCCATGTCTGGCACCCCTTCCTCCTGAACGTGTGCTCTGATGCATGTGCAGCAGGCGTTTGAGGTAGTC
This sequence comes from Hippocampus guttulatus, assembly GCF_054856545.1. Taxonomy (NCBI): domain Eukaryota; kingdom Metazoa; phylum Chordata; class Actinopteri; order Syngnathiformes; family Syngnathidae; genus Hippocampus; species Hippocampus guttulatus. The sequence goes on along the minus strand of NC_141268.1, from coordinate 16,556,962 downwards.
ATCCTGGTAACAAGGTTGTGGTTGTTTTATGTCCTTGGCAGCTTCCTATTGACCATCTACGATTGGGTGTAATTATTAATGCGAATAATGCTCTCCTCCAATTTTAGAATACGGGTGAAGCCATTCCTCTTATGGTCGAGAGCTGCATCCGTTTCATCAGTCGCCATGGTGAGGAAATTCTTCCGTCAAGTGATAGGTTTAGCACCAGGCTTTGCTGTGTACTGATTGGTTGCACGGTTGTGTCATGTGATCGGTTCCGACCTGAGTCGTCTCCGAATGAACAAACTACGTCTCCAATATCCAGCATGCCAATGCTGAAAATGAAAAATGAATGTAATCAAAGCAACTGTGTGCTTATGGCCATGCAGGTCTGCAGCATGAGGGTATTTTCCGAGTATCGGGCTCCCAGGTGGAGGTCAACGATATCAAGAATGCATTTGAGCGAGGTGGGACTGCAATTAATTCACAGAAAATATATGCCTCCTCAGCCCCCCACACACACTTACTTAATACTCTCCATCGTGTGGGTTACAGGCGAAGACCCTTTAGCAGGAGACCAGAATGACCATGACATGGATTCAATTGCTGGTGTCCTCAAGCTCTACTTCAGAGGACTGGACCAGGCCCTTTTTCCAAAGGAAGTGTTCCATGACCTCATATCCTGTGTCTGTAAGAGTCACCTCTGCCACTCTCTTTGAATGCTGTGGTTTGGTTTTCAAACTCTGTATTGTGCAACTAATCTCCTGGGCGTCGTCATTGGTACCTTTCAGCAATGGAGAGCCTCCAGGAGCGCGCTGTCCACATTAAGAAAGTTCTGCAATCTTTGCCAAGTCAAACCCTCATCATTATGAGATACCTGTTTGCCTTCCTCAACCAGTGAGTCCGGCACAAGCACTTTCTGTCTGCACGCATTGTAAAATCTTGCAAAAATATATATATATTTTTTTCGTGATAGCTGAGATGAGGTAAACATCCTGAAAAAGCCAAAGGAGGCCCTTATAGGAGTTACCCCCCCCCCCCCCCCAGCCCATTCAGATCTTGAAAAAAGATTACTCCCCCCTTCTCTGTTTGATTTATAGCCTTGTATCATATTCGGTGTCTTGATGAGCTATGCAGGCTTGCATTCCCTGCAAAGCCAAACTGTGAACGTTACAAGGTAGACCCCCACCACCTCCACCCTCCCTCCTCTGTCAGATGGGGGTTCATTTGGAGCCATAGAGATGCTTATGCTGTGCTATTTATGATGAAATATTTGACACCAAAAATGCCTAACAAACAAATGGTCTTGTTTTACGTTAATCACATCTCATTCGATTAGAAGGGGAGTGCAACTAAATGGACACCTGAAATGTGAGACCTCTTGAGTCAACAGACTTGGTGAAGCAAAGAGGTGCTGCTTCTTTGGCTGTGGGTGATTTACTGTCTCCCAAAAGAGTCTGCTTCTTCTCACACACTCCCAAAACCATTGCTCTTAAAGGAAGTGAGTCACTGACAGAGGAGTTAACTGTAATTTGGCAAATACAGGCATGCATTATGAGCTATCTCACATGATATCATGCCTCATCGGTGATTTGTTGGCTACCAGTCGAGGGTGTACCTGGCCCCTCACTCAAAGTCAGCAGTTCAGGACAAACAGTGTCAAAAATGAAAGGACTGATAATGCCCCATAAAATGACAAGTGTAGATGATTATGAAATTGAATGAATGTTTTTTTTTCTTCCCTCCTCCACCCAGTTTGTCCCAGTACAGTGAGGACAACATGATGGACCCTTACAACCTTGCCATCTGCTTTGGCCCCACCCTGATGTCTGTCCCGGAAGGTCACGACCAAGTCTCCTGCCAGGCCCACGTCAATGAGCTCATTAAAACGATCATCATCCACCATGACACCATCTTTCCAAGACTGCAGGACCTGCAGGGCCCCATCTACATCATCCCCGGAGCTGGTGATGACTTCTGGTCAGTGGAGGCTCATCAATAGAAAGGCGCTAGAGTGCCGACCTAGCGCCCAGCTGGGTCACGGTGAAAGGGACAAAAATGAAATGAAGCAATATTATATAATAAAAATACTTCAAAATATATGTATATCTGTGTTTAGATGAGCAGGATAGTGTAGTTATGGGTAAAGTTGATTTGTTTATCTCTGGCGTCTCAAACAAAGACTTACCTTAAGTCCGGTTTGGGCACACAGAACATCGCCGATAAACTCTCGTTGAAAGTGTGTCGTGCAGCCGGTCCTCATGCAATTCACATATTGCGCACCGTTGGGCAATGGATTGCACTGCCCCCAGCCAATAATTTGTTAACAGAGTTGCTGTTAAAGCCGATGTCATTTCCTGTCTGCTTCTGAGCGACTCGCGCCTTCAACGGGAACTTGACGTGGCGGCCATATTGGATATGGCTCAGCCAGTTTTCTCCAGTGTATCTAGTTGTTTTCTTCACATTCAACTAAGTGAAGTCACTTCAACCCTTTTCGAGAGGAGAAGGCGGAGCCCAGGCAGCGTGGATAAGAACAGGTATGGTGGATTTGTTGACTTGATCATAGGTTTTTCAACAGAATTAGACAAATATGAAAAAGTGCCATTGCACTTGTTGCGTTTGCCGTGACCACGCTTTTAAGCTAGCTAAAGAAAAGGCATTGGCTTGGTGTTGTATGCTGTGATGTGATGGCAGACTGGTTGGGGCATATGACTGTGAAAAGTAATGATTTTTCTTGTTTGTTCAATCCCCAGCTGGAGGGTTATGGGTTTGTTAGTTTTTTTTGTTGAAGGCAAAAGTAAACAAAAAGAAAACACTTTCTTCATAAGGATGTCATGTACTTACTAAGCTAAAGCTCAGGATCAGTTTACCTGCCATAACACGAGATTAAAGTCACACCTGACCTCGTCGCTGAGGTCAAATTAGTTTGACTGTAACCGCAAATCACAACAGCAGTAATTTACTTGCAAAGTGCTCCGATTTAAATTTATGACTTCAAAGACCAACCCGAATTGCTGCACAGTTTGCAAACTTGACTTTTTCTTTTTTTTAAACTGTAGTTGGAAGATTGGCGGTGTTGGAAATGGCATTTCTCAAGACTCACACATTCATAGAAATCCTTCAGCATTTAAGTTGCCCATTCCTGCCTAAGAAGTTCCATATAACATAAAATGGTCCTTCCTCTAGGCCACATGCGTCAAACTCGAGGCCCGGGGGCCAGATCCGGCCCGCGAAAGCAACTCATGTGCGTCAACTTGCTAAAATCTGGACCGAAATGTCAAATTGTCGTGTGTAAAAAATAACATTGAGATTTTGCGATACTTTTGTTACCCTGTTTACACTTACTTGAACAATAATTGAACACACTATTATAACTGACTTGACTGATTTAAAAACTAGTCATCTGTTAATTTGTTGTGTACAAGTAATACATGAAATGAGTTTGACACCCCTGCTCTAGGCCAACATTAATAATGATTCAATATTCATCCAATTAAAATGGCACTTGTGTTTTTTTTGCACGATAATGATTCAATGTTAGGTCTACAGGGATATGATCTCAGTGGTGTGCCACGTGACTCCATGGGACTGAGTTAATGAATATCGTTCATCTGCTCTTTTTGTCCATTCTAGTGACAGTCCGCACTGCGATCCCCCGCTCGTGCAAGAGCCGGCGCCTGACACCGTGTCCGTCGGCCACAACAGTGAAGATGGTGCGTAAAAATTGCCTCTTAACTGCCCACTCCAAGAAACCCGATAGAGTTGCTCCTGTCACTTGCACATGAGATCTCCTCTAGCTCTTCGTTGCTCAAAGCTTTTCAACCAGCTCACAATCCTGCTGCTATGTGTATTTTCTGCAATGTATGCCGTCACCAAACACAGCAGTACTAACCTGCTCCATCGCTCTGCCCCCCCACCCCCCACCTTTCCCCGTCTTGTTTTGTGCCACCCACTATGTCGCTTCCTGTCTCTGTGTCTGCCATCCTCTCAACATCAGGCACCTTGGCTGTTTCAGAGTCTGATCCAGTGGAAGCCATTGCTCGTTTCGACTATTCCGGCCGGACCAGTCGCGAGTTGTCTTTCAAGAAGGGCGCCTCATTGCTTCTCTATCAACGAGCGTCTGATGACTGGTGGGAGGGGCGCCATAATGGAGTGGATGGATTGGTGCCACATCAATATATTGTGGTCCAAGACATGTAAGATGTGTACACTCGCTATGCATGATACACAATGTGCATAAGTACATTTCCTGCGAGAACAATCACAATGTTGGCTAACTGTGCTGTGGAAATCCCCATTGCGCTGTCAGCCGAGAAAAGATCATTACAGTTCAGCTCCTGGCTATCTGAGCTATTCATCTGGCCATCGTATGTTTCTATCAGCGTGAGTTTGTGAGAGTTCACCTGTATGTAGAGCACAGATGGCAGATCGTGTTGACACGCAGCCTGCCTCGGAGGGAGATTCCACTTATAGCTAGTTGCGAGCTGCCGTGCTGTTTAGTGCTCAGTGGAGTTTCGAGGGAAGATTTTGGAGTCAGCCAAAATACTGTTTACATTAAAAACAAAAAAATGTTCAATCTTGTATTTAAAATTGTCTTTTCATGCCTGTGTTTACTAAACAATCTCATTCAAAGTGCAAAGAGGGAACATTTCATGTTAAATGTGGTTACTTTTAGGACTGATGGCGGCCGTGGAAGCCCAAAATCTGATATGGACACCAGGGACCAGCTGGAGGAAAGGGTTTCCACCCGAGGCAGTGCTGCATCACCTACGGGCGCTCACGTGGCTGACATCTACCTGGCCAACCTCAACAAGTGAGCCTCGCATGCAAAACAAAGCACAGCCCAATAAACACCGTGTCATTTTTTCTTCCCCCCCCCACCACCAGGGTGTTCTATTTGACGAAAAACAAACCACACTTATGACAGCTTTTGTTGTAACCCAGCCAAATCTGACAAACTCGAGCACTCATTCACTAACAGAGAAAAGCTACTCAATAATTCTCTCACTCAGGATGAGGAAACGTCCAGAGTCCGGGAGCATCAGAAGAACATTCCGGGGCTCAGACAGTGAAAATTCAGGGGCCAGCGGAGGCGGCCTGGGTGGGGTGAGGACGGCATCGCTTCCGATAGGTGGAGCTCTGGTGAAGGAGTCTGCGGACAAACGGCCAGTTAGCGCTCACAGCATCCTCAATTCCATCACACGCCATTCCTCACTGAAGACGAAGGTAATGTGACTTGGAAGATTTTGAGATTCTACTGTCAATTAGTAAGACAATGGGGTGGGTCTATGGTCACGAGCTATGGGTCGTGACCGAAAGAACGAGATCCCGGATACAAGCGGCCGAAATGAGTTTTCTCCGCAGGGTGTCCGGGCTCTCCCTTAGAGATAAGGTGAGAAGCTCGGTCATCCGGGAGGGGCTCAGAGTCGAGCCGCTTCTCCTCCACATCGAGAGGAGCCAGATGAGGTGGCTTGGGCATCTGATTCGGATGCCTCCTGAACGCCTCCCTGGTGAGGTGTTCCGGGCATGTCCCACCGGGAGGAGACCCCGAGGAAGACCCAGGACACGCTGGAGTGACTATGTCACCCAGCTGGCCTGGGAACGCCTCGGGATCCCCCGGGGAGAGCTGGAAGAAGTAGCTAGGGAGAGGGAAGTCTGGGCTTCCCTGCTAAAGCTGTTGCCCCCGCGACCCGGCCCCGGATAAGCGGTAGAAGATGGATGGATGGATGGATGGGGTGTTCAATTCATCAAGTGCTAATGAATACTCAGGTGGAAAGTCCTCAGCTGCGCAAGTCAACTCCGGCAGGACGCTCCAAGAGCTTCAGCAACCATCGACCTCTGGAACCTGAGGTCATAGCCCAGGTGGATCACAGCTCACAGGTATCGCTCCCTCTCAGGTGCTGATTTAGTTGCAGTGCCCCAGTAGATACTGTTCTCTCTCTCTCTCTGTGTATGTATATCAATACATACTGTACATTTCAAGCTGAGCAGTGTGTGTGAAAATCATTCAAGCTACATTCTCAGTTAATCATTATTTTTAAGATTTGTTATTGGTATGATGATGATGAGACACAACTTGACTAGTTGTCAGCTGATTACTTCCAGCACTGATATTTAATAACATTTTAAAATTGTACTAGTTACCATCAAGTACTTTACAAGTTAAGTATTTGCCTTGGCTCAATGCATGTGGAGGAACACCCATGTGATCTAGTAGCTGGCTCTTTTTTTTTTTTTTCCAGGCTACAAACAATTCACAAATTGCCTCACAACAAGTGGCCGCACAGTAGTGTAACAGTCTGCAATTACAGTTATCTCTTTTGGGCTAAATAGTTCAGACTTTGTCTTGTGAAAATGTGTATTTTGTGGTTTTAACCCTGACTTTGGAAGATAAATGAACGCATTTTAAAAATCTTACAAAAAGAGTTCTGTAGCTTCTACTTCCATGTAACGCTGCCACTTCACAATTCAGTTAACGCTTCTTTCCTCTTTGTTGCAGGACATCGAAGCGGCAATGAGCTGCGCTTTGAATGAGCTGAGGGAGTTGGAGCGACAGAGCACCTCCAAACACACCCCTGATGTGGTCCTCGACACACTGGAGCAGCTGAAAGGTGTGAGTGGTGTTGGTGGTGGTGGCGGCGGCGGAGGAGGAGGAGCATCGGAACCCTCCAGCCCGCTCCACTCCCGCTTGCTACGAGACAGCGAGGGGGGCTCCACACACGCCCACCCACTTCAGCGCAGCGCCTCCTCAGCCAGCGACGTGCCCTCCTCCTTCCGAGCTACCAAAAGCCAGCCCAGGAGCCCCCTTCCTTCCGCCACTTCGCCTTCCCTCTCCTCTTCCTCTCTGTCCTCCTCAGTTCCTTCCTTCAGAGAGCTGCGCCCCCCGGCAACGAGGCCCAAGCCAGTGGTGTTCCCGAAAAGCGGCGGAGGGAATGGCAATACAGCCATGGGTTCCCCGACATCCACTGTGCCACCTCCGCCACCGGGACACACACATTCTCTCCCTCACGCGCCACCTCCGCCACCTTCATCCCAGTCGAATGACAAATCCTGCCCGGCTTAGCACCTCCTCGCTCCCAGTCCAGTGCAAATCGAATCCCTAATGCTTAAACCAGCAAGTCTTCGAGCAGGTGTGGGAAGCACTTAGTTTGTTACGCATCCAGCACATACTAACCCACTACACACTGTAGCATTCAGACGTCACAATCCATTTTAAGAGTGTCACAAGGTTCCATGGCCAGGCTACTTTTCACTGATCGCCGCACGGAAAGGATTTTCAAGTCTTTCATGAGGGAACAGTCAGATGTGCTGATTAATGGGCACCTGCAACTTTCATACATGAGCTATTTTTAGGGGGGTGGAAGTATTGCTCTCCTTTACACAGAGAATCACATGAGGAAGAAAGAAAACTCTTTTTTTTTTTTCCTTGAATCATTTTTAAGACCCTGTAACGATCAAATGGGATTGTTTGATTCCTAAGAAAAGACTGTGAAAAGTTTTAAGCTTTCTTGAAATGAAACACACTGTCTTGCTGCTTCACACATGGAAGACTGGAGAAGAAAAGCTCTGTATTGAAAGACTGGGCCAATAACAGCACGAGTGATTGAGAGCTTTGTCACTTGTTCCAGTCTTTTTCTTTTCTTTTCTTTTTTTTTTTTAATATATATTGCTGTTTGGGATCTTGGTCTAGTAAAATGTAGCTAAAATAAATACTAAATTGGTTGGGGAACCACAAGTGTTTGACCTGGCATCAAACAAACAATCTGAGAGAAAACGTGTCAATGATATACAGTATGTCATAATATTTGTTTCATATTTTTTCTTGATTTTTAATATGGCCGTCACACATGGCCACTGATATTGAAACGGTTCCCCAGCCCTAAATAAAGCAATAAGAATAATGGAACGCTGGTAGTATTTTTGCTGCTTTTCGACTGCAGCTCTTCTATGTGTAGGGGACCACTGAAAGCCAGCATTTTTTATTTTCTTTGTAATGTCGGACTGTACACGCACATGTTCTCCACAGATGTGTGTGTGGTGTTTTGTGGCAGCTAAACACCTTTCAGGTTGCATGCTGTGGCCATTTGACAGCAGCTTGCAATGACTAGATGGCTGATATCCTTTTATGTCCTTGCAATGCCAGCAAGAGGCTAACTACAAAAAAAAAAAAGACAGCTTGCTCATATAATTATATTTCACACTTTGCAGTAAAAAGAGTTTAATTATTCTAATGGTGTTCACGTATGTTTATTAATCATTAGGGCAACTGGAAGCATGGCGCTGAGGTCTTTTGAGGGTGTGTTTGAACACAACCAACCACCTCATCCAATTACTTCTTAAGCACCCTTTTTTCGGGCTTTTTCACTGTTACTGTTTTATGGACAAATGTTGACCTGTGTCGCCGTCTGGTCGCGTGCATGTGTGTGCCGCTATGTGAGCATGCGTGGATGGATGGATGAATCCATTACAAGAGGATGGCCAAGGTATGAATAAGTCAAATATGTGTTGTCACCCGTGTCTGTATATTCACAGGATTTTGCAATAATACCACCAACCACAGAACTCTTACAAAGGTGGCCAAAGAAGACCCCGTTTATTATTACAGGGAGTAGCACCATTTAATGTTCAAATAAAATTTTCCTTTTGCAAGTATGTAAATCAGATCAGGATATAAATGCATAAAATGGTTCAAATAATTTTTTCTGTATATGAGACACTGCATCCATCACACTCTCCCACGTATTGAATTACACTTGTACATTTTTAAATCTCGATCATGATTGTGTATTACTGTTCTTACCTCATTGCAACAACTGGAGGGACTGTGACTGCGTGCTTGGTGCGCGCACACACAGACCAACATGGATATGGATGGTTGGTGCATTTGTGTGATCTCAAATCAATCATGCACTTGAACAAAGTTGGCTTTGCGTGTTGACTAACTGTGTGCGGGTGACTTACCAGATTTGTCATATATGCATTTGTGTCCATTTGAAAACAGAACTAAAAAAAGAGAGGGACTCTTATGTCAAATTTATTTATAGTAGTCTTTGTATTACTGGAGAATCCTGTGTTCAGATGTACTTTGTATATAACAATGTTGTACATTACAGAGGTACACTCTTCTTTTTGGTACAATATTGTACAGTAATATCAATGGTGATTTAATCAAATAGGCCTTATATAATTCTATGTGTAGTTATTGTAGATCTTTTTTTTTAAATAAACATTGCTTGCTATCAATTTTGAGTTGTATCATCTCTCTGTCCAACATCCAAATAGGTTGTATGTGCAGACTAGATATTTAAACACGTTAAATATCTAGATTCCACACTGCAGGTGATTGAAGCATGAAAAATGAAATGTATACAGTACAGTACGGTAACTTAACGATAGTCAATTTTACTCGATTTCCCACCCTCTCAAGCTCGAAACGATTTCAAATGCTGGGAAATGGCCATAAACATTGGGGGATCCCGTGACTACAACTCCCAGAAGCCACCTCGCCCAACTCCATAACTTTTGGGATATTGCTTTTGTAACGTTTAATAATTTCGTAACGTTTAATTCGATAATGAAGAAGTTATTTGTACTTAAGTATTATTGAATAAATTATAGGTTTTAATACTACTACTGATGTTTTCCCGTTGTTTGTTTGCCAATACGTTATGTCACATGACCCACTTTCGAGGCGCTATTTTAAATTTAGCAATGAGTAAACTTTGTCGCGGTTCCCCTCTAAAATCCACTTCTTCAAGAGTTGACCTTTAGCGGAGAAGCAACTTTTGGACATAGTGTCACTTGTTTGAAACAGTTCAACTTCGCAAACTCAACTTCATTTCCGCAATCAACAACTGAACGACTGGAGCAGCGAGCAGACACTTCCTCCCGTGAGTTGGAAACACTGAAATGTGCTTAACGACGCAACTTTTGAGTCTAAATACAAAACGTTTGTGGCTCCATAAACCAAGAAAAGGATAAGGATAGATAGCAGCAGCCATTGCAAAGAGCGTTCACCCTCAGGTGTGGTTTATTTTGTTGCGGACGTTTTTACATATACAAATTTGCCATTTCGTACGTCTTACATACGAGTCCGATTTCAAGGCACTTTTTGGAGCGAAAACCGATTACTGAAACTCCTGAGTGGTAAGCTACAATACAATGTTGTGTTTGACATTTTTATCGTTCTGTTTCACTGTAAATCTAGCACGCCTGCTCTGAAAAATCACTGTTAGCTCATCCTAAGCGTTTGGGTTATATATTTGCATGTGTAGGTACAGTAGTAAGAAATACTGTCTTTGTGTTCCACAGTTTGACACATTGGAAATTAAGCTTTGTGTGTATTTTTCTTTCATTCTGCCATAATGTCAGAGATGACAGCCAGCACCCCCAGCTACCTGTGGTCCTTACAGGATGTCCTGGGTCAAGGGGCTACTGCATGCGTCTACAAGGCTCGAAATAAGGTAACCTCATTTTTTTTTTCAAACACGATTGTGTTTGTCTTCCTCACGTCTGTGCTACTCACATTTTGGCTGGGAAAACATCACCGATATTGCCCAAAACGCTGACCGTTTCCCCCTTTCTGGTTATTGTGTGTGTGATTTTTTTATTTTATTTTTTTAGCGGACGGGTGAGTTGGTAGCCGTCAAGGTTTTCAACTTGGCGAGCTACAACCGCACTCATGAGGTGCAGATGAGGGAGTTTGACATGCTGAGGAAACTCAACCACAAGAACATCGTCAAGCTTTACGCCGTGGAGGAGGTAAAGCTGCCATTTCATAAAGGGACAACATATAATTGACAAAGTGTACACTGGATTAGTTAAACAGAAACATTCACCTCGTCCCTGTGTAAAAGTAAAATGTGAATGTTATGGAAAAATTCTCTTTTGCAGCTGCCATCTAAACAGAAGGTTCTAGTGATGGAATTCTGCCCGGGGGGAAGTTTGCTCAACGTGCTTGAAGAGCCAGAAAATGCTTTTGGCCTGGCTGAGGCGGAGTTTCTCACTGTATTGCGATGTGTTGGTAGGTTGAAGTTCATCGAATGTACAGTGGACCCTGAAAGGACAAACACAGTCCATTTCCAGTATTTGTCCCTTTCGTGAAAAAAAATTGAAAGAATACTTAACAGGATCTAACTGTTGCCATCATCAGTCTAAATCACAATCTCGTCACACGGGTAGCCCTTCACATTAAGCCGTACACAAAAATTAGCTCTCGGTTTCAAAAAGGTTAGTGAACCCTGACTTTTGCTGCTTCTTAAAAGCATTTCACGTGAATAATTGCCCACTTCTTTTCTTTTTTAGTACAGGGAATGTACCACCTACGAGAGAACGGTGTGGTGCACCGGGACATTAAACCAGGCAACATAATGCGTCAGACGGGTGAGGACGGCACGTCTGTCTATAAGCTAACCGACTTCGGAGCGGCGAGAGAGTTGGAGGATAATGAGAAGTTTATGTCCATTTATGGAACTGAAGAATATCTGGTGAGGAATCACAATAAGAGGAATGTTTTGTGTGATATTGGTGTGCTGCAGAAATAAGCTTTACGATGATTGCTTAAGGGGTAAGCTCTACTCACAGTGGTCTTGTACCTGCATTGTGTTTTCTGTGTTGCGATCGTTCCTTCCTTGCTTTTCTTGATAACTGGCACCTTGCATAATCGAAATAAAGTTAGCCTTGGGGAATACCTGAAAGTAATTGACGATCCCTTAAATCCTGTCTTCTATTTGCCATAAAATTCTCCTATTCATTGTTTTTTTGCTCAGGCCAAAGCCATGTCTAATAGAAGAAAATATTGCTTTGCCACCATCTTGTGGCATCTGAAGTTCTGCAAATTGTAAAATTTTACTTTATAACAAAGAAATGAACAGAAATGGTTACGGTATGGTGATGTTGTTGTTACCAGCCATCTTGCGCAATAGAAGTATAGGACTACAAATAATCCAAAGTTGCTGCAACGCAAGAACAGGAAGTCTGAATG